>NC_134805.1:19921162-20131162 GCF_046742065.1 Oratosquilla oratoria
GGGGAGAGGGAAAGAGGGGGGAGAGGGAAAGAGGGGGGAGAGGGAAAGAGGGGGGAGAGGGAAAGAGGGGGGAGAGGGAAAGAGGGGGGAGAAGCACGCGGGGGGAGAGGGGAAGGGGGAGAGGGAAGAGGAGAGGGGGGAGAGGGAAGAGGGGGGAGGGGAGGAGAGGGAGAGAGGGAGGGAGGGGGGGGGGGGGGGGAGGGGAGGGGAGGGGTGGGGGGGAGAGGAGGGAGGGGGGAGAGGGAGGAGGGGGGGAGAGGAGAGAGGGGGGAGAGGAGAGAGGGGGGAGAGGGGGGAGAGGGGAGGGGAGAGAGGAGGGAAAGGGAGTGAGAGAGGAGGGAAAGGGAGGGGCTAGAGGAGGGAGAAAGGGAGGGATAGAGGAGGGATTAAGGGAGTGGAGAGAGGAAAGGGAAAGGGTGGAGAGACGGAGGGAAAAACGGGAGGGAGAGAGGCGAGGGAGAAGGGTGGGATAGAGGTGGGAGAGGGTGGGAGGCGGGAAGACGAGGGAAGAGAGGAGGGAAAGGGAGGGGAGAGAGGAGGAGAGGAGAGGATAAGGGAGGGAAGGAGGGAGAGAGGAGGGAGAGGGGGGTGAAGAGAGTGGAGAGAGGAGGGAAAGGAGAGGAAGAGAGGAGGGAAAGGGAGGAGAGGAGGGAGAGAGGAGAGGAAGGAGGGAGAGGAGAGAGGAAAGGGGAGAGGGAGGGAGAGGAGAGAGGGGAAGGGAGGGAGAGACGGGAAGAGAGGGAGGGAGGTGAGAGGAGGGAAAGGGAGAGAGGAGATAAAGGTGGAGGGAAAAGGAGAGGGGAGAGAGGAGGAAAGGGAGGGAGAGAGGGGGAGGAGGGATAGGGAGAGGAGAGGAGGAGGGAAAGGAGGAGGGAGGAGGGGAAGACGAGAGGAATAAGGGGAGTCGAGAGAGGGAGGGAAAGGGAGGGAGGGAAGAGGAGGGAGGGAAGGGAGGGAGAGGATGAGAGGTGGGAAAGGGGGAGGGAAGAGAGGAGTGAGGGGGTGAGTGGGAGGAGGGGAGAGGGGGAGAGAGGGGTGAGTGAGGGGGAGAGAAGAGAGGGAAGGGGGAGGGAGAGAGGGGGGAGGGGGAGAGGAGAGGAGTAAGGGGGGAAAAGGGAGTGGGGAGGGAGGGGGAGAGGGAGAGAGGGAGAAGTAGGAGGGAGGGAGGGGAGAGGAAAAGGGGGGAGAGAGGGGAGAGGAGGAGAGGGTGAGGGGAGAAGGGAGAGAGGAGGGAAAGGGAGAGGAGAGAGGGAGGAGGGATGAGAGGAGAGAGGGAGGAGGGGGAAAGGGAGGGGAGAGGGGGAGGAAAGGGGAGGGAGAGAGAGGAGGGGAACGAGAGAGGGAGGGGGGAGAAAGAGAGGGAGGAGAGGGGAGAGGGGGGGAGGGCGGAGGGAGGAGAGAGAGGGAGGAGGGGGAGAGGGCGAGAAAGGGTGGAGGGAGAGGAGAGGGAGGAAGGGGGAGAGAGGAGAGGGGGTGCGAGAGGAGGAAGGAGGGAGAGGAGAGGAGGAGAGGGAGGAGAAGAGGAGGAAGGAGGGAGAGGGGGGAAGGACGAGAGGGTGGGAGGAGGGGAGAGGGTGGAGGGAGAGGGGGGGGAGAGGAAGGGGAGGGAGAGAGGAGGAGAGAGGGAGAGGGGGGAGAGAGGGGAGAGGGGAAGGGGGAGGGGGAGGAGAGGAGGGAGAGGGGAGAGAAAGGGGGAGATGAGAGGAGGAAAGGGAGAGAGGAGGGGGGGGAGAGAGAGAGGAGGGAGAAAGGGGGAGAGAGAGTGAGAAGAGAGGGAGAGGGAGGGAGAGGGAGAGAGAAAGAGGAGGGACAGGGAGAGAGAGAGGGGGAAAGGGGGAGTGAGGAGGGAGGGAGAATGGGGGAGGGATGAGGAAGGGAGAGAGAGGAGGGAAAGGGAGAGAGGAGGGGGGAGGAGGGAGGGGGGGCGAGGAGGAGGGAGGGGGGAGAGGGGGAGAAAGGGAGGGAGGGGGATGGAGGGAGGAGGGGGGGAGAGGGAGGGGGGGAGAGGGAGAGGGGAGGGAGTAAGGGGAGGGAGGGAGAGGGAGGGAGGGAGAGGGGGGAGATGAGGGGGGGGAGGGAGGAGTGGGGGAGAGGGAGAAAGGGGGAGAGAGGGGGGAGAGAGGAGGGAGAAAGGGGGAGAGAGGAGGGAGAAAGGGGGAGAGAGGAGGGAGAAAGGGGGAGAGAGGAGGGAGAAAGGGGGAGAGAGGAGGGAGAAAGGGGGAGAGAGGAGGGAGAAAGGGGGAGAGAGGAGGGAGAAGGGGGGAGAGAGGAGGGAGAATACGGGAGAGAGGAGGAGGGGGGAGGGAGGGAGGGAGAGGGGGAGGAGGGAGAGGGGAGGGGGAGAGAGGAGGGAGAAAAGGGAGGGGGGAGAGGAGAGGGAGAGGGAGGGAGGGAGAGGAGAGGCGAGAGGGGAGAGAATGGGGGAGAGGGAGTGAGGAGGGAAATGGGAGGGGGGGAGGGAGGGGAAAGAGGGGGAGAGAGGGGGGAGCGAGAGGGGGAGAGAGGAGGGAAGAGGGAGAGGAGGGAGCGGGGAGGGGAAGGAGGGGAGAGAGGGGGGGAAAGAGGGGGAGAGAGGATGGAAAGGGAGGAGAGAGGAGGGAAAGGGAGGGAGAGAGGAGGGAAAGGGAGGGAGAGGGGGGAAAGAGGGGGAGAGAGGAGGGAAAGGGAGGGAGAGAGGAGGGAAAGGGAGGGAGAGAGGAGGGAAAGGGAGGGAGAGAGGAGGGAAAGGGAGGGAGAGAGGAGGGAAAGGGAGGGAGAGAGGAGGGAAAGGGAGGGAGAGAGGAGGGAAAGGGAGGGAGAGAGGAGGGAAAGGGAGGGAGAGGAGGGAAAGGGAGAGAGGAGGGAGAGGGAGAGAGGAGGGGGGAGGAGGAGGGGGAAAGGGAGGGAGAGAGAGGGAAAGGGAGGGAGAGAGGAGGGAAAGGGAGGGAGAGAGGAGGGAGAGGGAGAGGAGGGAGAGGAGGGAGAGGGGTAGGGAGAGGGGAGGGAGGGAAAGGAGAGAGGAGAGGGAGAGAGGAGGAGGAGATAGAAGAGGGAGGAAGGAGGAGAGAGGAGGAAGGAGGGAGAGAGGGAGGAGGGAGAGGAGGGAAAGGGAGGGAGAGAGGAGAGAAAGTGAGAGAGGAAGGAGGGAGAGAGGAGGAAGGAGGGAGAGAGGAGGAAGGAGGGAGAGAGGAGGAAGGAGGGAGAGAGGAGGAAGGAGGGAGAGAGGAGGAAGGAGGGAGAGAGGAGGAAGGAGGGAGAGAGGAGGAAGGAGGGAGAGAGGAGGGAGAGCGAGAGAGGAGGGAGAGCGAGAGAGGAGGGAGAGCGAGAGAGGAGGGAGAGCGAGAGAGGAGGGAGAGCGAGAGAGGAGGGAGAGCGAGAGAGGAGGGAGAGCGAGAGAGGAGGGAGAGCGAGAGAGGAGGAAAAGGGAGAGAGGAGGAAAAGGGAGAGAGGAGGAAAAGGGAGAGAGGAGGAAAAGGGAGAGAGGAGGGAGAGCGAGAGAGGAAAAGGGAGAGAAGAGAGGAAAAGGGAGAGAAGAGAGGAAAAGGGAGAGAAGAGGGAGGGAAAGGGAAGGAGAGGAGGAGGAGGGAGAGGAAGGGGGAGAGGGATGAGGAGAGGGGGAGAGAGAGAGTGAGAGGGGGGAGAGGAAAGGAGGGGGAGAGAGAGAGAGGGAGAGGATAGAGGGAGAGGGGGGAGAGGGGGAGAGAAGAGAGAGGGGGAGAGGGAGAGAGGGAGAGGGAGGGAGGGAGAGAGGGAGGGGGGGAGAGAGAGAGAGGAGGGAGAGAGAGGGGAGGGAGAGAGAAAGAAGGGAGAGTGAGAGGGGAGGGAGGGAGGAGAGGGGAGGGAGGAGGGGGGAGGGAGGGAGAGAGGAGGGAGGGAAGGGGAGGGAGGAGGGATAGGGGGGGGGAGAGAAGGGGGCAGAGGGAGAGAGGGGAGAGGGAGAGGAGGGAAAGGGGAGAGAGGAGGGAGAGAGAGGGGGAGAGCGAGAGAGGGGAGAGAGGAGGGAAAGGGAGAGAGAGGAAGGGGGGAGAGAGGAGGGTGAGGGGGGAGAGAGGGGGGGGAGACAGAAGGGAGAGGGGGGAGGAGAGGAGGGAGAGGGAGAGGGAGACAGAAGGGAGAGGGAGAGAGGAGGGAGAGGGAGAGAGGAGGGAGAGGAGGGAGAGGGAGAGAGGAGGGAGAGGGAGAGAGGAGGGAGAGGGAGAGAGGAGGGAGAGGGAGAGAGGAGGGAGGGAGAGAGGGAGAGGAGGGAGAGGAGAGAGAGGGAGAGGAGGGGGAGGAGGGAGAGGGAGGGAGAGGAGAGAGGAGAGGGAGAGAGGAGGGAGAGAGAGGAGGGAGAGGGAGAGGGAGGGAGAGGGAGAGAGAGAGGAGGGTGAGGAGGAGGAGGGGGAGGGAGAGGGAGAGGAGGGAGAGAAGAAGAGGAGGGAGAGGGAGAGAGGAGGGAGGAGAGGGGGGAGGAGAGAGGAGGGGGAGAGGAGAGAGGAAGAGGAGGGGGGAGAGGGAGGAGGGGGAGAGAGAGAGGAGGGGGAGAGAGAGAGGAGGGGGAGAGAGAGAGGAGGGGGAGAGAGAGAGGAGAGAGAGAGAGGAGGGGGAGAGAGAGGAGGGAGAGAGATAGAGGAGAGAGAGAGGAGGGAGAGAGGGAGGGAGAGAGGGAGGGAGAGAGAGAGAGGAGAGAGAGTGGAGGGAGAGGAAGGAGAGGAAGAGAGGAAGGAGAGGAAGAGAAGAAGGAGAGGAAGAGAAGAAGGAGAGGAAGAGAAGAAGGAGAGGAAGAGAAGAAGGAGAGGAAGAGAAGAAGGAGAGGAAGAGAAGAAGGAGAGGAAGAGAAGAAGGAGAGGGAGAGAGGAGAGAGGCAAGGAAAGAGGAAGGGAGGATAAGAGGGGGCCGGAGAGAAAGGAGGAGAAGGAGGGAGAGAAAGATGGAGGGAGAGAAAGAGGGGGAGAGAGAGTAGGGAAGGAGAGGGAGAGGAAGGAGTGATGGAGAGAGAGAGGGATGGAGAGAGAGTGGGAGGGAGAGAGTGGGAGGGTGGGGGAGAAAGTGTGGGGAGGGTGGGGAGAAAGTGTGGGGAGGGTGGGGAGAAAGTGTGGGGAGGGAGCGGATAAAGTGTGGGGAGGGTGGGGAGAAAGTGTGGGGAGGGTGGGGAGAAAGTGTGGGGAGGGTGGGGAGAAAGTGTGGGGAGGGTGGGGAGAAAGTGTGGGGAGGGAGAGAAAGAGTGGGAGGGAGGGAGAGAAAGAGTGGGAGGGAGGGAGAGAAAGTGGGAGGGAGAGAAAGTGGGAGGGAGGGAGAAGAGGGGGGAGGGGGAGAGAGACAGACACGGGGAGTGAGTGAGACAGACACGGGGAGTGAGTGAGACAGACACGGGGGAGGTAGAGACACACACGGGGGAGGGGGAGTGGGGAGGGGGAGAGACAGACCACGGGCGAGGGAGAGACACACACACGGGGGAGGAAGACAACGGAGAAGGGAGAAAACGAGGGAGTCAAGATTTGAGAGACAAGAGGGGCCAATCCAGACGCTGTAGCAACGATCCGTATATCCTCTCCGCATAAGGCGGGTAACTGGGCTCATAATTCATTCTACAAATACGATAGTTTACCCCGGCTGAGAACGAGAGACTTCCATGCAGCTGGAAGTGAACTCCGGCCCCCAGTGGGCCTCTGTCGACTTGAGAGGCCTTTCACGGCAGATTCCGACCACTCAAATTACATTAAGCGCCTTGGGACGGAAGCTTCCGCCAGTCCCCGGACGGGCGGGCAGAGTTCATAGTATATGTTACCGGATTGAAAGTGTCAGAGCCGCCAGGCCCACCCACATCCGACCTTGACGAAAACCTTCAACACTGTTCCGGCGGCTCCACGACGACAAATCCTACTTTATGCTAACTGCCAAGCGAATTCATTCAGCCTGAACAAAGCCTTGGTCGATCGTGACCTCGGACCTCAATCAGGCTCAGAGCTCGACCCTCGGCCAAATAAAGTCTGTCTCTTGGTATCAACAGAAATGTTAGTCCGCTTTATTGAACATGTTCATACCTTCGACCCAATGCCCTCCGAACTTACGTACGTGTTCAGTCACTTCAGCACCGCGATGCATCGAAGGCCAACATTATGATACAGCAGTCAATGGACGACTTAATTAAAAATTGAAATCCCCCAACACACACACTACAGTTGTAATCGACTCCAAATTCTGTATTCATTTGAAAAGTCCCGAGGCGCTGGACGCCGTGTTCGCCATTATATAAACCGGCATACAATCTCAATCCTGACACTAGTGCGTAACATTTGAGCATGGAACTTCCTATCCATTCATATCGTACCCAAGCCTCCAGACGACCGTGATAACGACTTGCGTCGATCAGTGTCCACGTGTTCCTACTTTTCCACCCGTAATTATCTTGTTCACATCGCAATCTTTTTATCGTTCTTGTTGCGTCATCTAAGCCTCCCAGGGGGCTTCTATCAAGCTGAATATTACTCACCCGACATAGGAACAACCATAAGGGTGACACTAGATTTTCACGGATTAGTTGAATTTTTCCTTATCCCTTTACTGCCAAGGTGGGCCTTCGAAATTTAATATCTAACGTTAACCAGAACAAAATGTTTCAAGTTTACACTGGATCTTGGCAAATCCCATCATTCACATTTCATCATACTAACAAAGCTTAATGAACACAGTCCAATATCAACTGTACGACTCGTAGGACAAGCAATGACGAACTCGTTAAATTTCATTCCCGTCTAAATACAATCAGTCGGCTCTCTAATAAGTACCTTTCAAGCCCGACAGTTCTGGTCTGTCTTAGTGATCTTGATAAATTTATGGAGGTATTTTAGCCTCCAGGCTTTCTTCGCATCCCACAACACAATTACACAAAAACCAGGGTCAAATTACGAGGTAGAACTACCTGGCCAATACCTCAAGGGTGGGACTAACGACCGGGGACCTCAAAAGTGGAGAACCTGCGAGGCCCATCATTTCTCATCAGAAGGTGCGGCACCGAGAGGCAGACACACGGTCCATGGACCGGGACCAAGATTGACCAAATTCGCCCATTTTGACTTCACATTTTCATGTATGACAACTAGTGAATAATACCTCCTCCCCTTCCCCCTCCTCCTACAAGCCTGTGACAAAAGCCCCTGTCAAACAAACAGTTCAACTGTTCTTGCCAGATACAAGACAGCTTCCACGTTTGTAAAACTTTTTCGGGCAATGGCAAAATAAAAGTGAAACAAAGGAGTCTTGAAATAAGAAGACATTAAATTATCCACATTTCACAGACACAGTTTTCTGATTCTATAAAACTTTTGAAGGAAACGAGTTTGAAATGACAGTTTGAAAAATAAACAATACATATTTATCTCAGACTTCCGCCTCCGTGGGCCACAGTTATTCAGCAAACAAATAAATAAAATATACTTTACAGCAACAAATTGTATGAAAGATGCATTATAATAATCTCCTGTCTACTGAAGCCTCTTACCAAGAAAATATTGAGGTACCTTCACAAATTACTGTGCCCTTCAGGTCCCAATAACCCGTAATTACGGCCCGATCACCGCAGCGCCGGCGTTGGTACACATCCACATAAAACGTTACTTTCCATGCATGCCCGCTTGTAGATTACGATTGCGCGCGCGGAAGTGTGAAGATAAGATGCACGTTTTCTACCGCAGCAAACTCACCATGTCTGCATGCTTCACACACAGCATGAAGGCAAGCCCTGTACAAGTTCGTGTTAATTATCAACACCTACAAGACTATACAAGTAATGAACAGATAATTTTAATTAATCACAACTGTTCTCCATTTCAAAATACATAAAGTTACCTCCGAGCTATCTAATTTTCACGGTAGGTGTCTTTCTACAAAACAATAGTAACAATACCACTCCATGAATATGCCGTTATAATAAACACACTGCGACAGTTTTACCGTCCCGATCTAAACGAACTCTTTATCAGGAAGATTATCCCACCTGTCCATGGCTTAGTTTGTGTATCTACTTACTATGCTCTTGTGTCTAATTTATTTTGCAGTTCGGTACAATATATTCGCGACTAAACTTTAACCCTATAGTTTCTTCACTCGACTTTTCCGTTTAAACTTCTGCTTCCTCACCCGATTTGCATGTTCATTCAATCTACCCTTTCTATGGGATGAACTCTGAAGGTTCTCCCCGACCTGATGGGCCGGACAGTGTCAGGCCTAAGCAATGGAGGCTTCACCTCGGGAAATTGGCGGGAAGGTGGTTATAACACGTCTAACCGTTTACAACCGGCCGCTATAGGGGTTACTCTCGTAAAAGGAACTGGAGAGAAAGTACACCTTTTGGATTACATTTTTATTGGAATGTATGATCAGATCGAGAAGTGATCCTGGAGTCTTCAATATTCGAACTCTCCCGGCAAAGTCAAAGACGAAAGTCAACCAGGATCCTATGCGCGATCTTTTATTTGAAGATGACTGTGCCCTCAATGTTGCCCCAGAAGTCTGGGTCCAAGAGTATGGACTGCTTCGCAACAACTACTATATTTTAGCCTAACAGCTGCTTATGACACTCAATCCCACTCACATGCTGTTCATGCACTGTTTGTATATATAAGTGGGCTGGCGTGCCTGTGGTTTTCGATCTGTAGTATATGTTGCATTGCTGAACGAAAATAGTTGTGGTTTGGGACTGATGAGTAAACTTCCCCGATATTGATCACTGTTGTCTCAAGATATAACCTCGGTGGAGCAAGGAAAGGTCCGCAGAACTCTGATGATCAAGTCAGCCGATCCTGACGAAAATTAGTTGGAATGGGAAATGGTGGGAATCGCAGGGAATTCAACGTTTAAATGGTGCGGGGCGTTCCTACAGCGTAAGCGCTCTATAGATGGTAATGGTAGTGATGGATGGATGGATGGATGTGCATGTGTACAGTTACTATTTTTGTTAATCCTTTAATTTCTTCACGTGATTGTACAATACGTGTCATCAGGCTGTGGGGTAACCAGTCGATGAAAAGTTTTAGGATATTGACAATTTGTATTTGCGAGTACGTGAATCCCTAACAGAACAATTGCATGAAAACGCTTGTGCACTATGGGAAACTACAGAGAAAATGTAACAATTGGACAAAACTTTATCAACCTCTCCTTGTATGGAGTATTGACAACTCAAATGTAATTTAGTCACTTGGGGACTTCAACGACATCTTTCCGGGCCACTCGCAAAACACATTTTATAATTTGGGATCTACCTGAAGAAGAATGATCATTTCTATCACTCCTTTCTACTCCATTACACTTTTTACCACCACCGACTCATCTCTTAAGCGCGATGTCCAAGGATAGAAGCACTGGTTATCTCAAATACTAATAATCTTGTAAACCTTGCCCTAAAAAAATAATGAAATAATTTGTAAATGAACAGTAGTCTACATCGTAATTACAAGGTAATATCAAATATGTATTAAATTTGCTCCTTCCAAAATGCAATTGCGTACATTTGCCTGCATAAGATCGACATAACATGTTCTTGTATAAAAAATAATCTATTTCACCCCCACCGCCACTGTAACGTATATACATTCCATCCTGAAAGATTCAAGGATACACATGCCTAAAAGGGTTCCAAGTTTCATAACTAATCCCTTGATTACGGTTTCGTCGTCTGCAGATTATATCTTAATTACCGATGGCAAATTCTTTTTATCTGAAGATATGCCACCAACGTACAACAGTGGATTAGATACAACTGGCTATTCTGAAAATGTTATGTCAGTGTAATCTCTGCAGGTGCTGCACTACAACCCACATCATACAGGTGTTAAATGATACGAGTAGGTCCAGTTCACACTTGTCCACTGTTGATACACTACCCTGATCCAATTTTTTCAAGTGCAAAAACAGAAATACTATGTTTTACTTACCTACTTCCCCTGCTGTACGTAACTCAGCTCCAAAGAGAACCCCCTTGAAGGAGGAACCATCCTCAAGAACAAGATAGGCTGGGATTTCCTTTGTATCTCCACTGTATACCGGCATTTTGAGTCGAGTTTGCAATCAAGTACAGCCCTATATGTTATGAAGTACTGACAGTGCCGGGATTGCAATCTCAAGTAATCTAGAAATGTTATCTGACCCCACGCAGGGGAATATAAATCATGTAGATGATGTGCAACCTTAACAGATTAAATAAAAGTTTGCCACAATACACGATCCAGCTCGCACGTCAGTTTGCTCAGCCCACCTCCTCTTACGCCAGGAGAAGACTGGGTTTGGGCAGACGGGACAAGGCTATCCAATCACGTGACCAGCTCACATTATTTGGCATATTCTTAAACATCCTTCCAGCACTCGTTTACAAATATCTATGTGTCGAAATTTGGTTATAGTCATAACGTTATTATAACATAGTTATGTATATTAAATACCACGGCTTTCAATGAATGACTAATATCAATTCTCATAGCAACGCCAAATTATGACCTTCCAAATTTAGTTCGAGTTCTGCCGTGCTTTTAGTGATAATCCAAACAAGAATTGCTCAGTCGTCCGGCGACTCATACTTCAATGTGCCCTGTTATATAACAAAGTTAATTTGGCATGAGCTACGTCGTATGCATTTTATATTAACACAGCACCCCAAATGTTGATAAGAATAACTATATCAACCATATCAGAATAACGTATGAAGTAGAGCGTTGCATTAATCTGCAATGTTCATTTATTAAAGGCTCGTTGCATTCAGCATTCCGTATATGAACATAAAATTATTGCGCCGCGTTAACTATTTCAACATGTTCGTTGTTGCCGAGTCGCCAAGCAGTATTTCTCTGTTGATTTTATTACATACTTTTCTGAGTTGTGAGCACCATCTATTGACTATAGGCTATAAGTTAAAAAAATAAAGTAATTGTAGGTTTGGGTGTGATAGCTCTTAACGTTTTTAGTAAGTTTTCTTTACCATGCATATAGTCTGAATAGGCAATTTAAAATAGCCTTACGCTAGATTGCTGCGTTGTGACATTTGTGTTACATCTAAACCGACCGGTGTTGTTTTTACCCATTTGCTGTTACTCAGATGGGATAGATATGTCAGTTATCGCACATATGCATTATGAATATCCGCATTTCTGAGACAGCAACCCATTCAAAGGCGGGCCTTCGGAGACCTATTTATCTGTAGGGCAAATTTACCTGATTACATATGATACGATTCCATACCAAACAAATAACGGGTGGTTTTAGATTTCACACACATAAAATTCATCTTGTGGGTGACAGAATAAACTAAGATAAATTACGTTTGAAATAATACGCCGAAATTATCTACTGTCTAGGGCTCTAGACCTACATGAATCGTGAGCAGAGGTGCATTCAAAATTCCGGGGCCCAGAGACCAAACGCTGTGACAATTCCAGTTCACATCCCCTGGCAAGCAGACTGCTATTTTGCATGTCACACTTTCTCAGATTCCGAAAAATGTATGATTTAAGAATATGTCTGTACGACTTGCACTTCATTTGCCACCACTTCTCTTTGTTTTCGCACTTGTGGTGTAGAAAGTGAACCATTAAATTTTTATCTCTCTCACATTGTTCTTGCCTACCAATGATGATTTCTTTCACTTTACACATACCACATTTTTGTATTCAGATGACAACAAATGAAAAACTACAGGGAAAAAATACTACTAACACTAGAAAATCGGTATAAACAGAATATATTTTCCGTAACATTCTTACATGATATATCTCGTGTGAAAATAATATCAACATGCTATCACAGCTATTCTAAACTCTTTAGAATGTATATGTGTGTATATATATATATATATATATATATGCATATATATATATATACATATCTTTATATGCATATATATATATATATATATATATACATGGATTTTTTCCATTTTACGGCATGCAAATTTTTTTCACCAAATTTTCGCCAGGAATACTGATTTTAGTGCTGAATACGAATATAACACTTATTTTGTGGAGAAATGAAAGGAAGTTGAAGAAATGAAATTTATGGCGCACTAGTTTGCAAAGCGCAATTACCTATGCTCTAGGCCAGAGGTTCTCAAAGTGGGGGTCCCGACCCCCAGAGGGTTCGCGAAATAATTTTGAGGGGTCGCGATCGTGTTGCGGTTTCCAGCATCGCCCCAAGGCTGGAGACGCTATGCTTCAAGAAGCAAGCCCATACTTCCCATTAATAATGGTAAGTTGTTCAGCCTTTAAAGACGGTGAGAGAGAGAGAGATCCATACAAGCTTACATACGTACATGCATATATACATACATACGTGCGCAACGTACATAGGCTACATGCATACATGCATACATACATACATACATACATACATACATAGACAGGCAAGCAGATACACTGAAACAGGGAAATGCGTTATAGTGATTGTCAGAAATTCGTTGTTGTTATTGGGGAAGTGGGTCGCGACTCTATCGAAGTAATTTGTAGGAGGTCGCAGCCAAAAAAGTTTGAGAACCCCTGCTTTAGGCGACTCCCTAGCGAAGTTGGGCGTTAGACGGCCTTAAGTGAAGAGACCGTGGAGAGGTTGAATGCTTAATATAACTTGCATTGGTTGTTTTCAAATACCTAGCCTAACCTAACATAACCAAATCTAACCTAACATAATCTAATCTAACCAAACCTAACCAAACCAAACCTAACCGAACCGAACCTAACCTAACCTAACCAAACCTAACCTAACCTAACCTAACCAAACCAAACCTAACCAAACCTAACCTAACCGAACCTAACCAAATCTAACCTATCCTAACCCAACCAGCGGAGCGCACACTCAAGATTTTGAGAATACATGTCACACCTTAAAACATAGAAATAAAAAACATTGTGGTACTCATCGTCAGATGCTAGACTCATATCTCTGTGAATATATGTGGCGGAAACGAAATAAAAATGAGGATTTGTTTAAAAAATATATTATTTGACATATCCCAGTTCCAATGAATCACCAATGAATATTGTCATTTGTTCATTGCGCCGTGTAAACTAATGCACATTAAATTTCCATTTTTTCAACTTCCTTTCATTTCTCCACAAAATAAATGTTATATTCGTATTCAGCACTAAAATCTGTGTTACTGGTGAAAATTTGGTGAAAAAATTCTGCATGCCGTAAAATGGAAAAGACCCATATATATATAAAGGGGAAGGATGTTTTCTGGGCCTTTATGGATCTGGAAAAGGCTTACGATAGGGTAGACAGAAAGGCACTGTGGGAGGTTATGCGGATATACGGGATAGGAGGAAAGCTTCTGGGAGCTGTAAAGAGTTTTTATGAGAGTAGTAGAGCTTGTGTCAGGATTAGAAATGGAGAGAGTGAGTGGTTTGAGGTAAAGGTGGGACTTCGTCAGGGATGCGTTATGTCACCCTGGCTGTTCAACTTATACATGGATGGGGTGGTGCGAGAGGTGAATGCAAGGGTGGTGGGTCAGGGATTGGAGATGGTTAAGGATAATGGAGAAAAGTGGGAGGTGAGCCAGCTGTTGTTTGCGGACGACACTGCGCTTGTGGCAGGATCGGAGGAGGGATTGAGGAAGTTGGTGACAGAGTTGGGAGAGTGTGTGATAGAAGAAAGCTGAAGATAAATGTGGGTAAAAGTAAGGTGATGAGATGTACGAGGGGTGAAAGTGGCAGTAATCTGGAAGTGAGCATTAAGGGAGAGCAACTGGAGGAAGTGGATAGTTTTAGATATTTGGGTGCAAATGTGGCAGGAAAAGGTGGAGTGAAAGTGGAGGTAGAATGTAGATTGAGAGAAGCGAGTAAATGCCTTGGTGGATTAAAAAGTGTAATGAGGAATAGACATTTGGGAATGGATGCTAAGAGGAGACTATATGAAGGAGTGATTGTGCCAACAGCACTGTATGGAGCAGAAACATGGAACATAAGAGAGGAAGAGAGAAGGAACTTGAATGTGTTTGAGATGAAGTGTCTGAGAAGTATGATGGGGGTTACTAGGCTAGATAGAGTGAGAAATGAGGAAGTGAGGAGGAGAACAGGGGTGGAAAGGGAGTTGGGAGATAGGGTTGATGAAAGAGTATTAGGATGGTTTGGACACATGGAAAGAATGAGTGAAGAAAGACTAGTAAAGGAGGTATGGAAGGCAGATGTGGAGGGAGTGAACATGAGGGGACGTCCTAGGATGAGATGGATGGATGGGGTGAAGGGGGCTTTGGAGAAGAGGGGAATGTCGGTTGAGGAAGGACGGGAGGGGACAGAGGACAGGGGTGAATGGAGAATGGTTGTATATGGAAAATGTTGTGATGCATGAGGTGGAATAGACGGGGGAATGGGGGGTGAGGTAGTGTGTGTGAGCAAAAATTTTGACGCAGCCCGCAGGGATTTCTCCCCGTCCTCTCCTTTATATGGGGTGACGGAGAGGGGGGTCGCCGATTTAATGAAGCGGCCTTGCTGTGGATGTGCTGTGTCCTGCGACACTGCTTCTGACCCAGGGCAGTGGACAGGGTGCAGGGATGACCCGTCATCTAGGAGGTGCTAAGATGGGAGGGAGGGTGGAGGGGTGTGGAGTGTTTTCGGGGATGGAATGGGTGGGAATGATTTTATGCCTTGTCCTTTTTGGCTACCTCTCTGGTAAGGGGGAAGAAGCCTTGGTATATGTATGTATGTATGTATATATAAATATTGTTACGAATCTCGCTCACATGTCTGACTTGAGTAAATGAAATGAGTTCCCAAGACCCCATGTCTTTGGGATAACTCAAATAGAAATTACAAAGCTGTCAGACTCGTAACACATAGTAAGAGTGATGGGTGACTGAGTTCCCAAGACCCCATGTCTTTGGGTAACTTAAAAGAAATTCAAGGCCGCCACTTGATTTTATAAAAATCAAGAAAAATGAAACGCACAGATAACGTTTAACACTATTCATTAAAATTAATAGGATTACATGAAGGATTACAATCACTGAACATTCAAGTGAGTAAATTAGTTTACATTCAAATGAATAAATAAGTTTCAAAACAGAAGATTCCCGCTCGAAAACTTTTAACGGGGGTGAAAGAAGATTAATTAATTAATTAATACTTTACCAACGAAAACACTGTCTAAATCACTACTATAGACATTTCCAACACTGCATGAAACACTAGATGAAACACTAGCTGAGTTGATTATCTTACGACTAATACAGGGGGAGTACAGAGGACTTACTTCAGCCGGATAATCCGCCCCAAGGCACACACACCTTTACATCGTACCCTCTACTCTCAAACTGATTCTTCTGACGCTCAAGGCGCTCTGGTTCTCTGCAAAAAACCCTCTGATTGGCCCATAGGAATTGCGTCTATGGTGGTTGAACCTCATTGGTCAATTAACTAGAACGTTCTCCTTCGTTCTAGGCTGAGTGTTAGAACAAATACTCCATTGTATGGATGGACCTCCTTCCCACGCCTCCTCAGTACTCCCCTGTAATCTGACACCCCACTTGATTGCGAGGCGCCGTTATCCAAGCAATAAAATATTCCCGTCTTACATATATGGGAATATATGTGACAATATATATATATATATATATGTATATGTATATATATATATATATATATAAATATATATAAATATATATATATACATATATGAACTTCATGATGAAATTTCCCGAAATTATGTATTTACCCAATAGTATTTACCTAAATGTAGTACATGCCTTAGGAGCTATGCTCATAGACCAGTCGCTGTATGTCCATTAATCACATTTTGTCACGAATTCATTAATTTTGTCAGACTACACCTTCTAGATTATTCCTGATATCTATACATCTATGTGGAAACCTTCCTTATATTTTTCAATCAATGTGTAATCAATCAATGCTCCGTTACTTTGAAGTACTCTCATCTTATACAAACAGATCCTTTGCACCATATTCCCTGTTCCTTTATCCGTTCTGAAGATGATTATCATATCACTTCTCTTCGCTTTTCCAACATGAGCATTACCAATTATCTTACTCTCTTGTGGTCTTATCAACCAGGATGGCAACATTTCTGGTTGCCGCCTGTTATATTCTATCTTTTTTCAGCTTCCTTTATCCGTTCTGAAGATAGCTATATCACTTTTCTTCGCTCGTCCGACATGGGTATTCCCAGTTATTTCATTCTCAAATGTCTTATCAGCCAGAACGGGAAATATTTGGGTGCCAACCTTTGTATCCTATTTTTCATATATAGCTTTACTGTATATATATATATATATATATATATATATATATATATATATATATATATATATATATATATATATATATATATATATATATATATATATATATATATACGAGGAAGGTGGGAAAAAAAGTCACGGGTCTAGTTCCGAGTTGCGAATTCGAAACTAAACCCTCAACTTTGTCACAATGTCCGAGCAAAGGTGGGCACCGTTAACCAAAAAGTTAACTTCGTTAATCGTGATTCCGTTGCTATAAGAAGGATGTAACGGAAGTTACCGTTAAACTGTCACACACACACAAACACATATAGGGCTGAAATTATTTCAGTATCGCTGCGGTTCGAGTCGTTACTCCAACTCTCGTGGGCGGGGAGTTGGGGATGTGTGTGCGTGTAAGGTCATGGCATTACCCATAGATCGGTCATACGAGCTCTGAGCTCTCTGGTGGGAGGGAAATAACTGTCGATCACGAGTCCAACACGTGATCCAAAGACCAAGGTGGAAAGGGTGAGGGTACATTGGATCCCCGCCTATCCGCTATCCCGTATATCCGCGACTTTCGTGGAACCTAACAAATTCGCGATTTTCCCGCCTATCCGCGAGGCCTACGCATTTCGGAACTAGCACTTGAAAGCCTAAAAAACATATATATTCATAATTCAAAGCTTAAGTATTGTTACTATTTAATTCCCAAATACATTTATTAATTAAAAACAAGCAGAAGAGCAATGTACAGTATATAAGCTAATACCAAACTTAGCAACAAATTTCATCAACAATGAAAATGTGGCGTGGGATGTCAGTATCCCCACTATTAATTTTTCTGGCCACGCTGTTCATAGGCGATTTGAGAGAAGCCAACAAGGGCGCGAGATTAATATTTTTTTTCAATATTGGTGACCACAGGTCTATTTTACTGTAATGTTAGTAAGACATATTATTATATTTCAGAAATTGCTTTCAAAATGAAACATTAAAAATTATTTACATCACATAATATAAAAGCGTTAAAACAATATCTGTACTATCAGAAAGGGGATTCCAAAGTATTTGAAGAGGGTCGTCCATTATTAGCGATTTTTCGCTATTCCCGAGGGTTCTTGGAACGCATCCTTCGCAAATATCAGGGATTCTCTCCCTCTCTCTCTCTCTCTCTCTCTCTCTATATATATATATATATATATATATATATACATATATATATATTTATATATATATACATATATGTATATATATATATATATATATATGTATATATATATATATGTATATACATATATATATATATATATATATGTGTGTGTGTGTGTGTGTGTGTGTGTGTGTGTGTGTGTGTGTGTGTGTGTGTGTGTGTGTGTGTGTGTGTGTTTGTAAAGGTAGGTAGCAGATCTTCCTTACTACATATAGAATTAAATTTGACCGCTGCTTGTGCAAGAATAAGCTTCTTGTTAAAGGATTCAACCTTTCTAATAGTGGATCTTTGTTCTTCATTTAGACGGAATAAAAGATTGCCGAAGTTCTTATTGTATATTACGACGTTTTGCCCTTCTTAGAGCATTTTCAAGTACATCAAAATGATAATTGAGACAATATATATATGACGACAGGTGAATTGGGAAAGCCTACGCAAAGCAGTGATGAAAGATCAAAGATCTTATGAGGGGTTATGTCCGTGGCGCGCCGTGGGGTGCTGGGATGGTCATTTGTCCAATCGGGGAAACTAGAGCAACGGAGGTTGTACCTCCCTGTACATTTATGGTTGGAGCCTTCTCTCGAATATGGAGGGCCTCCAGGATCTCCAAAAGATGAAAGTTGTGTGCGGAATCGATGATCTTTGTGTTCTCCACCAGGATCTTTCTAGTCAGGAAGGAGTAGTGTTTTTCTAAAAAAAAAAATGCTTCTTCGGGGCACCAGCTTGTAGATGGCACGTTAGTCTTCTGGAGAGAGAAGTCGTCATCATTCCTATGTAAGACATAGGACGAAGCTTACAGTCTTCGTGTGGGCAGATGAATTCATAGACGACATTTCTCCTCCGTAATGGGTTGAGATTACGGGTCGGGTTATTTCGCAGGATGAGGTTTGACATTTTGAAATTCTTATAATAAATCCGAAGCTCCAGCTTTTCTTCAGGGTCGGATGGTTGTACACCGCGTTCAAGAATTTCTCTGTGGATTCTCTCGTCCGTTCGGTAAGCCGTACTCATGAAAGATCTGTAATTGAGAATAATTGAGGGGCGTTTCTTGGGAGGGACGGTGTCATGATTTAGGTAGTTCCCCATTTTTCGTCGGATGACTTCTTATACGTTCTTACTGGGGAATCCAGGACTTGCTGCAAGCGTTGAAGCTCTTGGTGTAAAAGAGGCCATGTGGAGCAGTGCGTGAATGCCGTTCACGTAAGAACGTATGACGCTTTTCTTGTAGGCTACAGGGCATTCTCCATCCATATTTAAACATCTACCCTCGTTCGTGCCTTTAACGTATACAGTGGTGGTAAATCTATTTACGTCGGGCTTTACAGAGATATCTAAAAAGGGCAAAGAACCATCAGCATAGTGTTCACTTGTGAAGTTGAGACAAGAGTTATTAACGAATGCCTCACATAGTTCTTGTAGATGTGCATGGTCTCTTGCTTCAACTAATATATCATCCACATATCTACCATAAGAGTGTGGGCGAATTACAGGATCAGAGAGAACTCGTCTTTCCACTAAACCCATGAATGTAAAAGTTGGCGAAAAGGACCCCGAGAGGTTGAATTCTTTAACAAGCTTATTCTTGCACAAGCAGCGGTTAAATTTATACATACATATATATATATATATATATATATATATATATATATATATATATATATGATACACACACACACACACACACACACACACACACACACACACACACACACACACACACACACACACACACACACACACACATATATATATATATATATATATATATATATATATATATATATATATATATATATATATATATATATATATATATATATATATATATATATGGGGGGGGTAGCCAGTTAAGGCACGCACCCACTCCCAACCCTTCTACTTCCATCTACCACCCTTTTCCCCTCTTATCTTAGCTCCACGTGGATGAAAGGTAATCCCTGTCTCTTGTCAACAGCCTGGGTCAGAAGCAATGCAGCGAGGCACAGTACAGTCATATGGCTTTGTAGTAGATAAGGAAATTAATTTTGGTGCCGGGGATGGTGGGGATGAATTTCAGTGTAGTGATGGTCTTAAGCACCTCGTCATTTTTGTAGCCGGTGGTCTCTGGCTGTAGATTATTGAAATGTGAAAGAGTAAATGTTCTGCTTGATGATGGAGTCCATGTTTCTTCGAGGGTAACCAATATTGACCAACAGTGAAATTACTCTGTACCGCGGCGTAGCTGTAGGTGCGATTGGAATGGGAAAATACCAGGGCCAGGACGACACTTTACTCACAACTTTCGGGACACTCACTTTTTGTCTGTGTGGCACTGATGTCGGTAAGTGGGAAATAAAATTGCTTATTGAGTATTAGAGACAGTTATTTCGTATATATTTTAAATAATGTTGGATCTAGTATGTTTCATTGTGGCATTCCTTTAATTACCTTGGGCTGACTGTGTTTCTTTTAATACTAATATATAATTGATTGGACTGTAAAATGGCAAGGGAAATTATTAATATCACCAGTTTACTTGCTTTGTCAGCATAGTAATGTGGGAGTATTTTAAACATTTTGAAGTAGGGTATTACATCATATAGAATATGTTTTAAATAACCCACTGTCGGAGAAACAAAGCAAGAATTATGAGCATTAAGAATTTGTAGCGTTCAATTTTTAAATAAAGAATTAGAAACAATAAACTTACAACTGAGCAAATTAGGTTATCCAAATTGGTTGTTGACAAAAGCTCTTAGCAAGGCAAAAATCAGCCATTATAAGAACTCTTCCCAAAGAACCAGCACAATTGGGACAATAAATGTATAAAGATCCCATACAACCATTTATTGGATGAAGTTTCCAAAATGTTACCACAAGATAAAATTAAATTGGTCTTCAACTATCCTAATAAAAATTTTCATAAAGTAGTAAACATACATCATAAACCCAAATCAGATAACAACCCTGGAGTATATAAACTACCTTGTAAAGATTGTAATGAGGTTTACTGAGGTCAAACTGGTAGGGACCTCAATACCAGAGTAAAAGAGCACAAAAACTCTGATAGGTATGCACAAAACAACTCCGCGGTCTTCCTCCATACATCAACAAAGGATCACCACATAGATTGGAACAAACCAGAAGTAATTTATAAATCCAATTGTAGATTTAGGAGAAAGATAGTCGAATCTTTCCTCATCAAACACTTGCCAAATTTCAACACATCGAAAGGGCAATGGTCACCTGATTGTATAACAACTTATGCTGTGAATAAATTGTTACCATTCCCGAGTCCGCCCCACCTCGGACATGTGACTTGAGCCACCTCCCCTTGTTCCCACTTTGTACCTCTCTCACTGTATATATTCTTGTACATCTTCCCTTGTACCTATCTGCTGAAGAGGACCACAGTAGTGGTCGAAATATACAGTTCGTCTGTTTCTTTTGCTTTGTTTCTCCGACAGTGGGTTATTTAAAAACATATAGGTACAAGGTAAGATGTACAAGAATATATACAGTGAGAGAGGTACAAAGTGGGAACAAGGGGAGGTTCAGGATGCCGCTATCAAGTTCATCACGGGTTCGCGATGGAGCGACATCAGAACCACTGAGTCTCTACACCGAATTTCCGACATCCGTCCAATCAACCAACACAAACACAAACTTCCCTCAAGACACCTAGAAAAACTACACGACAGACACAAACACCTGATACAACACATTACACCTAGACCACACCGTACAGACTATCTGTCAGCTGCGCCCGTCCCACGTGCGGTGTATACGATAAGACGTGTATAACCGTACCTATTAATAATACACCCCTTCACCAGCTTTGACTGGTGATAGCAATCATGATGAAATAATAATAGTAATAATAATATTGCATGTAGCCCAATAACTGACAGGCTACATGCATACACAACTCAAACCCAACCTGGGGAAAAGAAGGAGAGCTCATGCCTTACCTGGGGCTCATCAGGAACGCGCTCTACACGCGGGAAGTGAACTCTACTCACTTCCCGTAAGATACACACATACACCTCTCACGAACAGAGCCACGACCCACGCACAAACATCTACACTTATTTTTTCTTCGACTAAAATTCGCTTCCTTTCGAACTTTCTCTTATACTACATCTCCTCATTTCAGTTTACCTCCCACTAAAGATTTTTCCGTTTTTCCACCTTTCTCTCCTACTACGCCTCCTACCATTTTCTGAACTTTTGGTGATTGTAATCTGTTTTTAATCCCGGCGTCGGCGCCGCCGTCCAAGCTCCCAGTCCATTTCTCCCGAGCCACGACCACCAGCAGCCCCTAATCGCTCGCTAATTCGCCCGGTGGCAATAGCCCTCTTTTATACACTACTATCTTTTCATTTTCTTACAGACATTCTTCCCCTCCCACAAAAACCGATCCCGCGCAAGCGGGTGGTCTTTCCTAGGAATTCAGAATTCAGAATTCTGCTGAAGAGGACCACAGTAGTGGTCGAAATATACAGTTCGTCTGTTTCTTTTGCTTTGTTTCTCCGACAGTGGGTTATTTAAAACATTTTACTAAATGTGCTACTACATTTTCGTCTTGTGATATAGAAATATGTTTTGATTATATTGATATTATCTGTGGAACCATATTTATTTTAACAATAAATACATGAAATCAGATAAATAGTTAACATATGACAAAAATATAATGTACAAAATTTCCGGAACATCTTGCTGACAGCGTGACAGATATTTGTGTAGAGTCACATATTTGTGGCGTCCATGAAGACGCCCGGTAAAAAAAAAATATGGCAGTGTCAACGAAAAACTAGTAAACAAATGACAAACGTTCGTACTAGTTTGTAGCCACTGTTATAGTGAGAGTGTAGTAGTGAGGAGGCAGTTGGAGCGGCTCGGTTGTCGAGTTTGTTTGTAAAGATTATTATGTCGTTGTAGTTTCAGGAAATGATAGAAGTTGTAGAAGCAGAGAATTAATGATAATATAGGGACAAATAAACCCTATATTAGGCACCGATTGTTGGCTATATGTGTTATACACAGCCGGTATTGTCCAACGAAAACTAAGCCCTGCAAAGGTAACGACTGTAATTATAAGTTACGGGAGATAATGGGATACTTGAAGCCTTTTTATAGTCGTTTGTATATTCATAATTGGTGCATTCCAAATACCCAAACAAAGAACCTCACAATAATTGATTATTTATTAGATCTTAGTCAAAACAAACCCAACACACCGCACAGTAACAAGTGGAACAAATTACCAGAAAACAAACAAAATCACAGTAGCATTTAAAAACCGATGCAACAAACAAAACACGGAAGAATATGAAGGTGGGCAATAAGGTTTATGTAGATCAGTAGTACATCCCATGGATATTATTGGTAAGTGTGAGGGAGCCAGCAAATAGAAATGATAGGCTTGAAGCAGAGGTACCTTGTTTTCCCTACCCAAAATCCTGATATCCTAGTGTTGTATTCTAAAATTCTTATATTGTTGGGGTAAGGGTTGATAGCAATGAATACAAAATGAATTATTTATTATAGAAGTGAGTGACAGACTCATTTACAGCATGTTGAAAGAAATAGGAACTGCATACATTTTGGCCTTACTGTTCTTATTGTTAGGGTTTAGTTGCTGTCCTCTTAAGGATGTACTCTTGGTAGGTTCTTCATATTTTAAGATGGCTTAGAGGCAATGCTCAGAGCCATGGTGTTCCACTTCTGTGTCCAGAGTTGGCGTTCACATGCTGCAGGTCCACCTGATCAGGTAGAATTTATCACTGGCCTGCACAGTGCTGGATAAAACTTTAGAAGTGCACATGTATGTAACATAGCAATAGAAAATTAAGTATTCATTTTGTAAATTATGATACATCAATATGAAATACATTTTTCTTTGCAGAAACCAATGATAAAAAAATAAAGTGGTACACTAATGAATTGAGCCACAACAACTTCTTGAAATGCCATCTTTGTTTTGATAGATGGAGATGCGGAGGTTGAAGAAATTGAAGTTTGATAAGTTTGTCTAACCTAACCTGCATTTAGTAATGCAGTACCTGTAATTCTAGAGGTTGTCAGGGATGTTGATGGTCGATTTTGGCATCTGATCAGACAGTGGGATGTAGAGGAGTCTCGGCTGGAAAAGCATGAAGCTTGGCTCCATAGCACTGTTTTAAGAATATGTAGCATAGTGACTTCTCATGGAGTTGGAGAACACTCGGCACACAATGTCAACACTATCATCAAACTGACATTGATGGGCCATGATAGATGACAGTATAGCATCTCGAACCTATTGTCACAACTGTTTGGTAGTGTATTTGCTTTTAGCAAGGTTTTTTATTATTGATTTCCATCAGGAAAAAGTATATTATATTGATGTATTATAATTTACAAGGTGAATTTTTCATTTTCTATTGCTATGTCGAGTAGGTGTGCAATTCTGAAAAAATACCCAGTGCTGTGTATCCCATTGCAGGGGGCTCTTCTGGTACAATCCTCAGGAAGTTGTCCAGTTGAACCTAGAATTTCTCAACAGTGCAACCAGAGTTGTCTAACTTCTCTTGGAAGGCAATTGAATAGTTTTGGACTGTCATAGAATAGGTTAGGTTTTCTTCATTTCCTTGATTCCCTATAGTGAAAGGACCTTTGTAATGACTTGAGGGTCTGTATATCCTTTGCCTTATAAGGAGACTACAGCTGGCTGCAATAGTTGTACTGGCTACACAAGAGACCCCCAGAAGGTTACCATGCAGACAGCCTTCTTCTGTGGAGTCGAAAGTGTGGAGCATCTGACTGGTAAGTCTCTTGGCCTTCTTAACTGTTTATGTAAAATGATGGTCAACTGTGCCATCATCACTTAGGTGAATGCCAAGGAACTTAACACAGGAGCTGGTGTTAATCACCACCTCTGTTTCACTTGTGAAGATAGATGTCATACAAAATATCTTGATTTGTTGCATTTCTAAGTAACTGGAATTTCTTAGTCCCACAATGGTTGACAGTGGTTCTTGGAACTGTACAGTTGGGCATGAAGTAGCAACATATCATCTCCCAGTGTTGAAAATGTAGTTATTTGCTGCCCAATTGTATACTTTTTCCAGGTCTTCATGGAGAGGGTCAATGTCTTCCTTTAATCCAATACTATGCAGATATTAGTATCATTAGCAAAAGAGGCTAATTGTGAGTGGATTGAGTTGATTACACCTTCATTAATGTCTCCAGTCATTATTCTGTCTATGTGCTTAATTGGAAGCAGGCTTGCATTTGCTTAGTTGTGGGTTCAAATCCTGCACTTCTCTTTAATTTTCAGCAGTTGCTGATACCCACCAACATTCCAAGCATGTAAGGCAAAGGTGACTGCTTTGGCTGCAGCCATGTGCCTTCTGGGGTACATTCCTCACCTTCTCTATACCAACCCAACAGAGAAATCATTCCCAAGACATGTATGAATTGCTTTGGCATGCCTATATTTAGGTCACTTTCCAGTATCTGTACAAAATCACCCTGGCAGCAGGAAGAAGAGGAGATCAAAGGAATGATTGATGATTGACATTTCCTATCCTTAGCATCCCACAATATACCCATACAAAAGCATATATCATGGTGAAAAAAAATCATGAAGGGAGACTGGATACTCTGGGTTGCCGATGTTACAAGAGAAAAGAGAGGCAATATCATAACTTGCCAGTACAGTTTTGCAAGATTGATTGCATCTATTGGAACTTATTTGCTCGCCTCTAAATTTTGTCTCAATTTTAACTTTTTATCTCTGTATGGTTGATTAAGTTATTATATTTGTCCCACTCTAAACAGCACCAAAACAGAATTAGCATGACAACAAAACCCACATGGAAACACAGAACACTTAATATTTCACTGTCCCTCACTTACACTCCAGGTGACAACATAAAATATCACTGAATGAATGAGCCATACTGATGATCATGGCAAGTCCATTGGGGACCACAGGCCCCTAACAAGAGAGAATTAGGGCAATAGATTGACTACACATTTCCAAGAAAACCTTTTTATTTTTGCAACAGAACACATGTAGAAGATGTGGTATAATACTAATGTGGTGAAATGATTAAATATATATTAACCGGAACACCTTTATTTCATACCCATAGTTGGCAAGATGGTTATGGAACAAGTAACCAGCAGTAAAGCAGGAACTATTCGCTCCTTGCTGATACGTGCGTGGAGAGAGCGGTGGTCAGATCTGCAGTGGGGCATTCACATCAAAACGGTAAGATTGGCTGTAATCAGTCATATGTTAGCCTGGCTTGAGGGTCCTTTGTAGGGCTATCAGCCTTTCCCTGAGATGTTACAGCCAATATATATATATTTTTTTTTTCACAGTGGCCAACTTTGGCATGATAAAATTGTATATACAGGGAGAAATGAAAGGGTGCAGATATAAATGTAGCCTGTAACCAATTTAGTTAGCATGGCTCAACAGTTGTAACATATTTTTTCCTTTTTTGATCTATTTATCTTTGTAACCATATTTTAAAGTGTGTATTTATGTCACCTGCCAGTATGTGGGTTTGTTGAGGTGCTTAATAGGTTTACATTTGGGGATGAAACCCTGGGGGTGCTGATGTGGAGAGTGGTATATAGATGTTTATGATACAAGTTTTTTCTTTGTGTTTATTTCTGTTGTATTGTCAGTTAGTGATTGTTTCATGTATTTTAGTTGGAATTGTTGGGCCTCCTCTGGAGACCAGGTGCCAGCCTTTTGGGGCCACATCTCCTTATGGAGTTGGGGAAGAAGTGCTGTTTTAGGGGCAGTAGCAGAATTTGGGTGTTTGCTACTGCATTATATTGGTGGTTCTTGTTAGATGCAATGTGATGGCTATGTACTGTTTGTGGTTTTGGCATAGAATTGTGTTCCTGTCATTTTCATGTGTTCTATAGGGAGTATTTTGGTTACTGTATGCAGGTGGTTTTGGTGCATCCTGTTATTACTCTCAGTGCTCTATTCTCTACAGTTTGCAAGTTACTTGTATTTGTCTTGCTGTTTGGAGTCTTGGAGGCATAATTTAGGGTGGTTCTTATGAATTGCTTAAAGATGATAATCGTCCAACGTCAATCTTTGGAAAGCAGGGTAGTTTCCTTGTTGATTTTTTATGTTAGACCCTTTATATGAGGGCTGAAAGTCATGTTAGTATTGAATTTTATGGTTCTTTACCAATGGAAGGATTGGGCTATTTGACTTCACTTTTTTTTTTTTCACAGTTGTCTAAGGTTAGCAACATCACTATTGATTTCCAGGGTGAGGCTTCCATTCTGCTGTTGCTGAGCCCTTTTTTAGTTTATTCAACTAAATTTGGGTGTTCTTTTCTGTAATCTTATATTTACTCTGCTGGGTTATTACTGTCGGGTATAAAAAAAGTGATTATGGGAAAGTGGTAGCTGAGTGAACTAGGGTGTCTGTAGGTGAGAAGCCACAATATCAGTAAGGATGTATTGTTTTAAATCCCCGGGCTCCAACATTTTTTTCTATTTTATTTTTTATTTATTTATTTATTTATTTTTTATTCTTTATTTTTCTCTTGCAGGTTCTTCCAAGATGTGTGAGCGGTGACATTTATCACTTGGCAGACTGCATCTTGCAACAGGCACTCATGGGACCGCTTCCTAATCACCTCATTTTCTCCTATCTCAAACATTCCTTAAGTTCCCAGGTAGGTTATTGTAGTTAATGATCAAGTGGACTATAATGGAAAAAAATGTGGATATGGGATTATTTTTTGGTTTTAAGAATCAGTAAGTTATTTAGAATCCAAAGATTGTGATAATTGTATAGGTGCATGTGAACATCTTAATAGAGAGCACCTCCACAGCACAGCTTGACAGCTAGATCCGGCTTACCCCCCAGTGATTCATTACATGATGACTTCTTCTCCCTTTCATCCAGTACAGGGTATTTTGTACCAAGATTTAACACCATATTTAGGGTGTGACAAACACAAGTACAACTAATACACAAGTACACATGGTAGATTAAGAAAACACTCATTACAAAGAGGATTTAATCTAAATATCAAAGGCCTTTATTCATTACAAATGTTGTGGCAAAGCCAGAGCATATACCTACATTGTAAACAAATAAACCCATTCAACCAACCCTTCCACCTCTGTTCTTTAGAGGATGAAAGGTCACCCTATTTTCTGCCACACTACTTTGGTCAAAGACAGTGCAGTGAGGCACAGCTGCATTTCTATAGCAGAGCCCAGCAACTAGAACTGGTTTACTCCTATATCCTTTCTTATTCACTCAAAAATGAATTGAGAATTAAAACCTTTTGCAGTAAACCCAGTTGAGAGTGATGTTCCAGTATTTATTCTGGGTGATGCCAAACAATATTATTCAGCTAAGGGAAATCATAGTATACAAAGGGTTGAGATATTCCTTCAGATAAAAATAAATGTTATTATGTAATTTTTTGTTGTTGTTGTTAAAGATTGATGGTGGGTGAAATTGGTTTTGAGCAAGAGGGGAATGTCTGTTGAGCAAGGAAGAGAGAAGGCAGGAGATAGGGGTGAGTGGAGAATGGCTTTGTATAGATGATACTGTGATGCAAGGATGGGAAGGGTAGAGAGTGGTTAAGTGTGAATGATATTTTGATGCAGCCCAAAGGGATGTCTCCCTGTCTTTTTGTTTTGCATGAGGGGACAGAGAGGGGGTTTACCAATTAAGTGAAACAGCCTTGCTTTGGACATACTGTGTTTTGCTGCATTTCTTCCGACCCTTCTGGGCAGTGGATTGGATACAGGGATGACCCTTCATATGTGAGGAGCTAAGATAGGAGGAAGGGAAGGGTGGTGGATGGGAGTGGATATGTGCCTTTTGAGTAGGCTACCTCCCTTATAAAGGGGGAAAAGTCCTTGGTATGTAGATAGATGGATAAAGATTATTTGTTCTTTTATTATTAGGTTGTATCGTATGGAGGAGTACTGGGCAGTATAAGCAAGTATGACAGTTTCCAGAAGCCTCATTGTGTCCATGCACTACTTACTCTCATGCAGTCGATGATGGTGAAGTATTTACTAAAGTTGAACTTTGTCATTTGATTACATTAGTTCTCTATGCTTTTATATTTGTATTACACCTTATGCAAATAAGTAACTTCTTGACAATTTTGAAATATTTTAAATCTTTCAGAAAACCGTTTCATGTCGAGGTAAACCAGAAGACTGTTTGATGCTTGCTAGTTCCCTTGTTGGCAGTGTCAAGTGGCTTATCCAGGTAATCATTGGATCAATTATAGGTGGATAATGTTAACTTAATTTGCCCCCCTCCCATTGTATTCAGATGAGAGGGGTAAGTGATTGGCTCTTTTGGTGTAATTATGTTCTTTTGACACAACCATTTCAGAAGGAGGAAAAGACCAGTGATCATTCAGTTGATCCCTTGCTGCAGGTCTTTTGTAGATGGCCCATAGCCCTCAGGTAACTGGCAGTGGCCACTGGTTTGGCCCACAGGTCACTCGGAAAAAAAATTGTGTTTTCTGGAGAAGGTGAGAGTATAGAATGAGGTGCTGTGTGTCTTCATTGTGGTGCAATAGAAAGGAGTGGCAGCAAAAATGAGAAAGTGGCTCAGCATTCATCTATGAATGAAAATGTCTGTAATATAGACAGATGTAGTGTGGCTCCATACTGTACGAGTACCCCAATGGGTCTTTCAAATATTGACTGCATATAACTATGCAATTGGTACCCCAGTATGAAGTAATACTATTACATCATCTCTTGTATCTGAAACATGGAACTAATGATGACACCTGCACAAAGTAGTCCTGAAAGAAGGACATCGGAGAGAATCGTTGAATTGCTGCTCATCTTGGAAATCCCTTCAGCTTCCTTGCTTCCATTTGGATGTAGGGCTAACACTTGGGCTGGAGATTGTGCCCAGATATCTTTTTTTATCAACTTTGTAATTCCTCCACCTTTAAACACAATGAGTGCTGACATCTGGTGACTGCTTCCCTCTTACTTTCAGCCATTGACATAGAAATGGTCTCATGCTAATACAATACAATACAGATGTCAAACCAAGGCTTCTTCCTAGAGAGACCTATGGGAAGGTCCAAAAGTCATTGCCAGCTGCTGTGGGACTAAGTCTCCAGTCAGTGAGACATGAGGCAACAATTGATGGATCAATTATCTGAAATCTACTGTACTATCACAACTAATACTACAATCGGATGAAAGAAAAAGTTGAGTAAGCAAAACTATATATTTTGATTGCTAACTGTAATCTTCTTCATAATGCTGAAGAGGGTTGCAGTTAGCAACAGAAAGATATAGTTTCGCTTACTCGACTCTTTCGTCCGACTGTGGTGTTAGTTGTGATTTACAAATGTGTTACTACATTTCTCACCGGTGATTTATCCACTACTGTACTGTATTCATTGCCCTTTTTTTTTTTTTTTTTTTTTTTTCTGAATTTTGTAAAATCATTCCATATCTTCTGTTGAACCAATAACCTGTTCTGTTATTGTCAGGTAATGAGCTGGGCCACACACCAAGTCATAGATTTGCGGATTGCCCCAGAACACACGACCAACTTAAACTTGGCCACAGCCATTCTGCAGGAAGTACTTAACAATCCTTTCCTCACGTGCATGTTGGAAATTGGACGCAGAGAGGATCAATGTAAGGGATCAACTTTTTCCTAAGTTAGGTTGAACAGTCATGGCAATGTTACACAGCCTTAACTTCACCTCAGACTCTTCACACTCTCCATTCTTGGCTTTCACACAAACTACTATTCATGTAAAGACTTTTGGCTGCCATCTATAGCTTTCTGTCTATTCCATACATCTGCAATACACTCCACAGCACCTCTGTCTCTCAACCCTGTTTCCTCTTGGTTCATAAAAATGCAAAAAACATTCATCACTGAAAATTTCTTGCATATGACTTCAGTTTATGTATATACCAAGGGCTTTTTCCATCTTATAAGGGAAGTAGCCAAGCCTAAAGGCACATACCCATTTTTCTCCCATCCACCACCCTTTCCTCCCTCTCATCTTAGCTCCTCATGGATGACGGGTCATTCCTGTATCCAGCCCACTGCTCTGGGTCAAAAGCAATGCAGCAAGACATGGTACATCCACAGCAAGGCCGCTTCACTTATACTGGCCTCCTCCCTCTCTGTATGACTTACTGCATATATTTGTGTTATATCATCTAAACCTAAAATGCTCTTGCCCAAGTAGTTGTAAATGTTAATAATACTATTTTTAATTAATCAGCTGTGTGGAATGAATGCTTAAAGAATATCACTCAGCTGGAAACACAACTAGGTGATGCAGGAGGAGCTATTGAAAACCGGGAAAGTGTCATAAATTGCATTGTGTAAGTATATCACACCACTTGTTGTAGTGATAGGGTTTTTATTTTCTAGGATTGTATTTCTTTTATTAGGTATTACTGCAAGAGTGGTAGAACCTGTGTTAGAATTGGAAATGGAGAGAGCAAGTGGTTTGAGGTAAAGGTGGGGCTGTTACAGGGATGTCGTATCACCGTGGCTGTTCGTAGTGTATGTGGATGGGGTGGTGCGGGAGGTAAAGGCACAGGTAATGGGCAGGGGACTGGAGATGGTTAAAGTGGAGAAAAGTGGGAGATGAGCTAGTTATCATTTGCTGACAACACTGCACTTGTAGGGTCAATGGAGGGATTAAGGGAGTTAGTGACAGAGTTTGGGAAGGTATGCAATAGGAGAAAGTTGAAGGTAAATGTGGGTAGACATGTGATAATGAGATGTACAAGGGGAGAACATGGCAGTGAGTTGGAAGTTAGTCTTAAAGGAGGGAGGCTGGAGGAAGTGGATAGATTTAGGTATTTGAGGTTGCATGTGGCAGGAAAGGGAGGAGTGGCATACATACATATATACATGTACCAAGGCTTTTTCCCCCTACACGGGGGGTAGCCAAAAAGAAAAAGGCATAGAAACCACTCCCACCCATTCCATTTCCTATATATTTCACTCCCCTCCACCCTCCTCCCTCCCAGGAAAGGGAGGAGTGGCAGTGGATGTAAATTGTAGACTGAGAGAAGCAAGTAAATGTCTTGGGGTATTAAAAAGTGTCATGAGAAATAGGCATTTGGGAATGGATATAAAGAGGAGACTGTATGAATGGACGATTGTGTCAAAGGCATTATGGGGCAGAGACCTGGAAATTAAAGGAGGCAGAGAGGAAAAGTTTAAACGTATTTGAGGTGAAATGTCTGAGAAGTATGGTAGGGATTACAAGGTTGGATAGAGGGAGAAGTGAGGAGGAGAGCTGGGGTGGAAAAGGAGATTGCAAATAGGGCTGAAGAAAGATTATTGGGAACCCCCCCCCAAAAAAAAAAAAAATTGTTCTTTCATTACCTCATTGTAGAGGCTAAGAAACCAGCCATGTGTACACCAGTACATGGCAGAAAATATTATTACAGTGGCAGAAGTATATTCAACTCATCTTTGAGGGTAAATCTTTAAAATAAAAGATTAAGTATCACTTTTGCCCAATATTCTGAAAAAAATTGAGAATATGTACTTCAATTTATATTAAAAATTATTGTATTTGTGTTTCAGAGTACATCTCATTAAAAGCATAATCTACATTGTTGCTGTCCTGTACCATTTCTCTGAATTTCATTTCATTGTTTCACCTACCCTGTGGTGGGGGGGAAAGAATGCTGCCACCAAGTATTCCCATTTGGAGTGTACGTACATACATGTACCAAAGGCTTTTTCCCTCTTACAAGGGAGGAAGCCAAAAAGAAAAAGGCATAAAAACCATTCTATCCCTAATACACTCCACTCCCCTCCACCCTCCCTCTTATCTTGGCACCTCCTGGATGATGGGTCATCCCTGCATCTTGTCCACTTTCCTGGGTCAGAGGCAGTGTCACAAGACACAACACATCCACAGCAAGGCTGCTTCATTAAAGCGGAGAAAAAAAAAAAAAAAAAAACTCTCCATCCCCTCATGTAGAAAGGAAAAGAAGGGGAGAAATCCCTTCGGGCTGCCAAGATAAGAGGGAGGGTAGAGGGTGGAGTGTATTTGGAATGGAATGGGTGGGAATGATTTTTATGCCTTTTTCTTTTTGGCTACCTCCCTTGTACATACATACATATACCAAGGCTTTTTCCCCCTTACCAGGGAGGTAGCCAAAAAGGACAAGGCATAAAATCATTCCCACCCATTCCATCCCCGAAAACACTCCACACTTACACCTCCCTTGTAAGGGGGGGAAAGGCCTTTGGTAGTATGTATGTACATTTACAAAATTCAGGTTAGCCCCCCCACCCCCAAGCATCAGCTGCAGATGTTGTTCCCTGTTGTTTTATATATACAGAAATTGATTTGGACTGTGATTTGATAAAAAAAAAAATGCTCTGATTGTTTGTTTTTAAGACAACTACGAGATCTGAATCCACTATCTGAGCTGAGCACAGGTGGAAAGCGCTGTGATGCTGTGGCACCTCCACTTTGCTATGCCATACATAGCCTTGTGGTGTTAGAGGTGCTGATTTACACCACACGCCAACCCAATGCCTTTGCACATCGCCTCCTCCTCCTCAAGAAACTCAAGGTAAATTTGTATTTTCAACAAAATTTATTCCAGATTTCCCATCTTTATACCAAAAGACTTCTTCCTCATAATAGAGAAGGTAGCCAGGCAAGGCACACATTTATCACACACCTGTCTAACACATTTGTTTCCCTTTTTAAAAAATCTCTGGCCCCCTCCCCCCACCAATTGCCTGGGTCAGGAGCAATGCAGCAAGGCACAACTTCTCCATAGCAGTGCCTGATGGCCAAAGGCGATATACCCCCGCTGCTTCATTTATATGGTAGCCCTCTCTCTCTGTCCCCACATGAGTAAATAGAGAGGAGGAGAAATCCTATTGGGCCGTGTCCGTTCGCAGTCAATCCCCACCCATTCACACCTGTCTCCTGCCTTCTCCCTTCCATGCTCAACAGATATTGCCCTTTTTACCCAAAGCCAGCTTCATCCCAGGTGTCTATATGAATTTCTATCTTTTCCATAATTGTGCTCCATCATCCACTTCTGCCTTCCACAGACTGTTAATCTTATTCACTCATTCTTTTCATCCCATTATTATTTAATCAACCTTATCTGCCATCTCCCATTCTCCATCATGCCTCCTTGTTTCACACTCTATCTATCTGTGTGACCCCAACCATACTTCTCAAACATTTCATCTCAAACACATTTATATGAAAGAGTGATTGTACCTACAAAACTGTAAGACTTGGAGTGCAAGGGAGACACAAATAAGGACTAGTGACACCCCCCCCCCTATATATATTTTTTTTTCTCCCATTTTTTTTCTCCTATGTAGAGTTAAATCCCTTTATCTTTATTAATGGGTGGCTGAACTCACCCATGTCAAAAACAAATAGAAACCCAGAGCCATGCCTTCCATCTCAGCACCTTGGGGGTGAGGGGTCACAATCTTGTACCACAAAGCTTGGGTGAAAAACAATGCAGTGAGGCACACCTCTCACACAGCAGGGTCTGACAGCTAAAGTTAGTCTATACTGTATGCCTTAAAATAAATAAATAAATATAAATAAATAATAATAAACTTTTTTTTCTTCTTCTTCTTCTTCCATTAGGGTTTGTCTAATGTTGAATTCTACCATGAAATCCTGAAAGCCAGTTTTATTGGCCTCAGCTACCCAGAGCAGCGGCAGTACCAAGAACTCAAGTGGGTCAGCTTTGTATTCATCAAAGTACCAACACTTTTGTACACCATCCATTTGGCTCTTACTGGTGAGTTGTGATTTTAACTCTTATTATTTTGGTTGAGTTACGAAAACAAGTTTGCACTACACCAGATTGCAACAAATGATATATTTTGGATTATCCATCGTAGAAAGTTTACAAGCTTTAGTTCATCTTTACTAGTTATTTGTTGTCCATATCTATTATCATTAAGACTTTCACATAATACCTGACTTCTGCTTTTACCACAAATGTATGAATAACCTTAGGCTAATATGGTAACAAAAGAAAAATGGGCCCCCAGGTTACAATCCTCAAATGGAAGACCCATTTTCCTTGGATTCTCCTCTCTCTCATGTGATCTGTTATTACCCATAAAGAAAGTGAGGACCTCATCCCTTGCACTATCATCACTCTTTCCCACTTCATCCATGCAAAGATTTCACCTCTTCACTCTGCTACACCTCGTTAACCACTTCCATACGGTGATGCCAACGTAGGCGTCATGAGGAGCAAGTGGGTACGCGATGATGCCGACGTCAGCGTCTTGATTATATTTATTGTAGTTGTACCTACGTAACCTCCATTCTCTCTAAACTGGCTTCATCATATTTTCTATGGTTATCAAAATTCACGGGTGAAAGAGAACGAACGATTGAGCACTGACTTTATTTTTTATAATGTGATTTTTATGACATAACCGCACGTCGGGCAGCTAATGTTGCCAGACGTGCGATGTGCCCCGGAGTGAAGAGGTTAAAGATATTATGCAAATGGATCACAATAGGAACTGAGAAATATGAGAGGAAATGCACAAGGAAGATATTTAGAAATATAAAAGGAGCAGTAGGTTCTGAACATAATGCATCACCCATACATATGTATAATTTTAGTGTTTGTTCTTTTTTACATGTAAACGTGTCTAGAACAATTTCCATTTGGCCCCACAGGTGAGAACAGTACAACAGCCTCAACTTCTGATGACCTCCTTGTAGCGATCAAACGTGTTGCAGCACATACCATGCTCATGGATCAGGTGGATACTCGCATGAATTGCAATTGTCTGGAGTACCTCTTGAATGAGATATGTACCAAAACAAAACTTATTTTGGAGAAGGATGCACAGACCATTATTGCTTTCAGGTACAAAATGTTTATGAAGATTTCGTGTTATAGTAGTGACATTGTTATATACTTAGGTTACAGGAGCTAAGATGAGAGGGGAAACAACGGTGGTGGATGGGAATTGGTGCGTAGCTTGACTGGCTTCCTCTCTTCTAAGGGTTCTCCCATGTAATTCCCATGTTGCTGCATTGCCTTTGGCCTGAGCAGTGTTACATATTTACTTATAAATATTTCAGAGTGCAGGATTCAAATGTGCTTGGCAATTTACTGAAGAATGAATCTCAGGGCCCCAACCCAGGAAATCCAAACTTGATTCTGCGTGCTCAACCTACTGTAGCCAGCATCCTCAAGACACTTAATCAGTGTAATCAGGTAATGGCAGTCATTTTATAGGAATATTCTGGCTGAGCGGGTTAGGGCATCGTTACTTGTGGCGAAGGTCGAAGGGATGGCGGTTCGAATCCTGCCACCGGCAAAGTTGAACCAAGGGCATGGTTCATTAAATTCCACGCTACAATGTCCTCTGTAAGGGGCACCGTCCTAGCCTCCTGATAGGGGGGAGTTTGTGACGTTAAACCATATCACATATATGTTCCTGCATCACCCTCCCATACCATCCCATCCATTTAGTGAAGTGTATGGGTGGAAGGGGGCTAAATGTAAGGGTAATGGACAGGTGATTGGAGGTAATTAGGGAGTGTGGAGGGAAGTGGGAAGTAAACCAGTTGTTGTTTGTTGATACTGCACTTTTGGTAGGGTCAGAGGAGGGGCTAAGCCCATTAGTGACAGAGTTTGGGAGGGTATGTGATGGGGGGGAGTTGAAAGTAAATGTGGGTAAAAACAAGTTGATGAGATGTATAAGGGAAGATGGTGGCAGTGGGTTGGAGGTAAGTCTTAGAAGAGAAAAGTTAGAGGATTGTGGACAGTTTTAAGTGCTTAGGGTCCCATGTAGAAGGAAATGGAGGAGTGGGAGTAGAAAAAACTGTAGTGAAGAGGCACTTGGTATGTATTTTTTTCATTTAGTGTGTGTTTGTATGCGAGGGCCTGGATTCGTTTGTTACTAAATCACAGAAGATGTAGAAGGGCTAACACAAGTGTTCTGTTCTTAACAAGATGGGTGGAGGAGGATGGATCTATCTATATACCAAGGGCTTTTCCCCCTTGTAAGGGAGATAGCCAGGTTAAAAGGGATACACCCACTCCCACCCATTCCATTCCCATCCACTGCCCTTGCCTCCCTTTCATCGTAGCTCCTGTCACCCACCCACTGCCCTAGGTTAGAAGCAATGTAGCAAGACACTGCATCCACAGCATGGCTGTTTCATTTAATCGGTGACAACCCCGTCCCCTCGTGCATAAAATAGTAGCTGGGGAGAAATCCCTTCGGGATGCATCAAAATATTGTCCACACACAACCACTCCCTCCCTCCCTTGCATCAGAGAATCATCTATACATAGCCATGCTCCACTCTACCTTATCTCCTGCCTTCTCCCTTCCTTGCTGAAAAAAAGAAAAGAAAAAGAGTATAGAATGGAAATTTGAGTGTTGTCAAAGAACGAGTGCATATTGAGCTCAGGGTTGCACCTCTGTGCAGAGGTTGGGATTTTGAATCTGCTCTGGATAGTTGTGGAGAGTTCCTATTCAAAGGTGTTGTGCTTTGGGGGATGCAGTCTCCTTCCATTGCCTACCACTTCATGGTGAACTTGTTATTGTATGCAGTTGGGTATTATTTTACATTAATGGACTTATGTATATTCTCTTCTTACAGGATTCCATTCTCCCTGTAATGTACCTCTTAATTGGTGGTAAAAGCAGGAAGCTAGTTTTGGCAGCAGCAGCAGCATCTGGAAGTCTCCATCTCTTTGCACAGAAATTTATCAAGATAAATGAAATGAGTATGGTATGTACAGATCCCCATGAAAATGGATTTTCTGTGAATAATTTCCTCTACTTGACCATACATGTGCATATCAAAATACCAAAAGGCCTCTTTCTCCTTATAAGACAAGCCAAGGCACATACACGCCCTTTGCCCGTCACCCATCCAATACCCACTAATTTTCCACCTTTTATTTTAGTGCCTTGTGGCTGAAGGCCCATCCTTGTCTCCTGACCACTGCCTGGGTCAGGAACAAAAACACTACCCACACAGCAGGGAACCAACAGCTAAAGCTGGTTTACCCACACCACTACATTACATGGTGACCCTCCCTCCTAGAGTAATTAAACGAGACAAGGAGAAATCCCTTGAGGACACTTCAATTTATCATTCATTCACAACAGGGTGATTTCAGAAATGGATTCTGAGTGGATGGCATGAATCTAACAGTTCAAAGTGCAGTGGGATGCATGCAGGTATCCACCATCACTAAGATATTATGTTTTCATAATACTCGGTTGTAGTTTGTTATTAAGACAATTCTACTCTCTTTTTTTCCAGGAGCCTCAGACTGGTGAGCTACAGAAGTCTGCACATAGTCGTGCAATGGTGTTCGATATTTCAATGATGCTTCTCACACTAATTGCTCAAGTCTTTGGGATTGATGTAAGTATTCATTTCATGTACTCCTATAAAAGGGTGTAGAGAATAGACATGAAATTTGTGGCTGAGTGGGTTAGGACGTCGTTACTTGCAGCGAAGGTCTAGGTGAGGGCGGTTCAAATCCTGCCACCAGTGAAGTTGAACCAAGGGCATGGTTCATTAAATTCCACGCTACAAAGCCCTCTGTGAGGGGCACCGTCCTAGCCTCCCGATAGGGGGGAGTGTGTGATGTTAAACCATATCATCATCATCATCAAAAAGTATCATGAGAAAAAGGCATTTGGGAATGGATGCAAAGAGGAGATTATATAAAGTGTATAAAGATGGCATGTGAGACAAGGAACATGGGAGGAAACAGAAGGAGAGATAGCAAATGATGGGATGAAGAGGTGAAGGCAGGAGACCAACAGTGACCACTAATGGAAGACTGCATTATACACAATCATGCACGCAAACAACACAACATACACTCTATAAAGGATTTGTGGGAAAACCCAGTTTCGGCTGTGGCCTTCCTTGGGGAGACGGGACTGCTCGGACAGACAGTCTAGGGAACGACAACAACAACAACAACAACAACAACAGTGACCACCAGGCAGGCCCATATATGTAGCAGACATCTTTTTATGAGATGTTACCAATGTACATACATATACCAAAGGCTTTTTTCCCCTTTACCTATACATCTATTTCCTTCACAGTTCTTTTGATGATTATGGGTTACTTTTTTTTTAAATTTTCAGGTTGTTTTATCGGAAAAATGTGAAACTTTTGTTGAGCAGTGGCTGCGTGAGAACTTGCCAGAGCCAGGGATTGTGAAATCTCCTCTGGGGAATGTTCATGTGGATGCCACCACAATTGAGGATTTCCTGCGTCAAGTCAACACTCCAGATTCAGACATAAAGAATAAGTAAGTACATATGTGAGAAAGCTATAGGAAAAGGTAAGAATTTTTGGGGGGGCTTTTATGGATCAGGAAAAGGTGGTAGACAGAAAGGCACTGTGGGAGGTATTGCAGATGTATGGGATAGGAGGAATGCTTTTAAGAGCAGTCAAGAGTTTCTACGAGAGTAGTAGAGGTTGTGTTAGGATTAGAAATGGAGAGAGTGAGTGGTTTGAGGTAAAGGTGGGACTTTGTCAGGGATGTGTTATGTTGTCCTGGGTGTTCAATTTATACATAGATGGGGTGGTGCAAGAAGTAAATGCAAGGGTAGTGGGTCAGGGATTGGAGATGATTAAAGAAAATTGAGAAGAGTGGGAGATAAGCCAGTTGTTGTTTGCTGATGACAATGCACTTTGTCAGACACTCCATGTGACACCTAATCCAGGTGCCTTACCAGCTTTCATCACTTTCATTGCTTCATCTCATGTTTTCTTATTATCTTGTCATGTTCCTATTCTATCATAGTCAACTTTGTAGCTCCTCTCACTACCACAATCCCTCCCTCCCAAACCTCCTCCACATCCAGTAATTCTCTGCAATACTCTTGCTACTCTTCTCTTCCCACCCATGCTTCCATTAACATTTGTATGTATGATGTATTAATATATGTGTATAACTAAATGCTTTGTTTTTCTCCATCTTTTGAAAAAGTTTCCTATCAGCAGGCTTAGTCATTGTAACCCATTGTAATCTTTGTCCATTTGATTTAATTTTAGAGTATAACCTACTCCATTTATGAGGATGCAGGGATGACCCATCATCCAGAAGGTGCCAAGATAAGAGGAAGGGAGGAGGGTGGAGAGGAGTGGAATATATAGGAAATGGAATGGGTGGGAGTGGTTTCTATGCCTTTTTCTTTTTGGCTACTCCCTGTGTAAGGGGGAAAAAGCCTTTTGTATATGTATGTATGTATTTATGAGGTAAAGCAAATTAACTAAAATTTCTTCTCTTTGAGCAGTCAGGTTACACTAAGTCAGGTGTGCAAAGTGGCAGCTGTGGCCCTACGTGAGGTAGTAGAGGCTGCACAACAAGGGGCAGTGTCAACCAAAAGCATCAAGGAACTACTGGACCGTTTGAAGCACCATCTCTGTTGTCTACCCATCTGCATCACAGCTTGGCTGTGTTCATTTATTCAGGTCACTCCATGAGCAAACTATTTTCCTTTTGAAGAATGAAAATGGAACACGAGGCGGGAACGGGACAGAGGATCATGTATCCTATTCTCTGTACAATTCCTTAAAAAAAGGGGGGGGGGGATCTGGAAGAAGTTTTCTATGCAGAACCTTAAAGGTTTGGGTCTTTTATGTGTGTGGGTGTAGTATAGATGAGAGTAAAAGGAAAAAGATGCAGTATGTTAGGAGAAAGATGGATGTATTTGCATTAAGTTAAATGGTTGGGTTTAGGAAAGGTAGGGGTTGTGTGGATCAGATTTTTGTGGTAAACCAGATATGTGAAAGCTTTAGCAAAGGTAAAGATGTTTTTTGGACCTTCATGGATTTGGAAAAGGCTTATGGCAGGGTAGATAGGAAGGGTCTGCGGGAGGGTTTGCAGATATATGGGATAGGAGGAAATCTGTTAAGAGCAGTCAAGAGTTTTTACGAGAGTAGTAGAGCCTTTGTTAGAATTAGAAATGGAGAGAATGAGTGGTTTGAGGGAAAGGTGGGACTGCATTAGAGAAATGTCATGTCACCATGGCTGTTCAATGTGTACATGGGGTGATGCAAAAGGTAAATGCAAGAGTAATGGGCAAGGGATTGGAGATGGTTAAAGAAAATGGAGAAAAATGGGAGATGGGCCCAATTGTTGTTTACTGATGACCTTCCGCTTGTAGTAAGATCAGAGGAGGGATCAACGAAGTTAGTGATGGAGTTTGGGAAGGTGTGTGAGAGGAAGTTGAAGATAAATGTGAGTAAAAGTAAGTTGATGAGATGTACAAGGGGAGAGGATAGCAGCATATTGGAAATGAGTATTAAGGGGGAGATGCTGGAGGAAGTGGATAGCTTTAAATTCTTGGTGGTGGATGTGGCAGGGAAGGGAGGAGTGGAGGTAGAATGTAGATTGAGAGAAGCAAGTAAATGCCTTGGGGATTGAAAAGTGTAATGAGAAATAGATATTTGGGAATGTATGCTAAGAGGAGATTATATGAGGGTGTGATTATGCTGACAGCACTGTATGGGGCAGAAACATGGAACATAAGAGAGGAAGAGTTTAATGGGTTTGAGATGAAATTTCTCCCTAGTAAGGGTTACTAGGTTGGATAGAGTGAGAAATGCAAAGAGATGAGGAGAGCTGGGGTGGAAAAGGAGTTGGGAGATAAGGTTGATGAAAGACTATTTGGATGTTTTGGATACATGAAAGAATGTGTGAAGAAAGATAAGTAAAAGAAGTGTGGAAGGCAGAGGTGGATAGAGTGAATCGGAAAGAGCAACCTCATATGGGATGGATGGGTTGGGTAAAAGGGGCGTTGAAAAAGAGGGGTATGTCTGTTGAGGAAGGAAGGGAGAAGGCAGAAGATAGGGGTGAGTGGAGAATGGTTGTATATGGTTGATGCTGTGATGGATGGGAGTGGATGGGGGGTTAGGGAGTGGTTATGTGAATGGTATTTTGACGCAGGGGTTTCTTCCTGTCTTCTCTTTTTCTGCACGAGGGGAGAGGGAAGGGGGTTGCCAATTAAATGAAGTGGCCTTGCTGTGAATGTGGTGTCTTGCTGCATTGCTTCTGAGCCAAGGCAGCGGGCAAGATGCGAGAATAAGCCGTTATCCAGGCGAGTGCAAAAGATAGGTGTGACTGGAGAATGGTTATCAATGTATGGGGAAATGACATGGTCATAAAGGATGTTCATGTTTGTATCGTAGATTTTTCGGTGGATATATAATGAAGTGGTGGAGGTAGACCAGAACTGGCTGTCAGGCTGTGCTGTGGAGGTGCTGTACTTAACTGTATTGCCTCCATCCTCAATTGTATGGAGAGGGACAGGGATGGCTCTTCAGTTAAGAGTTAATGATGGGAAGGATAGTGAATGGGTTTTTGGTACATGTAGGGTGGCCATCCCTGTCATATGGGGGAAAATGCCTTGTGGTGGGTATGCTCACTGGCCAAGCAGGTTAGAGCATTGATACTTGCGACGGAGATTGAGGTGAAGGTGTTTCGAACCTGAATGAGTTGGACCATGGGCATGGTTCATTAAATTCCAAGCTACAAGGTCATCTGTAAGGGGCACCGTACTAACCTCCACATAGGGGGAGTTTGCAGCATGAAACTGAATAATTATTGTTAATAATAAGACTTGTGACAAGTTTTACTTCGTGTAACAAACGGAAGACATTTGTTGTGCACACAGATGGTTGATGGAGAAAAGTCGTCCAAACCAAATGATTTGCTTCATTTCCTTCAAAGTTGTGGTTCAGTTGGAGCAGAAGATAAAGGACAGCAGGGCCAGACTGGGGACCAGCAGACATACCTCAAAGACAGGTAGGTAGTCAAAATATTTATGTATATATCTATCCATCTATCAGTTCATCTGCATAACAAAATTGTCATTCACCCTTATAAGGGAGGTAGTCAGAGGAGAAGACTATTATAGATTGACAGACAGACAGATACTGACATACCACCCTTACTGTGGATATGCTCTGTCTTGCTACATTGCTTCTGACCCAGGACAATAGGCAAGATGCAGGGATGACCTGTCATCCAGGAGGAGCCAAGAAAAGAGGAAGGGAGGGGTGGTGAATGGGAATAGAGTATGTGGGGATGAATTTATGCCTTTGACTTTGGCTGCCTCCCTTGTGAGGAGGAAAAAGCTCTTGGTATATGTATGTATGTATTATGTACTTGTATATAGGCTTAGTCTTGGACCTTTTTGGTACCACTGTGTACTATGATTTCAGTTTTGTTTTAAACAACATTTGTCTTTTCAGGCTTTTTTTGATGACCGAAATAATCAAGAACATGGTGCAGGATACCAAGGGTAGTCCAAGCCTTGTGTCAAATCAAGATGAAGTCATGCTTGCAGCAAGTATTGGAGATGTTAGTTCTTCACACAAGCCATTGTCTCAACTTTTGGGAGAAGCATGGAAAGAAGTATTTGCCACAGGGATTCTGACGCCCAAAGCATTGGCCAATTTCCAGTGGCTGCTGCGCTTAGGAGGCACAAAGTGGTTTGTGCAAGATCTAGTGCGGGTAATGGTTTCAACGTTGTTTAAATTCTACTTGTATTTGAAAAGAAAAAGCTTTGAGAGAGAGCTTGGGAAAGTATTTCAAGGATGTAGAGGATAGGAAGGCTTTAATTGTGGTGATTCCTGGAGAATGACTGTGATAATAGAGGAAAATTATAAGTTCATAAAAGAAGGGTGGAGGGTAGTCGGGGGTGTGGAGTCGGGGGTGGAGTGTATTTAGGTGTGGAATGGGTGGGAGTGGTTTTGTGCCTTTTTCTTTTTGGCTACCTCCCTTGTAAGGAGGAAGAGGCCTTGGTATATGTATGTATAAAAGAAGAGATATTAGTAGCATTGAAAAAAGTGAAAGCTGGGAAAGGCACTTGATTTGGATAATTGTCATGTTGCAAGACAGGTCAAGAGTTAGCTGTGAGTGGAGACCAACCCAGGTTCCCACACCATTGAAACCACAGCAACCAATCAAGAATTCAACAAACAAAAATTAATCAATTCAATATGCCAAGGGCTTTTGCCCCCCCCCTACCAGGGAGGTAGCCGAGCCAAAAGGGCATATACCCATTTCCATCCACCATCCTTTCCTCCCTCTCCTCTTAGCTCCTCATGGATGATGGGTCATCCCTGTATCACACCATTGCCCTGAGTCAGAAGCAATGGAGCATGACACAGCACATCCACAGCAAGGCTGCTTCACTTAATTGCCCCCCCCCCCCCTCTCTCTCTCTGTCCCTCCATGCAGAAGAAGAGAAGACTGGGAGAAATCCCTTCAGGCTATGTCAAAATCTTTCATACATAACCACTTTCTTGTATACACAGCCATTCTCCACTCTTCTGCTTTCTCCTTTCCTTGCTTAGCAGACATTCCTCTCTTGCTCAGTGCCCTTTTCACCCCATCCAACCATATCATCCTTGGTCATATCCTCAAGTTCACTCCTTCCACCTCTGCCTTCCACACATCTTTTACTTATTTTTTTTAACTCGTTCTTTCCATGTGTCCAAGCCATCCCAATATTCTTTCATCAGCCTTATCTGCCATCTTTTCCACCCCAGCTCTCCTCCTCACCTCCTCATTTCTTACTCCACCCAACAGTAACACTACATACATACATACATATAGCAAAGGCTTTTTCCCCTTACACGGGGGGTAGCCAAAAAGAAAAAGGCATAGAAACCACTCCCACCCATTCCATTTCCTATATATTCCCCTCCCCTCCTCCCTCCCTCTTATCTTGGCACCTCCTGGATGATGGGTCATCCCTGCATCCTGTCCACTGCCCTGGGTCAGAAGCAGTGTCGCAAGACACAGCACATCCACAGCAAGGCCGCTTCATAAATTCGGCGACCCCCCCCCCCTCTCTGTCCCCACATGCAGAAAAGGAAAAGATGGGGAGAAATCCCTTCGTGCTGCGTCAAATTTTTCCCAACTATACATTATTCTTCTGTATGGTAAAAGAATTGCAGACCTGCTATTTACACTGGAAATTGCTTATATAATCCCTCCCTCAACAACACCTAATAAATTCTCCTGGCTAATTCTTCCAGCACACTCCTGCTTCACCTTAACTATCTTAAAAGATGAAATACCCATTGAAAGAAAATTGAGAATAAAGGAAAAGTGGAGGAAGAAAAGGGAGGTAGAGAAATGGTGAGAGTAGAATTTACAGTCCTACCTCTCATTAATGGACGTTAATTGGCTGTGTTTGCGGTGTTTTTGCTGTGTTTTCGTTGTTTTTGGTGCTGTTGTTCAGTGCTGTGCAATCACTATGCCACCCAAAAACCACTCCAAATCAACGGATTATTCACATCAACGGAGACCGTTACCCCCCTTTTAGTCCGTTAATGAGAGGTGGTACTGTAATTAGAAAGATAAAGAAGGAATACCACACCTTCCCAAACTCCATCACCAACTTCCTTAATCCCTCCTCTGATTCTGCTACAAGCGCAGTGTCGTGAGCAAACAACAACTGGCTTATCTTCCATTTTTTTTTTTCCCATTTTCTTTAACCATCTCAAATTCCCTGCCCATTACCTCTGCATTTACCTGTACCACTTCTCTGAATATATATTTCCATTTTCACCTACCCCACTGGTATGTAAGGAAAGAATATTGCCACCGAGTGTTCCCACTCAGGTCATAGAAGGCAACTAAAACAGGATGGAGGGTGGGACTAGGGATACTCCTCAGTAACCCTAAAGGGTAAATTCTTACAAGAAGTTAAGGCATAAGTATTTTATATAATTTCTCAAATTGATGTGTGTGTTGGAAGTGGGGCTCGTGTAAAGATATTGATGATGATATGGTTTAACGTCACACACTCCCCCCTCTCGGGAGGCTAGGATGGTGCCCCTCACAGAGGGCTTTGTAGCAAAGTGAGGATAAATCAGCTTCACCTGTTGGGCCCTAAAATGTCTTGCCTCCCTCTGACCTGAGCAATGAGCATGGGATGGAGATGACCCTTCATCCTCAAGGAGCCAAGATGGAAAGGACAACGTATTAATTTTTAGGTGGATGTGGGATGGGTGGAAGATGGGTGTATGTCATGACAGGTAACCCCTCCCCCCCTAAGGGGGAAAGGGCCTTTTAGTGTGTGTGTGTGTATTTGTATATATGTATGTAGTCTCATTTAGTCAGTTTGTGTGTAGAATGTCACAATTTTGTCCATAGTAGAACATGATTAGATTTTTCAGTAATTCTTAATTAGTAATTAATTCAGTAATTTCTTTAATTTTCTGTTGTCATTTTTCACATATTTTTGAATGTACATATTTATAAAGAGAATGCTCTTTCTTTATCCAGGTTGGCATGGAATGTGTATTTGAAGCAGAGTTGAATCGTGCAATAGATCTCATTTACGGCCTTTTACATCTGGATCCTGTCGGATGCACACTAAGCCTTCTTGTGCATACACTACCAGCCTACATCACTGCACCTTCTGCAGGTAATCATGTGTGCACTTTCATTGTACTTGAAGATTCTTTTCCATACCTAACACTATTACAATTAAGGAATATTTTTAATGAAGAATGGCAGGGAGTGGGAGGGAGGGAGGGTGAAGGGGGGTGGAGTGTATTTAGGGATGGAATGGTTTTATGCCTTTTTCTTTTTGGCTACCTCCCTTGTAAGGGGGAAAAAGCCTTGGTATATGTATGTATGTATATAAGAATGGCAGCAATTTGGAAGTGGATGGTAGGGGAGAGAGGCTGGAGGAAGTAGGGGTGGAAGTGGATTTTGGGTTGAGAGAGGCAAGGAGATGCCATGGGTGATTGAAAAGTGAGGTGAGAGGTAGACATTTGGGAATAGATGCTAAGGGGAGATTGTGCCGACAGCACTGTGTGGGCTGGACATGGAACATGGAAAAGGAGGAGTTTAAATATGTTTGAGATGAGGTGTCTGGGAAGTGTGATGGGGGTTACTGGGTTGGATGGAGTGAGAAATGAGATCAGGAGGAGAGCAGGGGTGGAAGGGGAGTTGGGAGATAGGATGGATGAAAGAGTATTGGGATGGTTTGGACACATGGAAGGAACGAGTGAAGAAAGATTGGTAAAAAAAATATGGAAAGTGGAGGTAGATGGAGTGAATGGGAGGGGGTAAAGGGGGCATTGATTGAGGGGATGGGTGTCTGTTGAGGAAGGAGGGGAGAAGACAAGATAGGGGTGAATGGAAAATGGTTGTGTATGGATGATGATGTGATGCTTGGAAGGGAGTGGGTGGAGGATGGGGATGGTTTGGGAGTGTTTATGTGTGAGTGATATTTTGATGCAGCCAGAAGGGATTTCTCCCAGTCTTCTCTTTTTTTCTGCATGAGGGGACAGAGAGGAAGGGTGGCTGATTAAACAAAACAGCCTTACTGTGGATATGCTGCGTCTTGCTGCATTGCTTCTGACCCAGGGCAATGGTCGACATCCAGGAAGAGCCAAGAAAAGAGGGAGGGTTGGAGAGATGCTAAGTGGGGGTAGAGTGGATGGGGATGAAATGTCATGATATAACCTTTAATTCTATTAGCTCACTCTCTCAGTTGGTATGGGGGAGGGGTTAAGGGGATCGTCCATCAGAAAATCACAAAAAAAAAAAAAAAAAACGAAATTCTGAAAATATTTCCTCTAAAAGTGTTGCTCATAAGCTATCTCGTGGCTGAGTATGGAAGCTGTATCTTGATTTTTACTATCTAAAAAAAATATAATACAGTACTGTGGCCGGGTCATGTGCGCTGCGTACTGCATATTACGTTTTCTGTTGTTACATATATTTGCTAACAAAAGAAGCTGTGTATTTTGCACAATATTTATGCTTTTGTATAATAAATAATAGCATACAATATGGCAACAGGGACCTGACTGCATACCGTACAGTATGAATTGTCCATCAGAAAATCGGGGGGTGGGGAATGAAATTCTGAAAATATATCCTCTAAAACAGTGGTTCTTAACCTGTGGGGGAATGGCGGAGTTGCCAAGTGGGGAATGACCGGTTGGACAGAAAAACCAGTCTTTTTTTTTTTTTTTTTTTTTTTTCTTTTTTCTTTTTTTAATTGATGTGTTTTTGTTTCTTTTTGTTTGTTTCTGGTGTCTTCTTCTTGTCACATTTCGTGAATTTGTTTCCACCCACAAATAATCGATAGTGCTTCAAAATTTAATACATTATATCCAAATGTTGACTTGCTTTACAAATCAGTAAATCACAACCATTTACAGACTGTTTTAATAACAAAGACAACCAATATATGAGGTATTGTAAGTCATGTTTGGGTAAAAGTGACAACACTGTATATTTACGTACTAAACACTGCATGGGTTAAAATCGAATTTGTCAAAGACTGATGCTGTGGTGGGAAATGGAGAGTTGGCTCACTAAAAAGTGGGGAATGGAGAAAAAAGGTTAAGAACTCCCGCTCTAAAACAACCAGTGATACCATAAAACAGCTTAGGATGGCAGATAAAGATAGTCTGTCACCAAAGATGCATCGCGCCAAGAAAAGGAAAAGTGCACGCTTGGAACCTGAGCAATATAACCCTGGTGGATACTAACTGGATTCATCATATAAACCGGTAATTAATCAAAAGCATGCAACAATGAGTAGGGTGGTGCCTATGATACCCTTTCAACACCATAACATCCTAAATAATGAAAGGGGACCAGTAACCATGAACAAAAAAAAACTGACGCTCATTCCTGAAAAACTTGATTTTTGCACATTTAACTTTATTCATATCCAAAACGCCTTCACTGATTTTCAACTGCAAATCCTTTTCGGATTCAGCATAATTGGGAGAACATTTGGAGGCAGATTTATGTCCTTCTGTCAAGGACTAGTAGGATTATCATATATACATTTTTTTTTTTTTTCATCAACTTGTTTTGGATTTTTTTTTCTCATAACAGACTGATCAGAGCATCATAATTCTGCCTCTGTTTCTTCATCTATCTTAGCCCATTATAAAGACAAAAAATAATCAATATCCTGTCAAAGGTCTATCCTCTGAATCAATTTAAATTTTTTCAAAAATTAACCCTCGAAAATAGGAGAAAAAAAAATCACAAAAAAGTATAAGCATAAATGACTTGAAAACTCGGTGGTATGTTTTCTGAGACAAGACAATTATTAGAAAAAAATCTGTCACTTTCACCCCAAACTAAAAAAGTTCGATTTTCTAATGGACGATCCCCTTAAGAGATATCCCTATATCCCTTTAACCACAGAGTATAGAGATTTTTGAAAGGCAAACAAATGGGTGTTTGATATGGGATAGGTTGAGGGTGGATGCATGTTGGCTGGCTACCTCCCTTGTGAAGAGAAAGAAGCCTTTTAGTATATAGATTGATTGTGTATTTCATTTATAGATGTAATGAATTGTGCAAAAACTGACAAGAATTATTTTAATTTCAGTTGAAATTCTGTGTGAACCAAGAGGGACTGCTTTGTCAAGACTGTCTGTGATGCTGGTGATGGATACGTGGTACAGCCTGCAACAACCCACCACACCAATAAAATCAGAGGTAAGCTCCCCACTTTTGAATTTACTTGAGTAAATGCAGGAGGTGTTAAGGTAGGAGGGAAGGAAGAGGATGGAGAGGAGTGGAGTGTGTGTGATAGGGATGGAATGGGTGGGAGTGGTTTTTATGCCTTTGTTTTTTGGCTACCTCCCTTATAAGGGAAAAAAAAAGCCTTTGGTATACGTATATATGTATGTAGATGTATGAAGGAATGATTGTACCTATGGTGTTGGATGGAAAAAACTTAGGATGTCAGAGGCAGAAAGAAATACGTTAGATATTTTTAGGTTGAAGAATATTATGGTTGTTTCAAGTATGGATAGTGAAAAATATGGAGGTGAAGCAGAGAATAGGTGACACAAGAAAGATCCGTTGTAGGGTGGTCCACGGGGTGTTGGAGTGATTTGAGCATATGGATTTAAGCATAGTTTTTATTTATTCATTTATTATTAATATGAATTTTTTTTTTGCATCCAACGTAGATATGGACCAAAAGTTCTCCTGTCGGCATGCTCTGCCTTTGTAATCCTTTGAATTAATGAAGAAAAAATTAGAGTATTGAAAGCATAAGTAAATTGAGTGAGCTCAAGAGGATGTCATAGAAAGTGATGATATTGCTCTGTAGGATGCTTTGTTTTCTGGTGGTTTGCTTATATTTGATATGGGATTTTATGTGCTCTTTTCCAAATTGTTAGGATTTTGTACTGTCAGGAATGGTTAAAAGTTGTTGTTGTTGATCCCTAGACTGTGTGGCTGAGCAGTCAATGGTTGAAAGTATTAGTGAAGGCCAATATTGTATTTGGGCTGATGGATATGTAAGATTTTATCTGGGCCATCTTTAAGGGAGATTTTTACATTCTTTATAGCCCATTCTACATTATTTATTATTATCTATTCATTTATTTGTATATTAATTTTCTTATTTTCAGGGGTTGTGGGTTTGAAAGTCTTCTCTAATTACTTGCGAGTGGATGTGGAGGGAGGGTTGCCTTGTAATGAATGAGTGGGGGCAAACCAGCTAGGGCTGTTGAGGGTTGCGAGATGGCCCTTCATTCAAAAAGAGCTAAGCTGAAAGGGAAAACAAATGGGTGTATTATGGGTGAAGGGTGAGAGCATGCCATAGCTGCCTTCCTTCCTTATAAGGAATAAGAAGCCTTTTGGTATACAGATTGGTAGAGGGAATGGTGGTTGATAGTGGCACCCAAAGGGAGGATTGGAAGAGCTCTGGACATTTATGTTTCCTGGGGAGAGAGGATATTGTGATGGTTTGGGCATATGGAAAGAGTGATTGAAGAAAGGCTAGGAAAAAATGTGGAAGGCAGAGGTGGATGGAGTGAACTTAAGGGGAAGACCAAGAATGAGATGGATGGATAAGATGAAGAGGGTCTTGGGTAAAAGGGGAAAGTCTGGGATCCGTGAAGAGAAAGGGCAGTTATAACTAAACATCCTCAGTCTTATTCATCCCTTTACTACATCACACAAGCATGGCCAACTGAATGCAATAGAAATCTACATCAACATATTATGCAAGTATCAACAAGAACCTAGCACTTGCACCACACCACACATCCATATAAACATTGGCATTACCGAGGGAAAAGTTTGAGTTACTGAATATTCTGCAAGTCGTAGTCATTGCCTCACTTTTGGCATTAACTCTCGGTTGGTAGTTGAAACCCAGGGTGCACCACAGGCAGGTGGTTTTATAGCAGTTGGTTTTCCTTCATTCTGCTTCTGGATTACACTGAGATCTTGCCTCCATCTTCTTTGGCAGGAGACAAGGTGGATTGTGCTGCAAGACCTCAAAACTGGATTCATAACATAATAAAACCTTGCCCCCTTCTATTTTAATGATAATTTCAACTGTCTTGTTCTCTCCATCAGCCTGGCACCAGCACACCAGCATTTGTACCCCAAGGAGGAGGAGGAGGGGGCGTGAAACGAACTTACCATGACCGTGAGATGGAAGATCTTCAAACAACACTTCATCAGCATTCAGCAGAGTTAGCAATATGTGGGGGACTAAATGAACTTGGCAGAGATGCTACAGCGTTACTAGTTGCTGTGCACTCACTGTTAAAGCTTATGACCCAGGTGAGCTCCTTGCTGGGAATCGTGTAGGTATACAAATGTGTATTTACCTAGTTGTAATATATGGGAGGGGAGCTATGCTCGTGGTGACCCGTCTTTGTATCTCTCCGTATCAAGTTTTATCTGAAAATCTTGTATAGTGTTTGCACATACTGTCTTGTTGTCTAATTTGTTCCATGTATTAATCGCTTGGTGTGTGGAACATGATATCTGTGAGGGATTTAAGGTATTAACAATATCATTAATTTTACAGGTTAGTCGGAGTGGTGTTATGAGCCCAGTCACACAGATGATGACAACTTTTCTACACCAGCTGGTTTGTGCCCCTGATTCCCACATCATGCTAACTCTTGTACCTCCTTCTCTTGTACCTAACCTGATCCCTCTACTTACCCCTCCATATGATTTCTCATACCCAGAACTTCTTGATCTCAGTGCACCCAAGCCATTGTCTTCAAGCATAAATTCACCCACCACAGTACTTGGCACAGGGAGTGACATTGGTGTGCTTGGCACACAAACTCCGGCACAGGCAGCTGGGTCTCGTCGGGCAGCAGCCAAACTTCTTTGTGTTCAGCGAAACCTTCTGTTAGCCAGTCATAGTATTTAGTTATGTCACAAAGTCAGTCTCCTTTCAGCGTTTGGCTGCATATCTATTCTTTCAACTATGTTTCATTAATATTATGGTTCAATGTGTGTAGTGTGTGTATGAATGAGATAGTGAAGGAGGTAAACACAAAGGTGCTAGGCAGGAGTTTGAAGTTAGGGAATGAGAGGGGAGTCATTTGTTAGCAAATGATACAGTATTTGTGGACGAGTCTGAAGATAGACTGAAACATTTAGTGCCAGAATATGGGATGGTGTGTAAGAGAAGAAAGCTGAAAGTAAGTGTGGGCTTAAAGTAAGCTGAAAGTAAGGTATGAAATAATGGTGGTGGTTGGGAAGTGTTTAAAGGGTAAAAGGTTGGAGAGCTGTAAGTATTTAGGGTCACATGTGGCAAGGAATGGAAGTGAATGATAAAGGTGGAATGAGAAGTGCTGTGAGAAAATAAATAGTTACTGGAGGTGAATGCAAAGGGAAAATTGTATTAAGTGTGTGTATTTTTTTACATAGAAGCATGTAAATAGAAAATTATTAAGTAAAATAATAAAATAAAACTTATCAGTTGTTAGTATTTTATTATGTAACCTAATTTTGCCCTTTATTTATGATGTAATACATGGACCAAAAATTAGTACTACATATTTGTGACACTTGCTTGACATGCGTGTTTTGTTCTTGGGACTTGAATGTTTTGACTAGAAATAACATTTATAGGCCACATTCAAATTTTGCTGTTTGAATTTGGTGCATGTGTGTGTGCACATTTGTGTATGTATGTGATGGGATAGGAGGAAAGCTTTTGGGAGCTGTCAAGAGTTTTTATGAGAATAGTAGAGCTTGTGTCAGGATTGGAAATGGAGAGAGTGAGTGGTTTGAGGTAAAGGTGGGACTTCATCAAGGATGCGTTATGTCGCCCTGGCTGTTCAACTTATACATGGATGGGGTGGTGCGAGAGGTGAATGCAAGGGTAGTGGGTCAGGGATTGGAGATGGTTAAAGAAAATGGAGAAAAGTGGGAGGTGAGCCAGCTGTTGTTTGCGGACGACACTGCGCTTGTGGCAGGATCGGAGGAGGGATTGAGGAAGTTGGTGGCAGAGTTTGGGAGAGTATGTGATAGAAGAAAGCTAAAGATAAATGTGGGTAAAAGTAAGGTGATGAGATGTACAAGGGGTGAAAGTGGCAGTAGACTGGAAGTGAGTATTAAGGGAGAGCGACTGGAGGAAGTGGATAGTTTTAGATACTTGGGTGCAAGTGTAGCAGGAAAAGGTGGAGGTAGAATGTAGATTGAGAGAAGCAAGTAAATGCCTTGGTGGATTAAAGAGTGTAATGAGGAATAGACATTTAGGAATGGATGCGAAGAGGAGACTGTATGAGGGAGTGATTATGCCAACAGCACTGTATGGGGCGGAAACGTGGAACATAAGAGAAGAAGAGAGAAGGAGTTTGAATGTGTTTGAGATGAGGTGTCTGAGAAGTATGGTGGGGGTTACTAGGCTAGATAGAGTGAGAAATGAGGAGGTGAGGAGGAGAACGGGTGAAAAAGGAGCTGGGAGATAGGGTTGATGAAAGAATATTAGGATGGTTTGGACACATGGAAAGAATGAGTGAAGAAAGACTAGTAAAAGAGGTATGGAAGGCAGATGTGGAGGGAGTGAACATGAGGGGACGTCCTAGGATGAGGTGGATGGATGGGGTGAAGTGGGCTTTGGGGAAGAGGGGAATGTCTGTTGAGGAAGGAAGGGAGAGGATGGAAGACAGAGGCGAGTGGAGAATGGTTGTATATGGATGATGTTATTGCATGAGGAGGAATGGGCGGGGGGGTGGGGGGTGAGGTAGTATGTGTGAGCAAATTTTGACGCAGCCCGAAGGGATTTCTCCCCGTCCTCTCCTTATATGCAAGGGGGAACGGAGAGGGGGGTCGCCGATTAAATGAAGCGGCCTTGCTGTGGATGTGCTGTGTCTTGCGACACTGCTTCTGACCCAGGGCGGTGGGCAAGGTGCAGGGATGACCCGTCATCCAGGAGGTGCTCAGATGAGAGGGAGGGTGGGAGGGGTGTGGAGTGTATTTAGGGATGAAATGGGTGGGAGTGTTTTTATGCCTTTCCCTTTTTGGCTACCTCCCTTGAAAGGGGGAAAAAGCCTTGGTATATGTATGTATGTATGTGATTGAGTGATGAGAGCTCATATATAGCCTGATTTGTGTTATAGCTTGGAGCTGTATATGGCTCGATCTATGGGCACTGCTGTGATCTTACATGCGCGTGCGCGCACACACACACACACACACACGATAAGAAGCTAAAGAAGGACAGCTACAGAAGAGAACTGAAAAAGAACATTTTCCCGCACAGAGTGATCGATGTCTGGAACAAACTAAGCAGTGAAACAGTGAATGCCAGAACTATACACGAGTTCAAAAATAAACTGGATGTGTAGATACGAAAACTGGTCACAACGAGCACCTTTTCTCCTGCGGAAAGATGCAAAAGCGGGTCACTACGAGCAGAGCTCTCTTCCTGTAAAATACAACTAGGTAAATATATACACGCACATACACCAACCAACCCACCTGTGCACATGGTATTCAGGTCACTACAGAGGATAGATTGCAGTGAAAGACGAGATCTCCCAATTAAAGATGGGAAGGCTCTAAGAGGTCTTGGGAGCAAGTTAAGAGACCACATATCTAAAGGATGTGAAGAAATTAAATTTTCCGTATAAATGTATACAGTACTACCTCTCATTAACGGACTAAAAGGGGGATAACGGTGTCCATTGATGTGAATAATCCGTTGATTTGGAGTGGTTTTTGGGTGGCATAGTGATTGCACGCACTAAACAACATCACTGAAAACACTGCAAACACAGCTAATTAACGTCCTTTAATGAGAGGTAGTACTGTATATGGAATAGCGTAGAAGATAGAGTCCAAGCTCAAATAATTAAGTTGCAACTGTACCAAATGAGTGTTGCTCCATTCCTGTCAACAATGAGGTAAGTACATTCACACATACACACTGTCCTTGCATAATAGAGCTGGAGTGCTGGCTTACAATATAGAAATACTGAAATTTTCTGTTGTGGCCAGGACTTGAACTACGCTCAATTAGCAGTTGAGAGTGATTGTACCATTGAGCGTAGCTCTCCTTCCTGTAAGATACAACTGGGTAAAGACGATCTCCTCGTAGCACCCTTTCCTAAATATCTATTCCTCATTGCACCATATCCCCTGAGGCATTTACTCTCTTCTCAATCTACATTCTACCTCCACCTCAACTCCTCCCTTTCCTCCCACATTCGCACCCAATTATCTAAAACTATCCATTTCCTCCAGTGTCTCCCATACTCCCTCCCAATCTGCTGCCACTTTCTCACCTTGTACATCTTATCTACTTTTACCCACATTAATCTTCAACTTCCTTCTTTTGCACACCCTCCTAAACTCTGTCACCAACTTCCTCAATCCTGTTACAAGCGCACTGTTGTCAGCAAACAACAGCTGGCTTATCTCCAATCCCTGTTCCACTACCCTTGCATCTACCTCTCACACCACCTCATCCATGTATAAATTGAACAACCAGAGCCATAACACATCCCTGATGAAGTCCCACCATTACCACAAACCACTCGCTCTCCATTTCTAATCCTAACACATCCTCTACTATTGTAAAAACTTGACTGCTCTTAACAGCTTTCCTCCTATCCCATACATCTGCAATACCTCCCACAGTGCCTTCCTGTCTACCCTGTCGTAAGTCTTCAATATCCATAAAAGCCCCAAAAATATCCTTTTTCCTATAGCTTTCTCGCCTATCTTACCACAAAAATTATCTACACAGCCCCTACCTGTCCAAACTGTTCCTCTCAAGACCCTCCCAACTACACTTAAGCTGATCCCTCTGAAACTACCACTTGCACTTATCCCCTCTTCCCTTGTAAAGTGGAACTATACAGGCACTCCTCCAGTCCTTTACCCTCTAATGCAACATCCACACGGTCGAGCACTGTCCGCTGGGCACGAGGGCTTTGCTCGACAACGGGTAATTTCATCAGGCAAACCATCAAACTGTCCGTTCCCGGCGCCATTTGCGGGCAGTGGATGGAGGGCTGACTTCGCTGCCAAACGCATGAGGCGAGGTGCTAGCAAAGTTAGTAAACCCGCTCAGTACAGACCGAAGTTACCTTTACCACCATGTCCGCACCTAGTACTAGTGTGTACTGGTTTCGACAAGACGTGCTATTGGTGCTATGCTTTTCCTCATATTTGTCTCTTGCCTTTGTATATCTGGCTCCACTTTTGAAAAGGAGAACAGAAAACCTGCTCATGTTCATTCTCATGTCATTGCAAAACAATTGTTCATTTTCATCCTGCAATTCACGTAGGATTGTCACCGAGCTTCCCATTAAATCACGTCATTGTAACCACTCCCGGCACCAGACATGTCTCCATGATTTCTTTTTTCTTTTTAATGCAGGCAGCAATTATAATGCTGTAAAGTGCTACCTTCTTTCCAAGTATGGCGGGAACCATGGTTATCGTACCGCACTGAACCACCCCCTCCCAACCTCTGCTTGTGGCCAACTAACCTCCAACGTCACCCGTGTGGATACTTAGCTGGCAGAGTTGCCCGGTAAGGGCAAAGTCTGCCAGGCACAGCTCGACCGTGTGGACGCGGCATTTAACATTAACCTCGCCAGCCAGTCCACCATTACTGTACCTCAATTTTTCAGACATTCTGCATGACATCCATCCAACCCAGGTGCCTTACCTGCTCTCATCACCTTGATTTATTTCTCACTCATTTTCTTGGCGCTTCCCACTGCAACTATTTTTTCTTTCCTATCCTTCACATTTAGCAACTCACTTCTGCCCCTCTTCCTTCTCTTCATTATCATCTCTGATCTGGACTTTTTACTTCCCATTAATTTTTTACTCTCAAGATTTCCTATCTGCTCATCTTTGCCCCCTTTATCTTATGCATTACTTTGGAAAGATTGATAAATAAATCTGTCAACACTAGTCTCTTGCAGAAGATGCAGGTTTCCGGTAACCAGAAACAGCATCCTAGGCTCAGTTGGTTGGCCATCATTATTCATGCTACATCTAATTGACCATTCAGGGGCAATTCCCCAACTGCCAGGTTGTTTTATATTTTTAGGCATTGTTGCACCCCTCCCCCCTAATTCCCCATGCGAGGGTTAGAAAAAACAATTAAATCTCGCTTGGTAAATAATTTATTGGAGACATGTTCAAACTTTTATACCTTACATATGACTAAATTCTTCATTTATGCAGAACACTCATCCTAGCATGGGTAATGCTGTGCATTATCTGAATTACATTTGTTACATAACCAATACACAAAAGAAAACTTCCAAGTTTCATTGTCTAAAAAATTTTCATCATTGTCATGGCTAAAATTTGTGTAAATATTTATAACTGGGAGAGAACTAAGTAAGGCCACTTAATTAAGCATTTGTCTTAAAAAAATATAAACCTCTTACATGTAAATACAAAAATGGAATCTAAGACTGCCATGACAAATGTGAAAATTTTCATGTAATCCATGTTTACTAACATTGTCAAGGTAGCAGGTGTACAAGGGAATGAGGGTTACCACCAATGTACCAGGACACGTTACAAATTCTTTGAATTGACCTCATAGGCATGTTTAAAAGGAACTTAATCTGTACAAAATTTGTCATATTTAACTAATCTGTAGTTGAAATTAAAAGGATTACAAAGGCGGATCATGCCGACAGGAGACCTTTTGGTCCATATCTAGGTCGGATGGAGAGAAAGAAAAAAAAAAAATATATATATATATATAAACTATAATAATGTAAATAAAAAATAAATAAATGCATAGGTATAGTTAAATAATACACAGGTAAATAGTAAATAATAATAAATTGACAATAATAAATGAATAAAAAATTATAAAACAAACAAATAAAATAAATTATAATCATTACGGCATCTTGCTTAAGTGTTTATCTAAATGATTCTTAAAGCTTCGAACTGAACTACATTGCACTACCTGTGCAGGAAGTTTATTCTATTCATTAACTACACAGTTGGCAAAGTTGTTTCTACCTACTTCCAAATTGAATCTATTTCCGGACAGTTTGAGACCATTGTTTCTTGTCCGATTCTCATTCAATGTGAAAATTTTGTCTTTTGATGTCAATTCCCTTTAGAATTTTAAAGACCTGTATCAAGTCACCTCCGAGTCTACGATTTTTTAGGGAAAACAGCTTCATATGTTTTAGCCGATTTTTGTATGATTTATTTTCTATATTTGGAATCAGTTTTGTGGCTCGCCGTTGTACTTTTTCCAGTCTGTCAATGTCTTTTGTATACACAAGCATCATGAAGATCTCCCCGGCAAACTTCCCCAAGGAGCACAGGTAGCACTGGGTGAACTGTTTCATCTAGTATAACACTACCCTGCCCTCGTCTGCCTCAGCTGAACGACTCTTCAGCTTCGGCTCGGACATTTTGAGGCCAAAGCGAGCCTCTCTGACCAATCTGAACTTTGAGAACCTGACCTTCATGAAGGGAAACTTGAAGTTGGTTAAGAATAAGAGAGAGAGGGCTGATATATTCTGTTGCTTTTTGGAATATGCAACTTTAGTAATTCCAATATTTTCCACTATTGTCTACGGGTGAGAACTAGGCAAAGCAAGGACTTCCAATTTTTTTTTTTTTTTTCCTCTGTACCCTTCCTAATTTTCTTTCTTGTAGTAGGTCTTGTGCAGAGGCTGTATTCTAGTTCTATGAGTAAATGCAGGTTGTAAGGTGATGCGATGTACACTGGTGGCAGTGAGTTGTGGAAGTTTTAAAATACGCTGGGCGAGTTGGGTAGGTGTAAGTATTCTGGAGCACATGTCCCAAGGAATAGGGGCATAAGAAAATTGTAGACCGAGGGAATGAAAAGCATCATGAGAACTAGGCATCTGGGGATGGATGCAAGTAGAACACTATATGAAGGGGTGATTGTGCCTATGACCCTCTCTGAGGGCAAACTTTGAAGGTATGGGAGAGAGAATGGAGGAATATAAATGTAGATAAAGGGCTTAAGAGATATGTTAAGGGGTCAAGTGGAACGAGTAAGAAAATGAGACGATGAGAGCAAGGGTGGAAAGGTAGCTACCTTGTCAGGCTCTTCAATGCCAAAGATGCTTATGTGAGATGGCACCCAACATGAGAATTATTTTAACTGGACCAGGGGGGTGGAGAATGTTGAGAATTTTTTGAATCTGTAATTTTGTAAAGATGGCAAAGAGATCATACGTGAAAACTGCTTCTCTCACTGAAATACTAGTAGCAGGACAGGAGTACAACAAAGCAACCTTGAAGGCTGTTGCTCATTTGTATACTGTGTTACGTAATCACGGAGTGCTTCCTCAGCTTAGGTTTAGGGAAGCATGTTTAGAGCACCTTTGCTAACTCCTTCTATAGAGCTGCTCAATCATGTAGGCTGCCATCAACTGTGCTACTCCCTATCTTCACACAGGGCAACCCCCTTGGGTTACACCACCCAACCATCATGCACCATTGTCTTGTGGATATTAGTTGAAAAATTCAAGTTGTTTGTAGGGGAGATGGTGACTAAATATACTGCTGGTCTTTGCTGGTTCCTTGTTTACAGCATTACCCACAAGCACCATGAGGTAGCAGTTGTCTTTCTTTCAACTAGTTTTTGAATCTTGTTTCGAGTTCTTGTCTCCTCCTTTGGTAGGATATTGCATCCCTAAGGTAATTATTGATAGAGGCTGAATATACTGTGAATCTCATTCTCAGGGGCACCACTACAAGATGGTGAGGTAGCAGTTGGCTTCTTTTCAACCAGTTTTCAAATATCATTTTTAGATCTTGCCACTCTCTTCTTAGGAGATAGGATGGAGAGAGCTGCAAGACCTTGAAATTAAGTCACAGAAGTGACCTTCTGAACATAGCCTCAACCCCTATTACCACAATTATGTAGATACCTAAAAGGACAGATTCCTGGCAAACCATCACATAAATACTTGTCTTCCTGTATAGAACTATACATGTACTCCTGCAATCCACAATGTTCATCACTGGTCACATTCCACATCATTGTCTTTTTGGACAATTTATTTGTACATTCTCTTTTACAATAGCCTTATTTTCCTATCATTCATTCATTCTCCTAGCTTCTCTCATTTCAATAAAGCTTCCCTGTCCTATACATTCAATAACTTTAAATATTCCACTTATGTCCCCCAAAAACCCTTGTCCATCTCCTAACTTCATGATTTCACTTCAAAAAACATCTTTATATAAATTTTAATACTGTAATATAAGCTACTCAACCTCACATATGCTCTTCTATCAATTTTACGTTGTGCTTCCATTCTTCCTCAAACACTCTCGTATCTATTTTGCAACCATCCCTGATGTGCACCTTTTCCCACCCTTGCCTCATTTCAAAATTCACAACCCTTCCGTTCCCATACCACATACTATTTTCACTCTTTTATACATCCTCATGAAACATTCATTGTTTTTCTGCTCTTAGAAAGAAGGAGAAGCAGAAGATTCAATATTTACAACAGATGCATAAAATAGTTCTATCTGGTAAACAATAACTTTGGCTTTAAATATTTGATAATATAAAGATTGAGCCACATTATAAACATCATCAGAGACAATTCTCCAATACTTGTTTTTATGAACATCACGTTTAAGCAATTTCTAAAATGAAATCACTTAATATACAACCACTTCCAGATTTCACTCTGTGGAGGTTGCATTTAAGAATTCCACATTACAGGAATAAAAATGGGAAGTACAGGCTAAAATAAATTGTGGTATTTTAAAAACCTTCTTAGTGACTTTCTATACAGACTATTAATTTACAAATAAATAATGCATAACAATGGAATGGTAAACTATTGAAGTGGAAGAAGGGTTGCATGACTCGCCAGTTTTCCTGATGCAGGAGGGGGTGGGGCCTGGAAAGCAAAATAGAAAGAATTAATTTTCCTATCAAAGCATCCATATTGTTCAAAATTAAAACAAAGAACATGTCTACCTATATAGAATATGGCCTATTCTCCCTTACAGGGGTGACAAGTCAGCCAAAGGCATGCACACATCCTTCAGATCTTGCATCAGTTTTCCCTGATATTCTATTTTACTTTCTTGTGAATGAAGTATCATCCCTTCTCCATAACAACTGCCTGGATCTGATGCAATGCAGCAAGAGACAGCTTCTCCACAGCAGGGGCAGACAGCTGAAGCTGGTTTACTTCCACCCCTCCATATGGTGACTCTCCCTCCCTCATGAACTCATGAATAATTAGATAATACAACGAGAAATCCCTTTGGGTCAGGTCATTTTACCATCCATTTTTCACTTACACCAATCTCATGCCTTCTTCCTTCTCTGTTCAACAGACTTCCCCCGTTATCCAAGACAGCCCCTTCACCAAATCCATCAATTCTCGTTCTGTCTCCCACTTAGGTTAAATTACGTCAAGGTAACAGAGAATGCACAGAAGATATTGAAATGGCAGATATTATGAACATTTCAAATCTGTATTCACCAAAGAGGAAAAAATATACTAAACTATGATCAAAGAATTGAAGTAAGATTTCCTCCATTGAAGAAATTAAATATTACTCAGAATGAAATAAGGAATCGAATATTAAAGCTTGATGTTAACAAGTCACATGGTCCGAACAGAGTTGCAAACTGGATACTGAATGAATGTATAGACAAACTAACAGGAAAAATATAAAATAATTGAATGTTCACTCAAAAGAGGAAAACTACCAGGAAACTGGAAAAATGCCAATATATAAAGGGGGAAATAAGGAAGACCCAACAAATTATACAATGTCCCTAACGAGTACAATAGTTAAATTTTTGAGAGAATCATCAAAGAGAGATGGGCAAAATATCTGGAGGAGAACAATATACTGAACCTAAGGCAACTTGGATTTAGACAAGATCATGTACCACTTATTTAATTTGTTTCTATTCAAGATTGATAGATATATTGCAAGAAAGATGGCTGGGCAGACAGTGCCTTCCTGAACTTACCAAAGGCATTTGATAAGGTACCACACAGAAAATTACTATATAAACTGGAAACAATAGGAGGCATACTTGGAAAACTATTGAATTGGATGGAGGACTTCCTACATGGAAGAAAAATGAGTTGTGCTCAAAGACAAATATTTAAAATGGGAAGAAATGAGTAGTGACCCCTATGGGATATAGGGGTCAGTACTAGCTCCAACAATGTTTGCTATGTATGTAAATGTCATGGACAAAGGCATTGAAAGTTACATGAACTGCTTTGCAGATGGTGCAAAATTATTAAAGAGAACAAACTCCGAAATGACTGACTCATTACAGAGTGATCTGAACAAAGTCTCATAGTGGAGCAAGAGATGGGAGATAGAATTCAACATCAAGAAGTGCAGTATAATTGAATTTGGAAAAAGCAACAAGAGAATATCAGGGCAGTATCCCACCCACTGTCCTGGGTCAAAGGCAATGCAGCAAGACATAGCACATCCATAGTAAGGCTGTTTCTCTTTATCTGTGACCCTTCCTGCCTCATCATCCTCTCATAGAGTAAAATTGATGATGGGGCTGCATCAAAATATAATTCATATATAAACAGTCCCTAAAACTTGCCCCCTCCCTTCCTTGCATCACCGTATTATCGATGCACAGCCATTTTCCGCTCACCCCTATCTCCTGCTTTCTCTCTTCCTTGATCTACATACATCCCCCTCTTCAGAGTAAATGGGAAGATATAGGCAGTATGTTTGTGAGAAGATGGATGTGAGTGAGGTAAAGTTGAAAGGGAGGGGTGAGTATGAGTTTGGGAGTGAAGAGAGGATGAGGGAAAGATGTGGCTATATTAGTTCAGGAAGAGATAGTTAAACATGTGGAGTGGAAGGCTTCTTCAAGGTTAACGTGGATGAAGTTGAAACTGGGAAGAGAGATGTGGGTCTTTTGTAAGTGAGAAAGGGAGGCATTTTGGATAGATTAAAATGAGTGCATTGAAGGTTTAGGGAGAAATGTCAATGTAGTGGTACTGGGAGATCTCAATGCTAGATTAGGAGATGAACCAATAGTTGTTGGGAAGTGTTTCGGAAGAAAGTCAAGCACAAGTACACATGGGAGACTGTGGTGGATGGAAAGGTGGTAGACAGGGCTTTAATGGATATAGTGCAAGGAGTAATCATGTCCTTCAAGAAAGACCAAACTCAATACTCCAACAATAACTCTCAGATACAAGTCCCCTAGAGAAAACCCTCACACAACAGAAAAGAACCACACTAGCACACCTGTGCTCAGGACACCATCCATCATTAAGACCGTAGCAACACGGAACAAGCCAGGCCAGATTCAATCTACCCTAGGTACAACCATAACACAAAGACACACAACACCCTATGCTACAATGCCTGACAATAAACTATCCTAAATCGACAACTATTTTTTATTTAAGTGACTCAAGGTACTGCCTGAAGGCTGTTATTAGATTCCTGGAAACCACAGGTCTTCAGCAAGGGACACCAGGGACAAAAGATTGATTGACTGACTGGGTTACTCTACATGGTCTTCCTGCAGTGTAGGTGGTTAACCATTTCATGTCATTATGTATGTCCAAGTTATCTTTTTTTTTATAGTACTTGTCTAGGTGGGGTGGGAGGGTGGACGGGTGTGGAGTGTTTTCGGGGATGAAATGGGTGGGAATGTTTTTGTGCCTTGTCCTTTTTGGCTACCCCCCTGGTAAGGGGGAAAAAAGCCTTGGTATATGTATGTATGTACTTGTCTAGGGATCTAAAAAACCTCATTCTCCCTAGTAGAAGTTTTTCATTTAATCCTTCCAACACTTGTGTGATGTTTGTGAGCAGTGTGTTGATAGATCTGTGCTGCATTGCTTCTGACCCAGGGTAGTGGGCAGGACAGGGATAACCCTTTATCCATGAGGAGCTACAATGAGCGGGAGGAAAGGGTGGTGGATGGGAGTGGATATGTGCCTTTTGACTTTGCTATCTCCTTTATAAGGGGTAAAAAATATCTTTATAAAAAAAAAAAAAAAAGATAATTTGTAGAAACATGGTGGGGGTTGTGAGGATAGAGACAGATTTAGCAGAATGTATGTTGAAAGGGAGCTGGCCTTTACAGTTGATGAATACGGGGATGATTTGGGCATATGGAAAGAACGAGTGAAGAAATAGAGCAACAAAAAGTGAAGAAGGCAGAGGTGGGTGGAATGAAACTGAGGGAATGGCATGGAATGGGGTGAAGAGGAATGTCTGTTGAGCAGGGAAGGGAGAGAGCCAATATAAAAGTGCCCAAAGCCTTCCACTAGAAAAGAATCCAAAGATTCTAAGCCTCACATTTGATACTTTTGATTTTCAGCCCACATAACCTGATAGCAAGAAACCAAATCTACTGAAATCCATCACTAGCACTAACAAAAAGAAAATAACAACCATCAAAACCAATTAAAAAGAAAGAACTACCCTCAACTATGTCTCCACAGCATGGTTCCTAACAATCATGAAATCAAACCCAAACAATATACAAATACTACTGGATGGAGGAATATCTTGTCATACCAAAACCAACCCCATTGAATACTTACACATGAACCAAAATCCTCCCCCATAGAACACCACATGAAAATGGCAGGAACGCAATTCTACAACAGATCCCTAAACCCCACACACCCTTCACATTACATTTCACAAACGTCACCAACAGAATGCAACAAAAAAAATTACACCAGCAGCATACTATTCACACATCTAAACAACCTACCACCTCAACTGAACCACACACCCAGGTAACTAGAAAAGCTCTTCAAGAAAGATTGCCAATATATTTCAACAAACCCTCCTAAACCAGACAAGAACAGCAGCATACCTCTGCTCAGGATACCATTCAGCATTAAAACAGTAGAAACAATGAACAAGAATGGCCACAGATCTAAACAACTGCCCTATATGCAAACACCACTCAGAAGACATACGATCACCTCATTCCACAATGCACTACACTAACAATCCCTAGACAACACCATTTCTTTCCTGGGTGATTTATGGACCCAACTGGTAGCCATTGCTGGTTACTTGGGAGATGTAGATCCTACGAAAGATAGATCTGGAGCAAAGGACTGACAAAATGACCAGTTTTACTACACAGGAACCCCACATCTAACAGTAGCTGGCAATGGTCCTCCTCAAGCCCTCCCACAAGTCTAGAAAGAAACTCTGGACTGTTTGTATGGTGTTGGTGTATGGCCGTTTCTGTGTCATCAAGTAGTAGGAGGGGAGCTTACCAGTTGTTAGCTCTCCACGTGTTTAAAACGTGGAGGAAATAGTTTAAGTTGATTGGGAGTAATCTAGGGCACAGTCCAGAGACTATCAGCCCCTCAAGAACTGCTCCTACTGATGGAGGTGAGGGGGTGGACAGATTATGAACATGGCCAGCTCCTCAATCTCTTCCAGGGCCACCACAAGCAGGCATCTATCATTGGTCCCAGTAGACCAAGTAACTAAGGATTCAATCATACATACCTGACGCGAGTCACTGTGAAAATACTTTTTTCCAGTTTTGTAGTTTCTGGTTTCATGATCTCATGAAGCCACCTTACACTGGAAAAAAACAAGAAAAATGTTTCAAAACTAAATTGAGATATACTGTATTGATTGATATCCCCTTAAATTACTGAAACGAATAGGAGGAAAGCAGCTGACATGTCAAGATGAAAAGAATACAAGTCTGTAACCTGGTAGAAGTTGGAGTTTCATGAGCTTAACCTCTTCAGTACGGGCCTTAAATCTCGCGGGCAGCAGCCAATGCCAGCCGTACGACGTGTCGTGATAATACTTGCATCATAAAATATAGTCACTGCTTATATCAATCGTTCTCTCTTTCACCAGTGAATTTTGATTACAGACAGTTTAGAAAGAATGTTATTACAGAGGGGCAACTATAATAAATATAATCAAGACGCCGATATGGCAGCCTCGCGAATACACTTGCTCCTCATGACGCCTACGTGTGCGGCACCATATGGAAGGGGTTAATAATTCCACCTAGCCCAACCCCCAACGAGTCAACAGAAAAGCATTATGGGAGGTTGTTAGAGTTGTATGGGATATAAACAACCTAGTTTTTATGAGAGTTGCAGAGTTTGTTTTAGGGTTGGATATTATGAAAGAGTGGTTTGAGATGTGGGTAGAGTTACACCAGGGTTGTGTAATGTCACAATGGTTGTTCAACATGTTCAGGTAGTGAAGGACAGGGTTTGGAGGTGGTTAGTGAAAGTGAACAGAAGAGTTTGGGAGGATATTGGAGGAAAGTCTTGAAGGAAAAAGATTCAAGGAAGTGGGGAGTTGAGTATTTAGGGTCGCACATTAGAGGAAATTGTCCATTTTCTGGTGATGTGGGCTTGAAGCTTACATAAATGTTTGTTTTGGTGTATAATTGCTTCATGGGTGAGAGTGTAGGGCTTGAGGTAGAATTTAATTTAGAGTTTCTGATGGATTTAACACTTCTCCACATTTTACAATGACCAGTTTTTCCATTTATTTTCCAGACACTGAAACAACCCCTTTTAAACAGTAAAGATATTGAAGGGACCATAAAGACACTGAAAAACTCCCAAGCTGATGGCCCAAATAAAATTTCAAATACCTTAGCCAAATAGCTATAAGAACCTTAACTAACAAACCCATACATATAGGAAAAGAGCTCACATAATCCTGGTTTTGAAATCAAACCCCCTAAAATCCCAGCATCATAGACCAATCTCACAATGATCCACAATATCCAAACTATTGTAAAGACGAGAACCAAATCAGAAATGCCTTTCTTCTCTAACCAACAGTTAGCTAACAAACATCACATGGATTAAATATTTATTAAAAAGTCCCAATACAAAGATATAGTAGCCTAGATACAAACAAGGTCCCCAGACACATATTATTCAAAAGATCATTGGAACACATAACAAGAATTAACTTACTCCATTCCAGGAAGACAATGCAGAGTAACCCAAAACAGAAGGCGGGATAGTGAATGATAGGATGAAGAGGTGATGGTGGTGGATGAGGTATATCAATATATATTTTTGGTCACATTTTATTGAATCAAATCTCACTTCTTCCTCTCCTTAAGGCTTAGCACATATCTATTCACCTCGAAGTTGTAAAAGAAAAATTTCCCCATTTCCTTTTGGTTCTTGTGGTATTCATGATTCTTACTAGTCTGCTTCTTCAAAGAACTTCAAGCCTATCTGGCCTTGCCTATACAATTTGTTCTTGGGCTCTACTTCCCCACATACTAACTGAAATTCAAGTCATATGATCGCTTTTTTACTGGGCAAAGGCATTTCAAAGAACCAATGACACCTGACTGTGAATGTAAGTAAATAAATGAGTAAGCGAGTGTGTGTGTGTGTGTGTGTGTGTGTGTGTGCTTGTAACCATTATTGTTATAATGAGGTATTTGGAACTATTGGACAGGGAGGTAGAATCTTTGAATTATCATGGTAGGCTGCTATTCCCTTCCATTTTGACTTGTTCCTTGTTCCATTCCTGTGGTTACAGACTGCGACCTTACTGTGGATCACTTCCCAGTCAGGTGGAAAACGGGGAGCAGGTTATGTTGAGAGAGAGAGAAAAAATCATATATAAAATATAAATTCTTTCCCACATGGCGAGCCGAGTGGGGATCTTGAAAAGGACTGCTCAGATGTGCAGTGAGCTGCCAAGCTGTGCTATGTCCCAGTACAGAGCAACCAGTGGGCCTCACCACAAGTGGGGCTGTAACCAGAGGCTTCTGGATACCACAGCATCATAGGTATTTTGTCAAATTGGTAAAAAAAAAGGTAGAAAAAACAAGGGTACTGCTAGTACAGTAGTAGGAAATTATAAGGGATTGAATTAGTGTTAGTCACCAAGTCGACACTTATAATTGACTGCTGGATTATGAAAGGCACAACTTGGGAGGTTAGGCATTAGTTAACTTATCTAGATAGCCAACCATTATTTATCATCTTTGGTGTTATCTGTCATTCAACCTCAAGTTCTTCAAACAAAACTCACCTCTATATTACAGTATTACGTCTTCAGCAGATGAAGTAGTTGCCATTCTACTTTCTGCCCCCATGTAGGATGGCTGCATTTGATATACCCTAAGTGAAGTTGTGATCATCCGATGTTATTCCTGGCCATCCATTTCTTCTGCCCCTGCACAGTAAAGGATAACAATTAATTTTGACATTAAATTATGATTCTACTCCATACCACCTTGATTTTCCTAATGGAAGAAAAGATGTATACAAGTTTCATATCATAATTATTCTTCCAAATACAAAGCCATCACACTATCTGAATAATATGCATGCTTTCAAGAGAATCGTTGGAATATTTTCTATCCAAATAAAAAATTACAGAATCCATTATTCACAGTACAAGTGATAGCGTAACAGTTGAGTACCTCTTTTAATTATCAGCTTCTTTCTTTTGGTAAGAAATTAATACAATTCCATGTAAGCCCAGATGCACAACTATGTATGTCTGGAACCTTCAGTCTTAAGAATGCTCAAACGGGGACTATGTCTGCAGCAGTGCTGCACTGTAAAGCTACTTTGAATGAAGTTGGTTCCCACTAAGGTTTCAAAGAAAAATATTAGACAACTGCACACAAAACCTCCATTTCATAACATTCCCATGCTTCCTTTCATCAAACTTGGAAGACGATCAGCAAACTATTATGCAAAAACTAACCCTTACACTATTCAATCATGTTGGAAAAAATCTACCAACAGAATAAAGTGTATTGAAAATTTTCATAGTATATGAAGTGAAAAACCTAGTGTGAATAAATATATGTACAGTATACTGTATACGTATACAGTAAACCCTCACCATACCGAACCTCATTATAGCTACATCAACTCTACTAAGATGTACAGACCTTTGTCTGATGTAACAAACAAGGTAAGTACACGAGGTACAAGATTCAGCATGGATGGCGGGCACGTGGAAAATTTAAATGCGTATGTGAAAGTAGTTATGACAAATGGAAAAGTGCTCCACTATTGGGATTTGAACTCTAGCATGAGTGACTGCTGCTTATAATAAAATAGGTTGTTCTTATCCACTGACTGTTAAAAGGGCCTTGTCATTTCCCAATGGCGCTTGGGTAATAAAGTGCGTATTCTCGTTCCATCGATCTATTTTATACAGGCAGGCCTTACGAGAATTTGAAAGTCATCATGAGAAATGGAAATCTGTTTCACCATGAGTAACTGCTTCTTACAAGGCAAGAGTGACCAATGACTGTTAAAAGGAATGACCTGATCATTCTCCAATGGCGTTTGGGAAGTACTGTGTGTATTCTTATTTCATCGATCAATTTTATAGGTAAGCCTTCCAACAATTTGAAAGTTAGGACAAATGGAAATATGCTCCACCATTGGGTTTCAAGCTCTTGCAAGAGCAACTACTTATTAAGAGGCAAGAGTGATACCATTGTACTAATCCATTGACTTGAAATAAATGACCTGGACTGACCTGGTCATTCCTCATCGGCACTTGGGTTAGTAAGTATTCTACTTCATCTATCCATTTTACAGGCTAGTCTTCAGACAAGTTGAAAGTCATGTCAAATGAAAATATGCTTCACCATTGGGATTTGAAGTCGTGTATGAATGACTTCTTCTTACAAGGCAAGAACAACGCTGTTGTACTAATCCATTGACTGTTAAAAGGAACGACTTTGACCACAACCTGGTGCCCCAATGGCACTTTGGTAGTACAGTAAGCCAAGCTGCTCATGCAAGAGTTCACATCCCAATGGTGGAGCACATTTCCATTTGTCATAACTACTTTCAAATTGCTGGAAGTCGCCTGTAAAATGGATTGATGAAATAAGAATACATACTGTACTACCCAAGCGCTGTTGGGAATGACCAGGTCATTCCCTCGACAGCAAATGGATTAGTACAACAGTATCACACTTGCCTTGTAAGAAGGAGTCAATTGTGCAAAAGATCAAATACCAATGGAAGATATTTCTTTTTGTCATAATGACTTTCAAATTGTCAGAAGTCTTGCCTGTAAAATGGATTGATGAAATAAGAATACATACTGTATTACCCAAGTATTGTTGGGGAATGACCAGGTCTTTCCTTTTAATGGTCAATGATTAGTACAACAGTATTGCTCTTGCCTTGTAAGCTGTAACTCGTACAAAAGTTCAAATCCCAATAACGGGAACATATTTCCATTTGTCATAATGATTTTCAAATTGTTGGAAGGCTCACCTGTAAAATGGATAGATGGAATAAGAATACATATTGTACTACCCAAACTACTTGGGGAATTACCAAGAAGTGGTCAACGTTACTTTTTTTAACAGTCAATTAGTACAATGGTATCACTCTTGCCTCGTAAGAAGCAGTTGCTCACACAAGATTTCAAATCCTAATGGTGGATCATATTTCCTTTGGTCATAACTTCTTTCAAATTGTCAGAAGGCTTGCCTGTAAAATAGAGATGAAACAAAAATATATACTGTACTACCCAAGCACTGTTGGGGAATGACCAGGTCATGGTCCAGGTAATTTCTTTCAACGGTCAGTGGATTAGTACAACAGTATTGCTCTTGCCTTGTAAGAAGCAGTCGCTCATGCAGTAGTTCAAATCCTAATGGCAGAACACATTTTCATTTGTCATAACGACTTTCATTTTGTCGGAAGGCTCGCCTGTAAAATGGATCGATGAAATAAGAACACATACTGTACTACAAGGTTCCATTGGGGAATGACCAGGTTGTGGTCTAGGTATTTCTTTTTAATGGTCAATGGATTAGTACAATGGTACTGCTCTTGCCTCATAAGAAGCAGTTGCTCAAGCAAAAAAGTTCAAATCCCAATGGTGGAGCATATTTTCAAATACAAATGTACTTCCAGCTATATTGATCAAGCCTCCCCACCAATTAGTTTAATATACTGAGGGCTTAGTGTATATATATATTGTATATGCTTTAAACTAACACCCATCTTCTATAATATAGTAGCCATGGTAAACCATATGGCTGACAAAATTTGACCTACAGGTGTACCGTTATTACTAATACGAGTTAGAATGACCATTTATGACCCAATTGCCTCAATATTAGTTTGTTACATACAATTATTTATTATACACACACACACAAAAGGGGCCAATGACAGGTCCCTGCCTGTGGTGATCCTGCTAGATGGACAATGAAGCTGCCCATTTCCAAAACCCATTACTCCCTTTCACCTTCATTAAAATATGCACCACTGAGGGCACTTGGACTCTGGATTGGGCCCAAAATATATATAAATTTCAACTGTATTTTCTAAGCATTTTCAAACATGGTGGTCTAATAACCAGGAACTGCCCCCACCTGCCTACTCTTTCCACTTACAGCCAGTGACACAGAAACAATCCCACACCAATACAAAACTGACAACTATCCAAATTTCTCCCTAGAGATCTATGAGAAGGCCCAGGAACTGCTGCCTGCTGCTGTGGGTTTTCCACTTAGTGAAACTCAAGATATCAATTATAATCCACATTCCAGTAACAGGACTAATACATTCATACAGTTAAGATACACGTGTCAAGACAATGCACTTGTATGGTTGTGTGTGTGTAATCTTGTACTTCATTGGACAAGTGATGGGGATCAATTCTAACAGAACCGATTCTTGATTCCAAAGTTAATTCAACTAGGTAATATTCTATTAGCCATCATTTACCAACAACGATGTATCTAAAGATACCAAGTTTGCTCTTCCAGTTTTAATATTTTCTTGTTAAATAGATTCACTTCTATAAATACTAAAGCACTTAGTTTTTAAAAGAATCTTTAATTATAAATATGCTGTACTAATAATCCAATCTTGAGCAATTTCAATGCTTTCATTCTTAAACTATATATCACTGCTGCTTGCCATTGGGCATCTACCATGGTCCAATTGGATTCTTGTCCTCATGCCCACTACCCAGATATTAATAACTATGCCCACTACCCAGAGATCAATAACTACCCCAATGAAATATATTCCAGTAGTCTTGTATAATATTCACTAATTTTGTTGTTTTTTGCTACTTTTAATTCTACTTATACAAATATCAAGAGTCAACTGAGATATCAACATGTTCATATTGTTTTTATCATATACAATGGCTGCTTTCACCAATAAAGCCAATGTCATTATAATGATGATAATAGTAATAATAATTGAAAAGTTCAACACAAAATTCTAGTGAATCAAATCCTGTACAGTATGAGAACTAGCTTTTAAAGTGGGTATCATCAATATCTGCATGGGTGTAAAGAGAAATTTTAATTAGTGATGCCAACATACAGCAGCTATTAATTGTTTGGCAAAAAGCTGTAAGTTTAGTCACTGTGAGCAACATCTATCGAGCTCCTTATGGATGCAGAAAATAATTTTCCCACTTGTAACCAACCCAAGACAGACACAAAAACACAAGAGTAAGCTTGGCACCCTACACCCTCAATGTCATTTCTTGTCATAGACCATGCCAATACATAGACCAAGAGTTTGGCTTAAGTGTTATACTAAGTATAGCATATACGACTACTATTCAAATTCTTCCCTACCCCTTATTGTTTAAATATTCATATCTATGACTATTTCTTTTCATCCTTCCTCGCTTAACCATAGTGAGTAGCATGCTCTTGGCGGCATTTTACCGTTTTTCTTTTATTTATGTATTTATTTATTTTTACCATGACCTAACCAAGCCTTGGTCAACATGGCCCATTTAACTTTCAAGCACTTAGTTTCACTACTATCAACTAATTTTTTTCCCCCAGTTCAACATACTTGATTATAAAGCAGAAATTCTCACTTGCATGAAAATTCTAATTATGGTATCAAACTAGTTCTTCAAAATTACACAAAATATATAACCAGAACAAAATTTCCTTTACTTGAAGGTGCTAACATTTTTCAAACCGGTAAAAAAGGAGAACAATTGCTTTTCCTAGGTTCAAAATTACTGCATCCATCATCCAATAATCTGTTTTCAAATGACATTTTAGTTTACTTTTTCTCAATTTCTTAACAAAGCTGTATTTTAATAGCAATTTCACCATTGCAAAAAATTACTTATCCTTAATACGAATTTCATGGAATCTGTCTTAGAATCAATTTCTATAATTGTCGATTTACCCATCACTATGGACTACTACTAATGCCACGTCCACAGGGTCGAGCACTGTCCGCCGGGCACGAGGGCTTTGCTCGACAACGGGCAATTTCATTGGGCAAACCATCAAACTGTCCGTTCCCGGCGCCATTTGCGGGCAGTGGATGGAGGGCTGACATTGCTGCCAAACGCATGAGGTGAGGTGTAAGCAAAGTTAGCAAACCCGCTTGGTACAGACCGGAGTTACCTTTTCCACCATGTCCGCACTTAGTACTAGTGTGTACTGGTCTCGACAAGTGGTGCTATGCTTTTTCTCATATTTGTCTCTTTCGAAAGGAGAACAGAAAAGCTGCGCATGTTCATTCTCATATAATTGCAAAACAATTGTTCATTTTCATCCTGCAATTCACGTAGGATTGTCACTGAGCTTCCCATTAACCTCTTCAGTACGGGCCAAAATCTCGCGGGCAGCATTAGCTGCCAGACGTACAATGTGTCGTAATAATACTCGCTTCATAAAATATAGTCACCGCTTATATCGATCGTTCTCACTTTCACCCGTGAATTTTGATAACCATAGAAAATGTGATGAAGACAGTTTAGAGAGTATGTCATTACACAGGGGCAACTACAATAAATATAATCAAGACACCGATATGGCAGCCTCGCGTATCCACTTGCTCCTCATGCCGCCTACGTATGCGGCACAGTATGGAAGGGATTAAATCACATCTTTGTAACCACTCCTGGCATCAGACATGTCTCCGTGATTTCTTCTTTTTCTTTTTAATGCAGGCAGCAATTACAATGCTGTAAAGTGCTACCTTCTTTCCAAGTTTGGCGGGAACCATGGTTATCGTACCGCACTGAACCACTCCCCCCCAACCTCTGCTTGCGGCCAACTAACCCCCAACCACCATCGTCGGCTGTGTGGACACTTCACGGGCACAGCTTGACCGTGTGGACGCGACATAATATTGCTGTTTTCAGGTACTGGTGTTTGTTCTCTAGAATATGGTAATGGGGGTGTGATTGTTGATAAAGGTGAATTTTGGGAGGAGGGGTGATGAACTGTTAATAGGCCAACAATTTGTTGTCACTTTCCTGGTAATTAAATAAAAGTGGTTTGCATACATATCTGTTGTATTTACTGTGCTGTACTTGCTTCGTTTACAGAATTCTCTAGTTTTACAATTTTTCTTACCAAGCTTCAATAAAGAAAACATGAATCCATGCAAGCATAAAGGGCAACAGCTGACTAAATTTAAATAAGACCAGGAAAATCATACTGCACCACATACACACACAAAAGTATTCATATCCATGTTATAGCTAAAATTATCTCCCCCCCCCCCTTTCTTTTAGCATATATAATGCTCTGATCATGTCTACCATGAAATAACTAATAGTTTACTTTTAATTCTTACAAATGCCCTGGGGCAACCCTGTCAGAATTCAGTGGTTAAAGATTCAATACTGCTATTCATTCACTCCATAAGTACCAACAACAGGTATCTACTAGTGGTGGTCCTGCATGGAGGCAACAAAACGATCATTTTCAAAAGCTATCAAACCCTTCACCTCTATCTGGAGGTACAGCCCTGTGGGGCCAACACTTGGTTTCAGGACTGGGCTCAAAACATCTCTCAATTCCAACTATATCTTGCACCTTTTCATACATGGAAAGCTGACAACTGCTTCCCTTCCTATTCCACTTTCTGCCAGTGACACAAACAGTCCCACACCAATACAACAGTCCTAAGATTCTTTCCAGAAAGATACATGGGAAGACTCAGGGCCTGCCAGCCACTGTGGGGTTGGAGTTTTCCATACATACATACATATACCAAGGCTTTTTCACCCTTACAAGGAGGGTAGCCAAAAAGAAAAAGGCATAAAATCATTCCCACCCATTCCATCCCTGAATACACTCCACACCCCTCCACCCTCCCTCTTATCTTAGCACCTCCTGAATGACGGGTCATCCCTGCACCTTGTCCACTGCCCTGGGTCAGAAGCAGTGTTGCAAGACACAGCACATCCACAGCAAGGCCGCTTCATTAAATCGGCGACCCCCCCCTCTCCGTCCCCCCATTGTATAAAATGAATGGACGGGGAGAAATCCATTCGGGCTGCGTCAAATTTTGCTCACACATACTACCTCGCCCCCCCATCCACCTCATGCAATCACATCATCATCCATATACAACCATTCTCCATTCACCTGTCTTCTGTCCTCTCCCGTCCTTCCTCAACAGACATTCCCCTCTTCCCCAAAGCCCCCTTCACCCCATCCATCCACCTCATCCTAGGACGTCCCCTCATGTTCACTCCCTCCACATCTGCCTTCCACACCTCTTTTACTAGTCTTTCTTCACTCATTCTTTCCATGTGTCCAAACCATCCTAATATTCTTTCATCAACCCTATCTCCTCACCACCTCAGTTTTCCACTTGATGAAATTTGAGGAACCATTTAGTCAATTAAATTTGTCCAATTGCCCGATATACCTGTGCCCAATAAATCTTACCTTGACATGAACACTGTTCTCAATGCCTACATAAACAAAACATTAAAGCAATGTAATCTTTACCAAAGTTGGTGTTCCATCAGCTTGACATCCCCAGTGAAAATGATGGCCATTTTGGGGGGTTTTGAACATGATTCCTTGACCCTCCATGCTTGCCCAATTAGCTATGATCTGATCTGCTTATATATCATATTTGGCATATGGGCCATCACTCACTGTTCAGATACCTCCTTTTCGTCTGTGATATGAAGAGATTAAGTGTGAATGACTGACGTGCTTGAGTAATGATTTTTTATCTACAAATTGGAATCAATAAAATGTTACATTGAATTACAAAATTTCATTTCAGGTTTACTCTTCCCCACATTCTGCCAAAGAACTAGTATTCTAGTTTGGCCGTTATGAACAATATGATTATTATCCAAGTTGAATGTGAGAATCCCACATCAAATTGTTGGGATCAATATCTTGTACTTTTGGCAGCATCCACACATATATATACAATGAAGCTGTCAATATACTGAGCTCACCATCATTCCACTACAATGTTGAACTTGTGGTCCAAAGTGGAGATCAGAAATATTTCCAGAATGCCTTTAAAAACCGGGCTTAAGCTTCTGGTATTGCAGCTCCTTCTGTACACTGATTAACTGGCAATTATATTAACTAAGGATCTCATAAACATGCATTGGGAAGGAAGAACAGGTAAGGTAGGAAGGGAGTGAACGAGTGAGTGAGAGGAGAGGGAGTGAGAAATGAAGTGGAAGAAGGAAAGAGGAAGGCATGGGATGAAAGTGGGATAAAGTGGGAAGGGAAGAGGATGAAGGTGAGGAGGGCAATGGTGGAAAAAAGGGAAAAGGAGGGATGGAGAGAGACATGTGAAGGAAGTATTTTGTTCAAAATAACCAGCATTTTATCCTTGTGGGCAATATTACACTGAAGAAGTGCAGTCTAGTAGGTGGTAAATGATAGGGAGAGCAGGGAAGAGTGTTGGATAAAAGGACGAGGGAAGGAGCGAGAGTGTGGCAAAAACTGAAAGGAGAAGGAAGGTGTGGGAGGTGACAGAGTGTGGGAAGGTGAACAAGATGGAAGGATAAGGTGGTAAGTGAAGGAAGGGAGAGAGGGTAAGATGGAAGAAAAAGGGGGTGAAGAAAAAGGGGGTGAAGAAAAAGGGGGTGAAGAAAAAGGGGGTGAGGAGACGTGAGAGAAGAGTGGGAGGGAGAACACTGATGGATTCGAGGGGTATGGTTGTAGGCTCCCTCCTTCCAGTCGTTTCAATATGGTACTCATATGAATGTGAAGGTTAACATTTGGTAATACATCTACAGCAAAAGACACAATAACCAAACAATGTTCTTTGCTGAAACCAAACTCAACAGAAATACTGATGCTCAAGTTGGTGTGAAAAAGTACAAATTAGGAAGAGACAGCTGAAAAATGGGAGATGGGGTGATGACGGCAGGGAAAACAAGCACCAAGATGGACGAAGTGGATGTACTAAAAGTTAACGCTATAGGGGTACTGCTATGAATTACTGGAGGGGGGAAAATGTAATTGTTGGGCAACTTAAATGTGAAGAGGGTAGAGGAGACAGCAAGTGAAGATTTTAGGGACAATATACAGAAGATAGTAATAATATGACCTGATGGATGAAAGTACCAACAATATATGGAAATGCAAGATACACCTGTAAGTCTTGGCTTTATGGAGGAAACCCAAGGGAATTTAAACACTGAATTACCATTGCCAAATAGGTAAGAATGATCATACGGTCCTTGAGTTTATGCTGGAGGGGAGGACTGATATAAGGAATTATACAAACAAGGAATGTAGGAGAGGTAATTAAGGAAATGGAGTATCTTTATGAACGTTTCCAATATAGAAGTGGGATTGGTATAAAAACACACACATGGGTGTGTGGATGCATCAGGGAAAAAAAAAAAAAAAAAAAAAAAAAAAAAAAAAAAAAAAAAAAAAAAAAAAAAAAAAAAAAAAAAAAAAAAAAAAAAAAAAAAAAAAAAAAAAAAAAAAAAAAGGTGGAACCTCATTTCACAAATTTAACTCGGTCCTGAAAACCATTCATGACCCCCAAAATGCTTGTAAACCTAAACTACCCCCCCCCCCATAGGAATCACTATAAAATTGATTAATCTGTTCCTGTACCCTATATAATTTCCTATTTAATCTTTACAACAGTATTTAATAAGTGGATGAATATAAAAGACAGGATGATGGGAACATTACAAGTGGATACACATGAAATTTTTATATTACTTGAAAAACTAGAATTTGAAACTGGTCTTGGAGCAAGATGGAATCTAAAAAACATCTAAAAAACATTTTCAAGTGAAAATTGTATGACTATTGCAACAAATTCTTAAATTATTTCAACATTTCAACTATGTGCACAAACCTAAGAGAGTAGGCTGAAAAACTTTAAATGAAACCAAAGTTTGGCCCACTCATGTAACCAGACTGCTATGGTACACACCAAGTATCACATTCATATCACACAGAAATGTGTGTTGAAATCAGTACCCAACCTTCTAGTACTTCCTTTACTCTTGATAATGTGCCAGTCAAGTTTTGTAGCTTTGATACATCAAAAGTAGCCCTTTTTCCTCTATGCAAAATTCAAGCAGGGGTGGGTGTCTATGGTTGAGATCACTTTTAAATGAGAACCTATCATCCTCTCTGGTGGTTAATGTCAGGAGAGTTATCACAAGTCTCCAATAAATGCCACATAACCTGTTAGCCACTTGCAGGAATCACTTGGGTTCATTATTTCAATTCATGTTTGCATAACACTACAAAGTTAACAATTACCATAATACAAGGAACAGCCCCAAAACATCAACATGTCTGTGTGTTTCACCTTGTTCTAAACAAATTTGGGGTAAAAATGGTCACTCCCAGATTACTGATATTCCCACCATGATTGCAGACCAATATAAATACTCCAAAGCACAAGTCAATATCTGAAAAACCTATGCCTAGAACCAAATTTCTAACTTCCTAGTTGTGCTACAGTAGCTTCCTCCAAGGTACGCAACTGGATTTCCTGTCCTTAATTTCAAATCTTGACACCAACTTGCCTTGTGATAACTTTCAGTCCTATATAAAGCTTTACTTAGGTTAACAAAGGTGTGGGGAATGAGTACACAAGCTTCTCCACACTCATGAAAATGCTCCACTCACCTTTACACCATACAAGACAGTAACCCCCATTACTTAAACATTTCCTTTACCGTTTTCCCAACTTATCAGTCATTTGACAAGTATGCAGAATGTGCCGAGAGCACACAAGCATACTGATGGCACAACAGAAAAAGTAACGATCTTTGTTGTAAATGTGAAGCTACAATAAGTATGTTTTTCCACTGAAACCTTAGTCGTGTGATTACATTCAGCATGAACTGTATTTTAAATACTTTATCCCATCATAATAATGTATCCATCAATGGTTGGCATTCTAACTCCAAAAGTAATCCTATTTTTATGATAATAAGGTACCTATGCAAACTTATTTGCAATGATTCCTAGATCTTGAAATGGGGGGGGGAGGAGGAGGGGGACAAGGATAAGGACAAGGAGAACAACAATGGGAAGAAGAAAATAAAATGGAGGAGGAGGAGAGGACTGCAAACTGCTATAGGAAGACCTAGTATTCTTTTATGGGTAAGGCTGATCGATTTCAGGACTAATGTAAGAACTTGGATGAGAGTAAAATGACCAATGAAATATAGAACAAGATGAACAAAGGCAAAAGATTTTTAGGAATTTTTATCAAAGATGATCCATCACCAGTCATATTAGAATATTGGGAGAGACAAATTGCTCAAGAATATACGAGTAACATTTCATTACGGGGGGGGGGATTCTGACTGGAAAAAGTAGTGAATACAAGGTGGGGCCAACTAAGATGATCCCAAACCTAAATGACATGACATATGAGCAAAGACTGAAAAATCAAGACATTCCACATTGAAAGAATGATGAGAGGATACAAGATAATGATACTTACATCAAAGATACTGTAAAAATGAACAATGGGGATTTGCTAGTACAGTATGAAAGATCAAAATAAGGCTATAGTAACAATTTTAAAAAGCATGGTGGTTTGAAAATTTTATGGAAGGATATTCTTCCACAGATGCATACTTACTGAACAAGATAGATAAAAATATAATCCAGTTCAACAATATAAATTAATCTAAAGCAAAGTTTTATAAACGGAGGCAGGATAATGGGACTCCTGGGCCCATTCCATAACCCATTTCTTGTTCCTTCTGTCTGCTTCTTGTAGTTGAAGGACCATCCCAGGCTCCTACCAACAGGTCTGATTCAACGGAACATGACGGCTCCTCCACAGGAAGGCCCAACAGCGCAGGCTGGTTTACCTCCCACCACTTTATATGATTACCCTTTCCATTCATCAACTCAGGAATTTATGAAGCAGCCCAAGGTCCATGTTTATTTTGTACATCATTTCTGTCAACTTCCCTTTCCTTTACCAATTTTAGTGACAACTGATTGAAAACATTTGTTTATTACTTCACCTGTTGATGCCAGGAAATAAATTATTCTATCCCATATTATTTTGGATTCTGTATCAATTTACCACAAACAAATCTACAGTTTAGACATACTTTAACATATGTTCCTCTTTACCTTTCTACAAATACAATCTTTCCTAACCTTTCTGTATTTCTCCATGGTCTTTTCTCTCCGTTTTCACTTCATCCAGGTTACATCTCTGGCTAGCATTACTGTTCAACATTATTTGCTACATCATTCATTTATTAGGTTTCTTTCCACTAACCTTTGACAGATGCCAACACTTCATTGTGGATGGCTTTACTTTTTCACGTTTTCTATTACAATGACTTTAAATTCTTTCAATTTCCTTCTTAAAAAAAATTTGCTCGAAATAGAGAATAGCCTTCCCAAAATTACATCCAACAGCTGTATACCTTCATTTTCTTCTGCCTACTGGAATTTAAGTGCTACACGGTCACTTTTTCCTATAGGGCACATGCATTTCAATGATTCATTACCATACCCCTGTATTCATATCCCCCCCTGCAAACTCGAAACTCCTTCGAAGTATAATCCTCTGACTTCAATGCACTTAACACTCCTGCTACTTTGCCCCCTGGAAGTCCTCCAAAAAGAAGGTGTCCAGGACCCCAGTCACAGCCTTCATCTTGAGGAACAGTCAAATGCCAAAGTGTGCAAGGTCTGGACTGTTGGTGGGCAAGAAACAGTTTTGATGCCCGTCTCTGTCCAGTAGTTGATTACTGGGAACAGTGGAGTTAGGAAGATATTTCATCACAAAAAGCCAGACACTAATCAGGTTGGTGGCACCTGCATCTGGCAATGGATTAGTCCACAATTCCATTGGCAGAAATTTTGAAGTGCTGCATCTCATGTTCTAAGTCTGAAAATGTACTGAACGCTGTAATATAACATTCAGGCGGTATCATATAACGACTACTTCATCTACTAGTTTAGCCATGTTATCCCCCCAAAAATAAAATAAACAAAATAAAGTAAACAATAATAATATAATAAACAAAATAAATGAGCAAAGGGGAGAGAGAAAGGGCAAGCATGTCCTGCTTTGGGACATGGCATGGTCATCAAGGGTTTTCTGAAACTGCTTTGATCTTTAAAAAGAATTCGATGCAAGTTCTTTGCTCCGAGACAAATGTAAACCATCTCAAGATGTTACAAACTTGAGTATGACAAAATCCACTTACACCCCAGTTGTATAAAGGGTGCAAGCTTTCACCTCGTGGCACAAAGCCATACTTGCTCTTGCTCTCAATATTCAAATAGTTACTGGAAAATTTGAATAGCACATTGTGTACTTCTAGTACAGCCTTTCCTCACCAAAACTTTCAGCAACCCACCTACATTCATTCAAAAACTAAAAATAGGGAAGAAAAGAATAGCTCAATTCTTAAGGTCATTTCTCCCTTTAAATCACTCCTGTAATGCATTTCATGACGTGTTTCTGACATCCTATATAGACAATTTTAACAAGTGGAGGGGAAGGACTATGTGCTGAATGAGCTATCACATTTTGCCAGGAAGCATTTTACAGTTTGATCTGGTTAAGCCAGACATTTACTCTGGTAAAGGTTGGACTCCTGAAAGGGGTTAAGGTTTTCAATGTTGCCTCCATCAAAAATATCTTCTCCATTACCCATCACACAAAACATAGATTTCCTTTTCAAGCACCCCTTGGTTATTTCCATAATTCTCCTCTGTTGGATATTATTCTCTTGCCTACCTTCATTACACTATCCACTTTTTTTTTTTTTTCACTTGCCCAAACATTTCCACATTCTTCATGTGTATATACCATTTCAATATGGTAGTGAAGTTCCAGGTTATGTGATGGGTGACTTTTGTCCTTCCTTTCCCCCCCCCCCAACCCCCAAATATGTAATTAATCTACCTAACATGAGTAGGCTGTTTTACGAGAAAATGGTAAATGAGAATGAATGCAAAGATAAAGTATCATCAACAAAAACATACCCCTTACAAAATTAGTGATATATTGACATACACATAATACATATGAAATATTCTTATGCCAGGGTGTTTACATATGTAACAATGCACACACAATTACAATGGCATAGTATAATGACTGGAGACCGTTTGGTCCACAAGGTCATATAAAAAGTACATAAAACAAGTAATCATACTTCCCCATACGTACTTATTCAGTAGTTACCTAGTACTTTTCAAGTCTGAAGATGGACCTGCTGGTCTGTCCAAGCAAAGAACTGCTACTGCAACTCTAAAGAATTAAACACCTGGTGGAACATGATGAATGCAGAATATCAAAGTAACTGATGGGCTAAAATAAACTTGATGGAACTGATCAGTCACTCCTTGCAATTTGAAGGAACATTCATCTCTATCTGCACAAAAAGTTATTCTGTAGGATATTAGACAACATATACGGTTTTGTTAATTATTACTTTATCAATATATCCCATTTAACTACACCTTTACTATTTGTCCAAGAAAGCTATGCAAAACAAAAATTATGGCAACTTCAATGGAGAATCCACACATCTGGCTGATACAAAACTGCTTACCTCCCAACATGAAGTAGTTATTATGCTTATTCCCACTAGATCCCACATTCTAAACAGATTAGGCACATATAGCCTAGTTAGGTTGACAGCTCTATTAAACTTCTACCTTTCTTTTGGCTCCATATGAATTTATTCAGCTTGAGGAAATCCTTGCCTCCTCTATAAATTAAAGCCTCTTTGACTATCATATTCTATGGCTTCAAAGACACCCCATGCCACAAACAGGTCTTCAAAATTTGCACTGCATTTTAGCAGGGCAGTTATGTTGCTCATGAGCCTGAACTTAAGGCTCATGTTGAATATATATATATACAAATCTGCAATAAATTAAAAAACCCAAAACCCTTAATTATCCCTGTGATCCTTCAAACATATGTGATGCCTTGGAGGTCCAGCCAAGTACCAATACTTCATTGATATTGTTACCCCCCCCCCCCCCAGTATTTTTTACTCACCTACAGTGATCTCGTTAATAATAGAATATTATCACATATGGCTGGAATATGTCAGTCAAATGCCTCAGGCTTCTCTTGCTTGAAACCCATGGCTCCCAGGTAACCAGCAACAGCCACCAGATTGGTGCACAAGTCGATAAAGAAATATTGGTGTTTTAAGTAATTAGGGACACGTGTTCTTATGTAATACGGAGTGGAGTTGCCAGTAAATTACTGAGTATGATAAAGAAATAAATGTTTGTAGAGAATGATAAGTGTCATGGGAAATTGGCATGTGGGGATGAAGACATGGTGAAAACTGTGTGAAGGGGTGACTGCCTATGACCAATGTATGGAATAGACTTGTAGTTTATGAGAGGCAGAAACGAGATGAATGGTTTAAGTGTGGTGCAGGTTACAAAGATGCATAACATGGAAGCGAGGTAGAGAATGGGGTAGAGAGCTGCCAGACTGGGTTGATCGAAGAATATCAAGATGGTCTGAACATGTAGAAAGAGTGAGAAGAGACCAACAAAACAAGTGTTAAAGGCAGAGGTGGATAGAATGAATCTGAGGGGAAGACTGAATGGAATGAATGGATGTGGTGAAAGGGACATTGGTTGAGAAGGGAAGGTGGAAAAGAATAAGTGTGTGTGGATGGAAAACCAACATGGCTTGTAGAGATTTCTTTGTCTGTTATGTATTCTAGAGTGGATGAGGGAGAGCAAACACCACACAATGAAGAGGTGGGGATAAAACAGCTTTGGCTGTAGGGCCCTCTTGCATTACTTCTGACAACCGCAGTAAGTAGAAAACAACTTCAATTATTGTGCTTCCCCTTAGGCTGCTTCATGGGTTGGGGGATGGGCTCAATTTAAGTTTCTAATAATTTAAAATTTCCTACATTTGCTCATTTTCAGACCTTCCGTTTCTGTATCTCTAGTTATCTTTCTTCTCGTTAAATACTTGTGTTTATTTTTTTTTTAATCTATTCATCATTACCATAATGATACATATGTATGTATGTATCATTATAATTTTCTAAACGTTATGGCAATTATTTTCATTGTTAAATCACTTTTGTTTACTTATTTCTCTATCTTTGGAGAATGGGTATCTCTCGTATTTTTTTCTTAATCCAGTTATCTTGTATTCTATTCATGTCCCAAGCCTTTCCCCATACCAGGACAAAATCTTCCAGTGACAAGAGGCCTCAATACTTAAGAACTCCAGACTATGCCAAATGTACAAGTCTACATTGGTTTCTGCCGCTAACTGATGTGGGAGGGCAGGCACTACATTTGACCTCTGTGGGGAACATCTAAATAGGTTGGAAGTAATAGATAACAATAAATCAATTTCTGGCTCTAATCCAGAGACCATGTATTGTAGTGGTGCCTTAGGTCTGCACCACCTTGTACATCTCTACAACTTGGAGGCCTCAGTCTTCCTCAAAATTTCAGCTTTCTCTTGATTGGTGCAGCTGCTAATTGCCAGCACATCATGTAATATCTTTTCGTATTTTTAAATATTCTAACGTTACCACAGTCTTGAAGTAAGGCCGTGGTAACATTGAACTATTCAAAATCAAGACATTGTACATTCTGAAGACAAGATGACAACTGCTTGGTACTGTAAGTTTGATCTGGTCATGCCCAATATTTTATATACTGCATCAATACCATACAGCAGTTTCCCCCATTATAAAGGGTGTGGCAGATTTTCCTCATTTCTTACTCTATTGACCCTGATAACCTCCATTATATTTCTTAAACATTTCATCTCAAAACATATTTAGGTTTTTCCTTGTGTCTCCTTTAAAATTGATGTCTCCATACAATTCTGTGGGCAAAATTATCCCTCCATACAATGTTCTTGTATTCATACTCAAATGTCTGTTCCTCATGACAAACATCTCTACAGATCTCCTGGGTATATTTCAGAATTTCTCACACCGATGTTGGTATGAAAGTGAAAAGGAACATTTACATTAGTAATGGGTCTGTAAATCCCCTTTTCCATTTTTTTTTTTTTTTCTATAGTGAAGTTTGGGCATGTTCCAACTTTCCCACCCACTCCCTAACAAGAGGGAAGAAAAGCAACTGCTATATGCAAAAACATAGAATTTAAAGCTCAAGCCCTAACCATGTGGCCAAAAAAAAAAAAAAAAAAAAAAAAAAAAAAATTGACCTACTACAGTAAGTCCCTTGTTATCATTGGGAATTCAGTACCAAAGATATCAGTCGATACCCAAAACCATTGATATGGATTATTGCTGGTTAAGTATCAGCTGATTTCAATGTGTTATGTCATTTTATATGTAACTTAAATGCAACTTGTTTCACCATGCAAAAAAAAAAAAAAAAAAAAAAAAAAAAAAAAAAAAAAAAAAAAAAAAAAAAAAAAAAAAAAAAAAAAAAAAAAAAAAAAAAAAAAAAAAAAAAAAAAAGCTACATATTTGGCTGGCCGAAATTAGCAATCTGAAGGGTTATAGGTACTGTATATTAAATACAAAGAAGGCCAATATTTTATGTAATGGCTATCACTAATGTAAATGGGGGGTGGCATTCCACGGTCATGAAGCCAGCATCTGTGGGTAGCACTATACTGATCTCTCGTCAAGATTTGAAAAGCATTTAATGGGACCTTTCGCAGTGAGCAATTTGATACCAGACACCGCCAGATTTTGTAATTCTTGCCGGAAAATAAATACTTTTTTGGGCAAACGGCATATAGCATTGTTTGAGCCTCTATTTATAATTACAGATTATATTCGTAAAACAGCCTATAATTGTATCAAGCCAAGCAATTTGTCATTTTCTACCAACTTCAATGGACGTATACTGATATATACTTTCATTTGAATGCACCAAGCAATAGGCAAATCCATGTAATGTATCGAAAATATAATTTTGCATCGAAGACTTAATTTTTTTGGTACGATTAACATTTGTGTTTCTCTTACTTTTTCTTGAATCTGACGTGCACTCTGCCACGGCACACGTAAAATGTTATATTTGTTTGAAAATAGCTCCCAGTAGATCTAAGAGGCTATTCTTTACATAAAACGTCGTTCACTTCGTATGTCCGCCACCACCGTTGTTATTTTTTATCTCATATACAGGATGTGACAGTGATATCCATTGTTTTTCAACACTCAGATAAAATGCACAAACCGAAATCAACATCCTCTTATTTTTACTGCTCATACTTACTTCAGTAAAAATAATTACTTATTTTTACTTTTACCTTATAATTAAATTAAAGCCTTATCACACACCAGTAAGTAAAAATTATAACATTAAGAGTCATGTTTTTAATTTTAAATACATTTATGGAGCAATTTATCTCGTATCTTTTTTTTTTAAATATTGGTTTCCAAGACAATTGAAAATTCTAGCGCTAATAAGAATCTACGAGCCTGACTGCGAAAGGTCCCATTTTTAAGGTGCAGCTGATGCACTGAGAACTGTAGCACAAACGACTGGTTTATATCTTCTACTTATTCCTTTATCAGAGAACTGTAGCACAAACGACTGGTTTATATCTACTTATTCCTTTATCAAAGTTTCAGTGGATAAATTTAGTAAAGGAATGTTTATTCTCACATGGCATTATGCTACTTTACTTTTTCTTCCACTAAGCTGAGCGGTAGAGCCACATGCTCATGATACCTGTCGATGTTGGATGTTAAACATATTTACTGTTGTTATTTTGTATCACTGATTTTACAATGTCTTGCACTACAAATAATGCAAGTCACATTATCCATACTGAAATTATGTTCAGTCCTTTCCTGATCAGCAATGTGTAGCAATGAAGACAAATGGGCAGCTGGTGTAAATCATTATGAAGGCATGATATAGTATGGGTGGGTGGTATATATTATTTAAGTAATTAAACAATGATAACCAGGACAACATTTTGGTATGCCACGCCACTCATTAGCACACTTTTCACATAAATACATTGAATAAATAATGTATACATTAGGCCTATGCTATTTGAATTTAGTTGTTTATGAACATCATTCACATATAACATTTTCTAAAAGTAGCCTATGGCTTTAAAAATTAGCCCAATCCTTGAAACTTGATCTCCTCTGTTGAGATTTATCATCTCCACCATCATAATTCTTCTCTCTTACTCTATCTCACCTAATTTGTTTGGTCATCGAGAAACTACTAAATGCACAATAATAATGCCAATGATGCCTACGGGTAAGACGCAAAAATAAAGTTATTTCTGCTTAGACTTGGAAATATAGAATTTCACATCGGTAGAAAATCTGCCAATTAAAAGTCTATAAAAATTAGTAAATAACAAGGGTCTACTGTAACGAGGAATTTCAGGTTTCATGCATAACTTGAAATGTGAAAATCTGTGTGTATAGGTATGTACTTGTACACATACCTTGACCATAGGATCAGTGTAGGGTGGGTATTGTCTTGGACTTGGTCACCACTTTACATTGAGTAAAAGTATTTTTGTTATGTATATGTACACATATGGGGGGACGGAGAGGGGGGGTCGCTGATTTAATGAAGCGGCCTTGCTGTGTCCTGTGACACTGCTTCTGACCCAGGGCAGTGGACAGGGTGCAGGGATGACCTGTCATCTGGGAGGTGCTAAGATGGGAGGGAGGGTGGAGGGGTGTGGTAAGGGGGAAAAAACCTTGGTATATGTATGTATATGTACACACAAGCATACTGCCACAGTAAACTCATACATATCAAATTAGAGGGATGTTACAAATGATAAAGGAATGAGAGAGAGACTAGGTTACCTTACTTCCAAACATAAAAATAGGGACCCTTGGGAATATATTTTCCCATTTCTCCCTCCCTTTGAAGTGTGCGTGTGTATATAAAAAAATCTTGCTAGTAAATATGTATTAAACAATAGTCTAAAGTATCTTATGGTGATGAAATAGCAGTGTCTGTTTGTGTGTGTGTGGGTGTTTTACGGGGAAACATGCGACAATATCAACACATATTCCCAAGAGGTTACAGCATCTTGCGCAATGTTGGGAATGTTGTGTTGACACTGTCATATATTTACATTCTCAGCTCCTATTTCAACACAAGCCAATTGAGGACTACATGTAAAACTAAGTACCACCTATTATTGATCCTGCATTATTCTATCTTAATTTATGATACAAAAGATATTTTTAGTTTCATTGATTTTACGTATTCTTTCCTGCAGTGCTATATCTCCATAACATTTGAATAATGTACTGTTCATATGAAATCCATACCCAACTGTGGGAAAATAAACTATAAGAACTGCTAAATTACTATATTCCAAGGGAGCAAAATGAAATCATGACAAAATACCTTTGCAATGTCCCATGTATTTGCCCAATGAACTGTGTCCACTGAACTCGCTCTCATATTGTTTTAAAGAAATAAAAATGGAAGAAACTTTCTATAATCTCACCTCCTTCTATTTCCCACAAGACCAAATCTGTATAATCACATCCATTCCCAATATTCCAAGATAAACCAATCATATAGATATGGCCACCCATCTGCTATTTTGCTTTCTTGTTTGCCTAAGTTTACTCAAAACCCTTGAGGTACCCAAACACACCTGTGCTAATCCTATGCATCTCTACACAAAATATTGCTTGGTTTGTCAAAGAAATTAACGACACTAGCACAAAAAAAATTTATTCTTCTTTGTAGACTAACTTGCCAAATCATGAAGATAGGATCCAGAAGAGCCTCCATCTCTGTGATCTTCATATTTATTACTATTATTTTTTAATGATAATCCAGATGACACCTGCAAATATAAAATTCGTCTCCTCTTTCAGTATGACAAGCTACAACTAAAACTGAAATTTGCCAAGTAGAGTTGGATGATGGGTAAAGGTTGAAAGATGGAAATAAAGATGTCAAAGTGAGAGAGTAGGTTAATAAATGAATGAATTAAATAAATGAATGAATTAGTCAATTACTGCCTGAAGCCAAAACCACACAGTGGCTTGCAACAATCTCTGATCCTTACACAGATCTCTCTGGAAAGAAAGATCAGACTGTTGTCTGCTGTGTTAGTGTGGGATTATTTCCATGTCACTATCTTAACATGGTAGGGGAAGGGGAGCAATTGTCAGCTGTCGACTTTCCACGCATAAAAAAGTATAAGAAACATCGTTGAAGTTGATAGTGAGTGCGAGTGTGTGTGTGTCAGCCCCCATAGGGCTGCACCTCCTGATGGGGTGAGCGAGTGTATGCGCTTTGATGGGTTTTGAAAATGGGCATCTTACAGGACCATCACAAACGGGTCACTGGATACCTAATACTACTCTGTCCTTCAATAGCTCCAGAATCGAAACACCTCTTCAATTTACGTGTTGAATCAGAGGCTGTGGTTTGTTTCTTTGGTCTTGCATGTCTCTTCCAGACAAAACAGGCAATATATTGATTGATTGACTTGGAACCAATATCAGAATCATATCCCTACTACTATATTAAATAATTTACCATACCCTCAATCTAACATGGAGGTGAAGCCCTATATGGACAACACTCACTCTCCAAAGAAGTCGATAATCATGATCAGTTTTGAATGTACTTTCTCCACCTTTTAATATATGGGAATTGACAACTGGTAACTGCTTCCCTCCAACTCCTGAAAGCAGAAGATATAGAACAACTCCCACACTAATACAACAACTGCCAAATGTTTATTACCAGAGATATCTATGGGAAGGCCCAATGATAACTGAAAATTGCTGCGAGGTTTCCCATCAGGTAATCTTGAAATAACATTGAATTATTACACATACATGCATGACCATAGCTAACACAGACATTTACATATCTGCATATGTACTATATTATCTGTATCATAAGCTACTACAAGTGGCATGATGCACCCTAACCTTGTACAGTGCTCGACATGGGATTAGTTTGCCAGGTCCTGATGGCCCAATGCAATATAAAAAATGGAAACATCTTTAAGGAGGGTTAATTTTTTCACCTTTAAATGTGCCACCTACCACTGAAACATTGTGGGCAAAACTAATCATCCCGCAAGGAACCAACAAGCTCAGCTGTTGTCTTGGGGGATTTGTGCTACAAGTGTCCTGTGTGTACCCACCTCTCGATACCCCCCCCCCCACTGCCGCCTCCTCTAACCTCCCAATTGTTGTAAATCTGGGCTCTAGTAAGGATTTATTGTGGGAAACCATTGCCCAGATTGTAGCCCTAAAGATATCCGGTCATACAATGAAGGAAACAATTGAACTGGTTGGTGATGTTCACAAAGTGTTAGATGCTGAGTTGCCAAGTTTCAACAGGAGGGTGTCCTCTCCATTCCAAGTCAGAAAGAGGCCTGGAGAGGCACAGAAGACGAATAAAAGGAACCAGACAATTGTAAAACACCAGGTTGAGTCTATTTCAACAGAGACTGCAAGGAAAGTAAACCTGAATTGTTGGGCAAGATGTCAATCCAAGCTGTGAATCATAGGATCATGGCGCGGGTTCACAAGTCACCGACCCATCAAGAAGCCTCTTCTCCCCTTAAATAGAGGTGCAATCGAGTTGTTTTTGTCCATAAATATAGTGGTTGGGATTGTGACAAGTGGCATGTGTGTTGTGGAGTGATGAATCCACCTTTAGTGTCTAACAACAGTAAAGTAGAAATGTTTACTAGTGGCCCGGTAGCAACCCTCTTAATTAACCCATACTACACCCAAGTTACTGTAAAATAAATGGACTATGTTATGGTATGGGGTGCACTTACAAGGAACGACAAAACTAAACTTCAAGTGCTTCCTAAATACAAAACAATGAACCGGTATGTATATTTAGAGCTGTTGTGTGACCATCTTCCTGACCCATCTGATGATACATGGGCATCTTTCAGCAACACAGACACACACAAAGCCAAGTCAGTAAACAAATGGTGTGATTGAGTATATCAGACTGACATGGTAATAATGCAGATATAAATACCATTGAAAAATTGTGGGAGATAGTGCAATGTGATTTACATAAGAAAGAGGTCTCTACTATACCCAAGCTGGAAGAGAGAAGTCTTGGGCAAGGATACAAGATACACTTCATAACCTTGCCCTTTCTGACAATGTGGATGCATTTTCCATGTTTTTCAACTAGGCAGACCAACCCTATGTTGAGCACTGTATGTGTATATAGAAACAACCCCCATTTTTCGTATTGTTAAGTACCTAACCCACCTGTGAACAAGTAAAAACTGAAAAACCAGAAAAATTCAAAATCTTTAACCTATAATTTATACCCACTATTGTTTCACACCATTAAAATAACATTTTAAGGCTGTTAGTTTTACTTGTCAAGAGAAACTAGTAATTAAGAAATAGTAATTTCACATACATATAACAAAGGCTTACAAGGGAGGTACCCAAAAAACAAAGGCATACAAACCACTCCCACCCATTCCCTCCCTATCATCTTTGCACCTCCTGGATGACGGGTCATTCCTGCATCTTGTCCACTGCCCTGGGTCAGAAGCAGTGTCACAAGACACAGCAAGGCTGCTTCATTAAATTAAAATTCATAGTAATTTTACTTTCTGAAAAAGAATATTTACGGTACCATACATGCAATGTATTACAAGTCATGCCTTAAAAACAGCATGTGCTTTATTCATTTTATGTATATTTTTGTAACCAAGCATAAAAGCATTGTGTTGTTGCTAAAGGAGATAATGAACTGTACTGTACACATGTATACTGAACAGTATAGTTATAAATATACTGTTTACTGTACTCACTAGTTATAACAGCAAAACATAAATTTAATGAAAATATTTAAAATATATTAAAAATGGCACCTACATTTAGGACCATAAATTAAATTTTAGTTAATAATTTTTATATAAGTGAATTAAAACTGGTGGTTTACATAATTCTGTACTAGACACCTTGGCTCTGTTAGTCACCCACTGTACAGACGTCGGACATGCAGTCAGTCAATTTGTCCTTGTAAACACACAAGGGCTTGGTAACATTTATCCCATAACTTTAGCTATGTTATCTAATAAATGCTTGTTCCAGCACAGTGCTAGCACGGGTTTTGATTTATCTATTCTTGATTGGCTGGAGTGATTCACACTCCTTAGTATGAAGAGCTTCTCATTCTCTTTGGCTACGTACACCTTCCCACATGAACAATTATCCATTAAGTGTGAAATTAATCTAAAGTGAAGCCTCAAGGACCCTATTTTGCACTAAATTAGTTCTGCTGTGATGTATAATCACCAAAATGTTCATGTAATGCAGTCAGATGTCACCACACACTCCAAAATCTTTATCTGGGGTAGTGCAATTCACCATGGTCTTGGATCACATGTTGGACTCATGATCAACAGCTATTTCCCTCCTGGAAGAGAGCTCAGAGCTCATATATGACTGATCTATGGGTAATGCTGTGCCTTACACACACACACACACACACCCCCAATTCCCCGGCCACAAGAGTTGGAGTAACAACTCGCAGTGCAGTGACTCTGAAATTATTTCAGCCCTGGGCAGGATTCGAACCCAGGCCGCCGTAGTGGTGGCCGGGAACTCTACCACTACACTGTGTTTTAAGTGGAATGGGGGTAGGCACAATAAAGTAAATGAGCTCTGAATGCTGTTGTTCTTAAATACATGTTCATACAAACATTCATGTCTGAACCAATGAATACTGTGCATTTTTTTTTTTTTTTTTTTTATACTACATAAAAGTTCAATTTGCAAATGGTAAACTAAAAATAGGAGGGAGTGAACGGGATCTAAGTATGTCTCCATGTACATGACCAATGACTGGTACCTGCTTGCCCATTTTCAAACCTTGTCAATCTCTTTACCTCTGTAGGGGGAGGGGAGGTGTTGACATTTAAAAATCAACAAAGGTTCTCCAACTTGAACTATTATATATATTAAAAAATTCACACGATATGACAATAGGTAGCTGCTCCCCTCCAACTGGCTGTCAGTGATATACGAACAGTCCCGAGTTTCTTCCCCGAAATATCTATGGCAGGGTTTGAGGACTCTTGCAATCTGCTGATGGGCTGCAAATTCTTCAGGGAAAATTGCAGCATCAAATCTACACATTATATATGTGTGATTCACCAGTCTTGGATAATGTGCTGACATTTGTTGGATATTATCTTCCCCAAATCAAAGTTCAGAAACCATATAACCCCATCTCTGGGTAATTCTGTGATTTTCTCTCACACCAACTTCCTGCTCACCAGTTGAAGTGTTGGCTTATATTATTGCAATACTGAAAATTTCAGCCATAGGGAAGGCTCTAACTTGGATTGCTGAATTAGTGGTGGAGTGTGGTACCACACCAGGAAGCCATACTATGTGCGTGTGCATATGTACGAGTATTTATGTAATTGTAATTTACAAGAAAGGTGCAATGCTTGTTGGATCATGTGGTATAGTGTTATCATGGGCCCTGTCTTTGGGCACAAGGCCCTCATATATGTAGGACGTGGCATAGTTTTCCCTCTGCGCAGGGAATATGACGTTACCCCCAAGTAAGTCTAGAACTGTCCGTCTTACAGTGAGCATGCAGCTTTTGTGACGCACTGGTCTCTAAGGATGACCCCAGCATCGCCCCCCCTAGGAAAGACCATGGTTCTCCCCACCTTCGTGAGAACCCACCTGCAAGCCGACGTGACACCCCACGCCGCCCGCACACCCAGGCCGATACCGCTCGCATTTCAGATTCAAGCGAAGGAAGACTTGACTCAATGGTGCAGCTAGGTATCGTCATGCCCATCGTAAGGCGAGCTCTGTCGCCGCCACCCGTGCTGGCGCCCTTCGAGCACCAGGCCGACCTCTCCACTTGGCGAAGGATTTGTCGTCCTTGTGCGCAGACCCCCTTTGATTCTGCCCCATTTTATATGCGTGACTGAAATACCGTGCACTTCCGCCTCGTCCAGTGTGGCCTACGGTTTCCGACGGATGCCGAAACCTGATACGCCACTATCACTGGAGACGCTTGCTGCCATCTGGGCCGCACCCAATTGCAAGCCATACCCGTTTGGATGGCCCCACTTCTCGTGGATGACGGACCATCATTCGCTCATCCCCCTCCTCACGTCAGGAACTCCGTCACTGGCAATACCGGCGCTCCGCAGTGACGACCCATCGCCAGCCGCCGACACCGACGGAATGCTCTGAAGACTACGGGCCGCGGCGCGGATAAGCCCCGCCTACTGTCACCCACTGACCTGCGTGACCTCCAGGCTCCTGTCCGACTACTGCGCCCTACCCAACTCCATCCCTCCGTATTGGAAGATCCGCACTGCCCCTTCTGCTGATGAGGACCAGCGCTGTCCGACAGCGCGTTGACTCCCCGCCATCTCCGGGAGTGACCATAGGTCTTGAGAGAAGCCGCCCCGTCGCGTCCCTTCCTTCAGTGGAGGACAAGCCGTCCTCATGCGCGGATCCCCCCACTTCCGCCTCTGCCGCTTGCCCGGGCTTGCGGATAAGCATTCCCCTCTCCGTGGTCGTGCGAGCATGGAGGGTGGGGAGGTGTGGTATAGTGTTATCATGGGCCCTGGCGTTCGACACGAGCAGGGGACCATAGGTTTACAAGGACTCTTTGGGCACAAGGCCCTCATTGATAAATATGTAGGACATGGCATAGTTTTGCCTCTGCGCAGGGAATACGACGTTACCCCCAAGTCAGTCTAGAACTGTCCGTCTTACTGTGAGCATGCAGCTCTCCTATTGTGACTCACCTCTGTACGCATAACCCACTTATTAATAAAAGACTCCAAACGTACCCCCGCGTTTCTGTTGCACACAGATCCCATCTCCTATTCCCCAATTTTAAGATTAACTTCCATCCTCTCTTTATATATAAAACTCACCATCACACTCTCACAAAGTGTGAAGTGAGAAACCCATGGTAGGGCCAAGCCTTGTCAGTTGCAGCAGGCTGCTGGGATTTTAGGCCAATGTTTGGGTTGCCTCCACGCCTGGCCAGGAATGTCGGGAACCAACGCAAGAAGCACACAGCTGGTCCCAGGAATCAAAATCATGACCACCTGTTCATGAGTTTGACACATTATCCACTAGGCTATTGCATGGCCCATATATCATGTATGTGTGTATATATACACACACACACATCAGGTTCAAGTTGCCAACTGATGTGCAACTAGCTACAGACATCACTCTAGTGTATTCATTGGTCACTTCTGGCAACACTTTCCTCCTCAACTCTCATGATGAACAGAGGAATTGAAGTTTAAATTATATACTCGTTTGAATTAACAAGGGGATTGCTAGTAATTTTGCTTTGTTTACTTTAAGATTGGTGGAGGAAAATGTTACTGAAGGGGGACCTCTGTGCATGCATACAAGGATGATGAATCTCTTTGGCTATAGTAAGCACTCGAACTTGCCACCATAAAGCAAACAAACTGCCACATGCTTACATCAACTCCTTTGACATAAGCTGATGGTGGCATTCATGTATAAGGGCTGCATTCAAAAGCAGTGTATTAACTTTTGTGTCATCACTACCATTACTATATGCATAAATCATTAACCATCCATCTGACTCATGGAACGAATGAGTAAAGAAAGATTAGTATATGAAGTATGGAAGGCACAGACAGGAGTGAACATGAGGGGATGACCAAGGATGAGATGGATGGATGGGGGAAAAGGGGCAATGGGAAAGAGGGGAAAGTCTGTTGAGGAAGATAGGGGCAAGTGGAGATTGGTTGTGTATGGATGATGCTGTGATACATGGACAGCGATGGAGAGATGAGTGTGAGTGTGAGTGTGTGAGTGTGTGTGTGTGTGTGTGTGAGTGTGTGTGTGAATGACATTTTGATGCAGCCTGTCTTCTTTTTTTGGCAATGAGTTGGAGGCAAGTATTAAAGACTAGAAAGTGAAAATTTTAAGTATTTAGAATAACAGGTAGCAAGTAATTCAGGAGTGTCCTTGGAAGTAAATTAAATATATGAGAGGGTGGGGGGGCAAAAAAACAACTTTGGGGAATGAAAAAAGGTCATAAATGATGCATCTGTGGATGAACATGGGGAAGGAGGTATTGCATCAATGAAACTAGAGAGGGGAGGGAAAAAGGCATTTAAAATATGGCAGGGGTTATGTGGATAGACAGAAATGCGGAAGTTGGGCAGAGTACGGATGAAAAGGTACGGCAGGCAGGTTTCATCAAAGAACACTTAAATGGGGACACGTGGACAGAATACGGAGGAATAATAAGAAATGGAAGATAAAGAAGAGGTGGATAAAGTAAACTTGTGGGAAAGTCCAAGAATTTAATCGATAGCTTGAAGGTCTTGGATATAAGTGGAATATCCGCAGAACAGGGAAGAGAGAGGGCAAGATATAGATGTGGGATGAGAGTGGTCATGTATGGATGATAACTAGAAGGGGGAAAGTGCCTTTTGGTGTATGTGTGTGTATATATCTATATATATATACACACACACTATGCATTTGCATTAACTAAACATGCCAACATGCATAGTACACACAATATAAAGATACACATACCCAAGATTTGAATAAGCTGCCAAGTGTTTATATAATAATATACAGCGAACCCTAAACTTAACTAATTTTACAAGAAAAAATTTAGTGACTTGGAGCCCATACTATAAAATCACAGCATATCATGAACCAATCTCAAGCCTTAAGTCTGATATAAAATTAATGTTAATTTATCATAATTATTAAAGCGACATTCCCTCGTCTCTTAAATCAAGGGATGAGGGTACACATATTTATATACGTGCACTCATGATTTAATAAACTTCAACCAAAAATTACTCCAAACCTAACTGATAAAGCTGCAAACTGGTACTATCAACAAAAAACTACAATGTGTTGTAACAGTATTCAAGAACCATGAAAGGAGTGGACATATAAAAAATTTCAAAATTTCAAAATCCTTGGTATGAAACTGAAAAGGCCTCTGAAGGATTATACACATACATATATTGTATGTTATCACTGATGAATGGAAGGAGAGGATAAACAATGAGCAAATTAAAGTTTACCAACGGGAGTGCGGATATGGAATCCCACATAGCTCTTATCCTGTATACCACAACTATGTAAAGATTGGGCACACATATTCATGCATTAATATATGCATATATGGACCACCAATGGTACCTTTAATTAGCACCGAGACTGAGAATCATTTCTGCCACCAATCTTGAAAATTTATACACACTCACCTACATCTGGGAAAGTACCCAGTAGTATTGAAAGGCTACTCCACTATTCCAACCTAAGCCTATGATTTGTCAACTTCCACTATTTCTTCCATCTTTTCACAGAAGTGACTACTGGTAACTGCTCCCTTCATGCTATTACATCCCATTGACATTGACTATACTAACACTTCATTCCAGTAATATATGGACAGGCTTAAGATCCACTGCTAGCCACTGTGGGTCTGGGTTTCTAGTTGTGAAACTGGTGGCAACAATTTTTACATGCATATATACACATACAGATGGCAGTACACATGCTTTTGTGTATATGCATATGCTTCGGCACATTTTCATACACATTTTATGCATGAGCACAAACATGCAAGCTTATTCTCTGGCAGCTACACATGCATGTACAATACACAAAATGACTATAAATACATATTTACTATCGATTACCCTGATTACACTCTCAGTGATTTGCCTTGCTGTTCTTTGCTGTGCAAACTGTACATTCTTTAATGCATTATATATATATATATATACATATATATATATATATACATACATATATATATATATATATACATACATATATATACATATATATATATACATATATATATATATGCACACACACTGATGAAAATCTCCAGTACAGTTGACACATGATAACCATTACAGACAACTGAAACTAAGTGTAATCTTCCAATTTCGTTTATGGATTTCTTCATATGCAAATGTACACATTCAAGGTACGTGTACATTCACACATTATTGACATGTATACATTTGCTAACAAATTCATATACCCACTATGTACTTACATATACTAATGATAGGTGCTTGCACTTTCCTGAAGACATCAAACTAGAAGGAGAAACTGTATGGCAAGTAATTGTTAACATTAACAAAAAAAATTGCACTCCACCCCAAAGTTTTGCTGATGTTAATTTTCTACACCCATTAATTCAGCATGACAATGGCCAACATTATTGAAATAATATCTATAATCCCAGCAGTATTTCATCACCACTGGATTGTATGTACAAAAAAGCTGTCGCTTAAAACAGTTGCAGTGGCTACACTGTTGTGAACTTTACAACTGGTCTAACAATTCTGACATTAACACTTTAGGGATCTTATGGGTAAGGAGGACCTTACAAAGATGTTTCTTCCATCCCATGCCTATATTCTTAAAATACAAACTATTTCTAAATTACAGCTCTGAAAATTTGGCAATAAAAAACATAAAAGGCTAAAAGGAGGCTGGAGTGCAAACTACATCACATATATCTTCCTATTCCTATATTCAAGAGGCTTACGACCATTGTAATACAATGTATATGCACTTGTATACAAGTATAGTGACCTTGTGTTCCACTTTGCTCAAGTTCAGCGTAATACCCTAAATACTCAATTCATGAAAGCTGCACTACTTCATGACTTCTACTGTACCGATTTGTTCATTTCTTTTATTACCTTTGAGGACAGAATGTCCGACTATCTTGCTTGGTATTAATGATCAACAAACCTCAACACCATGTTACTTGGCAAAGTCGCAGATATATATACATTATTTTTTTTTTTTAATCTAACAGATCTTGACTCACCCAGTCTCTCCCTCTTTTTCTTTTTCACAATTCTCAAAATTATGAAAATCTGCTTGCATCACTAAAGGCACAATTGTTTGCTACTGGCAGCTTTACCAGCAGTTGCTTTATCCTTAGCCTGCCTCCAACATGGTCTAGTTTCGTTCCTTTTGTTGCTACATAAAAAATAAAAACCTCATCCACTACGTTCTCTGCTTAACACCTGTAAACACATTTAGATGAACTCGTATCGTTACAACTTTTCTCTTTGCTTATATTTTCCTTTCTTCATTCACAATGGTCACACAGAAGATACCTTCATCAGAAGTACACACGATCCCACTCCCCACACAAATTAATTTGTTGCTTCAGGTCTCTTCTACAGATCTACAGCTCCCAGGAGACCAGCAATGATCTCACGACAGTCCCCAGCATCATTTATAGAAGATATTGTCTTATCTGGGGTCTATTAGTGTGGGACAAAGAGGTTCTTAGTCTTCTGTAAACTAGTTGAATCTAGGACAGCTTAAATCTGTGACCAGTCCTACCTTGTACAGTTTCAATGCTGGTGTCCTGAATGCAAGCGTGTCAGACTGGCTCTTACATCACATGGTAGGGATCTTTCATGTCCTAAGTAAATACACACTCCACTAACCATCATTTCATACACGTTTTCCTTTTCAAAATTTTTATTTGGTATCAATAAACATTTCAAGTGTCCATATATCTGTCACTCATGACCAGTTAATGATACTATGCATAAAAAAAAAAATCACTGGAATTATCAAGAGTTTGGAGAGAGGCCACACCATAGGTCAATTTGAAAGACTTCTCTGTGTAAAATCACCAAAATCTTTGGGATTCTGCTTTCTACAGCCAACAGTGATTATCCAATTCACCAGAGAAAAACAGTCAACATCTTGTCCAGGACCCTTCATGAGCCAAGAGTGAAGAATCATCCACGTTGCAAGGCAGCTGACATTGCATGACAACTTGGATGTCAGCCCTACAGCAGCTGGAAGGTATTTGCTACTATGGGAAAGTGGCAAGAAAAGAGCCACTACTTTGACCAGCTAATATCAAGTGATAAAAAAAATTGGGCCAATGAAAGTTGGAGAAACCGTAGATTTTGGGACTGACGAGTCCCAATTTGTCCAATTTTCTGATAGTGGTCTACTGTGGGTCAAGAGATTACAGTCAATAATAAATTTTGTGTATTCTGTGATGGTATGGGGAGCAATTTAGAGCAATGGTCACTCAGAGCTAGAATGTGAGGTCCAAAAAATTCCATGGCTAAGCCAGTCACCCGATATCACTCCAATTGAATAAAAATTACAGTGAAGTTCACCAATAGACTATTAAGGGGGTCGTCGCGATAAATTTCCGAAAAAAATCGAAATATTCGAAAAAAAATTCCCTGTCATCTAGTGGCCTTTGGCAAGCCAGTCCTGAAATATTTCAGCGAAATACCAAAAAATAAAGGAGTTATGGCTATTTTTCTGCCCCCCACCCCCACTTTCTAGTACACTTTCGCTGCACAAATGTTCGATTAAGTTATTTCATCGCAATAAAAATGGCACAAATGCGTTGTATTTTGTTATTTACTAATATAGACTACTTGGAAACACATCCTAGTCTGCGATCTGTTCACTCGGTACGTAAGTTGAGCGAATCATTGTGGAGAGAAATCGAATTCTCGTTCCTTGGAGATAGATAGATATATAGAACTTTTATTTACTTTTATTTGAAGCTATAATCATTTCAAGAATGCCTAAACATTCGAAGAAGAAGCGTGTGTTTCATGAAAGCTAAGAAACTGAATAAAATCATTGAGATACTGGTGACGACTCCTAGCAGTGACCTTGAATAGTGCTGCTGCTGCGCCAGCCCGCGACGCGGGACATGTGTTAACCCTTCCTCCGCCCCCCTTATCCTCGTTTCTCACATGACGCCACCGCAACCATCGAGCATACGTTTCATACATCACGAGACTACAAATGACGCTCTGTGTGCTTTTTTTTCATCACAAGAGCGACTGTCATTGATCATAACTTTGGAAGGACACAATCTTCTTTCTCACTTGGTTAGAGTCAATTCCATCATTACAAAAGCACTTGAACAAGACAAAAACGTTGATTCATTGCCAAATAAAGTCTATCTATCTCTATCTAACTATCTTTCAGCTCGGATTTCAAGCCGGGGTTTTTTATTAAGCGAACCTGGAGACAATGAGAGATGTCACTTCCTGAAACCCTCGCCTTCTGACCTCCTGATACCTCGTAAAATGGGGGATCAGGTACCAGCTACACTATAATAACATGTGAATGACATAGAATTCATGAAGATTGGCGCAGAGAAAAAAATCGAAATGAAAAATACAAAAAAATGCAAGGAAATGTATTTTGAACTTCAAAGCTCAATATCTCAAAACTACCCTTTTCTCTACATTTTTTCTATCTCCTCCGTAACTACTCGGGCGATTTTAATGGGGTTTGGATCATTTGAAAGCTGAATAAATTTGCAAACTTTTTATTGTGGGGATTTTTTTTTTTCATGATAGAAGTTGATATATTGCATTTTGAAAAAAAATATGACACGTTTAAAAAAAAAAAAATTCTTTCTCCTAAACTAAGAGGAAATTCCAAAAACGCCACAATGATTTTTTAGGTATTGCTATGGAGCATTTGTGGAATTTATTTCAGCATGCTCAGTCAATGGATAAGTGAGGAGATAGAACTTTTGTAATTGGTCAAAAACTGTTTTTTACTAATAACTTCATTGTTTTTCAACCAAATGATATGAAAATTGGTGGTGAACATCTCAGTATATGTATATATAACATATTAACAATTCGCGAACTTCCGATCACAATTGACGAAGTTCGTTTTCGAGCGCGACGACCCCCTTAACCTAACAAGTAGCATGAACTATTGGATCCTTGCTTTGAAATATGCAGAGGGCATGTCAACCTAGATGTATTAAATTACTTAATAATCACTTATACATAGTTGTGCTGTAACTATTGCCTTTATATAAAATGATGGTATAGGTGTATTTACTTTGACATATTGGTGTGCATACACACCCCACCTTATGTTAATTGCTACCAACATTATTTTCTGGCATAAATTACAACTAAAATAGTTCATTACATCATTACTACATCATGGCAAATCTTAACATTTTCTTCAACGGTGGGGAACACGAAATCACTAGCAAATTAGAATAATAAAATATATACACTAATACTAAAAGCTTTTTCCCCATGACAAGTAATATAGCAAATCACTGCAATCTTTTGTTCTCTTTTCCTTGCTCAACTCAACTCTCTCTTACCTCCAATGTCCCCCGTTATCGTATAGATTTCAGTTTTCCACACTTTTTGCTATTTCCCACCCCTCATTTGTTCTCCACTGAGGCCAAAGCCATCTTGGTTCCATGATGTACCGTTTCTGACAGCTTATGCCTCACTCGGAGGTATCAAATTCAGTAAACTCTTATCATTTGCGGGCTTGCTTTTGATGGACCAAATCAGTCATGGTTCCCCCTCCAAGATGGTTCAACTGATTTAGCACAGCCTCAAAATAATGGGGGAACCAGATTTGACCAGGCCAATCATGATGTAGCAGTACCATCCCCTGATACCCTAGATCATCATCAATATGAAATGGTATATACCTATGCAAGCGTTTAATGTTGACAAGAGTGAAGATGCCTACCAATACATTTCTTTCAAAGGTGAGGCAGGCACCAGAGTTCAAGGCAGTTAAGGTGCTGCACTTTGATGGTCCAATATATCCATAAAAATTCATTATTTGCAGCAAATTTTCCCTAAACCCCTGTGAATAAGCAAGGGTTACCTGAACAAAGATGAAAAATACAAACTCAGTACATTAAAGCTTCATATGGGGCAGGGGGATGGGAAGGGACGCGTGAAGTGACTAGAAGAGTCTCAGGTCACATAGCCATGGCAAGTCACAGAACCTTTCAAAACCATTTATACCACAGGAAATAAATGACGGCAAACAAACAAACTACTGGGTTGTGTAAATTTGTCAAGTTGTTCTGTTCAACTGTAATTGACCTTAACCTCTTCAATAAGAAAATCTTCTGTGCAACATCAGATGCCCGATGTGCGATGATTCAGCAATGCATCACAATACTCGCATTCACAGAATATGGGGGTCTTTCAGCTACAACTACAAAATAAAGACACCAACGTCTGCATCCTTGTCTACCCACTTGTGCCTCCTAACACCTATGTTGGCATCATCAAATGGAAGAGGTTAAAATAATGGCTGGTTTCATTTGCTTCATTCTATAAGTTACAACATCAAAGCAAATGAAAGCCTTGTTGAAATGCTTCTATGCCTAACAGGTCATGTTGGGAATTGCATAAAATGAGTACTTGGGCTGTAGATTTCAATTGCCTTACCTCGCTCAAAATAAGAATTCGTATTTGGTTACAATTCTAATTGTTCTGCATGGCAAGATGGTAGCAGACAGAACTCCTGATCAGAGGCAGCCAGGATTGAGGCTTCACAATTGCCAGGTTTGATTATTTGAATGACATGCTGCAACTAGTGATTTTGTACCATAATTGTTACAAAGTGCATAACAGATTTGTTCGACATTGCCATGCCTAGCTGATTACATCAGGAACTGCATAAAATGGGAACTTGGGCCATATATTTAGGTTGCACCCCACCCAGGATACAAGATTTCACATCTGGTTACGATTCACATTCTGCATCGTACGATGATAGATGGGAATCAGAGACCTGGGATTGAGGGTTCATGACTGCCACACTTATTGTACACATACACACACACACATATACAAAGTGACTACACCAGGATGTAAATAGCTATGGTTGATGTCACCTTTGCCCCATCAGTTTTGACAGTTGGGGCAGGTAATCCCCGCTGGGAATCTGAAGTGCAGGATACAAACCCATAACTAAGCAAATGAAAGACCAGAATGAATGCCACTAGTATGTGCAGGTGCACACACACACACACACATATATATAAAATCATACGTATGTATATACAAATTTGTACACACATATACACATGCACCCATACACAAACTGAAATGACTTCTCATCATAGGTGGGGGTTGGCCCAGCTAAGGCACGCACACACCCTTCATCCATTAGTTGTTCCTTCACTTAGGTGCTCATGGATAACTGGCTATCAGCTGCCCTGATCAGAAGCAATGCTGCACGACACCACCACAGAAGGTACTGACAAAACATAGATTACCCTAACCACAACCTCTCTTCAGTTGCACTTTCTCCCCTCCTTTCCCCAATATCAACTTCCTTGTACCTAAGGCCCACTTCACACCATCCATAAAATTCCTAGTCTTCCTTGATGTACAATTCATCCATCTATGCTTTCCACACACATTTTTCTATCAACTTTCTCAACATGAATCTTTGCCTAGCCTCATTTTTCACACACACACACACACACATATATACACACACACATACATATCTTTACATTGACTCCTTGTGGATGCAGGGTCATCTGCCCATTGTCTTGGCCAGAAACAATGCAGCACACCCATAGCAGGACCAGCTGCTTCATTTACAAGGAGCTAATATAATGAAGAAATGACGTGTGAGGGTGGGCTTTGCTGGCTACCACCCTTGTAAGGGAAAAGCCTTTATATATAAATATACACACACATACACACTACTTATGCTTTTGTATCACATTTATACACACACTTTCAAGAATGTATACATATCTAACACACACTAATAAGGTTAAGTAAAGGGCAAAATATAGTTTCTTCTTTTTATTTTCACCCTCTCACTTACACTAATTAATCACCACAAATAGTTTCCAAATGTTATTCAACCACCCCAGTGGCAGTTGCTGTATACCCTACCAGATTTTACTTCGACCACCCCAATGGCAGTTGCTGAATAACCTACCAGGTTCTACAGTGTCCTGCTTACTTGTATAGGGTGGCCCACCAGTTTACTCATTGTGCAGGTTAATGAACTCGACTATCCTTACTGATCAGCCAAGCTGTTCAATGATCCTACGCATTTATGTACCAAAAGAGATTTATGTATATTGCATCAATCATATTGCCCCAGTTCTCTCTCGCAGCTGACCCCCCCAGTTCCCAAGTAAATGGTTTTAGCCATTGTGTTTGCCCAAGTCACTCAAAGAAATTTTTTGTTGTCTGGATCTGGCTGGGTTGAGGCAGTGCGAGGTTTTTGGGGATGTATAATTCTTACATCTGGGACCATTTCTGTGGTCAGGCCTATTCCGTGTTGGTAATGCCTTAGTGCTCCTTTCCACCCCCACTCTCCTCCTTGCTTCTTACTCTATCTGGCCCAGTAACCCCCACCATACTTCTCAGGCACCTCATCTCAAACTACTCTTTTATGTTCCTTGCTTCTCCATACAGTGCTGTCAGCACAATTATTCCTTCATACAATTTTCTCTTAGCATCTATTCCCAAAAGAAGTTCTCATTACACTTTTTAATCCCTGAAGGTATTTACTTGTTACTATCTACATTCTACCTCCATCTCCACTCCTCCCTTTCCCACCACATTTGCACCTAAGTATCTAAAACTATCTACATCCTCTAGTCTCCTTTAATACTCTTCCAATTTGCTGCCACATTCTCCCTTTACACACACACACACACATATATATATATATGGAGGGGGGGGGGGACCAGCCAGATTGGAATTACTATTGACAAGAGCCAGACGTTGTAGATTCCCTTGTTTATGCCTAACAGGGAAGAGTGACTACGTAGTCCTGGGAGTTCCATTTAATGGCAAGGAACCCAAAATTGGGACAAGTTGTATAGGCAGGGGGATTTGATGGAACTAAGAAAATTTTGGGAAAATAAAGGATAAAGATTAGTATTGATAGGTCACTTCAAGTGTGGAAAAAATGTGCACTGTGGGTCTCCTGCAAAGATGATCTGGGGCAATGGCACATACACAACCCTAGGAAGACTGCATTTAGGTCACCATCCAACACTAAAACAATACCAACACAGTGCAGGCCTTACATAGAAACAAACTGTTCCAGACGCAATCACCACCTTGAAGAAACTGAAGAACCTAATTGTTCTCTCGAATTTCAGAAGTGGCAAACTAGCAGCTACATTCCTTGGACCCTCCTACAGAGCTCTGGGAAGAAACTTTGGACTGCTGTTTGTTATATTGGTGTGGAACTGGCTAATAATGGAGAGGGTAAGGGAGCAGTTGTCAGCTCTCCATATACGAGACAGACAAGTTGATAAAGTGACATATTGGACCCAGTTCAGAGACCTAGTGCCTGCCCCTCAGGGGTACACCTGATATACAGATTTAGACAATGGGTAATTTAACTCTAGATGACTATTAGTGGATGCCTGTCACTGGTTCCACAGAACACCATCCTACATTTCCTAACCCTAGCCTTACCCACATAAAATGCTTTCCTTTTAGCCTTAAGCCATGGTTCTCTTGCAAGTGGTATCTGGGTGTAACTATTTGTGCCTATTTCTTCACGAAAGTTTCCCATACAGCAAAATCTTCACACAAATATATATACAACTTATACAGGAAATCCCCAGTTTGACAGTCTCTACTTCCTCTTTTTCATGGTTATATTCTCAACACTTGTCTGTATTAGTTGGCAAGTGTGGCAGAGGAACGGGTAATCATACGACAGACCGAGGTAGAAAGTCTCATTTTGGATTACCACTTTTCATTTGCTCTTTCCATGTGTGTGTGGGGGTTGCCCTTCATTTTAACTCCCAAGTTAGACTTCTGATGGCAGCCCACTGAGGAAACGGAAAGCAACCAAAGATAATGCTTACTTTGGCTGGTTCCAACATACGATGAAAATCGGTTTACAATGTTGCATAGGAATAGAACTCTGTCATAACTCGAGTACCCCCATATTTAACATTTACATACACAAAAACTTAAACCCACTCTCGGAGAAAGATAAGCCAAGATACAGAGTAAACCGTATATCTCAACCACTATCTGTGGTCCTCTTCAGCAATTAGTGGTAGAAATATACAGTTTACTCTGTATCTCAGGTTATCTTTTTCAGAGAGTGGGTTTAAGTTTTATTTTATTCGTGTTACGACGCCTACATTACTTGATTTGAATCTACATACACATTCATACATTCATGGACCACCACCAGGTACCTGCATGCGGTGGTCTGGCAAGACAAACAAAAAATCATCTCCCTCCTGCCCACCCTCAAATCCCAAAGTCTCATGTCCACTTGCAGCTGTGTACACCCAAGGGCCAACCCTTGGTCTCTGGATTGAGGTAATAGCCTATCACTTTTGTTGTTCCTGCACCATTTCACAGAACAGACAACTGTTAACTGCTCCCACTATTCTAAGCTCATGACAGGTATGGTCAAATTCTAATAAACCATGACAACAGTCCAATATTCCAATGGTGAGCATTATAGTTAGAAACTATTGCCCAGATCATTGCTCTGCAGGAGGCAGGGAAGCAAAGGAAATTGCCTTCTGCACACAAGTGAGAATCTTCATAGGGCAGTGGGCTGGAGTGCCCAAGCTCACATACGCACCAAGCACATACAGGCACTTCAGTAAACACAGCAATGTTGCTCTCCTTGATCGGCTCTTGTTTTATAAATGTACCAAAGGATTCTTACCCTTTATAAGAAGGTTGCCAACCAAGGCATACACCCATACAATTACCATCTGTCATCCATTTGTTTCCCTTTCATCTTGGCTCCTTGAGATATATATGGAACATTTCTCTAGGTCTATCTTAATGTCAACACACCTAAAGGTCTCACAAGGCCTACCAAGCAACCTTTTCTGGACTGGTATGGATGTTCACCTTCCCTTCCGACTCTTTGCAGCATACCATCTCGCAACAACCACTAAAGTTTATCACCAATTTCTTTACTTTGCTTCCCTGCTTACAGTAATAGTTTGGGTACAAATTTTGCACAAAAATTTTCACCTTGCCCGTATACTACAAATGGTGCATAAAAAACCCATGGGAAATAACGGTAAGAGTCAGGAGTGGTCACACAACATGCCACTAATGCAGCAATGAGTGACAGCTGCCAGCACCAAGAAGCAGGGCATGACATTATGTACTTTGCCCTAACTTACGGCAAAGTCTGTTCCACCCTCGGCCTCTTGGTACAAACTTGTTATGTACTGTTGGTTGCTTCTAAATATTATGCAACTTTGTGCAAAATACTCCTTAACATTTTATATATCATGGGTTTGGGGGAACATTTGGATATTTGTCAAACATCAAATTTACTCAGTAAATACATCAACGTATTGAAAAATTGCTCCTAGGATCTATTTTTCAATTGCAAGTCATACCTAAGCAAAAGCTCCTGCAGACCAAATGTTCCCCACCTTTTCTTTAGGCCAGTGGTTCTTAATCTTATTTGGCAGTGACCCAAAACCCTGACCAGATCAAACATGGCAATCCTTACCCTCATTCATGATTTTATTTATATCAAATAAAATATCTATGCACTTCAGAAAACCACAATTAAATTGTCCATGTCTAATATGTTTAAATGTTAATGATTTATGTATTCTAATACAGTATTATTGCTTATATTCTTAAAGAATATTGATAAAAGGAGTCCACAAATCCTTGTTGACCCAACTTTGGGTTGCAGCCCAAAGGTTAAGAACCACCGCTTTAGTCTTTTCAAATGTAGCCCATCTCTTCAGTAATGAAAAATGCCATCAGGTCACCTTGTCTTCAGTTTTTCATTAACAGATCTAATGATCTCTCCTAATTTCACTATCTGCCCAGTTAGTTGTTGTGGAAATTCACTTAGCTTCCATCTTTGCGTTGCTCTCATACGTATTGGTCTAGTTTCTTCAGTTAACAATTTTGAAACCTGTTTCTGGGATGAAGCTGTGCAGATTATAGGGGTATTGGCATTTTGTCAACCAGAATTGGTATGGTCATTGGTGTGTGTGCTCATAATGCTAGCCTGTGTCTTAGGAAGTAAAGCTTATGTTGGTATAAAACATTTCCAAGCAGTGTCACAATTTTTTTCTAAATTAAATACAAACAGGGTGACGCAAAGCTGATAAATATTAGGGAATGGAGGAAAAAATTGGCTGCAATGGCTTGGAAACTTGCAAAGGTGTGTGGAGTGTGCTTGTGATACAATATCAAGACATGATCATTTGGCTTAGCCTGGATTGTAGAGTACCATTTTAGGTGGTAGCATGTGTTCTTAATTGTATTTAATGTAAACAGATGCATTCTTATTTGGGTTGGCATATGCCAGTCTATTGTGGCTGTGTATGGGAAGCACTCGTGTAGGTTTTATTGGCAGCTCAGATTGGAGCTCATTGGGGGTCTGATTCAGACACTCATTCCACTTGGATCTAGTCTGGTGTTAGTGTGTGTAGATGGTACTGGGGAAGAAAGTTTCAGGTTGTACTAAAAGTTTTGAGAGCCTGAATCCTCCAAAGGGGGATATTAATTTTAGTTTGCACATTCTTTTAGCTTTGGGGAGCTAACAGGTATGTTGTCTATACAATCCATTACAACTATATTTCTCCTTAAAAAATGGGTCTTTCCTTTGAGTGGAGGGGGTTTGTATGGGTGGGTGAGGGATCTTTAACCCTCCCCCTTTGTGATTCAGGTGGAATTGTATATTCATATCAGTTTGGACACATTAAAACACACAGCACAGTGAAGGATCCCACGGCCCCTCAGTCCCATTTAACTGCCTTCAATGACTCGTGAAAATTTATTGTAGTATATATATGTATACATTATATATACTGCCAAAACTACCCGTTCATAAATACAACCATGGGGTGCAGGGTATTGAGGAAGGACAACAAAGGCATCTAATTCGTTTATTGGTAGATTCGCCCCCACCCCTAATTGACAAAGGAGTGGCTTTGGTTCACTGGGGAAGGGTGACCACCATGAGCAGTGGGGGTAATCCAGCCCCAGCTTTTGGGCCCTGCAGTGGAATATTTTGTATTCCTGCATTTTATCTCGCTCCCAAATGTGTGGAAAGGACAAGATGACCCTTCCTCTAAAATACTAATAGGTGTTAATCCACCCACCACTTTTTTTTTTTTTGTACATGTTAATTCGTCACTCCTGTCCAATCTTTACACAACAGCTGGGTCCTCATTTCTAATTCACAATCTTTACACAATCTGCAACCATGCATATGTAGCTTGTACCTTCTGTTGTGTCGTTAACATGTAATAATGGCCCTTTTCAGGTCAAGGTACACAATAGGCCATCCAGCTGCCCTCTCTAGCAGCACACCAATCACTTGAATAAAGCTGGGTAGATTGATCTAGATCTAATCCCAAATTGAATCTTTCTTTTTAAGGTGTGTAATGCAATAATCCTTTTTTTTTTTTTCTCTCTTCCAAAATTTCAATAGTGCTGGTCAATTACAGACACACATACCAAAACACCCTTTCCCCTTTATAAGGTCTAGCCAAGGCATGCACCAACCCTTCACCTTAGCTCCTTGTGAATGAAGGTCCTACCTGCTGCTCAAGTAAGAAGCCATGCATTAACCTGCAGTGCTTGACAAAAGAAGCTGGTTTACCCCCACAGCAAATTCATGGGTCCTGCTGCAGCATTGCTTCTGACCCAGTGTGGACAAGAGCAGGTAGACCTCTTCATCCACAAGGAGCCCAAACTAAAGTAAAAACAAATGGATGATGCATGAAAGGTTGGCCAACTTATGAGATGGATAAAGGCCTTTTAGTACATGTATATGCTTAACTACACAGCAATCTTCCCCTCATCCTCTAATAAGAGTACAGGGTACTTGCTTTTCTACCCGAGTTGATACCACATTAACACTTTACAAATCCTAAGGTACTATTCTTTCAATGACAACTTTTAGGCCATTTTGTTTCAGTTAATCCCATCGTTCTTCAAAGTTGTTAAATAACAGAATTACTTCCCTTTCAATAAAATAAATTTAAAATTTCAATATTACAGCCCTCTCCTGCCAAAAATTCAACTTTTTATTTAGGGGTTAATATGTATTCCTCCTCCTCTCCTTTCAATGTGCAGTGGGTGGTATCATTTACAGCGTGCTATTCACTTTGCAGTGGGTTCCAATCCCACATTCCTATTCCCAGCAGCGACTGTTACCTGGTCCAACAGTCCAAGTGCTAGGGGCAAAGGCACTTCAGTTGCAGCCTTATCCATTGTTCTGCACTTCACATCTCTTAAAGTGTCATCACACTTCTGGCAACAGCCTGATACCTCTACACTGACTGGGAAGCACTCAGATGTGCCAGTTGTTAACTTGCCAAAACAAAAATGGTGTGCATATTCATATAATTGTTTTTCCCTTTATCCAATTTTAATTCTTAATGTACCACCATTGTCAGGCCTTGGCTATCTACCTCCCCTTGTGAGGGGAAAGTAGCTTTTTGGTAAAGAGACCAGTGTACATCATTATTTGTCCCTAGAAGTTGTTACCAAGAACACAAATGCAACAAAGACAACAGGAGGAATGTTAAGTCACCCTTGTCTTTATGTCTTCACCTTATCAACTTAAGTTTGTCAACCATTCATTGTTGCAAGTACATTTCTTTTTGATGTATAGAAAATATTTAAAGCCTCGTAACTTCTTACCATTAACGTTCTGGTGGGAGGCACAAACTATCAACTTAAGTGTGAAAAACAATGCCATGAGAGTGTGGCAAGGATAAAATCAGGAACAAGATAAACGAAGAACTGTTCTATGTTTGGGAAGGTTAGTTATCTGGTCAACAGAAGAATGTAGTAGATTTAAATTATGAGAAGCCATGAATATGTTATGCTGGAGACAGTGAAGTGAGTGAGTGTGAATGTACTAAACACCGCAGTGGAAGGAAATAAAAATATTTTAATCAGTGCTTTTGTGATATAATCACAAGAGAATGTAATCCTTGAAGATGTGATAATATCACAAAAATGCTCAAGATTAAAATTTTTAAGATTTCCTTTCATTGTGTTTAGCATAATTTGTATATTCATGTGGGCTTTGTGTGTGTGTGTATATATATATACGAGGAAGGAGGAAGAGAAAGACACTGGTCTAGGGCCGAGTTTATTCCTGACCGGTCAGGAATAAACTCGGCCCTAGACCCGTGTCTTTCTCTTCCTCAAACCTGTCACAATGTCTCAACAATACCTATATATACACACACACACATATACAAGTGGAAAAGGTGGTGAGGTACACGCCAAAAAACTGTGGGAGTACTATCACCAACGTTTCGTCCTCAAAAGGACAAAACATTAGAAATAAAGCTCCGTTTTTTTTTTTTTTTTTGGCATTTACCTCACCACCATTTCCACTCGTTCTGTCATACATACATATATATATATATGTGTGTGTGTATATGTATATATACACACGTCAAGACATTCTGACAGGTTGATGTAAATGGTTATAGGAAAAATAGGAGTACTGGAGTTTATTCATGACTAGTTTCACAGGTATGCTTTCTCAAAGCACAATTCATTTTGTGCACCATTCCTTGGAGAAAACATACCTGTGAAACTAGTCAGGAATAAACTCAAACTAAAAACTCCTACTTACATCATATAAATACATGTATATACACATTAAACACAAATATATCTATATAAATATACTCCACTGCAAGGACGCGAACCTTTGCTGTAGCGACTGCTTATTATGAGGCAAAGACGATAGCCTCGAACTACCCAGGCTGTACAAAAGAAACTACCCAATTCTCGACCTGGAGGTTCCCCCGACGGTACTAGGGCAGCTCTGTCTCCATTCTAATTTCATCGAGTTCATTTCCATTTGTCAAAATGACACTTGTTGGATAGCTTGCCATAATAAAGACTCAATGAAATTCGAATAGAGACGGAGCTGCCCTAGTACCGTCGGGGAACCACTAGGTTGAGAATCACGTGGTTCCTTTTGTACAGCCTGGGCAGTTCAAGGCTATCACCTTTGTTTCCAAATAAGCAGTCGCTACGGCAAAGGTTAGTCCTTGTGGTGGAGTTTATTTTCAAATATATGTATATGAAAAATCTGATGTACACTACTACTACCATAACTGTTAGCTGGTAAGCCAAGAACACAAAATGCAAAAGCCAGGGAAATGACCTCCCATTATTAGCAGAAACATCTGATAAAAGTTATGACATTTTTGGTGGAGATAAAGAATGGTCCACATCCAATGAAATCCACAACGCATGGCAAACGAATCAATTAGCAAATATTGAATGTTAACAGCAAAATAAAAATATATGTATAGAAAAATATATACATTTGGCTTAGGAAAAATGTGATTGATGATATATATACCAAGGGCTTTTTTCCTCCTTACAATGGCATATCCACTCCCATTCACCACCCCTCCCTCCCTCTTTTCTTGGCTCTGCCTGGATAACAGGTTATCCCTGACGAACTGAAGATGAACATGCTAAAACATAGGAAGCCAAAGACGAAAATTAAAATATACAACAGTTTTTCTGGCAAGTTGAGGGAGGGTTTAACAGTGAAGAATATCAAGGGAACATTGAGGCAATCTACCTAAAACTTGAAACAAATAGGATAGACAGAAGAACTATCAGGGACATGCATCTTAACCAAGACATAAGAATGAAGATATAGATCTATGTCACTGGCCACTTTCATAAATGTAACTATCACCTGTGCGGAAGATTTCAATTACAATGAGGTCAACTGGGAGTGAGAAGAGACAAAGTTAAATCTGGCATACAAACGACCCAACAGATAAAGGAGGTGAATTAGGCAGGGGCTGAACACCTGACATGATAAACTTTCTATTTACTAATGGCCCAGACATTGCCTCTATGGAATATTTTTGCCTCATAGCAAAGTGACCATGTAAAACAGGTTTCAGTTGCCAAAGGGTAAAATACAAACCAAGGTAAAAAATCACATAGAAAACAATTTTGGGAAGGCAGATTTTTCAGGCTTGAAGAAATTATCTTAAGAAGCCTGTGAACAATTCATAACTACCAACGAAACTATAAGATCTAACCCCATTGTGAGTGCCAAAGATTAGTAAAGCAGAAATGGTTTAACAAGGTGTGTGTGTGTGTGTGTGAGAGAGTGAGACAAGGGACAATGCAAAACAATAGCAGAAAGAGGCAAGAGAGAAGACAGAACAATCAATAGCATAAAAGCTCAAATTCTTAATGTTTATTCTATTAAAATTTTTACTTTATTACTGAAGGAAATATGTTCTACTAACAATTTCATACATTACCATCAAGTAAAAATCATGGGCTTTGTATTCAAACACCTGTGCTGATGTTTGGGAATCCTGAATATTGTTTACATTGCGATGTCATAGGCAATGTGCTCCATTAAGCGTTGAAACTAAATGGAAAGCTGTCTCAGCACAGCCCTTGCTGTAGTTAGACATGCTATACCAACCTCTTGTTTTCACCGCTGACCATATGGTATCCAAGAATACCTCTACTGATAGCAGTACCCTTCAAATGAGAAAGTCTATCCATCAGGCAGAAACTGCAAATGTTGGAGTGTTATGGGCAGAGAGGACCATACATCACCCCTGCTATGGGCCTCAGTGTGAGCACACTACGTACCGTACATGGCAATGCTGAGAAGATCCACGAGAGTACTAGGGCATCAGTATCATCTTAAGAGGACCTTGTATGCTCGGCCTCATTGTATGTGAAGATGGAGATGCTGGTTAATTGGACTGAGTACAAGAACAACAACGTCCCAGTCAGTGTGGACATTGTACAATAAAAGGACAGGAATCTATTATTCTGTGATACTCACACAATGTTATGTTACCAAAAACCAAGCAAAAATTGGAATTTCCTACTGTCTTTGAACCTAAACTCCTTTGTTCTTCATGGAGAAGTTACAATATACACAATTGCTGTAGAAGTCCTGTCTTTAGGTCTATCCCTTGCATAAATGCAGAGTTCAGAATACAAGAATCCAGGAGGGAATTCTGAAAGGAGTATTATACATAAATACAAAGATGAACCAAAACAGTTTAACAGAAAAATCACCAATCCAGTAGCAAGTGGCGAGGTTTGGAGCATCTTGGGCAGAAGGAATTAGAATTGGATACTGGGTCACGTATGGACCATCAAATAGACGGAACCCAATTCACAATGGTGGATGGGGCCAGTATCAATGGGAGATCAATAGGTCAGTTATCTTTTGAGATTAACAACTGACCAATGTGCTGGGTGAACAACACATTCTAACTAGACACAGTTATTTTGTGCAGAAGTTCCAATATACTGGAACAAGATGTAAATTGCTTGAATAGATTGAAGAATTTGAAGGGTATATGGGAACAGCAGTAAATGATGATAGAACAGAGAACAGTGATCATCAGTTCCACATATTCTGGTCTTGTCTATTAACGAGAAGATGGAAGGTACGAACTAAGTCAAGATGTTTACAGAACATGCAAAGTTCACGAGGAATGAAAAATATGATGACTGTTCGATGTTGCAATAAGATACTCAATAATATTTGTATTGAATCAAGAATGGAAAATTAACATTAATACTACAAATGCAAATTACAAACTACATCTGAACTATCCCTGAAGAAGCAAATTCATTACAAAGGTGAAAAATTGGAGTACAACAGATCTCCAATCATCTAATGAAGAGCAAGATTGTGGGAGACACTGACTGCAGACCAAAAAGATGGATTTTCATTATACGAAAAGGGGGATACAACGACGAAGATTAATCATGTTCCCTCAGAATTAAAGATACAAGCACATTAAAGGATATGAGTGAGACAATACAAATGGCAGCAACCAAACTGATATAAACCATATAAAGAAATACAAAGTATTGGGTCTACCAACTTTGAAAGATTGAAGAGAAAGGTGACATGATTATAGTGTTCAGGTCACCAAAGGGGATTGCAGTGATCGAAGAAATCTGATTAAGGATGGGAGGGCTTAAGAGGTCATGGAAGCAACATAAGGAAGACATGTTGAAAGGATGTTGAGAAATAAATTTATTCATATAGATGTGTATGTGGAATAGCTTAGGTGATACAGCCCAAGCTTGAACAATACAAGTTCAAATCTAAATATTAGATATAAATTTTGTTGTTGTTGGAACTATACATGAACAAGTCTATGCATGTTAGAAAATTGGAGAATAGGATACGGAACCTAATAAGCGTTGGTCCTTTCCTGTACAATATAAGAGGTAAATACAAAGGGCAGGAACTAACTGGTTCCTAGTGGAGCCATACCGAAAACACTGGATCCAACATTAAATTATCAAAATCAATGTGAACTTTATTAGTGTTCGTGCTGCTAAAGGGGAGTAGACTATATTGACGGAAGAGATCTTTAGATATGGTATTGGGGGGGTCACAAGAAAAAATGAAATCTTAAGGATGTAAAAAAATTAAATTTCCCATAAAGATACTATATGTATACCTTATAAGGAAGGTATTCGGTCAAGGCATGCACCCACCTTCAACCCCATTTACCCACTGTGTGAATGGCCATTCTGTGCCCTACCCACTGGGCCAATTACCTCCAGAGCAGGGTTAACCCCCACTGCATCATTTACATGGTGACCCTCCCTCCAAATAATAAGCACTTATGGAAGGTAAGGATAAATCCCTTTGGGCTGCATCGATTTATCATCCATTTGCAACCATTCTCCACTCACAGCTATCTCTTGCCCTCTCCCTTCCCTTCTACCGATCCATCCATCCATCTCATTCAGTCTTCCTTTCATATTTACATCATCCATCTCATTCAGTCTTCCTTTCATATTTACATCATCCATCTCATTCAGTCTTCCTTTCATATTTACATCATCCACCTCTGCCTTCCATACCCTTTCCTCGTCTTCCTTTGTTTGTTCTTTCCATATACCCAAGCTGGAACGATGAATTCAAGAATTGCTGGAGAATAAGGAGACTTAGTCCAAGTTAAACCCATACATAAATTCAAAACTAAATACGATAACTGGAAAGCAAGACTTTACGAGTTGCTTTCGTGTACACTACAATTTGTGCAAAACCACTCTACTTGAAAAGCAAATGCTTATATAATTGTTCCACTACAAAATGATATACCACACATTTGGAAATGTCTTTTGCTACGTTTATCACCAGACAACATGGGTGATCTAGGGCAATTGTTGGATATTCTTTCTGCACCGTAATAAAAACTGATTTGAGGTGTGTACATAAAATTTCTCCAGCAAACATAACCCCCAACTCTATATATCTACACATCAGTTTCCATAATAATAAATGTCATGTTTAAAATGCCTAACAAGGTAATTACTATTAACTGACCTAGAGCAAATACAGTTTCAAGATATCAGTTTGTTGCCAACTCATTTTCAATTCCTTGTCTCAACATATACCTATCCTTCACCCACTTGTCCTTTCTTTGCTCCTATGGATGAACTGTCATCACTGTAGCTTGCCCACTGCTTTAGTTGGAAACAATGCAGAAAGACAAAGCAAGAGCAAATCTGGTTAATCCCTACCATTACTACATAAGAGACCCCATTTTTTCCAAATGGACACACACACACACACACACACACAAAAGGCTGCCCCAATTTACAACCTTTGTTCATTACACCCACATCTTCACACCCCATCCCAGTTCAGACTTTGTATCCAAGGTCCTTCACTTCATTCATCCCATTCTCATCTTAGTTTACTCCATTTACTACTTTTTGCTGGTTTCTTTCACTTTCCATGACCAAAACAATCCCAGTATTCTTTCATCAACCGATCTCCACTTTTCACTAATTCTTAAATTCTCACATCCTTGTAACCTACCACAATTACAAACACTTCTGGCTCTTTCTTCTTCAAATTCAGTCTGCTTCATACAGTACTGTAGTAGCTATTACCTTTTCTTTCACACATGGAAAAATCATCCTGATAACCTTTTGTGACATTCTATTTCCTACAAATATCACCCCAGCTACTCCAATCCTCGATATAGAATCGCACCAACCATTCCATATAACAATCCAACTATGCTACCTACCCACCTTTCATTTTCAAAGCTACTGGTTATGTACACAGCAATGATCCTACAAATATGCATGTATACTTCTGCATGAAAGCATTCTTTATATTAACCAATTTCATTCTATGCAATAACCGAGTCTTTAACATTGCTAATTGAACCCTTCAATAAAGTTAAGGAGTTTTCTACTAAAGAAAAATGCAATTTTGTTCATTATTTATTTTTCTATTTGTCAATGCACAATTTGTGCAGAGGAGTCATGCACACCTTTCAAGTCGTACTGTTAGTCATTACAAAACTTCAAAACAGGACATGAAAAATGTTAAGTTCAAAATAATTTTCCTACAAGACAAATGTCAACATAGTAAACTTCCTGTTTAATGAAAAATAAAAAATAAATAATCTTGTATAATTTGCAATTGCAAACTGCATATTTTGCCCACATATGAACTTGCCCTACCATTTGCTTTTCCCATATCCCGATTCATTTCTACACCTTTTAATATCAGTCTATGCCATGTTGACGCAAGTGGCAATTTCCATTAATATTCCTTGAATATCTGGATATCAAAGCTCCGCCTTCTTTAATAACCTTATTTCCTTCCCCTTTTCATGACAGTATATTAAGTAAAATATCTGTGACTGAGTTACTGTTATACATTTATTACAAAGTCTGACACTGCTACACATACACAGCTACTGCAGAGTGAAAGAACCCTCAACTGCTGTAAATCTGCTTGATACAAAAGCAGGACTTCCTTAATATGACATCTATATATATGACACTGAATTCTTACAATGTAGCTTACTTATAGTAAGGAATATATAGTTACTAATGTCTACAGGTAAAAGCAAGATCTTTGTGTAGTCAAGTTGACTACTTTGACTTCCCTTAAGATATCTAAAATCAAGGAAAGGGACACTTCCATGTGCAGGAATTATTTGGACAACTATAGTTAATGGGAAGATGTTCCCTACTGTACCTTAGTTTTAGAAATTGAAAAAATACAAATTACACCTAACTCCAGACGCAAAGAATCAAATTTTCCTTCAAGCATTTTCACCTTGCACTGACAAGAAATACCATGTAAAAGACAAATCAGAGCTTGTACTCTCAACTGGTCATAACCGAACACATCGCACCAATGCCTTTTTCCTATTGTGGGGAATGGGGTAAATTGTGTGGGCCTATTTTACTACTGGACAAGATGCAAGGTGCTGCTCTTAGTAAAATGGCTGATAGCCAAGGTGCTGAGTTGTCTAGTAGCGAGCCCTCTTGGCAGGGCCATAATCATCCCTGTCACTCCGGGCCCAACGGCTTCGGACCCCATCGCGGTTGCGGTGACTGTAATCTGCACTGCTCTCATCAAAGTTTCGGCCACGGTTGAAGTTTTCCAGGAAGGTGTGAGGATCCTACATGAAGATGGGTTTAAAAAAGATGCATTGTGAGGAGAAAAACATACAGGTTGAAAATCAGCTTCATGACCCCTCTGCCCTTTTACCTGTCGTCTGTCGAGCACTAATTCGATCTCCTTATCAATGTGATAATGCTTTATTTTCATGCTTTCATCTAAAATTTCTTTGGAGTCTTCTGTAACGACACCAAAATTTCTTTTCATTACACAAGAACTTTCGTTTTGTTTACAGAAACTCTGCTAAATTTCAAGCACACAGCTACTAGCTGTAGCTTCACAATAGCAGTTAATACTTGGATAAAAAATTATAAATAAATAAAATAAAATAAAATAAAAATTTAAAATTTAACGGAAAAAACGTCATCTTTCACCGAGTTCATTTCTTTGCACAAGTCAGAGAGCTTGCCTGCTACCATTCTAGGGTCATTGTACTTCACTTTGAGCAGCCAATACTGACTAAGAGCAAAGTTTGTTGTGCCTTGTTAAAGTTTCAAATCACATCCTCATTCTCTTCCTTGCCATCTGTAAATCAACCACAAAAAAGAATATTACTCTATTGATGTGATGTTGATTCTTATAAAAATAAAGGTTATGTGTATTAGATTCCCGCCAAAAAACTAAATTTCCCATTTCCGTAAATATTCTATCAACCATCTTCCCTATACACCTGTATCTCGATTTCCTTGTTCAATTTCCTATACACTTATGTCTGCAAACGACTGATTCAAGGATATAGGCATGCACACAATTACTCACATCCATGTTAGTGCATACATAGACATACATCTGCACACATACAAAGGTCTATCCTACCAAATAATGTGGGAGGTCAATTGAACACTCATACCTACTGAATATAAACATGAAACTTGCATACACACTAGCACCCACCACCATAAACACTATTTACATGCAAACCAGTGAATAAAATCAGTTTAATCTCAAACTTTCATGCACATGCACACAATCTGAAATGTGGCTATCAAGTTAAAATGACTGGTAACCTATGAAAGGTTCTTTGAATGCATCGCAAAGTTTGAAGGAAGGCAAAGGAAACTGCACTGAATTATGTTGATGTCAAGTAAATGTCGATACCACTGTAGCAGTGTTGATATTCAGTAAGTTGATAAGGGTGTAAATCATATGCAAGGGCTGTGTTTATACAGGTTAAAATGCAACATTTCAACAAGATTTCACAAGTTCCACATTTGTGGAACAGGGCAAATACAGATAATATGGAAGTTAGGTCAACCCATATACAAATGTATTCATGGAAATGTAGCATTATAGCATCTTGCCAAGATATATGCTGGTTGGAAACATGGTGATAAAGGCTTCTGAAGCTATAATATAGATGTACCTTCAAACACTTACAGAAGAATGAAGGTAACAAGTTTTGAAGTTAACAAACATGTGGTGGATATGGGGATCAAAGAAAGTACGATGAGAACAGAAACCCAGAATATGCAAACATGCTCATGAGGTACTACGGAAAGTATAGCAAGCACAAATGGTGAATAGGTAACTGGACAAGCTGCCTAAGCCAACAATTCCCAAAGATTCTTTGGTGCCAGTACCTAAAAATCGAAGCAATGTTTACCAATAACTACTGTTACAGATTTAAGTTAGAAGATTAGAAAGCAAATTATGGAAATTCAAATTCATGACCAGGCCAATTTTATCTGAATGGACAAGGTTGGTATTACAGGGGAGGGAGAGAGAGAGAGAGAAGCAAGCAAGTATACAAGAGCGGGGTTAATCAAAATTAAGGTAGTAAATGTCATTCAGCAGTGTGCATTCATTCCTACATTCCATTAAACTCGAGTATATATGAACATTGTGTGCATGCGCATGCATGTATATATACCCACACATGATGCATGTGATCATATGGAAGTTTATTCCTGACAAGTTTCACAAGTTGTTAGAAATCAACTTGGACTAATAGTTGCTTCTTATTTCCACTTGCATCAACCTGTCAATCTCAACATATATGTGCACATACATCAACTTGGTAAAAAAAAACTAACCCCCCCCACAATCACACACTAATGCTCCCTAGAGAAGAATATTCACACATATTCCCTTATAAGGTAGTTAGCCAGCCAAGGCACCCACCCTTCCATTATTTGGAGGTATTGCATTAACACAGAAAGGCCCAACAGATGGAGCTTGCTCTACTTCTATCACTTCATGTATAGCAACTGATGTCATCCACTTATACATTTAATCTATACACACCTACACACAAATGTACGCATGCAGGCATGCTTCCTGGTGTAGTGGTACAAAGCTAATATGCTGGTTATGTGGTCAGTGCAGTTCCTACCCAAGGCTGAAAAGGTTCACAGCACAGTCAGCAGCCTTTGTTGGGTAAGAGTCCAAGCGTGATGTAGAGGTGTGCAAAATCACAGTACGGACTATAGACCAAAACATATATGAATACAAGAGCTCTCATTCACATGTCCAACACATGATCCAAAGACCATGGTGAATCACACCACACACAAACACAGCTTGCTAGCATAGTGGGTGGCATCAAAGTATCTAATATTAGGGAACATTTAATGCCTTGGCGAGATTTTACATAAAAACTAGACTACTGTCCCCTGAAGATTGAATAGTCATATGGTAAGGTCAAGGTATTACCCAAAATGAGCTCTGAGGGAGTGGGAGGTATAAAAGGAATGACAATACTTGGATTGTGTAAATGCAATGCACAACTAAAATTCTAATTCAGGAAGCTGCAAGAACAATGGATTGGGGCAGAGAAAAACTAATAACCACCAATCCTGCTAAAGTTAAACCAACCTTACATTACTATATTTTTCATTCAAAACTTCTAAACTGTTAATTGCTTTATGGTACACAACCAATGTTTTCTATTAGTCTGCAGACCTGCAACTACCCTCAAGCTGAAAATTGTTTGTTTCATGACAAATACAATTAAAAATGTAAATATACAAACATGATATACACGACATATGGTCAGGTCCTGAATTACCTACATGCTTGCCAATGTGGTTCAACTCTCCAACCTACATGTTCCCAACTAAATTTTCTTTATACTGCCTAGCAGACATTACATCCTACAAAAACTGTAAATTAAATTACCTACTGTTAGCATTTGTGGTCATTTTACACTATTCATTCAACATTGTGTGCACTTCTACTGCCCAATTTCTTGCCAGTTAAAATGAATTACAAATTCACTAGTACAAGCCAAATCAAGACAAATGACATGCAATGGACACCAGCTCAATTGGGTGTATGTTAAATGCGTCACAACCCATTTAATGATTTCATCAAGCAAGCAGTGCTCATCTACCTAGAATGGAGGGGGGGGGGGGGTTGATGATAAAAGAGGGGGGGGGGATGTGATGCTTAATTGTACCCAGTGAAGGAACCAATTCAAAACCCTGAGCAGAAATGGAAAAAAAAAAAAAAGCCAAACAAAAGTGATGAAATCCACTGTCATGAATATACTCATGGTTGCAAAAGCTATGGATGAAACCTAGCCTACTATAATCATTTCACACCCACAAAACCATTGAACAAGATTTAGTTTGAGGCATATCTTTAAATCAAACCTTCAAAAATATGTAAAACCTGTAATGTGTAAAACATGAAAACATCTAGTGGCAGATAGTCTTCAACTGCAGCCATGAGCTGTTGATTTTATCTGCAACTTGGCATAACCCATAAACATTGTGGGCAAGCAAAAACCATTGAAGATGCAATTATTATGCCTGAACATGGCTATTCATCAACACCTTGGTCACCAAAACAAGCCCATATCAATGGGTAATTTGTGGTACATGTGCACAGAGGTAAAATGGAAGGAAGGGGAAGAAGGACAAGGGGATATATGGTGATGGGTAAGGAGAAACTGGGGGAGGGGAAGGGTAAGGGGAAGGGTAAGGAGAAACTGGGGGAGGGCAAGGGGAAGGGCAAGGGGAAATGTGGAGAAAATATAGATGACAAAGGATAACGGAGATGATGGTGGATAAGAGAAAAGATTCGATTTTATTTTATGAAATTTTTGGCTTGAAGGCCAAGTGCTGGGATTAGAGAAAAGAGCCAAAAGAGGTGTAAAGAAAATGGGAGAACAGATAAAGGACAAGGGAAAAAATAAATGTATGTTCTACTGTGCATGAATGGAGAGAGAAAAGATAAACATGTTGATAAAGGAAGGAAAAAATGTGTGTTGGGATGAGAGGATGACATGACGACAGAAGGTAGATGGATGAGCAGTTACGAGAGAAACAATGGAGTTTGGTGGGGTGTCAACAAATGAGAAAGGGAGGCACATGTGATGAAGAAAGCGTGTACACATGTAGGAGACAGAAAGCGGAGATGTGCGGGAGAGAGAGGAGTGTGTGCAGAGGGAGAGGAGAGGGGAGAGGGGAAAGGGGAGAGGAGAGTTTGGGGAGCAGAGATTGAGGGGAGGGACTGGGAGAGGAGAGAAATGGAGAGGAGAGAGGGGAGAGAAATGGAGAGGAGAGAGGGGAGAGACGGAGAGGAGAGAGGGGAGAGAGGGGAGAGAGGGGAGAGACGGAGAGGAGAGAGGAGAGAGAGAGGAGAGAGGAGAGAGGGGAGAGACGGAGAGGAGAGAGATGGAGAGGAGAGAGGAGAGAGGGGAGAGACGGAGAGGAGAGAGGGGAGAGACGGAGAGGAGAGAGGAGAGAGGGGAGAGAGGAGAGGAGAGAGGAGAGAGATGGAGAGGAGAGAGGGGAGAGATGGAGAGGAGAGAGGGGAGAGACGGAGAGGAGAGAGGGGAGAGACGGAGGGGAGAGACGGAGAGGAGAGACGGAGGGGAGAGACGGAGGGGAGAGACAGAGAGGAGAGACGGGAGAGATAGAAGGGAAGAAATGGAGAGGAGAGAGGAGAGAGATAGAAGGTAAGAAATGGAAAGGAGAGAGGGGAGAGATAGAAGGGAAGAAATGGAGAGGAGAGAGGGGAGAGATAGAGGGGAGAGAGGGAGAGGAGTGGGAGAATGAAGAGGAGAGGGAGAGGGAGAGGGAGGGAGAAGAGGAGAGTGAGGGGGAGGGAGAAGAGAAGAGGGAGGGAGAAGAGAAGAGGGAGGGAGTAGAGAAGAGGGAGGGGGAAGATGAGAGGGAGAAGAGGAGGGAGAAGATGCGAGGGAGGGGAAGGGAGAAGAGGAGAGGGAGGGGAAGGGAGAAGAGGAGAGGGAGGGGGAAGGGAGAAGAGGAGAGGGAGGGGGAAGGGAGAAGAGGAGAGGGAGGGGGAAGGGAGAAGAGGAGAGGGAGGGGGAAGGGAGAAGAGGAGAGGGAGGGGGAAGGGAGAAGAGGAGAGGGAGGGGGAAGGGAGAAGAGGAGAGGGAGGGGGAAGGGAGAAGAGGAGAGGGAGGGGGAAGGGAGAAGAGGAGAGGGAGGGGGAAGGGAGAAGCGGAGAGCGAGGGAGAAGAGGAGAGCGAGGGGGAAGGGAGAAGAGGAGAGGGAGGGGGAAGGGAGAAGAGGAGAGGGAGGGGGAAGGGAGAAGAGGAGAGGGAGGGGGAAGGGAGAAGAGGAGAGGGAGGGGGAAGGGAGAAGAGGAGAGGGAGGGGGAAGGGAGAAGAGGAGAGGGAGGGGGAAGGGAGAAGAGGAGAGGGAGCGGGAAGGGAGAAGAGGAGAGGGAGGGGGGAAGGGAGAAGAGGAGAGGGAGGGGGGAAGGGAGAAGAGGAGAGGGAGGGGGAAGGGAGAAGAGGAGAGGGAGGGGGAAGGGAGAAGAGGAGAGGGAGGGGGAAGGGAGAAGAGGAGAGGGAGGGGGAAGGGAGAAGCGGAGAGGGAGGGAGTGGGGAGGGGGAAGGGAGAAGCGGAGAGGGAGGGGGAAGGGAGAAGCGGAGAGGGAGGGGGAAGGGAGAAGCGGAGAGGGAGGGGGAAGGGAGAAGAGGAGAGGGAAGGGAGAAGCGGAGAGGGAGGGAGGGGGGAGGGGGAAGGGAGAAGCGGAGAGGGAGGGAGGGGGGAGGGGGAAGGGAGAAGCGGAGAGGTAGGGGGTAGGGGGAAGGGAGAAGCGGAGAGGGAGGGGGGAGGGGGAAGGGAGAGGGGGTGGGGGAAGGGAGGGGGGGGGAGGGGGAAGGGAGGGGAGAGCGAGGGAAGGGAGAAGCGGAGAGCGAGGGGGAAGGGAGAAGCGGAGAGCGAGGGGGAAGGGGGAAGGGAGAAGCGGAGAGCGAGGGGGGGGGGAAGGGGGAGAGGCGATGGGCGAGGGGGAGGGGGAAGGGGGAGAAGCGGAGAGGGAGGGGGAAGCGGAGAGGGAGGGGGAAGGGAGAAGCGGAGAGGGAGGGGGAAGGGAGAAGCGGAGAGCGAGGGGGAAGGGAGAAGCGGAGAGCGAGGGGGAAGGGAGAAGCGGAGAGCGAGGGGGAAGGGAGAAGCGGAGAGCGAGGGGGAAGGGAGAAGCGGAGAGCGAGGGGGAAGGGAGAAGCGGAGAGCGAGGGGGAAGGGAGAAGAGGAGAGCGAGGGGGAAGGGAGAAGAGGAGAGCGAGGGGGAAGGGAGAAGAGGAGAGCGAGGGGGAAGGGAGAAGAGGAGAGCGAGGGGGAAGGGAGAAGAGGAGAGCGAGGGGGAAGGGAGAAGAGGAGAGCGAGGGGGAAGGGAGAAGAGGAGAGCGAGGGGGAAGGGAGAGGGAATAGAGGAGAGGAGAGGAGAAGAGGAGAGCGAGGGGGAAGGGAGAAAGGAATAGAGGAGAGGAGAAGAGAGCGAGGGGGAAGGGAGAAAGGAATAGAGGAGAGGAGAAGAGAGCGAGGGGGAAGGGAGAAGGAAGAGAGGAGAGGAGGGAGAAGGAAGAGAGGAGAGGAGAGGAGGGAGAAGGAAGAGAGGAGAGGAGAGGAGGGAGAAGGAAGAGAGGAGAGGAGAGGAGGGAGAAGGAAGAGAGGAGAGGAGAGGAGGGAGAAGGAAGAGAGGAGAGGAGAGGAGGGAGAAGGAAGAGAGGAGAGGAGAGGAGGGAGAAGGAAGAGAGGAGAGGAGAGGAGGGAGAAGGAAGAGAGGAGAGGAGAGGAGGGAGAAGGAAGAGAGGAGAGGAGAGGAGGGAGAAGGAAGAGAGGAGAGGAGAGGAGGGAGAAGGAAGAGAGGAGAGGAGAGGAGGGAGAAGGAAGAGAGGAGAGGAGAGGAGGGAGAAGGAAGAGAGGAGAGGAGAGGAGGGAGAAGGAAGAGAGGAGAGGAGAGGAGGGAGAAGGAAGAGAGGAGAGGAGAGGAGGGAGAAGGAAGAGAGGAGAGGAGAGGATGGAGGAAGAGAGGAGAGGAGGAAGAAAGCGAGGAAAGGAGAGGAGGGAGGAAGAGATGGGATGATGGAGGAAGAGAGGAGAGGAGGGAGGAAGAGAGGGAGGAAGAGGAGAGGAAGAGAGGAGAGAAGGGAGGAAGATAGGAAAGGAGAGGAGAGAGAAAGGAAGAGAGGAGAGGAGGGAGGAAGGAAGAGAGGGAGGAAGAGGAGAGGAGGGAGAGAGGAAGAGAGGAGAGAAGGGAGAAGGAAGAGAGGAGAGGAGAGGAGGGAGAAGGAAGAGAGGAGAGGAGGGAGAAGGAAGAGAGGAGAGGAGGGAGAAGGAAGAGAGGAGAGGAGAGGAGGGAGAAGGAAGAGAGGAGAGGAGAGGAGGGAGAAGGAAGAGAGGAGAGGAGGGAGAAGGAAGAGAGGAGAGGAGGGAGAAGGAAGAGAGGAGAGGAGGGAGAAGGAAGAGAGGAGAGGAGGGAGAAGGAAGAGAGGAGAGGAGGGAGAAGGAAGAGAGGAGAGGAGGGAGAAGGAAGAGAGGAGAGGAGGGAGAAGGAAGAGAGGAGAGGAGGGAGAAGGAAGAGAGGAGAGGAGGGAGAAGGAAGAGAGGAGAGGAGGGAGAAGGAAGAGAGGAGAGGAGGGAGAAGGAAGAGAGGAGAGGAGGGAGAAGGAAGAGAGGAGAGTGGGAGAAGGAAGAGAGGAGAGTGGGAGAAGGAAGAGAGGAGAGTGGGAGAAGGAAGAGAGAAGAGTGGGAGAAGAACTGGGGAGGACGGAGAGCAAGAGAAGAGTGGGAGAAGAACTGGGGAGGACGGAGAGCAAGAGAAGAGTGGGAGAAGAACTGGGGAGGACGGAGAGCAAGAGAAGAGTGGGAGAAGAACTGGGGAGGACGGAGAGCAAGAGTAGAGAGGACAAGAGATAAAGAAAAAATGAGAAGGCAAGATGGTCAGACGCCTTGGGGCAGGGTAAAGGAAAGGGAATCAATGATGAAGATTAAGAGGGAAAGTGGAAGGGCAACATGTGCTGAAACTTCCACACAATTCAATTAAACTATATAAACGTAGTTGCTTACCCACATACAGTGCAAAAATTTCAACTTGCACACCATAAACACATCTGCACATACATTTACACACTATCTTATCTACACCCATGTCAACTTTCTCATTTGGTTTTGAAAATATATTTTTTCATGAACATTTCCCCCCCCCTCAAATTCCTTCATCTGCACTTAAAATAGAATCACACAGGCAAGGTTATTGATTTACAGAGCTTGCTGGGTACCAACAATTTCAGTGAGCATCCTCCAACCTGTGTGCTTGAACAAGTATGTGTACATGATTTATCATGGTTATATGTTGAACTGGTTATGAACAGTTATCCTCCTGAATGATTTTATACCTCATGTATTGTCCAATCTATGAAGAACAGGGATCTTCCACCTGAGTACGAGTGTGTGCACATGTGCATAGGGGTTTGGTGCGGGCAAGTGAGTGAGTGAGTGAGTGAGTGAGCAAATGGGTGTGAGGATTGGTGTGAGCAAGTGTGGGTGTGGGGATTGGTGTGAGCAAGTGTGGGTGTGGGGATTGGTGTGAGCAAGTGTGGGTGTGGGGATTGGTGTGAGCAAGTGTGGGTGTGGGGATTGGTGTGAGCAAGTGTGGGTGTGGGGATTGGTGTGAGCAAGTGTGGGTGTGGGGATTGGTGTGAGCAAGTGTGGGTGTGGGGATTGGTGTGAGCAAGTGTGGGTGTGGGGATTGGTGTGAGCAAGTGTGGGTGTGGGGATTGGTGTGAGCAAGTGTGGGTGTGGGGATTGGTGTGAGCAAGTGTGGGTGTGGGGATTGGTGTGAGCAAGTGTGGGTGTGGGGATTGGTGTGAGCAAGTGTGGGTGTGGGGATTGGTGTGAGCAAGTGTGGGTGTGGGGATTGGTGTGAGCAAGTGTGGGTGTGGGGATTGGTGTGAGCAAGTGTGGGTGTGGGGATTGGTGTGAGCAAGTGTGGGTGTGGGGATTGGTGTGAGCAAGTGTGGGTGTGGGGATTGGTGTGAGCAAGTGTGGGTGTGGGGATTGGTGTGAGCAAGTGTGGGTGTGGGGATTGGTGTGAGCAAGTGTGGGTGTGGGGATTGGTGTGAGCAAGTGTGGGTGTGGGGATTGGTGTGAGCAAGTGTGGGTGTGGGGATTGGTGTGAGCAAGTGTGGGTGTGGGGATTGGTGTGAGCAAGTGTGGGTGTGGGGATTGGTGTGAGCAAGTGTGGGTGTGGGGATTGGTGTGAGCAAGTGTGGGTGTGGGGATTGGTGTGAGCAAGTGTGGGTGTGGGGATTGGTGTGAGCAAGTGTGGGTGTGGGGATTGGTGTGAGCAAGTGTGGGTGTGGGGATTGGTGTGAGCAAGTGTGGGTGTGGGTTGGTGCAAGCGAGTGAGTGTTTGTGTGGGGGTTGGTGCAAGCGAGTGAGTGTTTGTGTGGAGGTTGGTGCAAGCGAGCGAATGTTTGTGTGGGGGTTGGTGCAATCGAGCGAATGTTTGTGTGGGGGTTGGTGCAAGCGAGTGAGTGTTTGTGTGGGGGTTGGTGCAAGCGAGTGAGTGTTTGTGTGGGGGTTGGTGCAAGCGAGTGAGTGTTTGTGTGGGGGTTGGTGCAAGCGAGTGTTTGTGTGGGGGTTTGTGCAAGCGAGTGAGTGTTTGTGTGGGGGTTTGTGCAAGCGAGTGAGTGTTTGTGTGGGGGTTGGTGCAAGCGAGTGAGTGTTTGTGTGGGGGTTGGTGCAAGCGAGTGAGTGTTTGTGTGGGGGTTGGTGCAAGCGAGTGAGTGTTTGTGTGGGGGTTGGTGCAAGCGAGTGAGTGTTTGTGTGGGGGTTGGTGCAAGCGAGTGAGTGTTTGTGTGGGGGTTGGTGCCAGCGAGTGAGTGTTTGTGTGGGGGTTGGTGCCAGCGAGTGAGTGTTTGTGTGGGGGTTGGTGCCAGCGAGTGAGTGTTTGTGCGGGGGTTGGTGCAAGCGAGTGAGTGTGTGCGGGGGTTGGTGCAAGCGAGTGTGTGGGGGTTGGTGCAAGTGATTGAGTGTTTGTGGTGGTTGGTGCAAGCGAGTGAGCATTTGTGTGGGCAAATATTTATGCATGTTTGTGTGTGTGTGTGGATTGGTTGCTTGGTTGGTGTGGGTGTCATATGTGTGTGGGGGTTGGTGTGGTGTGTGGGGTTTGATGTGGTGTGGGGTTTGATGTGGTGTGGGGTTTGATGTGTGGGGAGGAGTAGGGTGTGTATGTAGGGGGAGGACTGTGTATGTAGGGGGAGGACTGTGTGTGTGGGGGGAGGACTGTGTGTGTGTGGGGGGAGGACTGTGTGTGTGTGCGGGGGGAGGACTGTGTGTGTGTGCGGGGGGAGGACTGTGTGTGTGTGTGGGGGGAGGACTGTGTGTGTGTGCGGGGGGAGGACTGTGTGTGTGTGCGGGGGGAGGACTGTGTGTGTGTGCGGGGGGAGGACTGTGTGTGCATGGGGGGAGGACTGTGTGCATGGGGGGAGGACTGTGTGCGTGGGGGGAGGACTGTGTGTGCGTGTGTGGGGAGGACTGTGTGTGCGTGTGTGGGGAGGACTGTGTGTGCGTGTGTGGGGAGGACTGTGTGTGCGTGTGTGGGGAGGACTGTGTGTGCGTGTGTGGGGAGGACTGTGTGTGCGTGTGTGGGGAGGACTGTGTGTGCGTGTGTGGGGAGGACTGTGTGTGCGTGTGTGGGGAGGACTGTGTGTGTGTGTGTGCGTGGGTGGGGAGGACTGTGTGTGTGTGTGTGCGTGGGTGGGGAGGACTGTGTGTGTGCGTGGGTGGGGAGGACTGTGTGTGTGTGTGTGTGTGCGTGGAGGACTGTGTGTGTGTGGGGGGGACTGTGTGTGTGTGGGGGGAGGACTGTGTGTGTCTGGGGGGAGGACTGTGTGTGTCTGGGGGGAGGACTGTGTGTCTGGGGGGAGGACTGTGTGTGTCTGGGGGGAGGACTGTGTGTGTCTGGGGGGAGGACTGTGTGTGTCTGGGGGGAGGACTGTGTGTGTCTGGGGGGAGGACTGTGTGTGTCTGGGGGGAGGACTGTGTGTGGGGGGGACTGTGTGTGGGGGGAGGACTGTGTGTGTGGGGGGACTGTGTGGGGGGATTGTGGGGAGGACTGTGGGGAGAACTGTGTGTGGGGGGGACTGTGTGGGGGGAGGACTGTGTGTGTGTGGGGGGAGGACTGTGTGTGTGGGGGAGGAGAGGACTGTGTGTGTGTGTGGGAAGGACTGTGTGTGTGGGGGGAGGACTGTGTGTGTGTGTGGAGGACTGTGTGTGTGTGTGTGGAGGACTGTGTGTGTGTGTGGACTGTGTGTGTGGGGGGGGGGGAGGACTGTGTGTGTGTGTGTGTGTGTGCTGTGTGTGTGTGTGGGGGGAGGACTGTGTGTGTGTGGGGGGAGGACTGTGTGTGTGTGTGGAGGACTGTGTGTGTGTGTGGGTGGAGGACTGTGTGTGTGTGTGGGGGGAGGACTGTGTGTGGGGGGGAGGACTGTGTGTGGGGGGGAGGACTGTGTGGGGGGGACTGGGGGGGGGGTACTGTGTGGGGGGGGGAGGACTGTGTGGGGGGGAGGACTGTGTGGGGGGGAGGACTGTGTGGGGGGGAGGAGGACAGTGTGGGGGGGGAGGACTGTGTGCATGTGTGGAGGGGGAGGATTGTGTGCATGTGTGGAGGGGGAGGATTGTGTGCATGTGTGGAGGGGGAGGATTGTGTGCATGTGTGAGGGGAGGATTGTGTGTGTGGGGGAGGAGAGTATGTGTGTGGGGGAGAGTATGTGTGTGGGGGGGGGAGGAGAGTATGTGTGTGTGGGGGGAGGAGAGTATGTGTGTGTGGGGGGAGGAGTATGTGTGTGTGGGGGGAGTAGTATATGAGAGGGGGGGTAGCTGTGTATGTGTGTGGGGGGGGAGGAGAGTATGTGTGTGGGGGGGGGAGGAGAGTGTGTGGGGGGGGGGGGAGGAGAGTATGTGTGTGTGGGGGGAGGAGAGTATGTGGTGGGGGGAGGATAGTATGTGTGGGGGGGAGGAGAGTATGTGTGTGTGGGGGGAGGAGAGTATGTGTGTGTGGGGGGAGGAGAGTATGTGTGTGTGGGGGGGAGGAGAGTATGTGTGTGTGGGGGGAGGAGAGTATGTGTGTGTGGGGGGAGGAGAGTATGTGCGTGTGGGGGGGAGGAGAGTATGTGTGTGTGGGGGAGGAGAGTATGTGTGTGTGGGGGAGGAGAGTATGTGTGTGTGGGGGAGGAGAGTATGTGTGTGTGGGGGAGGAGAGTATGTGTGTGTGGGGGAGGAGTGTGTGTGTGGGGGATGAGTGTGTGTGGGGGGGGGAGGAGAGTGTGTGTGTGGGGGAGTATGTGTGTGTGGGGGGAGAGTATGTGTGTGGGGGGGAGAGTATGTGTGTGGGGGGGAGAGTATGTGTGTGGGGGGGAGAGTATGTGTGTGGGGGGGAGAGTGTGTGTGGGGGGAGGAGAGTATGTGTGTGGGGGAGGAGAGTATGTGTGTGTGGGGAGGAGAGTATGTGTGTGTGGGGAGGAGAGTATGTGTGTGGGGGGGAAGGAGAGTCTGGGGGGAGGAGAGTATGTGTGTGGGGGGGAAGGAGTGTGTGGGGGGGGAAGGAGTGTGTGTGTGGGGGAAGGAGTGTGTGTGTGGGGGAAGGAGTGTGTGTGTGGGGGAAGGAGTGTGTGTGTGGGGGGGAAGGAGTGTGTGTGTGGGGGGGGGAAGGAGTGTGTGTGTGGGGAAGGAGTGTGGGGGGGGGAAGGAGTGTGTGTGGGGGGGAGGAGTGTGCGTGTGTGGGGGGGAGGAGTGTGCGTGTGTGGGGGGAGGAGTGTGCGTGTGTGTGGGGAGAGGAAAGTGTGGGGGTGGGAGAGTGTATGTGGGGGGAGAGTGTGGGGGTTGGCACAGGCAAGTGTGTGTGTGTGTGAGTAGAGGGCTGGCTTGGGCAAGAGCGTGTGTGTGGTTGTGTGCGCGTGTGTGGTTGTGTGCGCGTGTGTGTGGTTGTGTGCGCGTGTGTGTGGTTGTGTGCGCGTGTGTGTGGTTGTGCGCGCGTGTGTGTGGTTGTGTGCGCGTGTGTGTGGTTGTGTGTGGTTGTGGTGTGCGTGTGTGTTGTTGGCGTGTGCGTGTGTGTTGTTGGTGTGTGCGGTTGGTGTGTGCATGTGTGGTTGGTGTGTGCATGTGTGTGGTTGGTGTGTGCATGTGTGTGGTTGGTGTGTGCATGTGTGTGGTTGGTGTGTGCATGTGTGTGGTTGGTGTGTGCATGTGTGTGGTTGGTGTGTGCATGTGTGTGGTTGGTGTGTGCATGTGTGTGGTTGGTGTGTGCATGTGTGTGGTTGGTGTGTGCATGTGTGTGGTTGGTGTTGGTGTGTGTGTGGTTGGTGTTGGTGTGTGTGTGGTTGGTGTTGGTGTGTGTGTGGTTGGTGTTGGTGTGTGTGTGGTTGGTGTTGGTGTGTGTGTGGTTGGTGTTGGTGTGTGTGTGGTTGGTGTTGGTGTGTGTGTGGTTGGTGTTGGTGTGTGTGTGGTTGGTGTTGGTGTGTGTGTGGTTGGTGTTGGTGTGTGTGTGGTTGGTGTTGGTGTGTGTGTGGTTGGTGTTGGTGTGTGTGTGGTTGGTGTTGGTGTGTGTGGATAGTTTTGGTGTGTGTGGTTGGTTTTGGTGTGTTTGTGTGAATCACCATATTTGGATCACATGTTGGACTCGTGCTCAACAGCTATTTCCCTTCCGGAAGAGAGCCGAGCTCATACATGACCAATCTATGGGTAATGCTGTGACCTTACACACACACATACACCCCCAACTCCCAACCCAGTAGAGTTGGAGTAACAACCTGCAGTGCAGCGATACTGTAATCATTTCAACCCTGGGCAGGATTTGAACCTGGACCTCTGTAGTAGCAGCCTGGAACTCTACCATCTGTGCCATGAGTTGTGTGTGCGAGATTAACTTTTGGTCTTTAGATCACGGGTTGGGCTCGTGATCTACAGCTATTTTCCTCCCGGAAGTGAGCTCGGAGCTCGTATGACCGATCTATGGGTAATGCCGTGACCTTACACGCACACACACAACCCCCAACTCACCGCCCACGAGTTGGAGTAACGACTCGAAGCGCAGTGATACTGAAACTAGTTCAGACCTGGGTAGGATTTGAACCCAGACCGCCGTAGTGACAGTCAGGGACTCTATCATCCGCGCCACCGAGTCGTGTGTGTGTGTGTGGCTGGTATGGTGTGTTTGTGCAATTGGTGTGATGTGTGTGTGTGCAAGACTGTAGCTGGTATGTGTGTGTGTGTGTGTGTGCGCGCAAGACTGTAGCTGATACATGTGTGTAGTTGGTGTGTGTGTGTAGTTGGTGTGTGTGTGTGTGTGTGTGTGTGTGTGTGTGTGTGTGTGTGTGTGTGTGTGTGTGTGTGGTTGGTGTGGGCATGCATGCGTGTGTGCGTGTGTAAGTGATTCACCATGGTCTTGGATCATGTGTTGGACTTGTGATTGAGTTATTAACCTCCTGGATGTGACCTCAGGGCTACTATAACCGATCTATGGGTAATACTGTCACCTTACACGCACACACATCCCCAACTCCCTGCCCTAGAGAGTTGGAGTAACACCCCGCAACGCAGCGAAATTTAACTTATTTCATCACTGGGCAAGAGTTGAACTACAAAGCCACAAGGTGTGTGTGTGAATGTGTGGTTTGTGTGCATATATATATATATATATATATATGGTTAGTGTGTGAAAGCATACTATGCACATGTGGTATGTTAATTTCCTTAATTTCAATCAGTATTATTTCAGTATATGTACACTTGTGTTTGTGAACACGAGATTGTGTGTGTAGTGGTCCTGTGTTCATGCGTGGTGTTACTGTGTATGTGTGGTGCGGGTGCATGATGTGTGCATGTGAGGTGTGTGCATGTGAGGTGTCTGCATGGGGGAGGGGTGCATGTATGCAAACTTATGGGGTTGTGTATTGTGCAATATACATTGTTCCAAATGTACATTATCTTCACACAATTTCCTTGTGCATGTTCTATGCATTTACATGCATACCAATCATGTTCTTGCTGTCTAGAGAAAAGTTGTTCAAATAGATTTTCCAGACTAAATGTAAGTGCATTCTAGGATATACTAAATTAAATTTAAGCCTAATATAAACATGTCGATTGTCTTGAAATACATATTACACACAACTTTTTATTTTACTGACTTTACATTTCAATTGTCACCCGACATTATGCACCCATTTTTATTTAAGTGTTATCTACTCAAGTTCCCCTCCCATTTCATGGTTTCCCCACGATTTTTCAATACACATTAAACAAGGCACAACAGAAATTAGGCACTGCTTTCCATGTTCGACACTTCATACATGACCCTCACTAAAACTTTACACAAAGCTCTCTGACCTTCATACTTATTTAATCAAGTCACTGACCCCATTTCAACACTTGGTTTGCCATTGCTTTAAAAAAGTTTGCATTATCAACAACTCAAAAGGTATTTGCCTTCCCATGTCATTCCTTTACTGCCATACTTTCATGTTTAGATTTTTTTTTGTCTTCAATAGCTTAATATCACCTTCACAGCCATTACTTCTTAATGGCCTATAAATTGGTCAAATGGTACTTCCCTTTCATTACCACTTTCACTTTTATGCCACATAAAAACCAGCCTGTAGTTTAAATCATCTGTGATTTGTTTCAATGATTTACATAGGCACCCAGACATGTATGCCTTTAACTGAAGTTTTGTTGCTATATACTTGTCAAGATTCGACTCCATAAGGATCTCCCCAAGTGACACCAACACTATTACCTGCCTAAATACTGCAATAAAATTTGATCATTTAAATTCCAATGACCAGCTTCATATGCCCGCTTTGTATATACACCAAATTAACTCATTTCTTTGTAGCATCTATAGATATTGCACCTAACCATAAATACAACTATGTGAACTCCAGAGCCATATACCCCAATACATATATCCTAAAGCAAGCACTCGGGTGCCCCCATACCATGTATACATTCATCACAGTTGTGAGGGGAAAGGGAGACCACAAAAGCGTATGCATGGTGAGCCAACAAAAACTACATTGCCTTGGACATGGTAAAGGTATTATTTACACAGAACTGTCTCATTACTGGGTATGCTGCAGCAGCAGCAATACAAGATCGACATAATATACACTACCAAGCCACCGATACAAAAAAAAAATTGGGTTCAACATATCCAGGTTGTTCATTTAAAGATTGATGAAACCAAACTAACACCAGGAAGAAAAATATAGGGTTGGAGAGGTTTCTTTACACATGTATGAAAGATGTATGTTAAAAGGCTAGGTTTATGAGGCAATATTTGTCAAACAGAATTCAATAACTTGAAAGGAAATTGCAATAATTTTGAAAACAGTACAACTGCACTTATTTCTGACACCGAGAAGGCAAAAAATGGAGGGAGGAAAAGATGGAGAAACAGGAGAATAAGATGGAAGAGAAGAGGAATAGGAGGACTTGGCAAAGAAAGACAACAAGAAGGCCGTGTTACCCAAAAATGAAACTAACAACTATATACATAAAAAGCAGATATGAATGCATGCACACCCACCAATACACAAAAATTCTGTTGTGATTATACATGCACACTAATGTTTGGTTTGGGTAGGTGATGGAATTTACCTGCTCCATTTGGATGTGGTGCAGGTACATTTGTTCCCTCAAAGTTTAAGTATATACATATATGTATGTGCGGAATTTGAACCCACAACTGGACCAGTACAATTCTGATTATGCCATCAAAACATGTGCATGTACACTATATATATAAATATATGTACACTATATATATAAATATATATAGACACATATATATATATATATGCAAAATAACCATAGAAGTGAAACTTGTAGACAGTAAGTACTTTTGTTTATTACATCTTCAGACTAGAAGACGTATCATCAAGATGTATCATACAAAAGTACTTACTGTCAAGTTTCTCTTCTGTGGTTATTTTACATTTTTGTATCACTGATGTGATTGCTTGCATATATATATATATATACATATCACACACACACATACATTTACCAAATTCATGGCAAATGAGTGGTTATGGTGGAAGGAGACTAACAGGAAACCTTAAGCATTTTATTCCTACACTAGGATTTGCAGTCATCTACATTCCCTGTAGCTCCCAAGCCAAAATGTAGGAATAAATACTTTCTCATATGTCCCCTTCAAAGATAATACACACACACACACACACACAATGACTGTAGGTTGCAAACAGGTTTCGACACTCATGTAGCAATGAAAAATAAATTTCAACACCAAAAAATACCAACCAATGGGTATGGGCAATAGCTACAGGACCTTTAAACCATTCCTTGGAAAGCAAATCTGTTACAATAGCAAGATTGTTGGAGATGCACTATCAGTCGTTTTTCACTATATGGATGTGAAAAACTAAAATTATTTCTACAACAAACTGGTCCCCTGCTTGGCAGATTACTCATATGAAGTGAGACTAACAAATCTTGACTACATTGGCAGGAGACCTTTATAAGACAGGAGTGCAACAACATGTCACGAGAATAAATTAAGACTGCACAACTAAAGGTTGAAGAAATAGCTTTCCACTCATAAATACTTGGAACTGCACTTTATCCCAAGCTGCAACAAGAAATTAAGTCAAATATACACACAACTGGAAATTCTGAAGAGACCAAATTTTTTGGACATTTTTCGTACATGAAAAGGTTGGAGATATTGTCAGTGCTTTTGGGTCTGGTCCAAAGACAAGAGTGTATCTCTCAACAGGTTCCTCAACATTTGAATCCTAGTCTCCTACACTTGCAGGTCCTCAAATATTACAGGCATTGCTTGATAACCAGACCCTTTGCCTGGAATAAAAATGAGCACACCAAAATTCTAAACATTGATCTGCCATACACATGGGAGGGTATGTATGTCTATGCTGCCAAAGGGGCCTTCCACATCGTCTATCTAAACATTACAGACCTCTTCCCTCTTACACGGAAGGCAGCCAGCCAAGGCACACATCCACTCTGCCATGGGGTTGGGAAGTCCATGCCCTCCCCTCCTTGTGGTTTGTATTGAAAAAATTACCTTTCAAACCCCATTTTGAAAGCTCCCCCCCCATGGGAAAACAATGGCAACTATTCTCGTGCTAACCAGTAGCAACAGTCTTAACATTTCATTTGATCTATCCCGTATACAACTGGTGGCAGGTCATGGGACACATTCTCTTCAACCTTTTCAAAAAGGTGCCAATGCATATATGAAATTGTAAACATGTGCACACATGCTGATCACTTAACACTATGGCACCTTTCCACAGAAATACATAAATGCACTTACATTCACATGTAAAAACTAGCCAATGTATCTCCAGACATGCCCAAATGCTCAGAGGAAATGTGACATGTTATCACTGTCTAAACTTAGTCATCGATGGCAACTTGTTTGTAGGTCAAATAAATCACTCACAATAAGGACAACTACCTTGACTGAAATTGAAGCAATCCAATGACAAGTTCCCTTGGATATGTAACAATCCTCACAAATTGAGGCATCAACTAGAACAAAAGTGTTGAAAGATAGCACAATCTAAGAGAGAAGAGATCTAAAACCTAATCTTCTACTTATAAATTCACCAAGAAAGAGGGTTGCAGCACCTTAGCAAAGAGGACAATGAAGGAAGTCACAAGGAAGCTGGAACAGTTGGTACAAACATGAATGTGTGTTTTTGAAATAGAATCTGAGGACAACACAGTACAAAAAGTTATTGATCCATTCACCGGGATTATTAAAGCTATTATACACAAACTATAAGGAAGAAGGAAGACACTCGTGTAGACCCTTTTGTAAATGAACTGAGAGTGAGGGAGATCATGAAAGACAAGGCAAAAGAGGACAGTCAATATGTATGGTGGGCAGACTTGCTCCCATTACGCTTTTGGTTGAGACAGAACTGTACAACCCAGCTAAATTATACAATGCACACACTTTAACATTGGTATAGCCATATTCACAAGTACCCAATAGGTTTAATAGGTTATGTGGTATGGCATCCCAAAGCCTTAAATAACGATTAAATGTCCAAAATTAATGAAGCTCAATGGACATGAATAATCAGAACATGGGGCACTGGGTTACGTACTTTATAATGACGGCAATCAAATCATACCTATCTGTCTTCCATAGCATGCACCCAACCGATTTCACTTAAATCTTAGCTCCTAGTGGATTAAGGGCCACACTGCCCCTCGCTCACTGCCTGGGAAGCAATGCAGTATTCAGACACTAAGTTGGATATTCTTGTTTTTGATACTTCAAAAATCCTCTCCTGTCTATGAAGACGCCAGAATGTTTGGTTTTGCCACTATTGCTTGTTTTGATGGTTGCTCAAGAAGTTGAACTATACATTTTCTTGCTTTAGGTTTTATGAGGGGGAAGGGATGAAGCCCTCCAATCACAACTATTACTATAGCAATAAAAAGTAATGTACAGATTAGGTTCTCAAACAGAACCAACAAATGAAACCAAGTAAAAACCAAATATTCTTCAGAATTTGCCTATAGGCAGGAAAAGATATGTACTATCAAAAAGGACCACAAGAGGGAAGAATGCAAGCCCCCAACTTTCTAATTTTCAGTATGTTATGCTTTATGGTATAATGTGTAAAATATTTTGTTGTCTGCACTTTCAGATATTTCTGAACACTTTTAAACCAAATATTTTTGTACACACAAATGCCAAAAGGCATACCCACCCAATACTTTATCTACACCCATCCCGATATTTTTGTTCTCCCTCCCTTTTAAGCTCCTCATGGATGAAAGGTTATCCCTGTCTCTTGCTAAACATGTTCAGGAGCAGTCAAGACTTGCTATGTTCAAATATATAAAGGCTTGTTTACATTGGACAAGTTGGGAGGCAAACCAAGTGTGCAAGTTAACTTGAGAGGAAAGCAAGGTAGTAAATGTTCACACAGGCCAAATCTAAGAAATGGTGTGCGTAAACATGTATGCACTCGCTTTTCCCTCCAGTTTAACTAACTTGCATACTTGACCTCTTACTACCCCGTGTAAACAAGTCTAAGAGTCAGGTTGGGGTGATCACAATAATACAATTTCCACATACAATGGAAAATGGCATTAGCAACCAACTATTTACTTAACTAGCCCCACTGGGAGATGGGCAGTTAAGAAAGTGGCTCTCTTCCCTCGTGCACACACAAAAAAATCTATGAATACTACTGCTTTGCCTCAAACTTTTGAGCAGATTTAAAGAATTTCCAGCTGTTGCCATATCTTGGTGAAACATACTTTTCTAAACAAGAAATTCAACTTAAGCATTACTATTTCTACTCGCATAAATATCCAAGGCTTCCTATGCTGGCCCTTCTCTATACTACCCTCGCCTATTAGCACCATTCATCAAATGGTCAAATGCAAGTATACAAGTGCAACAAATTTTGCAGTTTCGGTCCTCAAATTTCTCACGAACTTGCAAGTAAAGCAACACTTGAACTACTTCCCTTCTGAAAATATCCATGTTGGCATCCTGGCCTTCACGCCCCATCATTGTAGCATTATTTTGGGGGAAAACCTTGGTACACCCAGTTGTTTCCTGTCATTATTCCTTTCATCTGAATGCACTAGGATAATCAATGTCTTCCTAGGATGTAAACTTCCAAGACAACTTTACCCATCTTATGTTCTGCATCTGTATGACTAATTTGTAGTCAAGATTACAGCATCAAAGTATGCGTAGTAACCCACTTTTTCAATGGGAGTAAATCATCATACCAATACAATGTACACCACCTCTGTGTAAAGATACAACCACTCCCTGGTACACTTAAAGTTCTGCCAAAAATTCAGAAGAATGTCCTTCCCATCATGGCTCATACGAACACATTCCATCCATATGGAAAGTGGTCAGGAGGGCTACTCAATCTGGGGAAATACCCATTACTGTTTTTACTAGCAACATTTACAAGAAGCGATATCTACATTGCAAGTTTCACTCGTCACAGGCACTTTAACACATTGCTTGTTTATACGAAACATGTAAATGCATATACATTTACACATTCCTCCTAAACATTTATACAAGCATTTACTTATGTGCATGCAATGCCAATAATATTCACTATCATGGGCAGTATGACAAGTTCCTTTGGCATGAAATCATGTTTCTTCTATTTTCTGGGGTTTCATATTTTTCTCCTTTTCATTACACTCCAATACAAGACTTCAAATGTTAACTCTATACAATGAACCATAGGAAAGCTATGACCATCAATCTTCTCTCCGTACACGTCCTAGTAATTGTGAACCATCTCTCCCAATTGCCTTTTATAATGTCGACACTACCAAATTGGCAAACAATGGCAAACTGTGCAAACATTTACACCAAATGTCACAAACTTAAAACTTTGCACTGTATTGAAATGGGACCAAGAGACCACGAGTACACCAGTCTTCTTCTTTCATTTGGTCTTACGGATTTTTGCCAGTATAAATAGCACTTTTACGCTTTTAAAATTGGGTAAATGGGACATGTAGTCATGAGGGTCAGGAATTTGTTACAGCCATGTACTTACCGGTGGAGGGGGCAGATCACTCTCGCTCCTTTGGTAGTTGCTTCGACCTGCTGAAGAGAAGAGAAGAAGCTCGAGTGCTTGATGTAAGTAACCCAGATGATAATTACACGTCGAAAAACGAAATACATAACCGGTAAATAAAAAAAAATAAAATATCTAACTGATAAAACTTGTATTACAAAAAATTTCTTAACCCCACTATCTATGATAATCTAAACATCGAACAACTTACTCTCACTCTGATTCCAGTTGTCTTGTCTGTTGTTCCAGCTATCTCCACCACCACCACCACCACTACCCCATGAAGTCTGGCTACCTGAGCGAGTTCCCATTTCACTCTGACGGTTCCAGTTCCCACCACTGGCCCCACCACTACCACCCCTCCAGCTACTACCTCCTTCGCTCTGATAGTTGTCGCCCCCACCGCGGCGCCAGCTGTTGCTGCTGTCCAAATTGTTGTTGTAGCTGCTGTAGCTCTCTTGCTTCATCATGTTCATTGCCCTCTCCTAAGGGGGGGAAAAAATATACCAAAATTATCCATCACGATATAACATTCTTGGGATCTATTAGACATTCTAAATTACATTCTCATGATGTTGATTGATGGACATACACACCTGCATAAACTGTCTGTTTTCTTCCTGTCTTCTCCTCAACTCCTCCTCTTGCTGCCGGAACTTTAGGGCCAATTCTTCTTCTTGTGTGCGTTGCCTTTCTTCTTCCAAACGTTTGTGTTCTTCCCACTCCCTCTGCTTAACCTCAAACTCCTGTTTGTTCCTTTGGTTCATTTCTTCCCTCTGACGAAGTTCTGCAAACAATTAATCAACCATTCAATCTGTGGTCCCAGATCTATTGCTGGGGAATGAGAACTCCCGCATAACTTGCACCAATCACATGACTGGGCACTAAGTCACTCAAGGATATGGTTTGGGGGGGAGAGGATAAGATGGAGAGTTACGGTTATATTTATGTCCGTTTCTGTGGCCAGGGTCATTCCATGGTTTATTGCAGGATAGTGACCAGAATATAATTGTACTAGCATGGTTTTTGGATCTTTTGGGGGAGATTTTTCTGTGGAATTAATGTCTTGGGAAGGGGGTGGAAGATGGGGGTACACAATTGTTATTATTTTCAGTATTATTATTATTATTATCTTTTTCATGAACACTTATAAAAATATCCTTGAACTGACAGAACACTCAATACTTACGATCCCTGAGAAGTTCAGTCTCATGTTCATATTTTGCATATTCTATCTGCTCCTCCAGTTTTTTCTTCTCATCACCCAGTTCCTTCTCTAGAGCTTCCTTCTTCTTATCAAAAAGCTCATAAAGCTGCTTCCACTTCAACCCATACCTAAAATAAAGATCACCACAAATTAACAATACATGCATCTACCAAGGGCTTCCCCCCTTACAAGTTAAGTTGCCAAAGGCATAAATCCACTCCCATACATTAAATTAACATACAAGAAAATAAAACATCACATTTTTCATTTTTGGGAGGGAAGGAAAGCAGGAAGTAATGAGGGGGTGTTAGGTAGGCCAATGATAAATGTATATATGGGGAGACAAGAGGGAGAGGTGCGAGTAAGACAATCTCCATGGTCTTGGATAATGTGTTGGACTCGTGATCAACAGCCATTTCCCTCCTGAAAGAGCTGAGCACAAATGACTGATCTATGGGTAATGTTGTGACCTTGCATGCACACACCCTACACCCATTCACGAGAGTTGGAGTAATGACTCTCAATGCAGTGATACTGAAACTATTTCAGCCCTGAGCGGGATTCGAACCCAGACCACCGTAGTGGCAGCTGGGAATTGTACCAATGCATCAGTGGTTGTATTTACCTATTTGTATTACATGGGAAGGGAGCTATGCTCGTGGTGATCCGTCTTTGTATCTTTCAGCATCAAGTTTTTTCTTAAATTCTTGAATAGTATTTGCACACTGTTTCTTTAGCTAAGTTACTCCAGATATCCAACAGTGTGTGGAAAGCTATTCTTTTCCTTTGAGTTTCTTTTCATGACCTCTTGTTTTTCCATGTCATTCTATAGTAAATCATTCCTATCAAGGAATTCCATTCCTTTCGTGATTCCAAGTCAGTAGATAACCTCTTTCTCTTCTCTGCTCCAGTGTTGGTAGTTTGAATTTCGATAATCTTTGTTTATGTTAATTTGAAAAGAGTTGGTGCAACTTTGTTGTTACTCTTTGTATTCTTTCTAGTTTCCTTGTATTCTTTTTAGTACTGGGTGTCCATAGTGTAACTGCGTATTCCAGTTTTGGTCTAATCAATGTAACTATTATTTTTAAAATAATTTCTTTATCCAAATAATCATTTACCTTAATAGGTTGAAGGTTTCTCCTACTATTTTGTTTATATGTTTATCCAGTGTCATGTCTTTGCTGATTATTACTCTAAGGTCCCTTTCAGAGTGCACTTTTTTTTCATTTCTTCTTCGATTTTATAATTTCTTGACATTCTGTTTTTACTTTTCCAAACTCCATTATGCTACATTTCTTGATATTGAAGTTCACTTCCCACTTTTGAGTCCCTTTCCAGATTTTGTCCAGGTCTGATTGTAATGAATCACAGTCCTCTTCTGGTCTTACTTTCTTCAGTATTTTTGCAGCATCTGCGATGAAATTCATATAACATTGAATTCCTTTATCCATGCCATTTGTGTATACGGCAAACATGATCGGAGTCAGCACAGACCCTTGTGGAACACCACTTATCATTTCTTCCCATTTCGAGCATTTGTCTCTAATTACTACCCTAATTTTCCCCCCAGTCAGGAAGTCTTCCATCCATTCTAATAATTTACCTGCGATGCCACTTTATTCTAATTTTCTTGTGTGGTACTTTGCCAAATGCCTTTTGTAGATCTAGATAGGCACAGTCTGCCCATCCATCCCTCTCTTGCATTATATCTACTAATCTCGAGTAGAAACAGATCAGGTTTGTTGTATATGATCTTCCTTGTCTAAATCCAAATTGGTTTGGGTTTAGTATAGATATTTCTTCCAGGTGTTTAACCCATCTACTTTTGATCATTTTTTCACATGTTTTAGCTACTGTGCTTGTTCAGGAGACCTGTCTGTAGTTAGTTGGATTTTCCTTGTTTCCTCCTTTATATATTGGTACAATGTTTGCATTTTTCCAGTCTTGTGGCACCTTTCCTTCTTTGTGCGAGCATGTGTGTGTGTGTGTGTGTGTGTGTGTGTGAATGCGTGCATGTGTGTGCCATCTGCATAAGAATAGATTTCCGAGGTGTCAGGTGTGGGTATATTCTGCTGTCAAGAGTTTTTATGAGAGTAGAAGAGCTTGTGTCAGGATTAGAAATGGAGAGAGTGAGTGGTTTGAGGTAAAGGTGGGACTTTGTCAAGGATGCGTTATGTCGCCCTGGCTGTTCAACTTATACATGGATGGGGTGGTGCGAGAGGTGAATGCTAGGGTAGTGGGTCAGGGATTGGAGATGGTTAAAGAAAATGGAGAAAAGTGGGAGGTGAGCCAGCTGTTGTTTGCGGACGACACTGCGCTTGTGGCAGGGTCAGAGGAGGGATTGAGGAAGTTGGTGGCAGAGTTTGGGAGAGTATGTGATAGAAGAAAGCTAAAGATAAATGTAGGTAAAAGTAAGGTGATGAGATGTACAAGGGGTGAAGGTGGCACTAGACTGGAAGTGAACATTACGGGAGAGCGACTGGAGGAAGTGGATAGTTTTAGATACTTGGGTGCAAGTGTAGCAGGAAAAGGTGGAGTGAATGTGGAGGTAGAATGTAGATTGAGAGAAGCGAGTAAATGCCTTGGTGGATTAAAGAGTGTAATGAGGAATAGACATTTGGGAATGGATGCGAAGAGGAGACTGTATGAAGGAGTGATTGTGCCAACAGCACTTTATGGGGCAGAAACGTGGAACATAAGAGAAGAAGAGAGAAGGAGTTTGAATGTGTTTGAGATGAGGTGTCTGAGAAGTATGGTGGGGGTTACTAGGCTGGATAGAGTGAGAAATGAGGAGGCGAGGAGGAGAACAGGGGTGAAAAAGGATTTGGGAGGTAGGGTTGATGAAAGAATATTAGGATGGTTTGGACACATGGAAAGAATGAGTGAAGAAAGACTAGTAAAAGAGGTATGGAAGGCAGATGTGGAGGGAGTGAACATGAGGGGACGTCCTAGGATGAGGTGGATGGATGGGGTGAAGGGGGCTTTGGGGAAGAGGGGAATGTCTGTTGAGGAAGGAAGGGAGAGGAAGGAAGGGAGAGGACGGAAGACAGAGGTGAGTGGAGAATGGTTGTATATGGATGATGTGATTGCATGAGGAGGAATGGGCAGGGGGGTGGGGTAGTATGTGTGAGTAAATTTTGACGCAGCCCGAAGGGATTTTCTCCCCGTCCTCTCCTTATATGCAAGGGGGGACGGAGAGGGGGGGTCGCCGATTAAATGAAGCGGCCTTGCTGTGGATGTGCTGTGTCTTGTGACACTGCTTCTGACCCAGGGCGGTGGGCAGGGTGCAGGGATGACCCGTCATCCAGGAGGTGCTCAGATGAGAGGGAGGGTGGGAGGGGTGTGGAGTGTATGTAGGGATGAAATGGGTGGGAGTGTTTTTATGCCTTTCCCTTTTTGGCTACCTCCCTTGTAAGGGGGAAAAAGCCTTGGTATATGTATGTATGTATAAATATAAGTGTGGGGGATAGAACTGAATTGTGTGGTACCCTGTTCATAAAGTTTCTGATGTGCAACGATTGGTCATCACATGACACATGCATCTCTACCTGGCAGACAATTGGCCAGCCAACTTTTGGAATATATGTATATTTTGTTTGCGAGATTATGACAAGAGATGGCATAAAGTTTTACTAATGTCTAGTGTTCCATGTGGGGGGCTTAACTGAATGAATGCCATCAAAAACTGTGCAACACTTATCATAAATGTGTGAAGTGGTCTAAAATCATGTGATTCAGTAAGTGGGGTATGTAATGTGATAAGTTGTAGTACGAGGCATTCTGTGACTTTGGAGGGTGTGCAGGAGTGTGATGCTGGAATTGGTAGTTCCTTGTTAGGTTTGGGGATGGTAATTATTTTCCCATGCTTCCAGATGTTGGTAATAGTGTTGAGTGGATAGCAGCTTCCAAAATTGGTGAGCACATAGATGCACTGTGGTCCAAAGTGATGTTACTTATGTTGTCAGGACCACAGGCAGACGAGTGCACGAGATTATGTATTGTATGCTTTGTCTGGCTGTCAAGGGTATGTGGTCTGGGTCTTTTGGGATGGGTGATGGGCAAGATGGCTTACCTGTGCAAAATTACGAGTGTTCAATCATGGTCTGTTTGAAGGCAAGTCAATTGTTGTTGTGGTTATTGCTACATGGGAGTGTTGTATTACTTTTGGTTAGTGTAATGCTGTTGAGTATTTTATCCAGTTTTTTGGCATTTTCATGATTGTGTTAACAAATCTTAACCATATTTGTGCTTTTAGTTTATGTATTTTATTGTTGATCTCATTGTTAAATGCATGTATTTGGTACATTTTAAAGGAACATACCAAGGGAGAGGCAGGGATTGGGGACAAGATGGATGGATGGGGTGAAGAGGGTGTCTGCTGAGCAAGGAAGGGATAAGGTAGGATACTGAAACAAGGGAAGAGTGGCTGTATAGAGATGATACTGTAATGTAAGGGAGGGAGGGATGGGGGGAAAGGGGTGAACAATATTTTGACACTACCAGAAGGGATTTCTCTGTCTTTCTTGTTCTGCATGAGGGGTTGGAGAGTGGGTTTGCTGAATAAATGAAGCAGCCTTGCTGTGGATGTACCCTCTTGCTACATTGCTTTTGAACCAGGGCAGAGGGCGGGATAAAAGGACGACCCATTATATATGGGGAGCTAAGATGAGAGGGAGGAAGGGGTATTGTAGGGGAGTGGAATGGATGGGGAAAAAGCTCTTAGTACATAGACACGGTTCTGTGAAACCTTCCTAGTTTGCTCTCTTGTAACTGGTGTGTATGTGTCTGTGGCCAACTGGAGTGTATAGACTTTTGACAGTGATGATCAAAATGGTTGGATCCAAGGGCTCTGAACACTTTCCATGAAGTTGGTCATGAACAAAAAGTGATGTCAAGAAAGTTGGGGGTGTAGAGGGCTTGATGGGGAATGTGTGTGTAATTGAGGGTATCAATCATGGTGGCCAGTGAAGTTGCATCTGCAGATCAAACCCTCAAATGCTTCTTGGTCTTGTTCAAGTGTAGCAATTAATGATTCAGGGTTTGGGTGAGGAGGAGGGGTGTTGAATGAGGAGAGGATGTGGGAAGGGAGAAAGGCATTGAGTGAGGAATGGATTTGGAGAGGAGGAACAGGTGACGAGGAGAAAGAAGTCGAGTGGAAAATAAAGAATTGACAAGAGAATGAGGGCACGAAGGAGCATGTGAGGGAGTAGGAATGAATGGATGTAGAGAGGAAGAGAAAGATAGAAAAGGAGGCATGGAGGATGGGGATGAGAGGGAGGAGGGGAATGATGGAAAATGAAGTAGACGAAATGGACGGATGAGATGGATTGGAAGGAGGTGGGGGGAGAGGATGATGGAACAGGGAAGAGGATGGGAAGGAGAGCTGTACAAGAAATAATTGGAGGTGTAGGAATAGAGGTGAAAAAGTGAATAGAGGTGAAAAAGTGAATGGAGGGGGAAGATGGGAAGGTGAATGAGGATGAGAGGTATAGGGAGAAGTACATTTAATTATTCTATTGGCAATAATCAGTTTATATTCTTTGGGACAATTACACTATGATAAAAGTAACTGATTTAAGGAGGGCAGTAGAATGGAAGGATAACAGTGAAGCCATAACCTTTCTCTTAACATTAGTTTCTTATCAGAAGTCACCATGTTGCATGAATATAGACTACCCAGCCCCGATGCAGTCAATAGTGCATGTGGGTGGGGTGTATATTTAAAAGCAATAACCAGTATTTTTACTTTTGGTAACAATTTTGCACGAGTATCATCTTAAAAAAAAAAAAAAAAAAAAAAAAAAAAAAAAACATACATACATACATATACAAGGGAGGTAGCCAAAAAGGGAAAGGCATGAAAACACTCCCACCCATTTCATCCCTACATACACTCCACACCCCTCCCACCCTCCCTCTCATCTGAGCACCTCCCGGATGACGGGCCATCCCCGCACCCTGCCCACCGCCCCGGGTCAGAAGCAGTGTCGCAAGACACAGCACATCCATATAAGGAGCGGACGGGGAGAAAATCCCTTCGGGCTGCGTCAAAATTTACTCACACATACTACCCCACCCCCACGCCCACTCCTCACGCAATCACATCATCATCCATACACAAAAAAGCACAACTTGTCCATATGGCTGCCACTGATGTTCTTCAATATTTGACTGCTTGTAAATTGTGTAGTCAATATCTTGTTTAGTAAGGAGTGTGAGAAACAATGGTAAACCCAATAAGCACTCAAAAGAATATTCTACAAGAACTTACTCATATTCAAATGATCCAGGATGTGCAAAACGGGGCCCTAGTTGCCGTTCCTTGATATATTCTGGATTACGTTTATTAATGTTGACTTCACTCATGCCTTCATTGTCATCAGTGATTGCCATTGCCTCTACTACAACTGGGCGAGGGGACCTGAAAAAACAAAAAACAAAATTAAAATGTACAGTAAATTCCAATGAAACATTAAATCCTACCATTTCTCCAATAAAGTATATACCAAATGCCCTTTCCTCTTCCAAGACTTTCCCGGCATATACATTTACATACATACATATACAAAGGGTTTTCCCTCTTACAAGAGAGGTTGGCAAAGTCAAAGGCATAAATCCACTCCCATCCATTTCATCTCCACATACTCCACTCCCATTCACCATCCTTCCCTCCTCTTGGATGATGGGTCATCCCTGCATCTTGCCAGAGGCAAGACAGCAAGACACAGCACATCCACAGTATGGCCACTTCATTTAATCAGCAACACCCCCCTCACCATAACTTCATGTAGAGAAAGAGAAGACTGGGAGAAATCCCGTTAGGCTGCATCAAAATATTCACACCCACTTCATCACCCCATTCCATGTATCATAGAATCATCCATATATAACCTCTCCACTCATCCCTATATTTTGTCTTCTCTTCCCTTCTTAACACACCCCATTTCTAATACCCATCTGTATCCCATTCATCCATCTCATCCTTGGTCGCTCCCTCATGTTTACTCTTTCCATGTGTCCGAACCATCCCAATACACTTTCATCAACCTGGTCTCCCAACTCCCTTTTCTCCTCCTCACTCTACCCAGCCTAGTAACCCCTACCATTCTTCTCGGGCATTTCATCTTAAAAACACATTTAAACTCTTCCTTTATGTTCCATGTTTCTGCCCCATACAGAGCTGTTGGCAATTGCCCCTTGCTTCTCTCAATCTACATTCTACCTCTACTCCTTCATTTACTGCAACATTTGCTCCCCCCCACCGTCAAATTATTTAAAGCTATCCACATCCTCCAGTTTCTCTCCCTTAATACTAGCTTCCAATCTGCTGCCATTCACTCTCCTTTAACTCACCACCTTCATTTTAGCTACATTTATCTTCAACTTCCTTCTCTTGTACACCTTCCCAAAATCCATCAACTTCCTTAACCCCTACTCTGATCCTGCTAAAAGTGCAGTGTCATCAGCAAACAACAAATGGCTTATTTGCCATTTTCTTTGATCATATCCAATCCCCAGCCCATTACCCTTGTATTTACTTCTCGAATCACCCCATCCATGTATAAATTGAACAGCCAAGGGAACATAACATCTATGGCAAATTCCCACCTTTACCTTAAGCCATTCACACTCCCATTTCTAATTCTTCTAACATAGGCTCTGATATCATAACCGGCTGCTCTTAACCCCTTCAATACGGGCCACATCGCACGTCTGGCAGCATCAGCTGCCAGACATGCGATGTTGCGTCATAGTACTCGCATTATAAAAAATAGTCACTGCTCTATCACTCGTTCTCTTTCACCCGTGAATTTTGTAACCATAGAAAATATGATGAACCCAGTTTACAGAGTATGGGGGTCACGCATGTATTACTACAATAAATATAATCAAGACGCCGACGTCGGCATCCTCGTGTACCCACTTGTTCCTCATGACGCCTACGTAGGCGTCACCGTATGGAAGGGATTAACAGCTTTCCTCCGATCATATATATGCAACACATCCCACAGTGCCTTCCTGTCTACCCAGTCAAACCTTTCCCAAATCCATAAAAAATCTAATCCTCTCAATCAAATTCCTCCCTAAGTCTTCCCAACTACTCAAATGATCCCTCTTTAACTACTACTTTTTTCCTTGTATAGCAAAACTATACAGGCACTCCTACCCTTTCTTTGACATTAAACAACCCCTCCAGTCCAGCATAACTGCACCTCCCTTTTTAGACACTCCACATGACACCTATCTAACCCAAGTCTCTCATTGTAACTACTTTCACCTCCATTATCCTCATTCATCACTGGCATTTTTAGCACTTCCCACTGGAACTACCTTTCCCTTGCTATCCTCCACATTTAAAAACTAAAATACTCTGCCCATCTTCCTCTTACCGAGTCTCTCATTCTATCTGCACCTTTTAAATTTCCTTTACTCGATTCAGCTCCCTTTCCTACCACTTTTATTACATTCAAAAATTTGTCACACACTTGCCCCATTTCACATCTGCTCTCCTTTGCCACCTATCTTGTGCTTTACTTCTCTTTACTTTGAACTGCTCACACGGTTCTCCTGCCCTATTTGCAACCAACATGTGATATTCGTTTCTTCTCCACAACCTTCTTAGCTTCGTCATCCCATCACTCACTACCCTTCCTTTTATTTCCTCCCTCCCACACACCATCTTTGCACACTTTGTAACTCCTCCTTGAACAATCCCCATTCCTAGTTTTACTCTATCCTTCCCCCTTCCCACCCTTCCTCTCAGCCTCTTTGTATTCCATCTCTTTTTCTTGTTTAAATATTAAACTCTAAGCACCTCCCTATCTTGTTCTTTTCCTCTTCCTCCATCTTGCCTTCCACCAAAAAATGATCTGATGCCCCCACCAAGAATATGGACATCCACGATACAGTCCATTCAAGTCCTGTCTACCATCCTTCCATCCACCACCTCTCCCATGTATACTTATGCTCAACTTTCTTCCTAAGCACTATCTACTATCATCAACACCCCACATTTCCCAACCACTCCGTCTACTGGTTTGTCTCCTACCCTAGCATCAAGATCACCCAATACCACTACAATGACATTCCTCCATAAACCCACTACACACTTATTTTAAATCTATCCAATGCCTCCCTTTCCCCTTACACAGGAGGTAGCCAAAAAGAAAAAGGCATAGAAATTACTCCCACCCATTCCATTTCCCTCCACCTCCTGGATGACTGATCATCCCTGCATCCTGTCCACTGCCCTGGGTCAGAAGCAGTATTGCAAGACACAGCACATCCACAGCAAGGCCGCTTCATAAATTCAGTGACACCCCCCTCTCTGTCCCCTCATGCAGGAAAGGAGAAGACGGGTAGAAATCCCTTCGGGCTGCGTAATTTTTTTCCATCATACATACTTCTTCATCCCCCAACCACTCATGCATCACAGCCTCATCTATACACAATCCTTCTCCATTCACCCCTATCTTCTGTCCTCTCCCATCCTTCCTCTTTTGCAAAGCCCCTTTCACCCCCTACACACTTCTCACAAACTGACACCATATGCACTTACAAAAACCCACATCACCCTACTAATACACATAAAGGGCTTTTTTTCCATTTTAAGTTCAAAACCACAGTAAGGGGCACCATCCTAGCTTTCCAATGGGTGGAGTTTGTGATGTTAAACCATATCATAAGGCAACCAGTCAAGGCATAAATCCACTCCCATGCATGCCCCCCCCCCTCTTTTCTTGGTTCCCCTTGGATGGCGGGTCAAGCCTGCATCCCACCTAGCCTTCCAATAGGTGGAGTTTGTGACAAACCACATCATAAGAAAGGCAATCAAGGCATATATCCACTCCCACCATTTTCATACATACATATACCAAGGCTTTTTCCCCCTTACAAGGGAGGTAGCCAAAAAGGAAAAGGCATAAAATCACTCCCACCCATTCCATCCCTGAAAACACGCCACACCCCTCCACCCTCCCTCTTATCTTAGCACCTCCTGGATGACGGGCCATCCCTGCGACTTGTCCACTGCCATGGGTCAGAAACAGTGTCGCACCATTTTCATCCCCATATAACGCACTCCCATTCACCACCTCCCTCTCTTTTCTTGGCTCCTCTTGGAAGATGGGTCAAGCCTGCATCCCACCTACTGCTCTGGGTCAGAAGCTATGCAGCGTGACAGCACAACCAAACACAGCTATATATTAATGAATGAATATATATCAAAGAAATGGGTGGGAGTGGATTTATGCCTTTGACTACCTCCCTTGTAAAGGGAAGCCTGTTGGTATGTATGTATTCTAGTCAAATCCTTGCCTTTTGCAAAATCCTTCACAAATCTGCCTTGTGTACTTGGTTGGGGTGGTACATATACCAAGGGCCTGTTCCCCCTTACAAGGGAGGCAGCCAAAGTTAAAGGCATATCCACTCGCACCCATTTCATCCCCACATACTCCACTCCCATTCACAATCCCTCCCTCCCTCTTTTCTTGGCTCCTGGTTGATGGGTCATCCCTACATTTCACCTACTACCCTTGATCAGAAGCAATAGAGCAAAACACAGCAAGGCTGCTTCATTTGATTAGCAACCCCCATTCTCTGTCCCTTATGCAGAAAAAGATGAGACCTGGAGAAATTCATTCAGGCTGCATTAAAATATAATTCACAGACTAACTCAACCCTCCCCCCACTCCCTTCCATGCATCACAGTATAATCTATACACTTCTCCACTCTACCCTATATTCTGCCTTCTCCCTTCCTCAACAGATATTCCCAATGCCACTATTAACCCATCCATCTTGTCCTTGGTCGCTCTGTCATGTTCACTCCATCTGCAACTCTTACTAATCTTTCACTCACTTTCCATGTGTCCAAATAATCCCAATACGCTTTCATCAACCCGGTCTCCCAACTCCCTTTAAAGCCTAGTAACCCCTACCATACTTCTTTGGTATTTCATCTAAAATCACATTTAAACTTCTCCATGTTTAATGTTTCTACCCCATAGTGCTTTCGGCGCAGTCGCCCCTTCATGCAATCTTCTCTTAGCATCCATTTCCACATGATTATTTCTCAGTTTTTAATCCCTCTAAGGCATTTACTTGCCTATCTCAATCTCCATTCTACCTACATTCCTCCCTTTCCTGCCACATTCACCCCAAGTATTTGAATCTACCCACTTCCTTCAAGCCTTCTCCCTTAATACTAGTTTCCAATTTGCTGCCCTTCTCTCTCCTTATACATCTTATCATCTTACTTTTACCTACATTTATCTTCAACTTCCTTCTTTCACACACCTTTTCAAACTTCCTCAATCCTTACTCTGATCCTACAATAAGCACAGTATCATAAGCAAACTGGCTTATCTCCTATCTTTCCCTTTTATTTAACCATCTCCAATCCCCGACCCATTACCTTTGCAAATACCTCTCACACCACCACATCCATATATAAACCGAATAGCCAGTGACAACATCCCTGGCAAAATTTCACCTTTACCTTAACCACTCTTTTCATTTCCAGTTCTAGCAGACTCTACTGCATACATATACCAACAACTTTTCTCCCCTTACTAGGGAGGTAGGCAAAGTCAATGGCATATATCCACTCCTACCGATTTCATCCCCACATACTCCATTCCATCTTTTCTTGGCTCTACTACTCATAAAAACTTGACTCTTCATTCCCTCTTCAATCTATCATTCACGCTCAACTTACCTTCCACCAAAAAATTCCAATATTCCTACTCTTCTGGTTACCAGTATATAGTCCATTAAAACCCTATCTACCACCCTCTCCCATGTGTACTTATGCTTCACGTTCTCCCTGAACACTTTTTGCTATCATGAACTCTCCACTACAAATTTTTCCTGGCATACCACTTCCCAACCACTTCGTCTATTGGTTTATCTACCAGTCACATGAAGACTTGTCACCCCAGAACGCCCACATGAAGAATCGCCACCCAATGAGATCCCACCTGAAGAACTGTCACCCCAGTACGCCAAATATCAACAGTGGAATAAGGATTATGTTAGGTTAAGTTAGGCTGAACGAGTCTTATGCTTATTGTTATCAACGTATACAACCAAAGAATCGTAAACCCTGGATGACTCTCACAAAGAATTGTCACCCTGTCAAAAACTGGGTGACAATTCTTCATGTGATTCATCTACCCTGGCACTGCTATCTCCTAATACCACTACATTGACATTTCTCCCTAAACCCTCTATGCACATTTAAAACTATATATATACATACATACATATACCAAGGCCCCTTCCCCCTTACAAGGGAGGTAGCCAAAAAGGGAAAGGCATAAAAACACTCCCACCCATTTCATCCCCACATACACTCCACACCCCTCCCACCCTCCCTCTCATCTGAGCACCTCCTGGATGACGGGTCATCCCTGCACCCTGCCCACCGCCCTGGGTCAGAAGCAGTGTCGCAAGACACAGCACATCCACAGCAAGGCCGCTTCATTTAATCGGCGACCCCCCCTCTCCGTCCCCCCTTGCATATAAGGAGAGGACGGGGAGAAATCCCTTCGGGCTGCGTCAAAATTTACTCACACATACTACCCCACCCCCCACCCCCCTGCCCATTCCTCCTCATGCAATCACATCATCATCCATATACAACCATTCTCCACTCACCTCTGTCTTCCGTCCTCTCCCTTCCTTCCTCAACAGACATTCCCCTCTTCCCCAAAGCCCCCTTCACCCCATCCATCCACCTCATCCTAGGACGTCCCCTCATGTTCACTCCCTCCACATCTGCCTTCCATACCTCTTTTACTAGTCTTTCTTCACTCATTCTTTCCATGTGTCCAAACCATCCTAATATTCTTTCATCAACCCTATATATATATAAATATATATAAAAAAATCCTTTACTCTACACTTCTCACTAACAGGCCCATATACACTTGCAAAGACCCACATCTCCCTTTCCAGTTTCACCTTCATCCACATTAACCTTGAAAAGATCTTCCACATTACCACACTTACCTATCTCTTCACTTGCTAGCATAGCCACCCTTTCTCCCCCTCATCCCCTCTTCACCCAACACCCTCCCAAACTCAAACTTGCCCCCTCCTTTTCCTACTTGCCACTAGTGATGCCCTAACCTCTAATACAGGGGTGTGGGGCAGCCAAAACACAGCACACATTCACAACACTCGTAAAATGTAAAAGACACTCACGAAGTTAGGAAGAAGCAGCCATCTTGACATTTCCTGTATGCAAGGTTGGCAGCTGGTTTCTTGCAAAATTCGACAATACCTTCACCTGCCGTCTTTCCCCTTTCATCTGTTACCACAATGGCTTTCTCGACATCTCCAAATACCTTCAAAGAAAAAGAAAAAAATAAATAAATAAATAATTAAGTTTCATTTCACACATTTCCTCACCTTGCAATATTCCAACATATTGAACTCAGCAAGGAAGCCCCAAAATACTTACAGAAAAGGCTTTCTCAAGTAGTTCATTAGTGACCCAACTTGAAATATTTCTGACTTTCAGGGCAGTTCCTGGTGAGGAGAACCTGATCTTCAGCTGTCTTCCTTTGTAGTCTTTAAGGTGTAGATCATGACGAGCCTTCTCAGCATTACTTTTAAAGTCCTGAGATAAAACATTGGATAAGCCTCATTTCACTTCATTGCACCATTGCCAGTATGTCAATTATGAAATTGCAGTAAATGTCCATGAAGATTCCTATTGTATAGGAATAGCCATTTTTACCCAGTGGACAGATAAATTATAATGTAAAACTAATAAATGATCAATTACCATGCGGACGAATGCAAATCCTTTATTCTTGTCGAAGTATACTTCATCAAATTCTCCAAAGGGCTTGAACAACTCCTTTACGTCATCTTCGTTGATGTCCAGTGGCAAATTGCCTACCCACAGACGGCAGTGATTGGAAAACTTCTTTTCGCTATCTTCCCTTGGAGGTAAATCAGTCATTGGACCAGCAAGAGCCTTCAGTCGCTCAGCAATTCGATCCTGGGGGACAAGAAAATACAAATGTAAATACAAACATGCCATAAAGCTTTCACCCCCACCCAATTCTACAGAGGTGACCAAGCCTTATCCAAAAGCCATTCACTGTCCCCCACATGTTTCAGCCCATTCCCCTTCTACACTGCTCCAGCCAGATACAAAGCACAGCCAAAGATGTGAAGCAGGTTTACCCTTACAATCTTGTTATATGGTAACACCCACCCCTTTCCATTTAACCTTAGCTCCATGCAGATGAGGGTTCATCCCTGCCCCACAAATGCATACTTCACACTACATTTCACAAGTACCACCCACAAAACACACACACACACACACCCATAACAGATTCCAGTATGACAGTCACGTATCACTAGTCTTTCAAGACAGACCACCAAGCTTTATACTCTAACAACCAGACATAAGCACCAAAGAAAATACCCTCCCACACCTGATTACATGCCCTAAAAGCAATACCACCAAACTCAATTTCAAGAACCCCTAGCCTGGTATGTCTGCCCTCAGGTCACATTCCAGCATTAAATTCACACAAACATAAAATAAGCCCCATGAGCAACCACCACACACAACACACCATACACTAAAAATCACAAAATTTGTGGTCCTACAGAGGCTGCTGCTGCCAGTTACCTAAAAGCCTGCCCAAGACCGGTAACCGATTTACTTAATTTGTTCTAAAATCCCCTTCAACCACCCCCCCACTCCTCTATTCCCTGCTATAAAACCTAATTCTCCAATTTTGACCTTAACCTTTTCAATACGACTCAATACTTGCATGCACACTTGGCACCCTGATGTACAAAGATACATCACAATATGCACATAATAAAATTACAGCGGTTATACTATCTTAACCAGAATGTTTACAACTACAGAAAATGCAATCAAGTCTTTTCACAGAATACGGGGGTCACACCAGCATCCTCATATACTCATGCCTCATGATGCCTACATAGGGGTCACCATATTCTAGGGGTTTAACCACTTCACTCTGGGCCAAAATCTCACGGGCAGCATTAGCTGCCAGACATACGATTATTTATTATGCCATCTTATTATTTATTATGCCACTCGCATAATAAAAAATAGTCACCGCTTATATCGACCATTCTCTTTCACCCGTTAATTTTGATAACCACAGAAAATGTGATGAAGCCAGTTTAGAGAGAATGTCAGTTACACAGGGACAACTACAATAAATATAATCAAGACGCCGATATGGCAGCCTCTCATATCCACTTGCTCCTCATGCCGCCTACGTAGAGGGCACTGTATGGAAGAGGTTAACATTCCCGATAACCCAACCACTACCCTTACCTCTTGGAACAATTTCACAAATCTCCAACCAAACTCCACTACCACCAACTTCAGTCTTTCTTCTGACTAAGCTCGCAACAACTGGCTAGCCTCTGATTTCCCTCCATTAGCCCCAAACCCTTGCATTTACCACTAACACCATACCATTCATATACAATGAGAACAAATGATAACATTAAACTCCAGTGCAGTCCCACCTTCTCATTCTCCATCCCCTACCTTCACAAGGTCAACTACTTTTTTAACTTTATGACTGCCCTCAACACGTCTACAATGCCATAATCCGTCTTGTAACCCTGATCTGATATACCTTCTATGTAACAAACGACCTTTCCCCTCTTATAAGGGCATCGCCCAGTCATGGCATACACCTGTAATTCATCCATTTGTTGTCTTCTATCTTAAACTCCTATGAATGACAGGTCATCCCTGAACACCTGTCCAATGCTCAGGTCTGAAACAATGTATCGTTACACCTCCACAGCTGAAGCAGGTTTATTTCTACTTCACAAGTGAGTCCCCCCTCCCTCACCAACCCATGAAAATGCAGAGCAGACAAGAAATTACTTTGGGCTGCAACAGGATAGCCTCCATTCAAACCACTTGACTTGTTCCCTTTCCTGCCCAAGACATTTCCACCAAGCTTCCTTTCACCCCATCTATCCACTTTTCATTTACTTGCACACCCAGACTACTTGTACCCACCCAATTTGCCACCTGTCTTTACATCCTTGCTCTCAGCCTTATCTCATTTCTCATTCCATACATCTCCATATTTCTTAACCACTTCAGTACGGGACTTAAATCTCGCGGGCAGCAGCCAATGCCAGCCGTATGACGTGTCGTAATTATAATCGCATCATAAAATATAGTCACCGCTTATATAGATCGTTCTCTCTTTCACCCGCTCCTCATGACGCCTACGTGTGCGGCACTATATGGGAGGGGTTAAATACCATCTCGTAACAGTTCCCTCCTTTTTGCATCTCATAAATTCAAGTCTGCCCTGCAGTGGTCTGCAAATAAACCCCTCTACAGTCTCCCATTTGTTCATCCCCAGATACCCATTTTCACTAATAATTTCATTCAAAGACAATTATTTGCTTCCCTTACTCTATAACTGACATCTACCTTCCCATCTCCATGCCTGCTACATGTTATCTGAAAAGCACTTCACTTTATCCAGCTTCTCACTGGCAACCTGGAGCCTTGTACACATTATCTTACTTCGGCCCCACATTTACCCTAAATTTTCATCTCCCGTTCTGCTATTAGCCTCAGACACTTTTAAGACCCAGATAAGCAGTTTCCTCTGCAAGCGAACTCCACTTCCACCAACCCCAATCCCACACCCATCACTAACATTTACTTTTCATACCACCCCATCCATGTGCATGTTGAACAACCATGATGACATTACACAACCTTCCACCTCAAATCACTGGCTTTATTACGATCATAAAATGTGCTTTGCCAACGTAAAAATTTAAATGTCCTCAGCAGCCCACCCCCTATTCCATACATCTGCAACACTGATCACAACAATCCTAATGTTAACTACTTCATACACAAACTGAAAGACAACCCATTGCTGCATGCCAGACCCCCCTGATAATCCCTCCAAATCTCCTATTCCCTGAGAAGAGTCCATCTAGCCAGGCTGTGGTGCAGCTACATTCTAACCATTCTACCACAGGAATATGGATGACTGCATCTGAGAAACTGCCTATGATACAACGCATTACAGAAGACTGTATTGTACACAACCGTGCATACTATCCCAATATAACATCTTTTAGGATTTATGGGAAAACCCTATTCCAGCCATGGCATTTCTCAAGAGATAGGACTCTTTGGCCAGTAGAGACGCTCCTCTACTTACATTCATTCGTTTTACGTTTTTTCAATTTTACGTTTGAACCGACAAAAAAATTCAAAGTACAGTAACAACTTACGTTCAGAACGTAACTAGAGGAGCGTCTGTATAGGGAACGACAACACCAGATCCTGTTAACCCTTAATGTTCTCTAAATCTACGAAGCGCCAACGGTCATTTCCTTGTGCAAAATACTTTACAGCCTATGAAAATCTGATAACTATTCCTTTCCTAAACCCTCGTGCATAAAAAGTGAAAAGAGAGAAATCCCTTCAGGTTGCATCAAAATATCAAAGAAACCATTCCTCAACCACCCCCCTCCCATTCTTGCATTACAGTATAATCTTTACACTCACTCCATATCTCCTGCCTTCTCCCTTCCTTCAACAAACACTACCCTCTATGGCCCATTCACCCCATCCATCTCATCCTCAGTCATCACCTCTGCCTTCCACACAATTTTTACAAAATTTCCTTCTCTTCCACATGTCCAAACTATCCCAGTACTCTTTAACCTCTTCACTCCGGGGCACATCGCACATCGGGCAGCATTAGCTGCCCAACGTGCGATGTTGCGTCATAATAATTGCATTATAAAAAATAAAGTCAGTGCTCAATTGTTCGCTCTCTTTCACCTGTGTATTTTGATAACCATAGAAAATTGATGAAGCCAGTTAGAGAGAATGGAGATCACGCAGTTACGACTACAATAAATGTAATAAAGATGCCGACGTCGGCATCATCGAATACCCACTTGCTCCTCATGCCGCCTACATAGGCGTCACCGTATGGAAGTGGTTAATCACCCCTACCTGGTATCTTTTTCCACCCCAGCTCTCTTCACCTGTTTCTATCTGTTCCCCTCTGAATTAACTACCATGTCTCAAATTACACAATGTATATATATATTCCATTTTCCTTTGTACCCAACCACACTATTTCCCCACCCAGGTCACCCACACAACCACCATGCACCTAAGTGAAATAAGGGACAATGGACTAACTGGTCCTTTTAGTGTAACTATACATGCACACTTCCAGTCATCTGGTACATTACTTCCCTTAGGCATAATTAAACATGCCATGTAACACCCATCCAACCCTAGTGCCCTACTAGTTATCAACTTCCAATCCCCAGTAACTTGTATTCTCCTAAACTATTTTTTTCTCATAATCATTTTCTCTATCTCCACATTCAAAAAATTACCTATATACTCCTCTCATTTTTTCCATACAGTTCTCCACACACTTTACCTTTCTATATGTGATTTGCAAGGTCTTTTCACTCAAAACTTTTTTTTCAGATCTCCAAACTTGCCCCACAATCCCCTTTCTGAACCTATTGTATACTTCCAGCTTGCCATCAACACTCAAAAGACCTTCATCCCACCACAATGCCTCTCCCATCCTGCTTATCCCATATGCCATCTTTGCATGTTATTTCCTTATATATATATATATATATAATCCTGTCTTATACTGTGTCCTACACCTACTCCTCACCACCACCTACACTTCTCTGAATTTCTCCTGCCATCCTAACAATTCCTCTCATTTAGTTTATCCTCAAGCTTTATCCACTCTTTCTTCTAATGCTCCACTAGAGATGCATATACCAAAGCCTTTTCCCCATTTACAATGTAGCCAAAATCAAAATGCATAATTCCACTCCCATACATGTCATCCCACCCACTCATCACCCCTCCCTCATTGCTTAGCACCTCCTGGATGGGTCATCCTTGCATTTTGCCTGGGCACTGCCCTGGGTTAGAAGTAATGTAGCAAGACAAGACAAAGAGAAAGAAAAGAAAAAGAGAGAGATAGAGAGAAAAGACAGGAATGTGGAAAAATTATGGAACATAAGAGATAGATGCGAGGAGAAGAGGAGACAGTGAAACAGTAGAAAAGAAGTGAAGGGAAGGAGACTGGAAGAAAGAAGAGATAGAAGAGCAGTGTGGAGAAGAGGAGACAGCGGAAGAAAGAGGTAGAAGAAAAGAAATGTAGGGAAAGGAGACTAGAGACTGATGAGATGATAAAGGAGATAAAAGAGGGGAGAAAGACAAGATGAGAGGAAAGTAGGGGGAGGAAGGAAGAAAGATAAGATGAGAAAGAAGAAATGAATGGAGAAAAGATATGGGAAGAAGACAGAAAAGAAAGAATAGACAAGATGATAGGAGACAGCAGAGGAGAAAATACGAGGAGAGTAAAGAATGGGAGATGTGAAGAGAAAGGACCAAAGGAAAGGCCAGGCGGGAGGCCATTGGAGAGACAGGGAGAGTAGAGGAAACAAGACAGGTATACAGGATATGAAAGGTATGTAGGCAGGAGGTACATAGGTTGGTGGGGGGGAGGTAGGCAATTAGAGCAGTGTTTCCCAACCTTTTTTTGGCTGCGACCCTAAATCCACTCTTAGCCTGCAGTCGCGACCCTAATTGTAATAAATTCAACCATTTCATGTTATATTTCTACGTACTTGCATAATGTTTATAAACTTTCGTTTTTATAGTGCAGTTTATATTTACTAGCACAATGAATTTAAATACATTTGAAACTTGAATGAAAAAAGTTAAAAAAGACCCATTGGCGACCCTCAAAAACACCCTCGCAACCCCAGTTTGGGTCGCGACCCTGGGGTTGGGAAACACTGAATTAGAGGGAGGCAAAGGTAGGGAGGGAGGGAGTGAGTGAAGTGAGGGGAGGGGAGGTAGGTACAGAAGGGGAGGAGGGGTAGGGAGGTGAGGAGAGGAGGGGTAGGGATGGGAGGGGAGGTGAGGAGAGGAGAGGAGAGGTAGGTATGGGAGGGGAGAGGAGAGGTAGGTAGGTACGGGAGGGGAGAGGAGAGGTAGGTACGGGAGGGGAGAGGAGAGGTAGGTACGGGAGGGGAGAGGAGAGGTAGGTACGGGAGGGGAGAGGAGAGGTAGGTACGGGAGGGGAGAGGAGAGGTAGGTACGGGAGGGGAGAGGAGAGGTAGGTACGGGAGGGGAGAGGAGAGGTAGGTACGGGAGGGGAGAGGAGAGGTAGGTACGGGAGGGGAGAGGAGAGGTAGGTACGGGAGGGGAGAGGAGAGGTAGGTACGGGAGGGGAGAGGAGAGGTAGGTACGGGAGGGGAGAGGAGAGGTAGGTACGGGAGGGGAGAGGAGAGGTAGGTACGGGAGGGGAGGGGAGGAGAGGTAGGTATGGGAGGGGAGGAGAGGTAGGTACGGGAGGGGAGGAGAGGTAGGTACGGGAGGAGAGGTAGGTACGGGAGGAGAGGTAGGTACGGGAGGGGAGGGGAGGCGAGGTAGGTACGGGAGGGGAGGAGAGGCGAGGTAGGTACAGGAGGGGAGGAGAGGCGAGGTAGGTACGGGAGGGGAGGAGAGGCGAGGTAGGTACGGGAGGGGAGGAGAGGCGAGGTAGGTACTGGAGTGTAGGCTAGGCTACGTAGGTACTCGAGGGGATGAGAGGCTAGGTAGGTACGGGAGGGGGAGGAGAGGCGAGGTAGGTACGGGAGGGGAGGAGAGGCGAGGTAGGTACGGGAGGGGAGGAGAGGCGAGGTAGGTACGGGAGGGGAGGAGAGGCGAGGTAGGTACAGGAGGGGAGGAGAGGCGAGGTAGGTACGGGAGGGGAGAGGAGAGGCGAGGTAGGTACGGGAGGGGAGAGGAGAGGCGAGGTAGGTACGGGAGGGGAGAGGAGAGGCGAGGTAGGTACGGGAGGGGAGAGGAGAGGCGAGGTAGGTACGGGAGGGGAGAGGAGAGGCGAGGTAGGTACGGGAGGGGAGAGGAGAGGCGAGGTAGGTACGGGAGGGGAGAGGAGAGGCGAGGTAGGTACGGGAGGGGAGAGGAGAGGCGAGGTAGGTACGGGAGGGGAGAGGAGAGGCGAGGTAGGTACGGGAGGGGAGGGGAGAGGAGAGGCGAGGTAGGTACGGGAGGGGAGAGGAGAGGCGAGGTAGGTACGGGAGGGGAGAGGAGAGGCGAGGTAGGTACGGGAGGGGAGAGGCAGGTACAGGAGGGGAGGGGAGGAGAGGTAGCTAAGGGATGTGGGGAGGAAGGTATGGGGGTAGGAGGGAGGTGGGTGAGGAGGGAGGTGGGTGAGGAGGGAGGTGGGTGAGGAGGAAGGAAGACAGGTAGGTAGGTACACGGCAGGAGAAAGGCAGGCAGGTAGGTACACGGCAGGAGAAAGGCAGGCAGGTAGGTACACGGCAGGAGAAAGGCAGGCAGGTAGGTACACGGCAGGAGAAAGGCAGGCAGGTAGGTACACGGCAGGAGAAAGGCAGGCAGGTAGGTACACGGCAGGAGAAAGGCAGGCAGGTAGGTACACGGCAGGAGAAAGGCAGGCAGGTAGGTACACGGCAGAAAGGCAGGTAGGTAGGTACAGCTGCACAGAAAACTATCGTTAGTAAATCACGCTAATCATTTTGACACAAAACAACGAAACTATTTGAGACAAGTTGAAGTCTCCATCGGAAATAAGATTATCATGTCATAGTGAATCCATATGAACTCCGGAACTATTATTCGATTCATATTCATTCAGAAGGAATTTGAACAATTCGAACCCCAGAAATACCAACCCTTCGGTATCATAAGGTTATGTTCATTAGCGAATGTTTCGACACCCCTACTAACGATAGTTTTCTGTGTAGCTGTACACGGCAGAAAGGCAGGTAGGTAGGTACACGGCAGAAAGGCAGGTAGGTAGGTACACGGCAGAAAGGCAGGTAGGTAGGTACACGGCAGAAAGGCAGGTAGGTAGGTACACGGCAGAAAGGCAGGTAGGTAGGTACACGGCAGAAAGGCAGGTAGGTAGGTAGGTACACGGCAGAAAGGCAGGTAGGTAGGTAGGTACACGGCAGAAAGGCAGGTAGGTAGGTACACGGCAGAAGGGCAGGTAGGTACATGGCAGGAGAAGGGCAGGTGGGAAGTTGCATGGCAGGAGAAGGGCAGGTGGGAAGTTGCATGGCAGGAGAAGGGCAGGTGGGTAGGTACAGGGCAGGAGGAGGGCAGGAGGAAGGCAGGTGGGTAGGTACATGGCAGAAGGGCAAGTAGGTAGGTACATGGCAAGAGAAGGGCAGGTGGGTAGGTACATGGCAGGAGAAGGGCAGGTGGGAGGTACAGGGAGGGGGTAGGTACAGAGTGGGACTAGGAGGGAGGCAAGTTGGGACTATGGGGTAAGAGGCAGGGAGTGGCGATACAAGGGAGGTAGGTAGTGTGGGCGTAGGAGACATAAATAGGTCAAAGAAGGGAGAAGTGAGGGTGTGAAATAAGCATGTAGGGCAGAAGACGGAAGATGTGGAAGACGGAAGATGTGGAAGAAGAGGAAGGGAGTGTGGGGGGGAAGGAGGAAGACTGTCAGTGACACCACAGGTTGTTTATTTTTCACCCAACTAGACAATAGCTGACACTTATTGCAAAAGCAAACGAGATGCTAACAATAGGGTTTACTGCATATACATCTACCAAAGGCATCCAGTATACATTTAAAAAAGAACCTTCCCTCCCTTCTGCAAAGTGTGCCTTTGTTCCCTGCCACATTGCCCTGGTCAAATGTCATGCAGCATAATCCCTCCACAGCAGGGTTAAAAAACTGGAGCAGATTTATCCTCACTGATTCATATAATTCTAGTTCACACACATGCGTATATTCGACCACCCCTTCCGTCTCACCGATGAAATGTTATGTTCCCTCCCATTACTTGGGCCTCCAACCATAATTATTGTGCTGTACCCTCACTGCATGATCCTGACCATACCCTTTTTAATCAATTCACAATTGCCTTACATTCTATGCAATTCCTTGCTAAACATACATCCAATGCTTCCTTCAACTTAATTGTCTACCTCATTCTAATGCTGCCTACAAACCTTTTCTAGCATTTCTCAATTCCCAAGGAACCAGCTTTCTTTCAACACATTTTATTCCTCACGGATTATTTTTGAAACACGTAATTCCCAAACACATTCAGACCATGCCTTTCCAACAAACATTCTATGGGCACACTAATCATCCACTTATTCACTTTATATTCTGAAACTCTCCTGGTCTCAAATTAAACTTGTATCAAGTCGATAACTAAGCCTTCCAAGCACTTCTTTTCAACTTCATCATTCTCACTTTAAATTGAAAATGCCTACAAATGAAAATAAACTAAACTTACCATCTCCCTCATGCCACCATAACCTCCCTGCAAGAGAGAATATACTTTTGAGTATATGAAAACAAAATAAGGTGAAAATTACTAAAACTATTCAATCAATATTCAAAATTAGGAGTGATTGGGGGAGAGGAAGTGGACAGAAAAGATGAAGATGATGAATGGTTTAACGTTACAAACTCCCTCATATCGGAGGGCTGGGACTGTGCCCCTCAAAGGTCTTTGTAGCGTGGAATTTAATGAACAATGCCCTTGTTTCAACTTCGCCGGTGGCAGGATTCGAACCGCCATCCCCTCGACCTTTGCCGCAAGTAACAAGTATGTGTCATGAGACAGAGGATGGTGATGGGTGGGTGGGTGGATAAATTCAGAGTTGGACAAGGGAAGTAATATTAAAAGAAAAAGTCTCTAAAGTATGTTTGCAACTGTATATCAAATAATTCCATATATTCCTTGACCCTAAAAAATTACCCCACATAATAACATACTACAGCACAGAAAACTCTTATAGTCCATTAACATACCACCTCCAAAGCCTTTAGAATATAATGCACCTCTCTAAACCTTTTTACAGACATTCACCTGTTTGGTCTACAATTGCAATTACCCAAAACATCCAACGATCCCACTATTTCCATATACCCATAAAAGCACCTGAAAAATTGCCAATAACCTACTAGCCAGTTTTTGCAACACATCTTTCCATGCCCATACAACCAAAGCTGGTCTTCACAAATTATGTTAACAGACTTTAGCCGTCACAGAAGTCCCGAGATAACCCAAGAGTCTCCAAAATAATACAACTGAAAGCATAGTTAATACTTTACTAATTCACATTAAAGTAAAAAATGACGACCCCCTATGTATGTGTCATGAGCTGCAAGTGGGATGAACAAGAATGCTGGCATCAGTTTCCCAATTATGTTTATTTTGTTGTAGGCGAGTGACCCCCCATATTCTGTGAACAGGTTCGATTATATTTATTTAGGGTGAAAGAAAGCGTACAACAATAGTAACTTGTAATGTATCACTGTACATTAGGCAATCTAATGTGAATATTTGACTTATTGAAGAGGCTAATGCCCCCCCCCTCCCCCACATCGCAGAATGCATATACATTAAGTCACTGGACTCTCTTACACAGCAGATTAATAAGTGCTTTTATGCTTCCAGCATTAACTATAATGAAACAAAATATAGACGGAACCTTTACCGATTCAAGAGTTAATTGTCCTAACATGTTTAGGAATTCCAATTAACATCACTTACTTTGGAAAGAAGCACATTTATGCCCCCAACTGTACAAATTAATGTTATGTAGTATGTAGCTAAAAAATTGATCAATTCATTATAGCCAATGTTTGATGGGCCCCCATGTACTGAAACACATGCACCAATTCTTAATGTTTGCAACAGAAACCAACTAAAATGGTAAAATTCCTATATGTGCCTAAAACCCCTTATTACCTTTGTTCTTCATGGGGCGATTATTATGATTGTGGGGGGGGGGGGGGGAATCCCCTTATACAAATGGTTGTGTAAAGAGACTTCTCCAAATTCCTGCCACAGTAAGTAAGAACTCCATTGGCATTGGCTACCATCTAACAGTACCAACAATAACAACAGTAACTGCCTCGGATGCAAAACACGGGATTAAGAATATTCATTCGATCTTTGTTCTATAGTGCTGAACATAATTCTTTTTTGCCTCTGCACTCAACCAACCCAAAAATGAAAATTGGGGACAAAATTCAACTTTGTTGAAAAACATCAACCTGATAAAGTTGTATACAGCTAAGTAAACTTATTTTTGGTCTCCTTTTCAGCCACCTCTCTCCTAACTACCTCTCATATCAATCCTTATCGCCACACCATACCTAAAATATTTTCTGCCTCCTACATTTAAAGTCCTATACAGTGTCATAGGCACATATACCTTCATATGGTTTTCCTTATTGCATCCATCACCAGGTTCCTATTTGTCGACACTTCACCCTCGATTAACTCCACCCCTACTCCTCTATTCCCCACATGACCATAAATTCTTGAAAATATACACTTCCTCTAGCCTCCAACTCACTCGCACCCATAACCCCTTCCATAGGATGATGCCTAAGTAAGCATCATGAGGCACAGGTGGGTATACAAGGATGCTGGTGTTATTGTCTCAATTATTTTGTAGTTGTAGCTGATGACCATTATTCTGTGAACTGGCCTGATCATATTTTCTGTAGTTATTGAGTGAAAGAACAAGTAATACAGCTGTAACTTTATATCTTATAATGCGAGTATTGTGATACATCATCATCATAGACCAGGCAGCTGATGCCACCCACTAGAATTTCTCTCATTGAAGAGGTTCATCACCTTCCTCAATTCCCTAAAACTTCTTATCACACATCTTCACAAACTCATCACTAAATTGTCCGAGACCATTCTCTAATCAAGTCACAAGCAAATATCAGCTAACCTCCCACTTCCCTACACTCACTCACCCTCTCCAACCTCCTTCAAACCACGCTTGTATTTCCCTATTGTGCTACCCCATCCACATAATTGAACAACACTGGCACGGCTCCACCTTCACTCCAAATCTATCCATTCCCAACCCTAACAAGCCCTTAACCACTTCAGTACAATGATGACCACATAGGCATGAGGCGTAAGTGGGTACAGGATGCCAGTGTCTTGATTATACATTTTTGGTAGTTGTGCATGAGGTACCCCCAGATCAACAAACTGGTTTGATCACACATTGTGTTTATTTACTCAAAGTAAAAAAGAACAAGCAATACAGCAGTGACTTTAAATTTTACAATGCGAGTAGTATCATGGACTTCATACGACAGCCAATGTTGCGAGCAAGAATTTGACTTGTAGGTGGTCAACATCTTTACCAACTCCAATACATTAGTAATAATGTGAGTGTTAAAGTACATAAAAAAATATATATATACATACATCAAGGACACTTCCCCTCCTTACCAGGGAGGTAGCTGAATTCAAAAGTCACTCAACTTGCCCATTTTATCTTCATCCACCACCCTCCCCTCCCTCTCACCTTGGCTCCTCATGGATGACTGGTCACCCCTGTATCTTGCCCACTGCCCCGGGTCAAATGCAATACAGGAAGACAGCTAATCCACAGCAAGGCAGCTTCATTTAGCTATTCCCCTCAGACAAATCCCTTCGGGCTGTGTCGTAAGATCATTCACACCCACCCACTCCCATACACAGCCATTCTTCACACCCCTATCTTCTGCATTCTCCTCTTCTCAACAGACACCCCCCACCCCCTCATGGTCAATGTCCCTTTCACCCCATCTATCCATCTAAGTTCACTCCATCCACATTTTTTTTTTTTACTATTCTTCACCCACTTTTTTTTGTCCATATATCCCAATACTTTTACATCAACCTTACCCCCCATCCCCAATCTCCCCACCTCATTTCTATCCAACCTTACAACCCCTATATTACAAGACATTTATCACAGTATCATCCATACACAGCCATTCTCCATACCCATCTTCTGCCTTCTCCCTCCTTTCCTCTACAGACACCCACCCTCTTGCTCAATGCCCCTTTCACCCCATCCATCTCACCCTTTTGTCACTCGTGTTCACTCCATATACCTTTTACTATTCTTCTCTCACTTTTCATTTGTCCATATATCGCCATACTCTTACATCAACCTTACTTCCCATCTCCTTTCCCACCCCCAATCTCCTCACCTCATTTCTACCCAACCTTATTAAACGACATTTCATCTAACAAACTCTTCCTCTCTTAGGGAAGTAAATGCAAGGGTAATGGGTAGGGGACGGGAGATGGTTAAAGAAAATCAGACAAGTGTGTGTGTGAGAGAGCCAGTTTTTATTTGCTGATGCCACTGCACTTATGGCAGGATCAGCAGGATTAACGGATTTAGTGACAGTTTGGGAGGGTACATGAGAGAAAGGTAAATGTACAACAGGAGAGAATAGCAGCAATTCGAGTCATAAAAAGATGAGCTGGAGGAAGTTAGCTTTAGGTATTTGAGGTCTCATGTGGCAGGAATGGAGGTCGAAGAAGATTGTAGATTTTGTGAAGTAAATGCTTTGGGGTGAATAAAGTGTTATGAGAAACAGACATTTAGGAATGCATGCTATAAGGAGATTGTATGAAGGGGCTACTGTGCCAACAGCACTATATGGGGCACACAAATATACAATTTAAATAAAATCCACCACAAAAACCTGACCATAGTGCTACATCTTTCCTAACCCTGCATTCCTCCTTAATTTTGGTCATACACCTCTGAACACCCCTACAAGACATGCCTTTCCAACTACTTGTTTGTTCCCCTTTCTTCTATAAAGCTCAACTATACAGTATTCTTAGATATTTGCTAGTCTTACAGCAGCAATTTGCACCTTATCATCAGCTAAGTCTTATCTTCATTATATGGAACTCCATATGCAAGGGAGAGAGGGAGGGAGAGAAATCCTTACATTAACAAGTTGGGTTTCGACTACAATAGCTAGGTCAACATGAAAATGGAATTCATGATATTTGAGCTGAAGTAGTTCTCATGGGATGCAAAAAGTCGCTATGAGTATAATGCAATTTGAATTATCCATCTAGCTGCCCTTGTTCTCGAGATATTGCATTTTGAATGGAATTAAATCGGGCCTATTTTCTCCCCGGAAATCGGGCCGAAACGTGCGGTCTGACGAATCGCCGATCGAACGTAAACAATGACGGTTTTTGCTGACAGGCACAATTTTATATAAAAATTTAGCATATGGTTGCATTATTTGACATATTTCTTTAAGATGTGTGATTTCCATGTAACTTGATCATAGAATTACGTTTTTATCCTCTGCAAAATTACCCACCACAGCTACGAATACCTTCAAATTACATGAAAATCACACATTTTAAAGAAAATAGTTTGAATAATTCAACTATATGCAAGCTATTACACTAATAACACAATAGTAACAAACTTAATAGTGTAGTTTGATCCATACCACCAGTGATCATAGATAGCGGGCAGGACGAATCGTAGCTGTGGTCCGTAATATTACGGAGGATAAAAACGTAACTTCTCTTTGATCAAATTACATGAAAATCACACATTTTAAAGAAAATAGTTCAAATAATTCAACTATAAGTCTATTACGCTAATAACATAATAGTAAGAAACTTAATAGAGTGAAGTTTGATAAGATGGCGGGTTGATGTTGATGTTGTTATCCGATAATCCGACCCGATAGAAAAAAAACTAATTAATACCTCCGATTTCTCAGCTCTACCGTAACACGCTGCCTTTATTTTGGTATTAGAATAATCCGCGATACTAGTAGTTTTTCTTTATTATGGTCAGTTGCCACAACCGTAAATATGTTAGCTCATCTTTTACGTTGAAACATATGCCAATTTTCGATTTACTGCTGAATGCAGGCCGCCATGTTTATCTTATGTTTTTATTGACCGACATGTAACTGATGATGTGAATGTTTGAAATTTACTACGATCGTAGTAAATACACTCACACAACATTTTTATTAATTAACTTTCCCGCGGTATATAAATTTGGCCGTTTGAATGGCGTGCGCATAAAATGACGCGCTATTGTGCTCGTCATCGACGGTGGCGCCTCTGGTGGTGTTTGACCTACCTAACTACAATTCTTACCTATAATATCGGCTAGCTCTTATCCTGAGTACAATCCATAATATGTACTGCAAATTAATATCAATGTTGGTAGTATTTTTTTTCTAAATAGATTGGCAAATGTTTTGGTATATTTAGATAATTGCCAGTCTTTCAGTTGCAAACCTATATTGCAAGTATTTAGAACCCCAAGGCAAATGAATGAAACACCAAGTTAAAGAACAGACCAATCATGTTGCAAGATGCATCCAACCCATGCTTTCAGTAGAAACGTCCTTGCAAATAGCATGACAACCCTCCCCTCTCATCCAACCACCCAGAAATTTCAAACCAGAAAACAAGAAATCAATTAGCAAAAAGCCAACAAAATAACATGAAGAAAACCACAAGGGAGAAGAGTCCTGTCTCCTGTATGTGTATATTTATATACATACATATACTGGGCACAAGGGGATCTGAGGTTGTGTAGTAACAAAAAAAAAAAAAATAAAATAAAAAATAATTCAAATTACATAAATAAAATAAATAATAATAAAGAAATAAATTGATAAAAAAGGGTTTCTCTCAAATAGCATTTCTAAGAAAAATATCGGCACTTGTCAAAGAATTTTGTTGATCTTCACCTATTACACGAGACACTGGTGTGTGTATATTTCAACTGCCACTAGAATGGATTGGGTGTGTATGTGGGACTACATGAAAAGTCATAAAAGGAAAGGTGTGAGGGACGAGCATGGGACCACATGGAGGGAGCAGTGCATCCCAAGTAAAGCTGCCCTTGTATTAAGGATACTGCAGAGGCAACTCTGTACAAGTGCTGACTAATGGGTCTACGTTACCTATATGGATTGTGACTAAGGTCTCAAAAATTACCTTCACCCCCCTCCCCCACCACCACTGTAGCTAGTCCTGCTGTGTTAAGAACAGGGATTATATCAGGGTTGCCGGACATGACCACTATAGACCTAGTAGGCCAAGTAATGGGACAAACTGACCAACAAGCCATGGCCACAACTATACTTAGATTTGACATATTCATACAGAAAATACTAAGGTATTATGAGCCAGCACTTCATTACCCAGATCTTGAACCAACTCAACGAGTCATAGGTGTAACCTGTACCAACTTTAAATTTCTACCAAATATTCCAATCAATTAGCTAGGTCAACATGAAAATGGAATTCCTGATATTTGAGCTGAAGTAGTTCTCATGGGATGCAAAAAGTCGCTATGAGTATAATGCAATTTGAATTATCCATCTAGTTGTCCTTGTTCTCGGATATTGCATTTTGAATGGAATTAAATCGGGCCTATTTTGTCCCTGGAAATCGGGCCGAAACGTGCGGTCTGACGAATCGCCGATCGAACGTAAACAATGACGGTTTTTGCTGACAGGCACAATTTTATATAAAAATTTAGCATATGGTTGCATTATTTGACATATTTTCTTTAAGATGTGTGATTTCCATGTAACTTGATCATAGAATTACGTTTTTATCCTCTGCAAAATTACCCACCACAGCTACGAATACCTTCAAATTACATGAACATCACACATTTTAAAGAAAATAGTTTGAATAATTCAACTATATGCAAGCTATTACACTAATAACACAATAGTAACAAACTTAATAGTGTAGTTTGATCCATACCACCAATGATCATAGATAGCGGGCAGGACGTATCGTAGCTGTGGTCCGTAATATTACGGAGGATAAAAACGTAACTTCTCTTTGATCAAATTACATGAAAATCACACATTTTAAAGAAAATAGTTCAAATAATTCAACTATAAGTCTATTACGCTAATAACATAATAGTAAGAAACTTAATAGAGTGAAGTTTGATAAGATGGTGGGTTGATGTTGATGTTGTTATCCGATAATCCGAACCGATAAATAAAAAAACTAATTAATACCTCCGATTTCTCAGCTCTACCGTAACATGCTGCCTTTATTTTGGTATTAGAATAATCCGCGATACTAGTAGTTTTTCTTTATTATGATCAGTTGCCACAATCGTAAATATGTTAGCTCATCTTTTACGTTGAAACATATGCCAATTTTCGATTTACTGCTGAATGCAGGCCGCCATGTTTATCTTATGTTTTTATTGACCGACATGTAACTGATGATGTGAATGTTTGAAATTTACTACGATCGTAGTAAATACACTCACACAACATTTTTATTAATTAACTTTCCCGCGGTATATAAATTTGGCCGTTTGAATGGCGTGCGCATAAAATGACGCGCTATTGTGCTCGTCATCGACGGTGGCGCCTCTGGTGGTGTTTGACCTACCTAAATCAATGTATGCTGTGTATACATAGGGGTACACAATGCACATGTTCATAGTTCTTTACGTTCTTACGTAGTTGGAGTTTCTCGGCCGTATTCCGCCGCTTACACAGCACTCATTACAGCCGCCCTCATACAAACTAACACTTATATTCTTGCTTCATAGTCATATCATCCCGATCATAACACTCGGTAAACAAGTATGTCTTCTGTCTTTTCTTGAATATTTCAACATTTTCGGCCATCTTAAGATTCAAAGGTAATTTGTTATTGTCTAAGTTTTTTGTTATCTTTAAGTAATTTGTTATAGTCTTTATGCGAAGGATTTAGGTACAGCAGCCATATTCCTGATTCTCATGGCTAGGAGTAAAACAGCACACTGAACACGTGCAAATGCAATGTCACCGCTTATGTCACTGCCGAATTCATCGTCAATCAATTGCAAATACATCATTTCATCTACTGTGCTGTACTCACAGCTATTTTCCTAACCTAACCAAGCCTGATCCAACCTATCATACAGCTTACAATAATGTTCATAGGTTTGAACTGTATTTTGCAACTTCAAAATTTAGCTGGAGCAGTTCATCAGCTCCAGCCACTTTTCAAATTCTGGCGGGCAGAGCTCCACAAGTAGAATTTGATTCGATCAGGTGCAGGATGCCATAGCCCAAGCCATGAAAATTAAGAGTATGGCTGCCGCACCTCTAACCAGTTCACTTTATTCCATCACCATGTTCATGTAGAAACTAGTGAATTTTGGTAGAAATAACTATTCCAGTATCACCCAAACACATCTTTCAATTTTTTTTTGTATTAGAAAGATATGCAATGGTTCCATAAGGATTATATCTAGTTAAGAGCTATTGGATAATGTGCAAGTCGGGTTTTTAACAGAACCTTTAAATTGTAATTTATATACTCATTCTGATGCAGTTGCTGCATCATCAAACTAATTTCTCAAATAGCATCAGACACTCCACTCTGCACCATTCAATGTGGGACCAACAAAGGGGAGCAGTAAAATTTCAGAATCAAACACGACTTGTGTTGTCCAATAGTTCCTTTATAACCAAGCTTGGTATTTAAGTGGATTCATCTCTACCACTCGTAAGACATATTGTACATTTTTGTACCTATATTTATTCATCCTTAAAAGTGGCAGATTGCCGACAAGATTGACGAGATAAACACTGTATGAGGACGGAACCTTTATTTGTACGCCATTTCGCTTATTACAGCTGTAATAAGCAAAACGTTGTACAAATAAAGGCTCCGTCCTCATACGGTGTTTATCTCATCAATATTTATTCATATCACAACCTTTTGCTCCACACCATTTTGACACTTGCACCAACAGCAATTTGGCAATTTTTGCATCTAAATTAGAACTGCTCCAACAACTTTTAGTAATGCTTTTCCCTCAAAATAATATGAAGGGATGAACAAATTTTAGAAATGCACACCTATGCAATATAGCATTAGAAAATTAAATATCAATATAATTTTTCCTGGAGGAAATCAATCAGAATACATTGCTAAAATCTATAGAAACAAATGAAGTCACTTCAACTTTAGACGCCATCTTTGTTTTGATAGATTTGGAGACAACAATGACCCTGATGGCCTCTAGAATTACATGTACCACATTACTAACTGCAGGTTAGGTTAGAACAGATTAATTTATCATACTTCAATTTCAACTGCCGCCTTTTCAACAAAGATGGCGTCTCAAGCAACCAAAGTGGCTATGCATTCGTTTATAGCTTTCTACCAACCTTTTCTATTAATAAACGCCAAGAATATCATTACATTGATATCTATAAAATTTGTATTTTTCTACTGCTATCGCATTGGTGTGCACTCCTAAAAATTTACCAATAATGCCTGCCACACACACACCAAAGTCTGTACCATCATAAAGTGCAAGACCATCCATTCCTGCACATTTTTAGGCTAAGTTGAATTAAAGTAGAATAAGGAGAAAAACAACTTTGAAAAACTTGTGCGATATTTGCAACAATAATGGCGCTTCATTGACTTGTAGTGGGAATGTTTTTTTTTTTTTACGTTTGGTTTTTTTCACCATCCCTTGATTTCCACATGAAACATTACCAAGAAGTTGCCGGATTTGTCCTCGTATAGATGCAAAATATGTAAACTTGTGAACCAAAACTTCAAATTCCCCTGGCCTATAACCACGGAATAGCAAACGTACCTGTCAAATACATATAAACACCACCGGTTTTTTCCACCTTCCAAGGGAGGTAGCCAAAGTCAAAGGCACCCCCACATGCTACACTCCTATCCACCACCCCTACATCTTTTCTTTGACCCCCCTGGATGACGGGTCATCAAATACTAAAGAAAAGTAGTGTTTGCGATACTCTAGTATGACGAATTGCTGGTACAGTATGCAGCCCAAGAATTATACAAATGCTATAGCAGTACATTTACTTGATTTGATTGCAAATGAAAAAAATAGAGCAAGAAGACGAACCTCAACCATAATACCTAGACCCCTTTCATGGTTGCTCACTGTGCGCATTTATTGAAACGGCCAAAATATTCATGCTACCTACCACATGTCAATACCCTGAACATAACTAGTACTAGCATGTGTCACAATCATTATTGGTTCGTTCTACGTCATTTTTGACAGCCGCTTGGAGATTAAATCTAAATAATGAATTCCGAGCAAATCCCCCCCCCCACTATCACCAAAGACCTAACACCACCTCCCCCCTACAACTGAATATCCAAACATGCCTTAGGGTAAGAACAGGTAATTAATACTTACTGGGTACTTGTCACGATCTCCGTAGCCTCCTCGGCCGTATCCCCGGCCACGGCCGCCCCGACCACGCTCGGAGCCGCCGCCTCCGCCGCCGCCGCCGCGTCCGCCGAAGCCACCACGTTCTCCCCCTCTTCCACCATAGCTTCCACGGCCTCCAGCACCTCCTCGGCCGCCAGCTCCTCTTTCGCCGCTACCTCTTCCACCATAACCACCACGATCACTTCCTGGGGTTGGTGAAGCTTCTGTTCCAGTTCCAGAACCAGTGCCTCCAGCCCCCGTGTTGCCGGCATTTCCTCCTCCTCGTCCACCGCCGGAACCGCCGCCGCGACCACCTTGAAACCCACCACCAAGAGAACCAAAGTTATTCCCAAATGATGCTTCATCTTTACCACTGTTTATTCCAACACCATAATTTCGTCCACTTCTCCCACCTGTAAGTCCTCCTCGTTCGGCGTTTGCCCCACCGCGACCTCCACCTAAGCCGCCTCTGTCGGTGTTGCTTCCACCCCGGCCTCCTCTTGAACCACCACGGCTATTTGCTCCTCCACCACGGCCTCCAGTGAATCCAGTTTCTCCATTTTCGTTTCCTTTAGCTGGTGTTACTGGTTCTTTCTTCACATTTGACTGTGCGTTACTTTGGGGCTTGGCGGTTTCCATGTTTTTCAGAAGCGCCAAATACGCAAGACCTACAAACGCGTCCAGTATGGCGGATCTACGTCGGCCGTGTTCTAAATGAAGCGTCTGCGCTAGATGATCGGCAACAGTAGCAAAATTTTCTAGCTTGGGTCATAATTTACGCATATTATAGATGTTTTTATACAATTATTACATTACATAAAATATATACTATTTTTTTACATTATAATCTTATTTAATAATAATAAGAATTTTGTAAATAGTGAATGTCTATTCTCTCGTATTTCCTATTTTTACTCTCTATGTGTTTCATACCTATTCTATGCGTCACTTCAGATTCGATAGAAGGAGCCAACAATGTAATGTCAATGAACTTCTATTAATGTATAATAAGGGGTGTTGGGGGACACTATGTTTAATATAAAATGTTGTTTCATGGGTGAAATAAATAGAAAATACAATTTCCTACGAGGCTCACGTGTTAGACTTCGTTTCATGTTGAACGAACGTGCATAGTTTTTCTCCACTATTAATCACCGTATTGTATGGATAGTGCCGGAAATTCAATATATCGATCAGATACGATTATATTCTGTTCCTAACAAATAAAAATTATAATTTTAGTCATTAAACTGACGAGATGAAGATGAAGTAGTTTTTAAACTCAGTGCAGTATCGATTACATCTGATGTTTTGAAGTAAGCATATTCTTCATGCTGTGAGTATTCGTGAAATTATGAACAATGCACTACATATTATTACATGAAGAAAAAATGTGAAATTGTACCTCAGTAAGCGTACAATAGTACAACATTATCGATGCTGTAATAATTCCAAAGCGCTTACTTTTCTAATGTTTTGTGTAAAAACGGAAGTTATTAATCTTTATTCCAATTTGAATGATACAAGTTATTTTTAATTACCAGCTAACTAATAACCTGTTCACCACGTGAAATTTTTCTGGGAAACATGTTGCATTATAATATGGGAGGTCATGGAAATTAGTAACATAATTCCAATCAAGTGGATAATCATAATTGACTAGTAAGATGTTATTTATATTTTTCTATTATTCATGGTTCGGTTATAATTTATTGATTAGAAAAAAATTCTTTGGACAGCTTAGATAATAAGTAAATGCTATACCAGACAGCTAATCTGCTTACAGACAGCTATATTCAACTGAAACTAAAGTCAGATCTGTTCTAAATTATCTACTTGAAATTTTAGATGATAGTAAATGGGCTGTTTTAGTTTTGCTAGGTTTTGGTGCTTCTTATGATTATTATAATTATGATACTGTGGTCCATGAAGTCCTTTTAGAATATTTGAAATCTATTGGAGTTGTAGATGATGCTTTGATATATTTAAAAAAAACTATTTAAAGGATAGAAAATATTGTGTACAAATTGGTGACTCCTTTTCATCATTTAAGACTACACTCAGGTGCCACAGAGGAGTGTTTAAGGCCGATTTTGTTTAGTATATATACAATAGGTTTATCAAGAGTCTTAGAGAGGTAACCTGTTTGCTGATGACAATCTTATTTTTCAATATATAATATTAATGATAGAGCTGTTGTATTGAATAGTATTTTGTTATCTATTGGGGAATGAATGGCACTTGAAAAATTGAAATTAAATGAAAGTATAATGGAATATATGGTTAATGGAAGTAAAGCTAAAATTGGTGATTGCAAATATGGTAGTCAAATGGAATTTCAATTGACACTACTCAGAAACTATGTGATTTGGGTGTCTTAATTGATAGCAATTTGTTTTTCAATTATCAAATAATGTTAGAATTGCTGGTAACAATTTAAGAAATATTGCAATTATTAAGAAATATATTGATGTAAGTTCTCTGAAAAAGGTTGTAATGAACTGTGTTGTTACTAGATTCTATACTGTAATCTACCAAATATTTGACTTAAGAAGTTAAAAAAAAAATTGAATAGAGCTGCAAGAATAATTAAGGGTGTCTCGTCATGACAAGACTATGCTTGTATTAATTGATTTGCACTGGCTGCCAGTAAAAGCTACAGTTAAGTATAAGTATAAGATATGTATGATAACTCATCAAGTTCTACAAACTGGTAAACCATCAAACTTAAGAAGTGTCTTGGAGAATGGAGGTGATCTGCCTTACTGAGGAAGGCATAAAAACCCATCAAACTGACTCAGGTCTGACCCTATTTGAACCCTGAGTTGTATCATTTGTTGATTTTCACTCTTTTAAGTCAGCCTACCTAAGATTTTATAATAGTTTTCCACTTGATCTACAACATATTGTCAACATCCAAGGATAAACTCAAGCCGTTTCTGTTATCTGAATGTTACAATATAGAAGTCCTCACCATCAGAGAGGAATACAGATTATAAAGTTGAAGTAGATCTTTATTGATGTGAAGGTCCTGCAGAGCACCATTGGTGAAGTGGGACCAGATAAAGAACTACAAGTAACAATGGAAATAAGCTTACATGCTTTTTTGTGTTATCCTCGGCAATTGTAATTGTTATTTTGAACTATGTGTTCTTTTCATTATCTGCACTTCATGTATATTGATGCAATGCCAAATAAATTTACTTTTATACAAATAAGGTGAAGAAGGCTATTAGTATAACTTTTCCTCCTTTATGTTTATAACATGTATTCACATACATACATACATACATACACTGACTGTGCACTGTGTCATTCATTCTAAGTCCTTCATTGTTCCCAAACAGTCTATTTCTCTTCAGTTTACATAAAGTATGTGGAGATGTGCTGGCACCATATATCTTGGGATATGTGCTTTAACAGTGACTATGTTTGACCACTTGATTAATGGTATTTAAAACTTGTAAACCAGTCTGTCAACATTTGAATCTGCTTTTCCTATATAAATAGCTTAGTCAGCAAGATAATTTTATTTATTTATTTTTATTAGTGAATATTGTGTCAGTATTGTGGCTATTACATAGATGTGCCTAATTTAAATATTCCTGATACTTTTATTCCTATATGAGGATAGCACCCAGTTGTATGCATTGATGTTAGTAATATTTGCAAATGTGGAGTATGTTTGTATGTACTTGCAGTTCAGGTCCTTATCTAGCACTAAAACAATACCAGCACAGAATAGGCTTGGTCACAGGTGCAAACTGCCCCAGGTGCAGCTGTCACACAAAGGATACCAACACCTACACTGCCCCATGACTATGTAGACAACAACACTGTATTACAGTATTACCTCTCATTAACGGACTAAAAGGGGGGTAACGGTGTCCGTTTATGTGAATAATCCATTGATTTGGAGTGGTTTTTGGGTGGCATAGTGATTGCACAGCACTGAACAACAGCACCAAAAACATTGAAAACACAGGGAAAACACCGCAAACACAGCTAATTAATGTCCGTTAATGAGAGGTAGGACTGTACTTTTTTAAGTGACTTACATGCCAATCCAGTAGTTTATATATACTGGTTAACTGGGAGGCATGGATCCCCTGTGGGAGGGCTCTGGGGAAACAGATTAATTGATTGATTTATTTAAAGATAGAAACACCAGGTAAACAAGCTTAACACTAAGTTTCCAGCCTAAATTGTTTCCATCTGATTACTGTAAACAACAGGTGATATTGCTCTTCTGACAGCCCTAGTCTTCATCTTGACTTAATCTTATGCAGTCAATATCTTCTGGACTTTAGTGACACATCTATGAATCAGTCATGACACATTTATTTATTTTCTGTTTGTTTGTGTATTATTGTTATTGTTATTATTATTATCTTAACATTATTATTATCATTATTTCTTCATTGTTTTTTGTTTTTGAGATGAAATGTCTGAGAAGTATGGTATGGGTTACAAGGTTGGATAGTGTGAGAAATGAGGAGGTGAGGAGGAGAGTGGAGATGGAAAAGGAGATGCGAGATAGGGTTGATGTAAGAGTATTGGGATGGTTTTGGATATACGGAAAAAACGAGGGAAGAAAGATTAGTAAAAGAAATGTAGAATACAGAGGTGGGTAGAGTAAACATAAGGGGGTGACCGAGGACAAGATGGATGGATGGGATGAAAGGAGCATTGAGTAAGAGGGGAATGTCTGTTGAGGAAGGAAAGGAGAAGGCAGAAGATAGAGGTGAATGGAAAATGGCTATGTGATGCATGGAAGGGAGTGGGTTTGGGATAGGGGGTTAAGGAATGGTTACATGTGAATGATATTTTGATGCAGCCGGAAGGGATTTCTTCCTGTCTTTTCTTTTTCTGCATGAGAGGATGGGGGTGGGTGTCACCGATTAAATGAAGCAGCCTTGCTGTGGATGTGCTGTGTCTTGCTCCATTGCCTCTGACCCAGGGCAATGGGTGAGATGTAGGGATGACCCATCATCCTGGAGGAGCCAAGATGAGAGATTTTTACTGTCCCTCCTTTCAGCTAACATCTTTAAATCTTTTACCACATCTATTGCTGCAATATTGTGTCCATGATTAGAAGCTCAGGTTATCAGTGACAAAATGCATATATAATAGTAAACAATGCATATTTGTTCATCATTATTCTTGTTTCCTGTGACCATTATTTTTGAGGAGTAAAATTTAGATTTTATTTGTCTTTAGTTTGTTGGACGTATCTAAATTAGCATTACTATGTGATTAGAGAAACTCCTCCCAGAGAAGACTATTGATCACTTTTAATTTCTGCTCCCATCTTTAAATGTTTTACCACCTTTATGTCTCCACCTCCTCAGCACAACATTGTCCCCAAAGATAGATAGCTGGTTATCAGCAAGAAAATACTTTCACCTTCCTGAAACAACAGTCAAAAGTTCCCTCCCAGGGAGGTCTGTCGGAAGTTCCAAGGACCATTGTCAGCCGCTGTAGGGCTGTGAGTTTTCCATGCAGTGAAACTCTAGCAACAATTGATTTACTGATTGCTTTCTGTACAGCTCAGATATTTTCTGTGACGACTAAACCATCACACTAGTCAAATCAGCGAGAATCACTGAATATGAAAACATGTGAGTTATTTATATTTTCAATTGAAAAACAATGATATATTGTTATATGATTTCCCCCTTACAGATAGGTTTTCTTGGTCAGCAATGTCATCCACAGAAAATGTAAAAAAGCCTGTTGGACATGAAGGAGTTTGGGCAGCTTGTGGTTTTGCTCTTGTTCTTCTGGTGATTGGTTTACCAATATGGTGGCAGACAACAATGGTATACAGAGCAGTCTTGCCTTATGCCTACATTGATGAACTGGCAAGTCATAAGGCCAGGCACAGAATTCATGTCAAACTCATAACTCAAGACAAGAATGGAATAAACAGACTTGAAAAGTATCTGAAGGATAATGGTAAGTCATACAGCAATGTTTATTTGCATGTGGTTGTCATACAAGATGGGTGTCAAAATTATGTCTCTATGAATATCCATCTAAATACTGAGTGTCAGCCCATCAAGGCTGCACCTCCATTTAGTACACTTGGTATTCAGGGATGGAATGGGTGGGAATGATTTTATGCCTTTTTCTTTTTGGCTACCCCCCTTGTTAGGGGAAAAAAGCCTTGGTATATGATGATGAGTATTTGGATAGGGTCCTAAGATCTTTATCAACTTGGCCTGTATCTTATCTAATTTTTCACATTGGGAGAGCTAACAATTAATTGCTATTCTCCACCTATCACTGTAATCCAGTGACATAAAAACATTCCCATAGCGATATAACAGAGACTGCTAGTTTCCAGTCACTGGAACTCAAGACAACAGTTATTATTATTCACTAAGTTGGTGGAATTGATGTTAACATAGTTGATTTTTTTCCAGAGGTTATCAAGTATTCTGTGAGTTCAAGATTACCCACTCCTGAGGAAATAAACACAAGCAAGATATCAAATTATCATGAATTAGATTCCAAACTTTCAAGATTACTTCATATTCATGATGGAGCCCTAGGAGTATTTGTCATGCCACTCACTAGTGATATGCCAGCAGTGTTATTGGGAAATCACAGGACTGTGTATGTCCAACCAAATATCAGTAAGTTCCCAGTTGTATTTTACCTAGTTGTAATATACGGGAGGGGAGCTATGCTCGTGGTGACCCGTCTTTGTATCTCTCCGCATCAAGTTTTATCTTAAAATCTTGTATAGTGTTAGCACATACTGTTTTGTTGTCTAATTTGTTCCATGTATTTATCACTCTGTGTGGGAAACTGTTCCTTTTCAAGTTTTTTCTATAACTATCCTTTTTCATTTTTTTTCCGTGTCCTCTTGTTTTACCGTTGTCCCACATTAATAGGTTATATTGTACACAAATTTTCATCCTCCTGAATTCAGCTCCCTCATCAATCTTGATCTTGCTTCCCTTCTGACCTCACACATCCCATCACCTCTGACTGCCCTGCACGACAAATAGTCCTGTTTCTAGCTCTGCGTGTTCCCTTTCTACTCACATCGCATTTGTACTTATGTCTCTGGAAACTCTTGTAACCTGTGCTTTCCTGAAGAGGGCTGTAGGTATTAGCCGAAATATAGAAGTTGTACTTTCTTCTAAGTTTCCTTTTATTCCGACTGTGGGTTCCTCGTGATTATTATTTACAAATATGCCACTACATTTTTGTCTAAGTGATATATATATATATATGTGTGTGTGTGTGTATGTAGATATTGAATGTAGATTGATATTGTGTGATACTTTTGTCTTTAATTTTTTACATTTTGCTGAATTGAAATGTGCCCATTAATAGTTAACATTTCCTTATTAAGCCACCAATTGTAATTCATTTATTTGTTGTGTATTCAAGGTATGGAAAAGGTAGCCAAAATTCTTGAATCTATGGCTTGGGATAGCAGCATCACTGACAAGGTTAAAAGCAAGCTTGTTAGTGTTGATGAACGTAAGAAACAAATAGGTCCAGGTGTGAGAAGACAGGTATGTATTAAGTTTTACAAGAGAATGTGATATTTTACTAATTATTTAAGGTAGCAGAGATGTATTTGAAAATAAAAAATATGTTAGTCAGTGGAGTGATATATGTGGCATGATAGATACCTAACAAAAATATATATATTTCATAAGATATGGAAATTATGAATAATTTTTTCATCAATAATTAATCCATCTGTATACTTAAGGCTTTTATCCCCTTATAAGGGAGGTAGCCAGCCAAGGCATACACCCATCCCCACAGGTGGTGACAGGTGGTGATGGATACGGAGCTGCCTAGTGTAGGCCTTATGGTCTCTTGCAGTCTCCTTCATTCTTATGTTCTTTTGTTCTTATTCAACTCCCATCTCTTCACTCTGTCCGCCTCTGCTTCCCAATCTTTTTCCCAGTTTTACTTCATTCTTTCCATACGCCCAAACCATCGGAGAGCAGTCTTTGAGCTACCCTATCCAACAGTTCTCTTTCTACCCATACTCTCTACTTCACCACATTTCTTACCCTAGCCATCCATGTAACGTGAACTATACTTCTTAAACATGTTTAGACTCTTTCTTATAGCCTCTTTCAAATTCCAAGGATCTTCTCCTTACAATGCCATAGGCATAATTATTCCTTCAGACAACCTTCTCTTTGTGTTTATCCCCAGCTGTGTATGTGTGAATTGGTGCACACATCACCAACCACAAATAGCTTAGGGCTGCAAAATTAGAACCTACAACTTTGGAGGGTCTGTGGTACATCACATGCATATATGGGACCAGTGATGGGTACCTGCAAATAGTGGTCCTGTATGATAGATGTCAGAGTATCATCTCCTAGTTCCCCATCCCCAAAGCTCATGAACACCTTCACCCCCAACTGATCCCAAATCTCTTTATCCACTTCCATTTTATTCTCTCCACTTTTTCATATAAAGAGAGTTGGCAATTGATATACTGCACCTGGCCAACTCGTATAGAATGGTGACAGAAAAATCCTTGCATTGATATAACTTGGACAACAGTCCAAAGTTTCTTCCCAAAGAAAGTTATGGGAGGGCCTAAGCACCATTGCCAGATGTGGGGCTTCAGGTTTTCCGTCATTGAATCTTGAGGCAAGGCTACTTCACTTAATCAGCGACCCCACCCCCTCTCCATCCATTCATGCAGAAAAAGAAAAGATAGGAGAAAACCCTTTAGGCTGCATCAAAATATCATTCACACTTAAGAACCCCATAATTCCGCATTCCTCATCCCTCTATTCCTTGCATAGCAGTATCATCCATACACAGTCATTTTCCACTCCTCCCTATCTCCTGCCTTCTTCCTTCCTTGCTCAACAGACATTACCCTCCTGCTCAACATCCCATTCACCCCATTCATCTATCTCATCCTCGGTTGTCCCCTCAAGTTCACTTCCTCCACCTCTGCCTTCCACACCTCTTTTACTAATCTTTCATCACCCCTATCTGCCATCTTTCCCACTCTCACTCTCCTCCTCACCTCCTCATTTCTCACTATCCAACCTAGTAATCCCTACCATACTTCTCAGACATTTCACCCCCACACATTTAAACTTTTCCTCTCTGCCTCTCTTAAATTTCAAATCTCTGCCCCCATACAATGCTGTTGTCACAATCACCCCTTTGTATAATCTCCTCCTTGCACCCATTCCCAGATGCCTATTTCTCATAACCCTTTTTAATCCCCAAAGGTATTTACTTGCTTCTCTCAATCTATAATTTACCTCTATCTCCATTCCTCCCTTTCCTGCCACATGTGTCCCCAAATACCAAAAGCTATCCACTACCTCCAGCCTCTCTCCTTTTGGACTTGTTTCCAACTCACTGGCATCCTCTACCAATGTATATCTCATCACCTTGCTTTTACCCACATTTACCTATAAATTTCTCATATTGCATACCTCTCCAAACTTCATGACTAACTCTCCTAATCCCTCCTCTGACTCTGCCATAAGCACAGTGTCATCAGCAAACAACAGCTGGCTCACCTCCTACTTTTTTCTTCTTCTTCTTCTCTCTCTCTCTCTCTATCTCTCTCTCTCTCTCTCTCTCTCTCTCTCTCTCTCTCTCTCTCTCTCTCTCCTTTTTTAACACTCTCCAGTCCCCTGCCCCATACCCTTGCCTTTACCTTCCGCACCACCCCAGGGCAGTTAGTGGATGCAGAGATGACCTGTCATCCATGAGGAGCTGAGATAGTAGGGGTGGAGAGGATGGTGGAAGGGAGTGAAATGGGTGGGAATAGGTATGTGCCTCTGACTTTGCTACCTCCCTTATAAGGGGGAAAAAGCCCATGGTATATAGATAGAAGTACCTTAATCCCATATAGATGTGGGGTGGGTGAGTGATTGCATACTCTATGCTCTGATCCAGTGTGGGAGACAAATGAAAAAAGATCAGAGGGGAAAGATCCTGAGTTCGCTTGTTCCACCCCATTTAGTTGCCTTTTATGAATCATAGAAGTGTATGATGGTATTCTTGTCCCCAGTCTTCAAAAATCGGACTTGCTCCAAACATTGCAAACTCTAGGTGTTTACATCATATTAAAAGTGTGGAACACATCCTCCTTCATTGCCACAAATGCATACAGTACAGGACATATTATACTTTCTCTGCTATTTGAGAAATAAAGGAGAACCTGAGGACCATTGCATCCTACTTTGAGACCATATATTTCTATTGAGAGAAACTGAGGATAACTGGTAATGGAGATAGTACATGACACCCTAAAGTTACACTTGCACTGCCTAATTGTTGAATTCATGACCTCAGGTTACTTGTAGAACATGTGATAAGTGTATTGCAATGGTATTGTACATAAGTGAGGAAACAATTTTTTTTTTAAGATATAATTGATGCTGAATTATAGATGATAATGTAGCAGCATTCCAAATTACCCATCATTCATACTGTATTAGATTATGTATTGTTAATGATGATTGTAAGATACCTAGCAGACCATTGTATTTTAGATCTCTTTATGTTACAGGTACCTACAGAACCAGGATATGACCTGACACTAACCTTAATGGTCCCTGAACCCCATTTCGTCAAAGCAAAATGGGAAATAAGAAGTGCTGTTGAAGGTGAGCTTTTCTTGATCAAAAATAAGTTTATAGTAGACACTTTTAATAATAACCTCCTACCCCCACCCCACCCAACCTGGGATACACATGCACAGTATAGTACTTGTAACTCCCAAGGGGAATAGTGAGTGGTCAGTTTGATATCAGCTCTGGTAGTGCATCAAATCTATCTTAATACTTTTCATGGAATGGCTCTCAGATTTTTAAGAATTCTTTCTGTGTCTGCTCACATAAATACATACATACATATACCAACAGCTTTTTCCCCCCCTTACAAGGGAGGTAGCCTAACATAAACACACTGGAAATAATTCTGTGAGAGGACTCGTAACTTTACCAGTCATTCATGGAATTTCAGTGACCTTGTTACCACTGACTTATTGTCATTTCAGTGTAAGATGCGCATTTCCTTTCATTCTGTCTTCCCACACCACATTAATTTCTAACCTCTCTTCAAGAGGTTTTCTCTTGTGGGAAACCTGCACCCCTCTTTTGATACACATGTGACCTTCAGTCCACACATGAAAGACCCACCAATGAAGACAAACAAGAAACTTACCATTTAAAGGATCATACTTCTCATTTAACTCATAGACAACAGGAATCGATATTGCCCAAAGTTTGTAATTATTATCATACAGTTTTTTATTCAGCCAGAGAAAACCTACTGGTTTAGGAGTAAGTAGTAAAACTCACACTGCATTTTTACTACAATTTTTGGTCTTACAAACTGTATTGGACTAATTTCAGAGTACCTAAATCCTATGCTGGACCAGATACGAAATGTTGCTGACATAACTGTGCGTTCCCAGGTGCTCTATGTGACCAGTTTGAATATTGCTCCCCAGTGGTCAGATTCCCACAAACATTACAAGTTACCTGAAGAGCAGTTGCCACTGACAATCAACAGTATTGAATCCAAACTTGGTATGATTATATTTTTTGTATGATGATATTTTTAAAGATTCAGGTTCTTATTAATGTGCTAGCTTGCGGTTGTTGTTCTTGTTATGACTGAGTTGACTATATATCAATGCACTATGATGCTTGAGTGAGAAAAGAAACTGACTGCCCACCTAGGCTCTGACCAGAGGTTCACCTCAGATATGGTGGGGTGTTATCAGTGCTCTGCAGTTTGTAAAGGTTGTTGTCGTTCCCTAGACTGTCTGTCCGAGCAGTCCCGTCTCCTCAAGGAAGGCCACAGCCGAAACTGGGTTTTCCCACAAATCCTTTATAGAGTGTATGTTGTGTTGTTTGCGTGCATGATTGTGTATAATGCAGTCTTCCATTATGTGTTGTATGGTATGGGGTGAAGTGTTACATCCTGGGCAGCTGTTCACAACACGGTCGTCCAGCCTCTTCTGGTAGCTTAGAAGTGCTGGGTGGTGACCGCATTGCAGTCTGGCCAAGTGGACTCTGTCCTTTCGTGGGAGAGAGGATTCAGAAGGGTGGATATCAGGGGGTCTGGCATGCAGCAGTGAGTTGTCTTTCAGTGTGTTAATGGAGCGGTGAGTGATATGATTATGAATATGTTTCCGGAGGCTGGTATTTGGTGGTTGTGGAGGAAGAGAAGAGAGTATCTGTGCGTAATAAAGGTCTTTGGGTGTAGTTTTAATGTTTCTTGGTGTGTGTGGGTGTTCTACTATGTAGTGTAGCGGGTGTGATGTGTTTGTGGTGGCTGCAGCAAGTGTTTGTGTGCCTCTCATGTCGAGGTGGTCCTTGACTTTGAGGACTTTTGTTTCATGGTGTAAATGGTCTGTAGGTGTTGTATTTGTGCAGCCTGTAATTGTTTTTAGGGCTTTGTTTTGTATGATTTGAAGGGTGTTGTGGTGTGTCTCACTGAGATTAGGAGCCCATGCAGGACTCGCATAATTCATCACTGAGCGTATGCATTGTTTGTATATTGTTATATTAGTTTCTTTGTTTTGACCAAATGTTGTTCCAGTGATTGACTTAAGTGCGTTAAGTCTAGGTGTGCATTTGTTTTTTATGTTTGTGAGGTGTTGTTTGAAAGACATGGATGTATCGTATGTTACACCAAGAATTTTGGGTGTGTTTGTGTGTGGTATTAGAGTGTTGTTGATGTAGAGATGAGGTATGTATTTGTGTTCTTTTGTCCAGTTGGTGAGAAGTGTTGCTGTAGATTTGGTTGGAGCTATTTTGAGTCTGTTTGTGATGAACCATGTGTTGAGTGTGTCAAGGTAAGGTTGTCATTGTATGTGAGGAGCCTAGCTGAGCAGGCAGGTGTAGTCTGTTGCATTGCATAACCTATGCTAGTAAGTTTAGAGTCTTGTGTGATTGTCATATCAGAGTCTATGTAAATGTACTGTCTCTTCTGTAGAGCTTGGTTTCCGATTTGTGCTTAGGTGATGGGAGATTGCCAACGGGCCTTTTAGAATCTAGACTAGCTGAAATTCTGTTCATATGTATGTGTATGTATGTACTTACCTAATTGTATTTACTTCTATCTATCCATATACCAAAAGACTGGGAGTACATACATACATACATATACCAAGGCTTTTTTTCCCCTTACCAGGGGGGTAGCCAAAAAGGACAAGGCACAAAAAACATTCCCACCCATTTCATCCCCGAAAACACTCCACACCCCTCCACCCTCCCTCCCATCTTAGCACCTCCTAGATGACTGAGAGTGGACACAAAAAAGGAGATTATATGAAGGGCTGATTGTGCTGATGACATTGTATGGGGCAGATACTTGAAATTTAAGAGAGGCAGTGATAAAAAGTTTAAATTTGTTTGAAATGAAATGTCAGAGAAGTATGGTAGGGGTTACTAGGTTGAGTAGAGTGAGAAACGAGGAAGTGAGGAGAGCAGGAGTGGAAAAAGAGATGGCTGATGAAAGATTATTGGAATTGTTTGGACACATGGAAAGAATGAGTGAAGAAAGATTAGTAAAAGAGGTGTGGAAGGCTGAGGTGGATGTAGTGAACTTGAGGGGATGACTGAGGATGAGATGTATGGATGGGGTGAAGGGTGCATTGAGGAAGAGGGCAATGTCTTGAGCAAGGAAGGGAGAAGGCCGAAGATAAAGATGAGTGGAGAGTGGCTGTGTATAGATGGTAATGTTATGCAAGGAAGGGAGGAGTGTTGGATGCCAGGGGAGTAATGGGTGTTTGTGTGTGAATGATATTTTGATGCAGCCTGAAGGGATTTCTCCTCATCTTCTCTTTTTCTGCATGTGGGGATGGAGAGGGGGAGCACTTATTAAGTGAAGCAGCCTTGCTGTGGATGTACTGTGGCTTTCAACATTGCTTCTGACTCAGGGCAGCGGGTGGGATACAGGAATGACCTGTCATCCATGAGGAGCTAAGATGAGAGAGGGGGGAAAGGGTGGTGGATGGGAATGAAATGGGTGGGAGTAGGTATGTGCCTTTGACTTGGCTACCTCTCTTATAAGGGGGGAAAAAGCTATTGGTATATAGATAGTTATTTTTCTATTTACTGGAGCTATGACTCCTGTTATGCAGGGGGGGACGGAGAGGGGGGGTCGCCGATTTAATGAAGCGGCCTTGCTGTGGATGTGCTGTGTCTTGCGACACTGCTTCTGACCCAGGGCAGTGGGCAAGATGACCCGTCATCCAGGAGGTGCTCAGATAAGAGGGAGGGTGGGAGGGGTGTGGAGTGTATTCAGGGATGAAATGGGTGGGAGTGATTTTGTGCCTTTCCCTTTTTGGCTACCTCCCTTGTAAGGGGGGAAAAAGCCTTGGTATATGTATGTATGTATGTATGAGTTTGAAACTTGTTTTGGAAAAGTGTGTGTTGATCATATTGCATTATTCCAACCCTGTATTTTGCAACTAAATAAATATGAATTCCAAAGGGCCCTTTCTCTTTTGTAGTTGGAGTGGCTCAATTGAAGTATGTACCCAACCTTCACCTGTCCCACATTCATCCAAAATCCATTTGTTATCCTTTCTATCATTACCCCTTGTAGATGAAGAGTTATTGTTATCTCTTGTCCACAACTTGGGGCAGAAACAGTGAAGCAAGATTTAGTACCTCTTCAGCAAGCCCCTGAGAGCTAAAGCTCCAAATACTGCCATTGAATTGCTTCTCCTTATCTCCTCTAATGTTAGCATTCTCAGAATATTCAGGCCCTATTCATATGTTTTGTCAGCAAGATCTGGAACCATTTTAGCCACTGGTGTCTGAACTTTCTCTGATCTTGTTTACATTTTTGTGTGTGTGTGTGTATGCATATGTGGATTCAAGATGCATGTTCTCAGTTTGTTCTAGGTATGCAAGTACTCAGTTGTACATGAATAATGGGACCACAAATGTAATATTTATGCAGCCCATCTGCTACCTGGTGTCACTCCTGGTTGATGGTGTATACATTGATACTTTACACTTAATGTTACATAGTCCCTAACTCAATCCCTAAGATCTTGTCACAGAGTAAATTTTGGGCTGAAACAGTGGTCATGGTTGGTTATCTGGAGACCACAGGTCTCCCACAGGTGAAAACCAGGGAAATTAATTGATTGATTGATTTGTTTTATCCTAGGTTCCTTTGTATCTACACGACCATCCCTTCATTTTGTGGTGTACATACCCAGTAGTGGTCAGAGCCCTCTGCACATCCATACTCAGAAAGGGGAAGTTTTGCAAACCAACAGGTAATTTCTTGTGCCATATAACCTTTGTGGTTGATTTTATATGTGAATTTTATTCAGGTTCTCTCTTAATATAAGTTTTATATTGATACAGTATTTCTTGCCATATGAGATTCACAGACATAAAATGCACCCATAATTTGGCAAGGAATATTTAAGAAAAAAATTGAAACCCTACATTAAATAAGAGTATGTTAACATTACAGTTAATTACTAAACTCACACTCCAAACATTATCAATATACCAAGGGGGCTCATCCCCCTTATTAGGGAGGTAGCCAGGCAAGACACACACCCACTCCCACCCATTCCACTCCTATCCACCATCCATTCTTTCCTTCTCATCTTAGCTCCTCGTGGATGAAGGGTCATCCCTGTCACATGCCCACTGCTCTGATCAGAAGGAATGCAGCAAGACATAGCACATTCTCCCTCCATAAGAAAAATAAAAAAGATGAGAAATCTGCTTTGGGCTTCATCAAAATATCCATACACAGCCATTTTCCACTCACACCTATCCCGTGTTCTCCCTTACTTGTTTAACAGACATTACCCTCTTGCTGAAAGCCCCTTTCATCTCATCCATCCATCTTTTAGACTGGCCCCTCACAGGGGTGCAGTGTCAATATTGTAGGTGCCAGAGCTCTATAGAGCTTGAAAAAACCTTCCAACCTTATCATGTATCTATATACAATGGGCCTACTTACATCACACGATGATTAAGTAATTTTTGCTCTCACTTATTATCATATAATGAATATGATTATCAAACAAATAAAAGAAAAAAGAGCCATCCACTTGCAGAAGTATCAGAGTAGTACTCCAGCAAGCTCCAGCAGCACTGCACCCCTGTCCCTTCAAATTCACTCCTTCCACCTCTGCTTTCCAAACTCTTTTTGCTAATCCTTCTTCACTCTTTCTTACCATGAAGCCATACCAGTAATCCATCAGCTCTATCTACAGCTCCCTCTCCACCCCCTGCTTTCTTCCTCACCTCCTCATTTCTAACTCTATCCAACCTTGTAACCCTCAATATACTTCTGAGACACTTCATCTCAACACATTTAAACTTTTCCTTTCTGCCTTTCTTAAATTCCAAGTCTCCACCCCATAGAGTGCCATAGGCACAATCACTCCTTCATATAATCTTCTCTTTGCATCCATTCCCAGACACCAATTTTCCATGACATTTTTCAATCCTTTAAGACACTTGCTTCCTTCAGCCTACAGTTTACCTCCACCTTCACTCCTCCATTTCCTGCTACATGTGACCCTAAATAATTAATCTATCCACTTTCTCTAGCTTCTGTTCTCCAAGACTTACTTCCAAGATAGATATGTGTTTATATTTAAATATGAAAATATATAAGAGGGAGGGTGGAGGGGTGTGGAGTGTATTCAGGGATGGAATGGGTGGGAATGATTTTATGCCTTTTCCTTTTTGGCTACCTCCCTTGTAAGGGGGAAAAAGACTTGGTATATGTATGTATGTAATTTTCTCTCATGTTTTTATTTGATTAACATTTGTCTTTTTTTTTCCAGCTTTCTTGTTCCTAGATGGGGGAGTGTGATGATCCACAATGTTGACATACCCCCTTACAATGAATCTGTGCCTCTACCAATTGAAGTATCTGTAAATACTTATGATGTAATGAATCTTGTTGTGTCACAGCTCCACAAATTATTACCCATTCCTCTCTTGGTGAGTAGAGTACCATTTAGTTCACTAGTGTCAAGATTTTTCTTACCTTAGTAGATTTTCTTCCAGTTTGTAAATTTAGTAGACTGTTTTGTCTTACTGGATTTTTTTTTCCAATTTGTATATTTAATAGATTGTAGATTGCATGCATAGTTTTTCTTTGAATAAGCTTTTTATGTTCTTGTCACAGGAATCGGATAAGGACCTCAAGATTCTGGAACCAGTTGACAGTCGTCTTGCTGGTTGGCAGCTTGATGCCCTTGCTAGGGCTCGGGTATCTACGTATCTTACCAATACACGTATTACTCTTCAGGTAGGTTTTATTTACTTAATACATATATACTTGTAAAGAGATAGGTAAATGTGTGGTGGAGTGGAAGGAGGTTTCTCCAAGATTAATGTGGATGAAAGTGAAACTGGGAAGGTCTTTGTAAGCGCATATGGGCGTTGTAGTTAGAAAAGTGTAGAGGAAAGGGAGACTTTTTGGATATATTTAAATGAGTGCATAGAGGGTTTAGGGAGAAATGTCAATGTGGTATTGGGAGATCTCATTGCTAGAGTAGATGAATCAATAGACAGTGGTTGGGAAATGTGGAGGAAAAAATTGTAGTGGAGAGTTGATGGAGATGTGCTTAAAAGAGTTGATGATGGATAACACAGTTTTTAGGAAGAAAGTCAAGCATAAGTACACATGCGAGAGGGTGGTGGATAGAAGGGTGGTAGATAGGGCTTTAATGGATTATATAGTGGTACCCAGGAGAAGAATAGGAAGAGTTTTGGATGTACATGTTCTTGGGGGAGAGAATATGAGAATGTCTGATCATTTTTTTGGTGTGGAAGGCAGAGGTGGATGGAGTGAACAGGTTGGGGCAACTGAAGATGAGATTGATTGATGGGGTAAAAGGGGTGTTGAGAAAGAAGGGGATGTCTGATTCTCTTTTGTGCAGGACCACCATTTGTAGATACATGTCATTAATCTTTTGAACAGTGCAGATAGATACCCAGCATATTTTATAATGTCAGTTTCATCATTGTGATGATTATTTCTAAAACCTAAGAAAACTTTTCCCCCACTCATTTGCAGTCTCTGTGCGAGTTAGTTGGTGAGATCAGCAATATGGTAATCAGTGATGAAGTAGGAGGATGGGTATGGGGGGCAGTAGAGGAGTGGGGAGCCTGTCAAACTGCCGCTACAGAAGGACGGTTACTTGAAGCCTCGCAGTACTGCACAGAAGCTTTTGCCAGAGTGGATAAGGCCTTTTTCCATCCATCCATGCTGGCACTTCTTTACTTTCCAGATAATCAAAAGTGAGTATTCAAAACAAATTAAGTGGACCAAGGTGGAAATAAAATTTATTTGTTTATTCATTATTTCATTTTTGTTCTTTATTTATTTTTTACATTTTATTTTATTTATTTATTATTAAAAAAAAATTATCAGTAACTTTATATAATTGTCAAAGTCCTATATTGCAATGTTGCCCTCACATACTAACTTATTTTAAAGAATACATTCTAAAGTACATATGTGATTTTGTTTTTCTTTGCAGATATGCCATTTATGTACCCTTGTTCCTACCAGTCAGCATTCCAGTTATTCTCTCTCTCAGAACTATCTTTGCATGGGTAAAAGCATTCCTATCAAGAAAAGAAAAGAAAGACTGAACAAATGATCTACCATTCCTTCATCATTATGTAGCTTTATATATGTACATTCATCTGTTGTGTAAAGATTAACCCCTTCCGTATGATGATGCCTACATACGCGTCATGAGGCACAAGCGGGTATATGAGGATGCTGGCTTTGCCATCCTGGTTATATTTATTTTGTTGTTGTAGCCGAGTTTCCCCCGAATTCTGTGAACTGGCTTAATCGCAATTTATGAGTTTATTATTACTCAGACTGAAAGAAAATGAGTAAGTCAGCACTGACTATATTTTATAATGCAAGTATTGTGATGCATCATTGTACATCAGGCATCCAATGCTGCATGCGAGAATTTGACTTGTATTGAAGAGTTTAACATTTCACAGCAAACAGAAATATTAATGATTCTATGGATTAGTAACATTTGTTCATATTATTGTCATGTACAGTAGTGGAATGTAATAGTTTGAATATGATGTCTAAGAATTTTTTCTCTGTGATATTCATGTGAAAGTTTGAATGTGAGGCAGTATTTTGCCTATATGTAAGCAATGTATGCTTGAATTAGAAATGACAAGATGTATATGAATTATTAAAAACAGTGTATAATAAAGCATTTGCACAGGAGATATTGTTTAGTATGAACCATATTTGATGGCATGGCATATTTGATGAGAATAATAACAGGACGCGTCAGAATCACCCCAAATGATGGCCACATACAGAAACCAAAATCTTTCCAATAGAACACATGAAAAGGACAGGAACACAATTCTATACCAGACACCTAAACAACACACACCCTTAACACTACATTTCACAAGCACCACCAACAAAACAACAACAAAAACTACACCAGTAGTATACTATTTGTACATCTATAACAATCTAGCACCTATACTTTACAAAATATCCACACAGAAACACATACATATACAATGACTTTTTCCCCTTTACAAGGGAGGTAGCCAAAAAACAAAGGCATAAAATCCACTCCCACCCATTCCATCCCCACATATTCCACTCCTATTTACCTTTAGGAAGAAATGTCAATGTAATAGTACTGGGAGACCTTAATGCTAGGGTGGGAAATGGTCCAATCGATGGAGTGGTTGGGAAGTGTGGAGTTCCAGGAAAGAATCGTAGTGGAGAGTTGATGGTGGAAATGTGTCTAGAAAGAGAGTTGATGATAGCAAATACAGTGTTTCGGAAGAAAGTCAAGCATAAGTACACATGGGAGAGGGTGGTAGATAGAGCGCTAATGGATTATGTAGTGGTAAATAGGATTATGATAGGAAGAGTTAAGGATGTACATGTGCTAAGGGGAGAGGGTGGGGGAATATCAGATCATTTTTTGGTGGAAGGTAAGCTGAGAGTGGAGGATAGATGGAGAAGGAGGAAAGGGACAAAAGGTAGGGAGGTTCTTAGAGTGAACTCCTTGAATGAAAAGGAAAAGGAGAAGGAGTACGAAAAGAAGCTGAAGGAGGAGTGGGAGGGAGTAAAGGATAGAGCAGAGATGGGTGTGGAGGAGGAATGGGGATGGTTCAAGGAGGGAGTCATAAAGTGTGCAAGGATGGTGTGTGGAACAAGAAGGACAGGGGGAAATAGAAGAAAGGGTAGTGAATGGTGGGATGAGGAAACAAAGAAGGTTGTAGAAGAGAAGAAGCGAGCATTCACAGATTGGTTACAAAAGAGGACAGGGGAGTCATATGAGACGTACAAAGAAAAGAAAAGAAAAGAGAAGTAAAGCAAAAGGTAAAGGAGGCAAAGAGGAGAGCAGATGTGAAATGGGGTAGGAATATGACAGAAAATTTTGAAAGTAATAAAAAGATGTTTTGGAAAGAAATTAAGAGAGGAAGAGGAGGCGAATCAAGTAGGGAAGAAAAGGTAAAAGGTACAGATGGAGAGATGATAATGGAAGATATGGCAGTGAGGGGAAGATGGGCAGAATATTTTAGGGAGTTGCTGAATGTGAAGGATGATAGGGAAGGAAAGATAGCTGCAGTGGGAAATGCGAAGAAAATGAGAGTGATGAGTGAGGAGAATGGAGGAGAAATAAGGAAGGATGAGGTGAAGGCAGTTGTAAAGATGATGAAAGCAGGTAAGGCACCTGGTCTGGATGGATGCCATGCAGAATGTCTGAAAAAGGGAGGTTCAGTGATGGTGGACTGGTTGGTGAGGTTATTTAATGTTTGCTGGAGAGAAGGTAGAGTACCGGAGGACTGGAGAAGTGCCTGTATAGTTCCTCTTTACAAGGGAAAAGGGGACAAGTGTGAATGTAGTAATTTCAGAGGGATTAGCCTGTTGAGTGTAGTAGGGAAGGCTTATGGGAGGATCTTAATTGAGAGGATTAGGAGAGGAACAGAAGGAGTAATTGGTGAGGAACAGTGTGGATTTAGGACGGGTAGAGGTTGTGTAGATCAGATCTTTGTAGTAAGACAGATATGTGAGAAAGCTATAGGAAAGGGGAAGGATGTTTTTTTGGCTTTTATGGATCTGGAAAAGGCTTATGATAGGGTAGACAGAAAGGCACTGTGGGAGGTTATGCAGATTTATGGGATAGGAGGAAAGCTTTTGGGAGCTGTCAAGAGTTTTTATGAGAGTAGTAGAGCATGTGTTAGGATTAGAAATGGAGAGAGTGAGTGGTTTGAAGTAAAGGTGGGACTTCGTCAAGGATGCGTTATATCGCCCTGGCTGTTCAACTTATACATGGATGGGGTGGTGCGAGAGGTGAATGCTAGGGTAGTGAGTCAGGGATTGGAGATGGTTAAAGAAAATGGAGAAAAGTGGGAGGTGAGCCAGCTGTTGTTTGCGGACGACACTGCGCTTGTGGCAGGGTCAGAGGAGGGATTGAGGAAGCTGGTGGCAGAGTTTGGGAGAGTATGTGATAGAAGAAAGCTAAAGATAAATGTGGGTAAAAGTAAGGTGATGAGATGTAGAAGGGGTGAAAGTGGCAGTAGACTGGAAGTGAACATTAAGGGAGAGCGACTGGAGGAAGTGGATAGTTTTAGATACTTGGGTGCAAGTGTAGCAGGAAAAGGTGGAGTGAAGGTGGAGGTAGAATGTAGATTGAGAGAAGCGAGTAAATGCCTTGGTGGTTTAAAGAGTGTAATGAGGAATAGACATTTGGGAATGGATGCGAAGAGGAGACTGTATGAAGGAGTGATTGTGCCAACAGCACTGTATGGGGCAGAAACGTGGAACATAAGAGAGGAAGAGAGAAGGAGTTTGAATGTGTTTGAGATGAGGTGTCTGAGAAGTATGGTGGGGGTTACTAGGCTGGATAGAGTGAGAAATGAGGAGGTGAGGAGGAGAACAGGGGTGAAAAAGGATTTGGGAGATAGGGTTGATGAAAGAATATTAGGATGGTTTGGACACATGGAAAGAATGAGTGAAGAAAGACTAGTAAAAGAGGTATGGAAGGCAGATGTGGAGGGAGTGAACATGAGGGGATGTCCTAGGATGAGGTGGATGGATGGGGTGAAGGGGGCTTTGGGGAAGAGGGGAATGTCTGTTGAGGAAGGAAGGGAGAGGACGGAAGACAGAGGTGAGTGGAGAATGGTTGTATATGGATGATGTTGTGACTGCATGAGGAGGAATGGGCAGGGGGGTGGGGGTGGGGTAGTATGTGTGAGTAACTTTTGACGCAGCCCGAAGGGATTTCTCCCCGTCCTCGCCTTATATGCAAAGGGGGACGGAGAGGGGGGGTCGCCGATTAAATGAAGCGGCCTTGCTGTGGATGTGCTGTGTCTTGATACTGCTTCTGACCCAGGGCGGTGGGCAGGGTGCAGGGATGACCCGTCATCCAGGAGGTGCTCAGATGAGAGGAGGGGTGTGGAGTGTGTTTGGGGATGAAATGGGTGGGAGTGTTTTTATGCCTTTCCCTTTTTGGCTACCTCCCTTGGAAGGGGGAAAAATCCTTGGTATATGTATGTATGTATGTATTTAACCCCTCCCTCTTATCTTGACAGCCAGACAACTAAACAAGCCCTTCAAGAAAGACCACCAAACTCAATACTCCAACAACAACCCACAGATCTTAGCCCCACAGAGAAAACCCTTCAACATCTGACAAAAACCACACAGGCATGCCTGTGCTCAGGACACCATCCAGCATTAAGACAATACTAACACAGAATAGAATTGGCCACAGATAAACTTTTCCAGATGGAACCACCACACAGAAGACACAAAATACCTCGTACTACAATGCTCCACATTAACAATACCTGGACAAAAACACAATATCTCTTCTCTCAGCAGCTTGCAGTCTTGCCCAAGGGCTGTTGCTAGCTTTCTGGAGGCCACAGGTCATATGCAAGAGAGACCAAGGGCCACAGATTAGTTAATTGATTGATGGCATGGAAGACTTTTTTTTTTTTCCCTCTCTCTCTCTCTCTCTCTCTCTCAAAAAAAAAAAAAAAAGTCTGAAAATATACCCCAAGTCTTAGATGTTATATTGAGGTATAATGATAATGGTTACTTAGAATTTCACAGTTGGCAGCCATCCCAGGGCCCTCCCATAGCTCTGTCTGGAAAGAAAATTGGATTGTTGACTGTTGTATTCTACCTATATATACATACCAAAAGGCTTCTTCCCCCTTGTAGAAAAGGTAGCCAGCCAAGATATGTACTCATCCCCCTATCTATCCCACATCCATCCAACACTCGCTTGCTTCCCTTTTATCTTAGCTCCTTGTATTTACCTAATACAGGAAAAGAGCATCACTTATGGGGTCCCATCTACTCACCAATTTATCAAACATAGCCTTCAATTCATTTATGGTTCCAACTTGGTTTATATCCTATCTATATACCAAGAGGTTTTTCCTGCAACAACAACAACAACAACAACAGATCTAGAGAAGCTTGTATCCATGACCTTGTGATGCCCTCCCATCCCAAGTCAAGATCTCTGTCAACATTGTCCACCCTGTTTAATGTTCTGAACACAGTCACATCCTCTCTCTCTCTCCAATCCTTGGACAATGACAGGCATAGTACCTCTAATCTCTCCTCATACAACTTTTATGCAGGGCTTGGAATCATGTTGGTTGCTGCTCTTTGTATTATTTCACGTTGCTTAGAGGTTGTACCTACCAATCTATATACCAAAAGGCTTCTTCCCCCTTACATGGGAGGTAGCCAGCCCTGAGGGGCTGGCACTCAGTCTCCAGTCTGACAACCATCAGCTTCTCTTCTCTTCCTACAACTTTGAGCTGGTGACATAGAACAGTCCCACACTGAGACAACACAAACATCAATCCAAAGTTTATTCCCAGGGAAATCTATGGGAGTTTCCAAGGACTATTGCCAGCCACTGTAGGGCTATGGGTTTTCTATTTAATTAAACTTGAGGCAACAATTTTTTGATTGATCATAAATTACAACCAAGACAACCCTGTATCATCCTTAAATTGCACAGTATATCAATTTGAAAAGGAAGTCCTTCGTGTCAGAGATTTAGAATGCATCAGTTTCAGAAAAAACAGAAGATGAATATGATCCAGGATGATCAAACCAGTGGTCACATTAATGGAAGGATTGATCCAGCTAAGCCTTCCAAATAGTTCCACCCAAACATCCACACCAAGTGGAGACCATCCACATGATACAATAACTCACCTTACACAAACCCCTATGCATGGTGATCTGATTTTGCTTACCTGCAATAAATCCCACTTCAGGGTTTTGCAACCCTGTCCATTATGTCTTCTAAGAAGGAGGCAAGACCTTGAAACTTTATTCAAAGGCAGGTTGAAGGAAAGCCAACTGCTTCTGCATCAACCAACAAATCATCTGAAAACAAAGAAACCCCACATACATCCATGGCTGTCCTCGCATCATCATAACTGATGTTTTGAAACAGCACCAGGATGCTGTAAAATAGGACATTCCCACCTTATACATGGCCACCCCACACCAGGAAATGACCTCACATTTGCCAATGTAAGGCTCTCCTCACAATATCACACATACTTCTGGAGTGTCCAATTTACACATCATCCTATGATGACTACATACTGTCATTTACCCACACAAACAGCAATGACTACATCAAATCCTGGGCAATTAAAACACCAATACTTCTATCATCTATTCACAACTTCCTACAGAAAAGAGTGCCATTAGCCAAATTACAAATACCCTCAACTAACTAAACCAACACATGAAATAATAGATCAAAGGACAACAGTGGTGCAAGATTGTCCACAGGGATAGAGATGCTGGTAAACTAGTCCATAACAATATCACAGCTATATACCTTCACTTGTCATTAGAATACTCCCTCATCCTTTCCCTACCAGAAGTGCAAGAACCTCCTACACAACCCTCCACCCCCTTCAGTCCACCAAAACCCATTCACCCCCCCCCCACCTATGACAACTCTTCCACCCCATAAAAAGATGCAGCTCTTTGGGAGAAATCATAAAATATGTAATGGAGTACATAACTACACACTACCAATAAAATCATCATCAATTGGGAGTAGCTGCCAGGATGATCATTACTTCACTCCCACATTTGGTGCCAGTTCCCATGGTCTCTCCAAGGAAGCTCCCATTCAGCTACCTTTCCCACTCCAAACAAATTTACATCCTTACCACCCCACTCGTGTACATATTGTGACATAACACGAACCTGATACAGCCCCATCTTCATCTCAAACCACTCGTACTCATCAGTACCAACCCTACCATAAGCTAATACTCATGTAAAAGCTTTTGACTGCCCTTAACAATTTTCCCACTATCACATTCATTGGCAATACCTTTGTCTACTGTCATAACCCTTCCCCCAAAAAATCCATACCTTTTGCCAAAAAAATTAACTTATCTGCCTTACTACAAAAATGTGTTTCATGCACCCTCTACATTTCCTAAACCCACACTACTTGTCTCCAATTACTCCCTGTTCCTCTCCTTAATATTACTTGCCATTTAAACTTAAAGAACTTACTTTGGTTCATCCTTGCATTTATCAATTATACCATTATCAAAGTTCTTTTCTGCCTTCCTTCAGGATCTTGTTTCCATTCTTCATTAGCTCTATTTCTTCTTTTCCTCCATATATCTTAAGCCTCATCTCCAACTTCTTTAGCTATCAGTCTTTATTAAACCAGTCATTTTATGATTTCCCTTCCCACACTTCTTAGCACATGTTCAGTCCCACCTGAGATGTACAGGAATAGAAATTTCCATTTACTGTCATTATTGGTAATATTCATGAATTCTTCTCAATTGACTTCTAGTAACCTACCTTCCAACTGGAATTCAAGTGGTACATGGGCACTTTTTCCTATAGAACAAAGATACTTGAGGGAACCATTAATGTCTGATTCCTTGGTAAGTAGCAGGTCCAACCTCATTGGAGTGACATCTACCCGAGTCATGTCTTTTACCTTGTGGTCATTAAAATATTCAAGTCCACCCATTCTTATGAAGACGTCTGCTCTTATACAGTAGGTCAGCTCTTGGAGAGGCACCCACTTCTTTAATATGAAGACCCACCACACATATTAAAACCTATTTAATGCTCTTGTCATCCCTGTCTCCTGCTATACTTTTTCTTTTTTTCTTGAGGGAATATGAAAAAAACAAATTTGACACAATATTTATTTCACAACAAAAATTAAGATTCAAAAGCACCAACGTCTTTATCATATACTGTACATATTTTTTTGTTTGTTTTCTCATATTAACAACACATAAAAGGCTCCTCCACGAAACGTATGTTTGCAAAATTTGTCCATCTGTCTTTAGAAATTGGGTAGCCTGCAAGAGAGATCTGAGGCAATGGACCACTTAATTGATGCACACACAAAGTAAATGCTGCAATAATAATATCAATATTTGTGCAAAAAGAAAAAGATTGCATTGAAACAAGTCATTTGAATCACACACAGTAAAAGTCCAATAATCCAAATGGCAGTGGACCAGAAGTTGTTCAAATCATTAGATTTGTCAAATTCTTAGATGTGGCCCCTAAATTCACATACACAGATGAAGGGATATGAATTTTATTATTCAGCAGTTATACAAAGAAGTGGTGACCAGCAGTTCAAATAGGCAAAATTAAGCAAAAATAAATCCAGGGGTATTAAGGGCCCAAAATACTGAACAAAGTATATTGAGTATCTCAACAGTTAGTTTTTTCCCAGAGATCTGTGCAAAGTTCTGAGGACTATTGCCAGCCACTGTGGGGCTACAGGTTTTCCATTTAGAGAAATTTGAGGCAACAATTGGCTGACCAAATCTGTATATTGCTTAGCTTTTTATTTACTGATTTATTTATTCATTATTATACATATTTTCTATTTTTGCCTCTTTCCATTTGCTTGCATCAGCTCTAGTTCATCTTTTCTCATTCCTCCCTCAAACACTCATAGACATCATTATGGTTCTGTCACATTATTATGATTCCCTGTCACTCTTCAATCCAAAAATTTAATAAATAAATTATAGTCAGCATTCCACTTCACACATGTAGATGGGAAATGGTGGACTAGACCTGGAGAATGTTAATCTGATGTCTTTTTTCTCCTTCCTTCTGCTAGATACAACTCTTAACTGGATTTTCAGATTATCGTTTGGATTAATGGAATTTTACTGTATACAATGTGCAAGCAATAACCTTAATCTACGGCTGCTGAATGATAACCTTATTGTTAAAAGAGGATGAAAAATTTTATGTACATATCACTAAAATATAGTTTGATTAACACAGGTGCTGAGTACATAAACATGCTCATATTTTGTGTCCCATTGAGCTTGTACAAACAAATATGATTTCTAAGAAAAATATTCTGCAATAAGAGAGGGATATCACCAGCCGGCAGTAAACATGAAGACAGATAACAAAAACATAAATTGCTTATGCCTAAAAATATATTTTCCAATTTTGTCTTGGTTCATGTTAGATAAATATACTCAGCTGCAATAAAGCCTCCAGGCTGAGCTTAAAACATATCACAACAGAATATTTTAGCCTAATGGTCTAATTCACAGTTATATTTTGTGGCTTACAATCCAACAATTTTATTCAGCAGGGAGTCACTTTTTTTTTATCAAAGGCATTAACAACCCTCATCAACTTTGTAAACCCAATAATTTTACTATATCTCTACAAAATAGACTATTATTTTACACAGAGCAGGCTATGAAAAAATGGTGAGGATCTCATGGCAGGAAGTCCTCAGCTGTGACTGAGGATGAGACCTTTGTCCAGTGTGCCTGGACTTCCAGGGCAAGTACATGTCAATAGTGGCTGATGATTTTGAACACAGGTCTTTATTATGTGAAGCATAATCAGAACCAACCCATTCATCAGCACACAAGCTACCAAACAATCATTCAGTTAATCAATGGAAACAAACATCATAGGCTCCAAGCTCACTCAATCTTCTCTTCAAGCCTTGGGGATCATCTATATCAAACTCTCTTGACCCCATCCACTCTGGGTCACATCTCTTGGATAAAAGTTAAAAATCAAAGTTGCTGAGTTTCAGTTCCGATATCAGTCTCAAAGACTCTCCTCAGAATGCCAGCCAAGGCAACCCCCCCCCCACCATGGTGCCCAGCCATACGAGTAACCTCCCCAGTAAACAGCTTAAGCTCACTGGCCTGGGCAGGGCTCAATCTGCTTACCTCATGAATATGAGGCCAGCACAATACCACTGTACTAGCAGGGTGGTAACTTGGGAGACAAGCCACATGACCATAGTGCTTCAGATGATGTAAGGTGACAAAACAGGTAATCAGTCATGTCAATTGTAATGTTAAATCAGACTTTTGTATTGCCAACACAATCATAATTACTGGTAATGTAAGTTAACATTCCAATATGAAAAATTCAGAACATATTTTAAAATTTATATATACCTTTTATAAGAAGGTGGCCAAGTAAAAGCATACACCCACCCAACATTCACCCAAAAACTTGTACACTGTCTTTCCTTGTCATACTAATTGGGTCATCAGCAATGCAGAAAGACACAGCCTCTTAATAAAAAGGCCCAATAGCTAGAGCTGATTCATCCCAACTGCTTCATTACATGACATCACCTCCCCTCATCCACTTGAAATATAAAGAGCAGACAAAAAGAAATCCCTTCAAGATTATGTCTACAAATGAAGTCCAATGTGGTCCATTTTGAAATGTTGTTGAATCAGCCTACTAAAGCTTATATATATATATATATATATATATATATATATATATATATATATATATATATATATATATATATATATATATATATATATATATACTGAGAGCTTTTTCCCCCCTTATAAGGGAGGTAGGCAACTAAAGCTTATATATGCCCCAAATTTTACAATTTGCATCCCTAAAAGATACTCAAGATATATTGTCTATTAGCTGCAATCTATGGATCTCAAATTAGAAGCTGACAAAATTGAAGAGACTAAGCTATAGAAAACACAGTGAGGAATGGAGAGATCAATAACAGATAGGAAGACAGCCACTTGCAAAAAACAGAAATGAGCACAGATAACAGGTAGTCAAGAGATGCCAAGAAATAGTAAAAAAATTGATCAATTTATTGCCTCAGGTGTCTCTTGCAGGAGACTTGCTGCTATCAAAGATAGTAATCATTGTAGAATAAGGCCATACAAAAGAAGAAAAGATAAATTGAATATATAGGAGAAACATGGCAAAGGGTGGCACAATCCTGCAAGTCATGGAAGAGATTGGGAAAGCCCTTGGCAAGTAATGGTCGAATGGCTGTTCCTGCAGATATATATAAAAGTATGTACAGATACAGTATGCACCAAAGGATTAATTGCAAGTATTACTATGCAACAAAAGTTTTGTCATAGAAACAAAGGCTTATTTATGAAGGGTCTCATTTGCAATACATAACATTTTCTGTTGTGTATGCTATCATTACCCTTGTCAATGCCCACAATATAAGCTGCCCTGTTGCTAACTGGCCTCAATGAGTGATTCTGTTGAAATTGTGCCATTAGTTTAGGTGTAATTTTCCCTTGCAATTTACTTCTGTTTTGTACTCTTGCAGTATAAAAATGGAAAGAAACCTCAATCATCTTGTGATGATGTGAGAATTGTTTCTCTGTACAAGGCAAGTAAAACAATAAAGGAAATCTGTGAAGATATGGGCTTACAGACTCCCTCAATGAAAAAGTAGAAGCATTTTCATGACTGTGGAGTCTAAAAGGAGTAACAGTAGGAGGAAGAAGTCTCAATAATATTAGATACATAGATGATACTGTGTTACTTTCAGAATCAGAAGCTTGGTTACAGGAATTAGTTACAGCACTAGTAGAAGCAGAGGTCTAACAGTGAATAAAAAGAAAACAGAAGTGGTGGTCATGACAAAAAAAACAAGAATGTCCAAGTAGAAGGAAGAATATTGATACAGGTGGACCAATTCAATTACCTGGGAAACATGTTAACTTGGGATGGGAAAAGTAAAGAAGAGATAAAGAGAGGGATAGCCATAATGAAAATCATTTCAACAAAAGTAAACAGCAACTAACAATAAAATTAACATGAGAACTAGAAAAAGATTTGTAAAATATTACACTTGGTCAGTATTATTATACTGATGTGAAACTTGGACAATTAGTAAATAAATGCAGGACTAGATAAAAGCAGTAGAAATGTGGATTTGGAGAAGGATGCTGAAATTTCATGGACAGAATTTACAACAAATGGAGAAATACTGCAGAAAATAAGAATACAGAGGGAAATAATAGAAACTATCAGGAAAAGACAGTTGCACTTTGTAGGACATGTCATGAAAAACAACAATTAAAACATATATGGCTAATGGGAAAAATAGAAGGAAAGAGGTCAAGAGGAAGACCATGTGGAAAATGTGTAGACAGGCTAAGGATATCTGTAGGAGAAGAAATAACAAATGTCATCTTGTTAAGAAGAGCCATGTGCAGACTGGAACGGAGCTCCATGGTGGCCAACGTCCAAGTGGATATGGCACCCTGGTAAGGTAAGGGAGAGTCTGTATGTCCATTCCCAAACTTCACTATTTGGCCACATAAAACTTCATCTATGACTGAAAATTAACAAGAGGCAGGATGATAAGGATCCAAAGCTTTAAGCATGGGAAATTATGGGTGGAAATCCTCAGAATCCTTGGAGTATCATTGTATAAAATGCAAAGGCAACTGTATTAGAATATTGGTTACTGGAAGTGTAAAGTTTTGAGGAAACTATTTGTCACCAGCAAATTAAAGCAGTTGATTTTGTTAAGAAATACAATGCTGTACCTGGCAATTGAGGTGCAACCATGTACCAATACCCTATCATTGTTCATTAATGATCTAGGGGCCATTTCTTATATCATGGTGATGAAGATCTTTGTAGTATTACTCTAAAATTAAATAATGAACCAAAGTAATTCCTTTGACCTGATGAGTGATTATTTACCCAAGTATTGAGAAATACAGTGCCTCAATTTTCATACAGGTTGGTACTATGTCACAATGATGAAAGTATTAAGCAGTGGCTAAAAGACTTGTGTGGCCTCCATTGAAGATTGGCCTAGTAACTTTCTTGCTATTTTCCCCTTTGCAAACCTGTAAGGCCTCATTAAAGGGATCTCAAACTCAAAGACTTCCTCCTTCCTAAAGCTTGAAGCCTGCATTTGGAAGATTTGGACTAACTTTGATGAATCAAAGCTGCAAAACTTGGCTGTCTTCCAAAATACTTTCAGTAGGTTATCATGAGTAAAGGAAGACCTATAAAGTACTAGAAGGGTAGGTATTGATCAAATCTCCTTAACATGTAGTTAGCATATATTTCTCTATGAAACAAATCTATGACTCATCTTTTGGCCTATACTGTATATGCTGTACACATGTACACAATTTCATCTTCCCTACTGCAGCAGTTTGTATGCAATAATGATCCTTAAATCTGTAGTACATGACTAACCCAGACTCTCTAATGTTTTACAGTAATTAACTATTCACTCCTCATAGAATTTATTTTTCACCTCAGTACTCCAATATTTATTTTGTGCCAGCATCTTCCACAGTCTCTATAACTTATCACTTTCCTAATCATCTTGTTCTGTAAACATATGTTTATATCATCCCTCCTGTTCTTCTTTGCATACCAATAATAATAACTGGAAACCCACAGCCTCACAGTAGCTTCCAACAGACCTCTTAGATCTCTTAAGGAAGAAACTTTGGATTATTGTCTACATTGTACCCATGAGGAACTGTTTGTGTGTCATCAGCTGAAATTAGTAAGAGGAGGAGGAGGAGGAGGAGGAGAGAGGCAGTCACAGATTGTCAACTCTCTTTTTGTGTAAAGGTACATACATACATACATATACCAAGGCTCTTTCCCCCTTCCAAGGGAGGTAGCCAAAAAGGGAAAGGCACAAAAACACTCCCACCCATTTCATCCCTAAATACACTCCACACCCCTCCCACCCTCCCTCTCATCTGAGCAAAGGTGTAAAGGTGAAGGTGTAAAGGTGTAAAGTGTAAAGGTGTAAAGGTGAAGGAAATAAAATAGAGGTCTTGAGCCCAGTCCAGAAACCAAGTGTCAGGCTGCATTTACGGATGGAAGTGAGTGGATTAATAGGTTATGAAGATGGGCAGCATGGAGACAATTTTTTTTGCCCTCCATTTTGTGGGGCCATCACTAGCAGGTACCTGTCACAGATTGTTCAATCACACCAAAGAAAATTGTAAATTTAGGAGCTGTAAAACATTCAGGAAATGTAAAATAAAGGTCACTCATCAGTTTAATACAATCTGATGTCTAATGTGCAAAGGTATGTCCACATATTTTGTATATAGGTTCTATTATTCAATTCTCGCATAAATACAATGGAGTTATATTATATCATTGTATCATACTTCAATTATGTTTCACTTATTTGTTATGCCCTCATGAAATTCCCTTGGTATTGTAACTTCAAAATGGTTTGACAACATATATCTATAAAAGAAAAACCAATGACGGCCACCTGCTAGTAGTGGTTCTGCAAGATGGATGGCAGAATCATATTTTTTTTTATCTTTGGGCCCAACCTCTCTAACAAGTTCAACTATATTTTCTCAATTTTTTCACAAACAAACCTGACAACCAGTGACTGCTCCCTCCTATTACTTTTAGCCAGTAACAGAGAAACAGTCCCTGACTCCCAGAGATAAATGGGAGGGCACGAGGACCACTGCCAGTCCAGTGGAGCTGCAGGGTTCCAGCCAATGACATTCGAAGCAGCAATTATAAGTCATAAAAGAATACAAAAATGACAAGAGTATGGGCAAGAAATGCAGACTGCTGACTAATATATTAACTGCTTTTCACTACATGGATGAGGATATAAAAAGAAAGGAAAAAATTATAAGAAAAAATAACCCAATAAAGAATTAATAAATCTCATAGAGGACCTAATCTAACCTAGATTGGAATATGTAGTGCTAGTATGGGTTCTGCAAAAGGTGAGATACAAAAGGATAATGAAAATAAAGAATAACCAAACCTGTTTTCCAGCCTTGCAAATAAACTGCACAAAGATACTAGAAGTAATGAACCTCAATATCATTAGAAGAAATAAGTGACAAAATAGTCCATGTGGGAGATTTAAGCTGCAAAGAAGTCAATCAGGAGAAACCGGGGGCATGTGGTAATGTAGATTCCTGGGGAAATACCTTATAGATAACACAATGGCCCAAAGGTAAAGACAAACTTGAGTAAGATGACAACCCATGAAGGTTGGACTTAATATTTACGAAAGACATAGACATTATTTGCTCATTGAAGAACAGTTCTTACTGATAAATCATATGAAGAGAGACTGCCAAAAAAGGAGGAAAGAATGAGGCTATTCAATAGCAGTGTTAAGAGCCATGAAAGATGTAGATATACCTGACAAAGATCTCATAGTTTGATAACATAAAAACCAGGAATTAAAAAAAGATTAAGGTTTGAAGGACATTAAGAAATAAAGTTTTCCACACAGGATTATAGATTTATACAATAGCTTATATCTATATGGGAATAGAGAAAAACC
>NC_134805.1:20133662-20191162 GCF_046742065.1 Oratosquilla oratoria
AGCCTTGGCAACCTTGCGGTACATCATTTCCATGGTGCGATGCTGCCAGTGCAAGATTTCCTGTACAGCAGATGATGTGGGATCACCCTCTGGATGGAGAGGAATTACTATGTACACACGGAAGTCTTCCCCAGCTTTGATAGCATTTGAGATTCGAGTTGCAATCTCCAGGGGAATGAGATGAGTGCACTTGGCTTCCTGAATCATCCAGCCATGGGAGGACCCCAGAAAATATTGGTTCTCTATGTATATGAACCGCCTGGCTCGGCGAATGTGATGCACATATGCCCTTTGGATGGTGTTCTCATAAAGGCGACCCTTGCGGGTCAGGAGGCGGTCCAAGACATCAGTGTCAAAAAGAGCTGAATCAGAATTGATTGACCTGAAAAACTGGACATTCCAGGATGAGTCTTCACTAGACTTCCAGTCCAAGACAAATTCATCATTATTGATGGGCTGAAGTCTATGCTCACGGTCTGGTGCCTGCTTCCTCCAACGCTCAGTAAAGTTTGCAATCAGATCAATTACAGCTTCACCTTCAATTTTGGTGTGTATATCATGCCAAGGCTGGCGAGGTCCAACATTCACACTTGAAGAACACATTCCATTGTAGAAGTCATTTTGGTGTTCTTTAGTCAGAGTCTTAAAGAGTGGATGCTCCTGTGTATCCCACCTACCATCTGTGAGGTCAATGCCACCAACAAAGGCCACAAGCTTCCGTCGTTCCTCCTCTTCAGCCTCTGCATCTGCAATTACACATTTCTGGTGGTGTGTGTAACAGGTGGATACAAAGTTAGTCTCAAACAATTTGCCCTTGTTCTTCTTTCGGGGAGCTAAAACCACTTCCACTTCAGTCCCATCAAAGTATAGCCGTGTGTCTTCATCATGGGTGCCCATGATGCCTGAGGTATAAATGTTAGTGCTGAGAGCCTCATTCCACACCATAACAAGGACACGCACACCTTCATCAGCCTTCTTCTTGAGCAGCTCCCCAAGAGTCTCCTCTGTCCCATCTGCCTCACGTTCTAAGCTTATGGCTGTGTTGACACTCCACCCAACAATGTAAATGAATTTCTGAGCCCCACGGAGGATGTTTGCGACATCCAGGAACATGCTCTGTGGGATGTATTCAGTACCATCAGGACCTGGTACGTCCATAATGGGTGGGAGGGCAGGTGTATGGGCATCTTGGTACAAAGTGACATGGCAACCTTCTCGCATTGGGAACACTGTGTCAAGCACCTCATTGGACCTAGTGATGGACTCACATGACCGGTAGTGGAGTGATACATGGAGAGACCCTGATGGCATGCCTTGCTTATTGAAGATTGGGTACCACCCAGACACAGGCTCCTCCGCCACTAGATCCTCAGAACGGATACTCATGTAACCCATGCATTCGATATTCATCAGGTCCATGTCTTTCACCGAGAAGAGAAATGACTCCACTTCATGGCACATTTCTATACGGAATTTCTCCTCCCAATGGGGGCTCAGAGAATTGTAAATTATTGATGTCTTGGCTATACGGCATGTCTTCTTGGCATTGGTGCAGGTATCCACTGTAACATAGGGGTCTGACACATCCTTTTCAGAACGGAACCACGAAGTATCGACATCTGGCAGGCCCTCGGCTTCAATGATCTCCAAGTAAAGGACACCATGAAGGAAGACCATCTTGCCACGTTGTGCAATGGAGCCACTTCGCGAACAACCTGTGTAGAAATTAAATCAATAAGAAACAACTCCAATCCCTTTCCTCAATCATCATAAAATATTTAATCTAAATTTATGTCCTTATTGCTTCAATAAATCAGGCAATGAAAATACTATTCCTGAACAGCCATGACTTTGTTTAATGAAACACACTGCTATCCCCAATTGACAGAAATTACACTATAGAAGAAATCAAAACAATATCCATAGTACTAACAAAATTTGATTAACTACATTAAATTAATTACCTAAATGTATATGTAATGGTTTCAGAGGGATCAATTTGCTGAGTGTAGTTAATTGGGAGGATTAGGAGAGGAACAGTGTGGGTGTAACAAAGGTAAAGGGTGGGTGGATCAAATTGGGTTGGATGGGCATCATGCATTGTCTAACAAAGGGAGGAGCAGTGACTGTACAGTGGATTAAATAGTGAGATTGTTTAATTTGTACCTAGCAGTTGAGGGGGAGAGTGTGCCAGAGGACTGGAGGGGTACTTGTATAGTTCTGCTTTGCAAAGGAGGTGACAAGTGTGAATATTAATGAACATATGGAGTAATTAGTGAGGAGCAATGTGGTTTTAGGAAAGGCAAAGGGTGCAAGGATAAACTTTTGGTAAGGCAGATATGAAAAGTTTTTGGCAAAAGGTAAGGATGTTTTTTTGGCCTTCACAGATTTAGAGAAGGCTTAAGATAAGGTGGACGGGAAGGCATTGTGGGAGGCATTGTAAATATATGGGGTGGGGGAAAGCAGTTACAGCCAGTCAAAAGCTTTTACATGAGTAGTAGAGCCTGTGTTAGGGCTGAGAATAGTGAGATTGAGTGGTTTGAAGTGGTGGGGCAGTGCCATGGTTGTGTTATGTCACTATGGCTGTTCATATATACATGGTTAGGGTGGTATAGGAGGTAATGGGCAAAGGATTGGACAGAAGTGGGAGAGAATTGTTGTTTGCTTGTGGGTGGGTCTGAGGTGGGTCTATGGCAGTTAGTGATACAATTTAGGAAGGCATGTGATAGGAGGATGTTGAAAGTAAATTTGAGTAAAATCAAGGTGATAAGATGTACAAGGGGTGAGGGACACAGTAAGCTGGAGGTACGTCTTAAAGGAGAGATTAGAAGAAGTTGATTGTTTTAAGTATTTGGGGTCACATATAGTGGAAGTTATCTGTAGAAAGAGCAAGTAAATGTCTTGGGGAAATGAAAAGTGTTATGAGAAATAGGTATCTGGTAGGATGCAAACAGAAGATTACATGAAAGGGTGACAATGTATTGAACAGAGACTTGGAATATAAGGAAGGCAGAAAGAACAAAATTAAACATGTTTTGAGATGTATTGTGGGGGTTACAAGGATGGATAGAAAGAAAAATGAGTAGGTGAGGAGGAAAGTGGGGGGTGAAAATTAAACTGGCAGATAGGACTGATGAAAGTATACTAGGATGATTCGAGCACATAGAAGGAATGAATGAGGAAAATTAACAAAAAGAGTTTGGAAAGCAGAGGTGGATGAGACTCTGAGGGGAAGACCAAGAATGAGACAGATGGATGGATGGTGTGAATGGGGTCTTCAGCAGGGAAGGGAAGAGGCAAGAAATTGGTGTGAGTGAAGAATGAATTTCTCTTGTTTTCTCTATATTTGCATGAGGTGACAAAGAGGAAGGGTTGCCATGTAAATGAAGTGGTGTGGCCCTGCTGTGGATGTGCTGTATCTTGCTGAATTGCCTCTGAATTGCAATCACCAATCCCTCCTCATCCTCCACATTCAAACAGCTCTCTAAAATACTCTGCCCATTTTTTCCTTACTACCTCTTCTTCCATCAAGATCTGTCCATTTGCACCTTTTACCTTTTCTTCTCTGCTTGACTTATCTACCCTTCCTCTCTTAACTTGCTTCCAAAAACATCTTTTTATTGCTTTCAAAATGTTCTGTCATACTCCTCCCCATTTTACATCTGCTCTCCTTTTTGCTTATTTTATATTTTGTTTTCCTTCTCTTTTTTCTTTATACTTCTTATATTTTTCTCATCCTACTTTGTAACCAGTCCCTGAATGCTTGCTTCTCTTCTACTACCTTTTTCATCATCCCACCACTCACTACCCTTCCTTCTGTTCTTTCCCATCCTTCTTGTTCCACATACAATCTTTGCACACCTCATCACTTCCTCCTTGAAACACTCCCCATTCCTCTTCCACACCTACCTCTACTCTATCCTTCATTTCCCACATTTCTCTTTGCTTTTCCTTTTACTCCTGGTCTTTTTCCTTTTTTTTATTTAAACAGTTTGCTCTAAGCATCTCCCTACTTTCTGTCCTTTTCCTCTTTATCTATCCTCCACTCTCAACTTACCTTCCACCAAAAAAATACATTATATTCCCCCCCACTCTCCCGTAAGAACATGTACATCCAAAACTCTTCCTACTCTTCTCCTGGGTATCACTATATAGTCCATTAAAGCCCAATCTACCACCCTTCCATCCACCACCCTCTCCCAAGTGTATTTATGCTTGAATTTCTTCCTAAACACTGTTAGCTATCATTAACTCTCTAGACGCATCACCACCAACTCTCCACTACAATTTTTTCCTGGCATTCCACATTTCCCAACCACTCTGTCTATTGGTTTATCTACTCTAGCACTGCAATCTCCCAATACCAATACAATGTCATTTCTCCCTAAACTATGCACTCGTTTAAATATATCCAAAAAGCCTCCCTTTCCTCTACACTCTTCTCCCTACCAGGCCCATATGTACTTACAAAGACCCATACTCCCTTCCCAGTTTCACCTTCATCCACATTAACCTTGAAGAAACCTACTTCCACTCCACCACATGCCTACCTATCTCTTCATTCACTAATATGGCCACCCAATCCCTTGTCCTCTCTTCTACTGACACCCTCCCCATTACACTCCCAAACTCAAACTTGCCCCTACCTTTCAACTTAGTTTCACTCAATGCCAACACATCCATATTTCTTTTTTCACAAACATACTGCCTATTCCTTCCCTTTTACTCCCATCTGTACCACACCCACGCACATTAAAAGACCTAAACCTTAGGGTTCTTGGGTGGAAAACTCCTAGACCCTCTTATGCATTTTTTTATGTCCCCTTTGAGACTACAAAGAGTAGTCCTATCCTCTGTTCAGTTTTAGTCTCCTTTTACGATTCGAGTGGGAACACTAGGTGGCAGTATTCTTTCTCCCCTACCACAGGGTTCGGCGGAAATGGAAACGTATATTCAGAGAAATGGTACAGGACAGTATTAAGAGTGGGGAGACAGCATAACAGAGGGACACTCGCAGTATAATTAAAGTAGCATAATTTCTCTATGAATAGAGATTTCTTCTAACACAATACGATGAGTGACTCTGGTCCGTAGGGGCGCCCCATTTAGACCCTAAAGTACTGCACGCTATTGATCAGATTTTAACATCACAATAACATGCAGCCAATACCCCAGACGGTACATAAAATGTTACTCTATTTTTTCTACTGTAGCCATTTTGTTATAACAAGTATCCATCAAACCTAATATTCCAGCAGTTAAAAACCCGGTAATTGAATTTTCATACATCGGTCCGGAATGCTATAGACTAGTGTTTATTTCCTATGATTATACAGTATCTGCTCGGTATCTACTGTCAACTGTGACGAAAAACTTACCAATCACTCTATGAACTTATGAGCGTGTCTACAAAAGAAAATTACAAATTATATACATGCATATATACGCTATGCTGCAAATATCATTTTGATATACTAAAGTATGCACACTCCCAAAGTTCGCGCGCAACATGCACATCCGGGTGCACGATCCGAAATTTCCAACGTGGCGTAAATGTTGTTTAATTTGCGTAAATGTTGTTTAATTTGCATAGGTTTTGAATTATATCTGAAAAAGGCTTATTACTGTTTATGCAAAACTGCCTACACAGATCAACTAGGGAAGGTCCTCCAGTATCGTTACTACAAAAGAACCCTGTCACTCATTTCGAACTGAAGAACAAAAGACTGAGACGCAGAACAAGAGGGAGAATACGTTGAATGTGAAATGAAAAAAAAAAGTAGTAATCCACATAATCTGATCCGGGTAGAAGGCATGTGGTTCCACACACGCACACGCACACGCACACGCACACACACACACACACGGGAATGTTCTCGTAAGATAATGATGCTGTAAAAAATCAGAAACTTTGAGGGTTACAGAAAGGGAGCACCAAGGAACTCTCGATGTCTGAAAGCAAGTATAGTTACAAATAGTGTTTACTTTTCGTGTTTGTCTACCAGGTTAGAAAACAAAAATTCACATAATTACTTAAATTTCTACGTCAATTATGTATTTGAGAAAGTTGTGGCTTCCGTGTAAACAAGTACCAAGTTTGCAATCTGCCTTGTCCCGACAAATGACGTTCTCGTATACGACAGGGGATTTCAACCTGACGGTGGACGCGAATCGAAAATGGAGTATCGACCGACCGATATCCCATTTCCCTTTGACTGAATAACAACACGCTGCATCAACGAGCAAAACGTGGGAAACTTGTTTTCCAATTGAAGTTATTAAAAAAAAAGTGACACGACAGGCAAAGTAGGTGCTACTGAATTCGTCACCTTTACCCAAATAGTCTGCTTCCGAGGTGTAGATGTGGCAAATCTAAGACCATTATAACGTACCTGCACGGTAGACCTTGGCCTAAACGGTGTCTCATTTTGTGTAGATATCGTTCAAGCTAATGTGCCCCCTCCCATCCTCAGATATATACATTTGCATAATACAAGCGTCGGGTATTAACAGTAAGTGAAGAGTTAATCGAACTGGCTTTGATCAACCCTTTCTGTCTGAAGGGGATAGGGATGGGGAGTGTGGGGACCTAGACCGACCAGATAGCCGTTGGGATTTTGGAAGCACCACATCATGCAACACTGCAGTACGATCATGCTTGGATAATTTAACGTCATTAGGTGGACAAGAATGCTTAGGCAATTGAGGACTGCCATCACCCTAAAGAACTTAATTCACATCAACGCCAGTCGTCTTTACTCAGCTAAGACCTTCACTCATCAGAGGTATGAGAACGAGGAGATTTGGGGGGTGGTCTGAGATGTGTACTACAAATCAAAATTAGTTCTACATCCATCTTTATTCGAGTGAAACTACATTGCTCTCAACCCTTCAATACAGTGATGCACTTCATACATCTTAATTTTGTTCAACATGTGATGGTTTTATTCAGTTGTAGACTGAACTCGGGATATATAGGGCATTGGACTATCGAGATACACATAAAGCCCTATTTGTCTAAGGTTCGACTTCGGTTAAAATATTTTCGCCTTGCCAATATAAATAAATAAATAAAGTACGTCACTGTGTCGAAGACAACTTTTGAACCGTCTCTACTCGACTCAACTCTACATACAACCGTAGCCACACTTACAAGCAGGATTACAAGGGTTTGTGACGAGGAGGGAAAACAAAACTAAGGCACGCCACTGCCATAGACACGAACCTCATGTTGTCCTTTATGGCAAGGCAGTGCAAACGAAAGTATATATCTATTAGTTATGGACGAACTGGTGAAAGAAAGCAATCATATTAGTTAGTGATAACAAGGATGCAGCATTCACCTGAACATGCGTGAGATCTAGTTCAAGGACATAAATTAGAAATTTGGAGGAAGAACAATATTTACATTGTTCCCTGCAAGTACTCTGAAAACAGTATTACCAAATTGCGTTTGACAGATTGATATAAGATTTTTTTATAAAAAAAAAAAACATATATAATGTATATATATATATATAGTCTGTGTGTGTGTGTGTGTGTGTGTGTGTGTGTGTGTGTGTGTGTGTGATTTATTTACACTGCGCATGCCTCCTGCAAGTGTGGCGAGGAGTGGATGCAACCTCACACTGCAAGAGGCGACATTATCAGGCTGGGTCACTTACAGCATAGGTAGTACCGCCAGTCCTTCTCGCCCTTAGGATGCCGACGCCGACGCTGTTCCTCGGCGCTCTCCGCCACGGTGTATTCGCCCTCCTGCATGCCGCACACCCCCTTGGCCGCCGTCTCCCCAATATACTGCATAAGGCACAGTAGACACATGTTTCTAACCGTTTCAGGTAACTTCTTCCAACACGATATCAACAATGTCGGTATTTTTCACTTGTATTATTGCATGCACATTCTCTACACTTTTTCTTTCGCTGGACTTATTTATACCATACCAAAAGGTGAGATGATGGAGGAGGTTCGAATCAGGAAATTACTGTCGTTGTCTTCGTTCACTTTGGAGGGCTGGAGACAAAACCGGCCATGCAGCACCCGACAGGCATGGAACATTACCCCACGCACACTGACATACTGTGACGTATTGCCACCGAGTTTGTTCTCTTCTCCAAAGGGTGCACCAACTCCACCTCCGTCAACCACAAAGTTTCACTTGAATGCTTAGTCCTTGTTATCAATGGTACTCCTACGCTGCATCGTGATTTCACCCTTTTATTCAGCGCATGCACGACGACGTCACGTACGTGACTGTAATGAGCATATTAATCGTGGGGTGAATATTTTAACTACTACTTCCTCTCACTATACTAACACCACTCCAATCCTGTGATTCGGATTCTATGCGTCACTCCTTCATGCACCATGTCCTTCGTCTGTCCGCCTCCCCCACTTCTACCCCCCTCTCCCGTTAGCCTTCGGGTAATTTCTGGTGGTTCAGACACTTCCTCTGCCTACTCTTATTAATCTTTGAAGTTATTCATACATAATTTGCGAATCTGCCATGTTATTTTCTCTTGAAGGTCACGCATTTTCTAGATTTCGAATGAAAAGTACCAAAGGCACCGTGCATACGAATTACGATATTACACTTAATATAATTCGGCTAGTTAATGCCTATAAACAACGTGAGCGTCGTCGGCACCTTCATATTAATAGTAACAAATACAAAGCTGTCAAAGTTACAGTATTAGCCCCAACGTCTTCAAGTACGTGAGTCACTCGCTCGGTCTACTTGACTTAGTTCACTTATGCTGAACCTGGTATTCTAAAAAACATGACACAAAATCTTTGTTTTGGTTACAAACGAATGACAGGTACGTTGTTACGGTTTGGCTTTGGGACCTTGAGGTGACCACACCTCTTTCTTCCTTAGAGCATCGATCACTGTCATCTGTTATGCATGACGCAGTCGTTATTTTGCAGTTTGTTTATCTTGATACCATCAGTGCAATCACGAACAAAGTGGTTTAGGTGTTTACACAAACACAGCCTTTAACACTTTTTGACTACAGGTGGTGATGTTTGTAAACAGATCCATTGTTGATGTCTTACATCGCTGCTTGTATCGGATCAAAATTTAGTCACTGCACGCCATTCCACTACTTTTCTGAACGTCACTAGAGCTTACCCTCACCACAACGTCACAAAACAGTATGGTAGTAAAGGGATGTGTGAGGTTGCACACTCGTGTTTGCCAGATCCTCTTCCTCTCTTACCCTGTGTCTGGGTACACACTACTAGAGTTCCATTTGGCGTGGGTTCGGCAGGCTTGTGCGGCTGTTCGTTCGTTCCTGTTCCCCCTCCTCCACCCAACTTCACCACCCGCTCAGCATAGGTTGCGCTATGCCTTGACGATATTGCCAACTTGACGCATTTCTTTTCATTTTCTAATTACTTTACTCCAACTTGGTAAAACACATATTCATAGTGCAGTTAACACTGGCGAGTAAGTTTAGACATGTTTAAAACAGCAGAAAAATTAAAGACGCAGATGCAAATAGTCTATTTGACCATTCACAACAGACAGGCCGTGCACGAGTGTTCCATTTCGTGGAACCCATGGTCAGAGCGGGAACAGATATTTTTCGTCGACCAAAACAACATTTTCATATCAATTTTGTAACAAGGATTTGCTATCCATTTTCTCATAATTTTCTTTCGTCATAATTCTTTCGTTAAATTCGCATGCAAGCCAATTTGGCAATGAAATAAGCCGCATAATTCAAAAGGGCAAAAATCCAACTGTAAAGTTCTCAAATGGTCCAAGTGTTACATTTTGTTGCCACACTACATTGCTAGTAACTTCGGCTGTCAACGCAAATATTTCGTAAATTGCTTTATCCCTGTTGACCTTCCACTTTTTTCAGTGAGGCGTCATTTATTTATGTTACACGTGTCCTTTTTTGCTTTACAACTCGCACAACTGCCTCAATTCAGATACACCATGGACACCGATGACCCACATCTCCAGCTTCAATTGTCGGTCTCACGGTCCTTAGGCATACCAGAATGCCATCTCACGCACGCGCGGGCAAGCACGTACACACACACACACACACACACACACTGGAACAGAGAAGACAAAAAGGGTAACTTGTTGACCATCTACAGAATTATGAAAGGCATGGAAGTCCTTGATAGAGAAGACTTACTTAATTGGGATAGGAGAAACACAAGAGGACATAGAAAGAAGCTTAAAAAGGACAATTATAGAAGAGAACTGAAAAAGAACAGCTTTCCCCACAGAATGGTGGATGTATGGAACACATTAAACGGAATAACAGTGTGCAAAAACAATAACAAATTAGATATGGAGAGATACAAAGACGGGACAACGAGCTTAGATCCCCTCCCCGTAAAATACAACCAGGTAAACTCACACACACACACACACTATGTATGGCGGGACAACACGAGCATAGCTCCCCTTCCCGCAAAATACAACTAGGTAAATACACACACATCCACTTCGCCTGCCTAAGGAAAGGACAATCGAAACGGGATTCAAAAGCAGGTTGAAGGAAAACCAACTGCGCCTCACCACAGAGCTCAGGGAGAAACCCTGAATACTACTCGTACATTAGACGAACACAAACGTTCTGTCAGGTATGTACAAGGCAATTCAGCAGTTTTCCAGCGTGTCAATCAAAATATTTTTTGGGTGGAGTGGAAGAAAGCTAATCTACTGTATATACTACAAATCCTGTAGTAGTTTCAGGAGGAAGAATATCGAATAAGCCCTCATTGAGAACCACCCATATTTCAACAAAATTCCATGCCTGATAAAACATACGAGTATATATATATATATGTGTGTGTGTGTGTGTGTGTGTGTGTGTGTGTGTACCTAATTGTAGTAAACAGACAAGGAGCAACTCTCGTTGGGTCCCACCTCCGTCTCCAATTTATCATAAACAGCCTCAAATTCTTGTACAGTTCCTACTTAATATTTATCCTTGATTTCCAATTATCATACCTAGATCTGAATTTACATGTTGTTCCAGCTTGGGCTCTCTCTGTGTGTGTGTGTGTTTGTGTGTGTGTATTCACTTGGTCTTTGGATCACGTGTTGGACTCGTGATCGACAGCTATTTCCCTCCTGGAAGAGAGCTCAGAGCTCGTAGGTCCGATCTATGGGTAATGCTATGACCTTGCACACACACACACACACAACTCCCCGCCCACGAGAGTCAGAGTAACGACCCGAGGCACAGCGATACCGAAATAATTTCGGCCCTGGGCAGGATTCGAACTGGGTGCTGGGAGCACTTCTGCTTCCCAGTTCGGCGCTCTACCAACTATGCCACCGAGTCGGTGTGTGTGTGTGTGTGTGTATTCACCTCGGATCTGCTGCAGCCTCTTTTCGAGACAGCCAGACACCACCCTACGGCAGTGAGCTCAGAGCTCATTATTAGCAGATCTCTGGGTAGGTCTGAGACCACTCACACTCCACACACCGGGAATGCAAGGTCACAACTCCTCGACTAACGTCCCGTACCTACTCGCTGCTAGGTGAATAGGGGCTACACGTGAAAGGAGACAAACCCAACTTGTCTCCGCCCGGCCGGGGAATCGAACCCCGGTTCTCCGGCTTATGAGGCCAGTGCCTTACCATTCCGCCACCGGGCGGTGTTATGTGTGTGTGTGTGTTTTACGAGTTGCAGCGTGGTGAGGTAAATACAGGAAGCAACTGGATTTTTTGTCTTCACGTTACGTCCTTCGCAGGATCAGTGTTTTTGGTAAGAACGAAATATAAGGGAATAAAATTTACAACTGTTTTTGTTTATCTTACCACCTTACCACTCTTGTCTTCAACACTGCATCATACATTCATATATATAGATATATATATATATATATATATATATATATATATATATATATATATATATATATATGCAGGGCTTTCACATCACCGTGAAACATGCTATCCAAAATTACCACATGAGAAAGGAAACTGAAGACACTAAGTACTTTTGTACATTCGGATCACAGAGTAACAAAGGTGTAAGTGTGGTTAAGTATATATAGCTATAAAAGAACAAGAACAAAAGTTAACAAAAGGGAGGAAACGTGTACACAGGAATGTGGAGAAGTACATGACCATACCTTCCTCACTACATCTGCCTACAACTATACAGGGCCCCGACACCACCCTCCACATCTGATGGTCACTAGCACGATTGACATGTAACATTCATCCACAAAACAACGTTTATACACACATCATTCATACACACAACTCGTGATAAATAAATCATGCATTAAAGTACATTGGGGGGAATTTGCTTTACCTTTTTTCACCAAAAGTGCCGCTCCGGGGCATTCCACCCCCCTGCCCCTCCCCTTGTCGGGGCCCTGCAGCTATATCTTACCAGACTGACCTGGCCATGGTCAGGTGAAGTGAGGAATGTGAGATCATGCACCTCTTCTCGTTCCTAGGTGCATGTTTCGAGTGTAGGACAAAACACCCCACGGACGAAACAACTCCTGATATGTTTAACCAGTTTGGTTACTATGAAAGTATATCATAGATGTAGAAAAGAATAACACTGTTTAACTACGTAACAATTACCACTTGTCAATATATCTTTCACCGCCTCCGGCACATCACCATAACCATTATAATCACCCCGACACATTACCATAACCATAAAAATCACCACCACCAAATTACTACCATCATATCACCACCAGTATCATTATCACCGCCATCACATCACATTCATTACACATCACCACAATCATAACCACCACCACTGCATCATTACCACGGGTAGAATATATTATGGGGTGTTTTGTCCGGTGCCCGGACAAAATGTCCTGAAATCTGCCCCCCTGGACAAAATGTCCCCAACGGCCTAGGTGGGTGGTCAAAATGTCCTCAATTTTGTTTTTGTTTTCTAAAAATTTGTCAGATATGTTTTACTTTATTCCTTTATATGTTTTTTGGTGAATTTTTGGTTTTTAAATTGATTTTTTTTCTTTATAGGCATACAATATAAGTTCAATAAAGCATAATTGTGTGCTGTAATTGTACTAATAATTTGCGGAATGAATATTGAAATAAATTACAGCAATGGACTGAAAAGTGGCTAATGAAATTTAACAAGTAAATGCAAGGTAATGCACATAGGTAAAAATAACAGTAAGTACGATTACAAGTTATTTTGGAAATTCGTTAACAAAAGTGAGTGGTGATTTTTTGTTGTTTAGCTTGATTTTTTAATTTTATTTTTTTATAGGCATACAATGTAAGTTCAATAAAGCATAATTGTGCGCTGTAATTGTACTCATAATTTGCGGAATGAAGATTTAAATAAATTAAAGCAATGGTCTGAAAAGTGGCTAATGAAATTTAACAAGTAAATGCAAGGTAATGCACATAGGTAAAAATAACAGTAAGTACGATTACAAATTATTTTGGAAATTCGTTAACAAAAGTGAGTAGTGAAAAAGATCTCGGCGTAATTATCAGTAACGATCTCAAATCATCCATGCAAATGATGAGTGTTATGATAAGGACATTTGGGAATGATATTGTAAACAATATGTAGAGTATAGAATCCTATAGAAAGTATCATTAGAGGACTTTTTCATTCAGGATTATGGTAGTATGGTAGATCAAAGGAATAATCAATTCTATATATAAATTGTTAATCAAATGAATCAGACAAAACAATACAACGACTTCAGTTCACATGTTCACTCATAGGTAATTATTTAATAAATTGGATACAAATGTCCCCAACGGCCTAGGTATGTGGTCAAAATGTCCTCAATTTTTTTTCTAAAAATTTGTCAGATGTGTTTTACTTTATTCCATTATATGTTTTTTGGTGAATTTTTGGTTTTTAACTTGGTTCGCCTCTATAATCTGGTGACCGACCACAAGGAGGGCAGGAAGACCATCCCAGAGTTCCTGCGTGGCATCAGTCACAACCTGCGTGGTGGCCAGCCCAACGTCTAGGCTAAATACAATTGACATTGTATATAGCTAAATACAATTGACATTGTATCTAGCTAAATACAATTGACATTTCTGAAACGTTTGCTTACACAATTGGCTCATAGATTGATGGGTTGGGTCGTGTATAAGATATTTAATAAAATATCAAATATCAAATATTATTGTACTTTGTGTTTATATATAGAGATTCTCCTGAATTGAAGGGTTATTATAAAACCACAATTAACTATGACCCAAAATGTATAAACAGTTTATAAAAATCAATATTTTTTGAAAAAAAAAAGACCTTTTGTCCTAAATATTGGGGACATTTTGTCCCGGGGGTGCAGATTTCAGGACATTTTGTCCTACATTCGTTTTGTCCGGGGGGTGTTTCGTCCGGAGACATACGTTTCCTCCCTTTTGTTCGTATTCCTTTATGGTTGTATTGTACTCTGTAACTCGTCTGGGGGTATAATGGACGAAATTACTGTATTGAAGTTTCTTTTGTCCTGGGATTATCTTACATAGACTGTATCTGCTACACTCCTTCACCACCCACTCCTGAACTACAACTTTGGAGCGGAGGAAAGCAGGCTTGAGGTTATCTGCACTTAACTCTATCTGAACTTTGCAAAGTCCAGAAAGATGAAAATTGCTAGTTCCTGGTTTCAAAGATGAGAGTCATACCGATGGACTTGGTATAGCAATGCGGGAGGAGATGCAAATATGAAATCGATCACATACTTCTTAGCACTCGTTGGGAGACCCTACAGAACTGTTGGGTTTGTCGGAAATGCTGAATTCTTTGGAACTATTCAGTGTGTGGTCGCAACAATCAGATTTCATATGAAGTCCAGGAGAATCCTGAGACGTAACCCAATTTAATTTCATCTGTAGAAGTTCAGGGATGGTGCCTGTGCCCACGATTATGTGGTTGCAATCTCTAATCGATTTGAAGTACTTGGCATCCTTGATGACTCGAAAGAAATGTGGAACATCTTCAAACTCTGGAAACTGCGAAGGAATAGATTGTAAAGCGTCTGAGGTTGAGGAGTATAGAGTGACCTTCCAAGCACATTTATGGGTGGAAGTCAATATATGAATATCCGCCCTCTTTGCCGGAGGTCAAAGAGGCTTAAGTAGATTGGTGGAAAGGCAATTGGCATCTGCAACATCAATGCGGAGTTGCCGAAACCTGGAGCTGAGACTATGATCCGCGGATTGCTTGCGGTCTACTATCTGTCTTCAGTCTGTTCATGGATGTAGCGAGAGGATGGAGGTTTGGGACAACTTCGCCTATCTTGGCAGCGATGGGTCATTCCAGGTAGTACTTCGAAGCATTGACATTACAAAGGCGGAGCATACCGACAGGAGACCTTTTGATCCATATCTAGGTCGGATGCGAAAAAAAAAATCATATTAATAATAAAATAATAAATAAAAACTATGATAATGTAAATAACAAATAAAATACATAAATAAATGCATAGGTATAGTTAAATAATAAACAAACAGGTAAATAGTAAATAATAATAAATTGACATATAACTAATAATAAATAAAAATAAGACAGACAAATGATAACAAAACAAAAACAAATAATATAAGATAAATTATAATCATTACAGCATCTTCCTTAGGTATTTATCTAAATGATTCTTAAAGCTTCGAACTGAACTACATTGCACTACCTGTGCAGGAAGTTTATTCCATTCATTAACTACACGGTTGGCAAAGTTGTTTCTACCTACTTCCAAATTGAATCTATTTCCGGACAGTTTGAGACCATTGTTTCTTGTCTGATTCTCATTCAATGTAAAAATTTGGTCACTTTTGATGTTGTCAATTCCCTTTAGAATTTTAAAGACCTGTATCAAGTCACCTCTGAGTCTACGCTTTTTTAGGGAAAACAGATTCATATGTTTTAGTCGATTTTCGTATGATTTATTTTTGATATTTGGAATCAGTTTTGTGGCTCGCCGTTGTACTCTTTCCAATCTGTCAATGTCTTTAATGAGATTCGGTGACCATACGGAAACAACATATTCCAAATGTGGACGAACTAACGATTTATATAGCTTGTTAATGAGTGATGGACTTTTGAAATCAAAAGATCGCGCAATCAGTCCTAGAATCTTATTCGCTTTCTCAGAGGCTGAAATACACTGCTTGGACGATTTGAGGTCGTTACTGATAATTACGCCGAGATCTTTTTCACTATCCACTTTTGTTAACGAATTTCCAAATAACTTGTAATCGTACTTACTGTTATTTTTACCTATGTGCATTACCTTGCATTTACTTGTGTTAAATTTCATTAGCCACTTTTCAGACCATTGCTGTAATTGATCTAAATCTTCTTGAATATCTAATTGGTTTGAGTGATCATTTGCCACTCCGCACAGTTTTGTATCATCAGCAAATTTGGAAACAGTAGATTTTAGTCCATGGTCTATATTATTTATATATACTATGAATAGAAGTGGCCCAAGAACGGAACCCTGAGGAACTCCACTTGCAACACTTTTCCATTCAGAAGTATTGCCCATAGTGTTATCGACCCATTGAGAGTAAATGACGTCGATATCCATACAGAAGAGCTAAGATCCGAATATTCAAGTCACTTGTGTTTCCTGCCCTGCTGTCCGGCTGAGAGACTTAGACACTGAATGCAGACTTGAAAAGTCGTCTCGATGTCTTCGATAGGAAGTGCCTTTGGAGAATCCTGGGGTATTGCTGGAATGACTGTACCAAAACCAGAGACTATTCCATGAGACTTGATCCAGGCCAGAACCCAGATCTAGAACCAGAACCCTCAATGGAACCTGTCGGGAGTTCTTTGGAGTGGGATGAAAGGGTGTCTGTATGGAAGCTTGCTTGGAGAAACCGTGGGGAGTGACGACGGCGTGAGCGTAAATCAACGCGCCACCTGGCGTATGCCTCTGACTGATGATGATCATCATCATCCTGGCAGAGGAAATAAATATTCCAGACACCCACAGGAAAAGCCCGTCGGAGATTCACCCCGGGCCTGGCTTGACGGGTTTGTGCCTCATCTGCAACACCTCACAACTATTACTGGACGCCCACCATTATCCTAAATACCATTAATGCACCTCAGTGCAACCACAGCACTTAGATATCAAACAATCCTCAGGACTCTCGTCTCCTGGCCAAACACGACAATCACACGGGTTAATGACCCATAACTGTGTTGGATGTTTATTGACTCAAAGTGTTAATTAAATGTTGTCCTTTCGATGGATTTCTTTTCCGTCCATCTAAGTGTCCAATACACCCACCTCACTGGCGGGTATCCAGTCGGGGAGCGGTTTACTCGCCGACAACCCAACCATGCTGCAAGCAGTACTGGGTTACATGTTACTAGGACAGCTGACTAATCTGACTCCAGTGTGTGTGTATATATATATATATATATATATATATATATATATATATATATATATATATATATATATATATATATATATATATATATAAAAATATACATATATATATATATATATATATATATATATATATATATATATATATGTGCGTGTGTGTGTGTACGTATATGAAATAGACAACTATAATCCTCCGGTCTTTGATTGTCCCCAATAACCCTCCTAACATGTAGTTCATCACACGTAACCGGCTCCACTATTCGTATATCGACAGAAGATGTTGGGCAGTAGCATGCACTCTATGCCCAAGTTAGCGACGTCTCTCGCTGTCAGATCAAGTGGAATCTGTCACTTGAGACGGGAAGTGCAACGACCAGCATCTCGAATACACTCCGAATTCTCCTCCGTGTGTGCAAGCTCATGATCGTGTTTGCTCGAGCTTTCAAAAGTAATGTGTGCGTATGGTTATTTTAAGCAATGATATAATGCGCGGGCGGGATGTGGGTGGAACTGGTGTTGTTCACAGCGTAAATCATCTTCGATCTATTGATAACATGTAGTACCATTAATTCAAAGGCGTTTAAACGTTTCTGTAGACTATGTTTGAATGCGGCTGATTAAATCACACAAAAACTACATAGCATCCGGTGATTCAAACTGTTCTGGGTCTTTCTTTTAAGTATTCCTAGTATCATGGGCAGAGGCACAAAAGCTCCATTGATACTCGCATAAAAGATACCATTGCTAAAATCTTGTTCCAAGGTCATGTAGCACCGAGTCGGACGGGAACATTAGAGAAGTCATTTTTATCTGACCTTGCGAGGACTGTTAGAGCGAGAAAAATGTCGCCATGACTATTGTGCGAGTTATAGACACTCTTGAGGCGAGGCAGACCAACGCGGCTGGACGAAACAGCTTCGACAGAGCCCTTCACGGCCGTTATTGTCTGTCTGTATACATCCCGAACGGCGTCTTAGTTCTTCAGGCACGTCCAGTTACATTCCAATACAGAGCGCCTTTGCGTTTGGGTGTTGAGTCTCAAAGAATATTTTATGTAGCAATAAACAGCGCTTCTATCTTTGATATATCGCACCGAAGATGGGAAAGGATAGAAGAATGCAGCAGATCGTAGGTATAGTGAAGTTGAACAATTCTTCTCCTTTGGGTATAGATTCTCTCAAAGAATACTGATTAACCTGATTTGAAGAGATACCTTTAAATTTCCTAAAACAGTGCTTAACATACTGTCAATACTCTATACGGCGAGTATGTATCACAGAGGACGGAGAGAGAGAGAGAGAGAGAGAGACCGATTCTTAATTTAATAATTTTTTCTTTGGAATATTATGCGAATGTAAATATATCTGTCTTCCCAGGAATTCTGTAACACACCTGAAAACCGTACATAAACAATTAACTCATCCTAGAGTAAATAAACTAACATACAAATAAACAAATTCCTAAGTTGCGATATTAGCCCGTCGACTCACAAACCCTCATTTCCTGCATGTGCTTCGGATGACGTCATTATGACGTACGAAAGGACCACACCCGCTTGAGAAACCAAATGGCCGTAGGTTACTAGAACCGTATTAGTCATCTTTATTCACTCCAAAGGATATTACCATCGTATGAATGCGTACGTCCTCACGATAGGTAAGACACACGTCCCTGTCTGTCTGTTTGTAGTGAGGTTGGATGGATGAGATTTGCCGAGACGGGTGTGACGTTTTTTGTCGCCATCCAGAAGACAACTGCATGACGTTCGAACGAGATTTGCTATTCTGCGCGAAATGCAAACTTAACGATTCCAAAGCACATTGTATATATATATATATATATATATATATATATATATATATATATATATATATATATATATATATATATATTAAATCCCACGTATAGGGAAACTCGAGACACTCCTACTCGGCAGCACGTAAATTGCACAACTAGGCCTAACTGAAGAAAATTTCAAAGGACAATCTAAGTTTATTTTTAAGTTATTCTCAACCTAAATAATAAATGTGAACTAGTGTTCCTGCCCAATTAATTTTTTTTAGTAAGCTTCGAAAATCAACATAAGGGGGAATGAAAAGTACATACGAGTATACCAAATGGCATTTTTTCCCATATGTGGAAGGCGGCCAGCAAAGGCACCCTTCATCCCCACATAGGCCTAATCCACTCCCATCCATCACGCCTACGTCCTTCTTTTCTTGGTTCCTCCTGGATGACGGGCCATCCTTCCATATCTCGCCCACTGCCATGGGTCAGAAGCAATGCAGCAAGACACAGCATATATATATATATATATATATATATATATATATATATATATATATATATATATATATGCGGTATATATATTGTGTGTGTGATTCACCATGGTCTTGGATCACGTGTTCGACTCGTGATTGACAGTTATTAACTTCCCGGATGAGAGCTCAGAGCTCGTATGACTGATCTATGGGTAATACTGTCACCTTACACGCACACACACACCCACAACCAACTCCCGCCCACGAGAGTTGGAGTAACACCCCGCAGCGCAGCGATACTGAAATTATTTCAGCCCTGGGCGGGAGTCGAACCCCGAACCGCCGTAGTGGCAGGCGAGAACTCTAACCACAGCGCCACGTTCGTGTGTATGTGTGTGTGTGTGCATCGATGTACTGTCATCTCTGGAAAGCAACCTTCACATTTACTCAATCGCGTGGTCAACCTTGTTACGACTCACATAATCCGCTTCATTTCGTCTTCCACGACTCATGACTACTTTTTTGTCCAGTTCCAGTTAGATCACACAGTACAGTAACATTTCAATCTGGTCTGACACAATTTCTGGACAAGTAGTGCAAAACGAACATTTTAACGGTTTTCAGTCTCACGTTGAACTGATTCCTGCGCATGCGAGTTCTGTCATTGCGGCTTGAAATTTTTCAAATCACCACGAGGCGTTCAGTCACTTTATCAATCCCACTTGCTTCATAGAAACTGTGGCAAAGTATCGTATTGCTTCCGTGTGAATGTCCACATTATCAACCTGTAGCGTTTTCTCTGCAGAATATCCAGGAGACCGTACAACTGCTCACCTGCACAGGGTACAATGCACGTTATGCACAGCCGACAGGTAAGCCGGCCAGGAGCTCAGTTGGCTGGCTGGCTGACTGTGCGGAGCGTCGCGTGATAACTGCTCCGCGACGAGGAAGTCCATCGAGGACGAGCAGTCATGCTACCTCTGCTCAAGGACAAACCACGAAGCCCGCATGGATATCGTGTAGGATTATTCTCCAGTGTTTTGAGTCACGTGTATTCAATTATAGTACACAGGAACGGAGCTACGCTCGTGGGGTCTAGTCTCTCTTTCTCCAATCATCTTGCCTAATGTTTAAATCATGTGGTTACAGCCTGGTTTATGTCATCTTCGATAGCTACCGCGAGCTTACGCATTTCCGTGGAAAAATGTAGTTTTTCCACATCCGAAGTTCGGCTTGTGGTCTTCCCTAGCATGTTCCCATGACCTTGTGATGACCCTCTCATCTCAAATCGAGTAGTTTCCTCTGACAACTGCGTCTATCTCTTTCAGTGATCCAAACCCCAGTTTCTCTTCAAGCCTGTAAACGCCTACCATCGAAGCTCCCTTCCTGTATACTATGATAAGGTAAATCCACGTACGCACACGTGACAAGATCATGGAGAATAATTCGAGACACCTGCGTGCCGTGGTTTGTCCTTGAGCAAATATAACATGACTTATCCTCGAGGCACTTCTTCGAGGCGGAGCAGGTGGCCCTCGACCCTCCGTATGTGCGCACGTCTGCTCGAGTTCTGGGGTGAGAGATCATATGTCCCGTCTTGCGACAATTTAGTCTTGTTTTGTTCACAACAGTCCTGCCAAAGGCTCTCTTGAAATTAAACGCAATTGACCGATCATCACTTTTTAATGGTGAAATTTCTTGTGTTTTATGTATATATTTCCCGTTTTGTTTATTTATTATATATATATATTTATTATTGTATATTTTGTGAGCATTTTTGTAATCGCAATGCGATTCGTGCCTGTTTTTCCCGCAAATGCAAGATTGGCGTGGGTTTTAGTCTAGTTCTCGTCTTCTAAGTGTAAGCACGTCCGTCATTGCTTTGATAAGCTTACTTTAAAACTTTTATTCCGAGTGTCATTCCAGCCGCCCTGCACAACTTCCACTGGAAACTATGTGACCGCTGCTTCATTTGGAAGTTGCACTGTACCTTTTAATATTCTATCAAAATTTTCTTTGGAATGCTTAATAACTGGCCCCGGGCTTTTCTGTTGACCGCTAGATGTAATTTTCATAACATGAAAGTATTCCTTTGATTCTACCACACCAGCACCTTTTTCTTATCGCCTTGGAAATGTTATCACCCGCTATAAATCGCGATAACTCTCCGTATCCTCTCTTGTTCAACCCTAATGGAGATTCGATTCTGTTGCAATTATATCCAAGACTAGACACAAGGTACTATAATTTCAGTGTTATGCGTCTACTACTACTGTATTTTTTTATATCTGTACTTCATCTATTCTTAGCTGGCAGAGGTCTTTACTGCCGCTGAATAATGTTCTGTAGTTCTCTAATTCTATCCTCTTGGTTTTCGTCACCATTTCCTTAACCTAAGTTGCGCGTCTTTCCAAGGTTATTCCAAAGGATGATATAATTCTGTTTTCAAACAGGTCTCTGCCGACTCCGTTAAAATAGGAAGACTATAATACAATATGTATTTGTGCGTGTGTACTCCACATCTATAGTCTAATTGTATGTGCATGTGAGCAAGCAAACTAAATATTTTCACACATAAATGAGCAAACCATCTTGCCAAATGTGCGCCATAAGTACGAAATCCTAATATGCTTACTCATGCATGTATATGTGGTTGACAACATACACCACTGAACATTAAAGTCTCGTCGGCTTGGTCTTGATCTTTATACATTCTTTAGACGTTCCTCACCCTCGAGTTGCTGATAACAGCCAGAGCGCTGGACGCTTTCAATTGAAGATGCACATCACCCTAAGCAAGCGATTTTATTTTGTCGTTGTCTCCGTAGTTGAGCACTGCATGCATGCACACTGTTTCCCTTTGCTTCTTTTTCTTGTTCTTCCTCGGATCATCTATATTTTTCACAGAGAAGACGTCCCAATGACATAAGCAAGACTTAAGTTCCCGTCTTCTGTCCTGGAACATACGTTATTACAAGATTATTTCGTTGCCAACAATTCACCAGCGCTTCTCTCTCTGAGGGCAATACCACGCTGATATCGGGGATTACTTTGGATGTATGGAGATAAAAGAGAAATGGGAGTCAAAAGGGGGGGTTACTTCTGGGAGCACGGTAGTCTTAAATTGTGAGAAAGTTGGGGTCTCGTATGTGTGTGTGTGTGTGTTTCACCACAGTCTTGGATCACGTATTGGACTCGTGATCGACAGCTATTACCCTCCTGGATAACAGCTCTTAGCTCACACCCACACACAGCTCTTAGCCACACACACACACAACTCCTTGTTCACTAGAGTTGAAGTGCCGGCTCGCAGCACAGCAATGCTGAAACGGTTCCATCCCAGAACGGGACTCAAACTCAGATCGCTGAATTAGCGGGTGAGAATGGTGACGGTGTGTGTGTGTGTGTGTGTGTGTGTGTGTGTGTGTGTGTGTGTGTGTGTGTGAGAGAGAGAGATACAGAGATACGGTTGTTGCATCTTGGAAAAAAGGTTCGTGTCTTGAAAAAAATGTGGATAGAAGATTGGGTGAGCGATGTTGGTTCTCGAATATGGAGTACTGAAAACGTTCTTTCACGAGGGTGAGAAAAAATGAGGAAGTTGTTGCGAAGGGTTGACTAGGTAGAACATTCAAACAAAATAGATGATGTAGTAAAGGGAATACCACAAGGACAGCTGGGGGAGGGAGGTTTTCGTTTGATGTAAGAAAACCATTAAACTAAAATATCCCGTTCTTAAGTACGTCGGTGCTCTCTAAAAACGTCGGTTTAGCTGGTAAGAAATGTGCCATGGACGTACATTAGGTATGATAGCCTTTAAATAATTTCTTGTGTGCTCCTTCCACCGTCTTTGCTACAACTTTTGTGGTATGAATCAAAAGGTCGGGTAAATGTTTGCTCTAAACTGTGAGGTGCATACTGCATTCCGAACTGCCTTGTCGGCGCGTTCGTTACCGGGAATGCCAAAGCGAGACGGCACCCAACAAAAGGGCGCATATTTGAAGCGGGTGGAAATTCGGATGAGTGGTTTTCGAGTAGGGTGGCACTTTCTAGGGTGCTGCGTATCAAAGATGGTAGTACAGGACGAGAGAGGAACAAAGATCGTGATGGTAAGTGGGGAAACTTTTTAAAAGTAGTGAATGTAAAGCGGACTACAGGGGAGTAACGAGAGGGTCCGATCGAGCATTGTGACTGAAAGTGTGTTTCCGCGTATTCATAATGTGGTTAGCAAGTCTGCCTTCCTCTCACCGAATAGAGGGACACGGGACGATTGTTCCACTCCAACCCGAAAGGTTGAAGGACTAAGGGGAGTGCGAAAATTTTGGCCGAAGTCTGAACTCTTGATGATTTTAATATAAAAAAACGATGGATGTCTGAAGGAGAGGGGTTATCCTCTTCCTGCATATACATTTACTGGAATACTCAGGAAAGTTCCTGTACAGAAGCGAAGGGCGAAGGAACTTACGGGGTCTATCACTCGAAGGGCTGTGGGTGAGACAGAGGAGTAAGTTGATCTATAATTTTCAATTCTATTTTGTATAACCGTTTGTGGAGGTACTGCGCCTTGCCACATTACTTCAGACCAAAGCATTGGGCAGGGAACAGGGATGACCGGTCACTAACATGGAGCTTAGAAACGATAACAGATTTGTGTTGGATGGATGTGGGATGAGTGAAGGATGGGTGGATGCCTTGACTAGTCCACCGTCCTTATAAGGGGAAAGGGCCTTTTGTATATGAATGATGGTCTGGTAAAGATTCCAGGAGGTATCTCTCGGCTTCCCAACTTGTGTGGAATAGTAATTCGAGATAAACCATTCGATGATAGGAGGATTTAAATGTTTTAGGTGGAGGATCCAATATAAGCTAAAGTCGAAGATAGGACCTAGGACTTGGAGAGTGTTGCCTTGATGCATGAACAGGGTATTTGTGTAGCGGCTACCTTTGCAGAAGTGAATAATCTACGGCCTTCGGCCCATCAAGTTACAGAGGATACAGTTAGTTGAGAAAGCGGTTGATGCGGGCAGGTTGGGTGGGTTCGGACACAAAACAAGAGAAGGTTATCGACGTAGCCAATGGTAATTCCGTTGTAGGGAACACGTTTTGCTATATCACTGATGGTTATGGTCGCTGAAAATCCTTATAGGGTCGCTGAAAACCCTTCAATGGAGAATTCTAAACTGAGGGTGTAGAGAGGACAAGGATGTTCGCATAAGCACTTGGAAAGTTCGGTGGGATAGGAATTGGAATATGATAGTGAGTAGGGCTGCGCGGAAATCTAGAAATCATCTTTGGTCCACCATTTCATGGCTGCCACACAGCTTTCGTGCAGTGTGTGTTTATTTGCTTGTTTGTGTCTGCGCTAGCGTCCAGGAGCGGGTTACTATCAACAAACAAACAAACACACACACACAAAAGAACTAATAAATAAATTGCAGCGAATACATGTAGGTCGTTGGCGAGTGCGGTGCGATTTGTTCCTTTTTTTTGTTTGCAGCACCAGGATATCTGTGGCGTGACTTGCACGAAAATCAGATTAAAGGGGATAATAGGAGGGGAAGGAGGTCCAGCTGCCAGGAGAGTCGAGAAAAGGGCATCTTTACTGTCTTTACAGTGGTGATTTGCGAGACCGGTTGGGAGGTAGATGTTTGGGGGCGTACTGGTCCTTCCCCGGTAAAGGGGAGAATGATTATTTTCCAAGCGGTTGGGAAAGTGCCCTCCACCTATATTCACTGGAGTAGTTACATTAAAACACGGAATGATCCACTCGTAGTGTTAAGAGAAGCTTGAGTAGCCAAGATAGGAGTCTTATTCATCTCTGTATGGATCGAGACGAGGAACGGATAACGTCTGGGAATGTGTTCAGTGGCGAGCGAGAAGCAACTTTGGCTGTGGTTCAATGGCCGTTAGACTGCGACGGCGGGTAACCACTCTTTTGGCGGGAAGTCGAAGGTAACCGCTATTGCATCATTGGGTCAGCTGGTTCTGTGTGTGTGTGTGTGTGTGTGATTCACCATGGTTTTTGCAATATGAGAACAGAGCTCATATCTGTGTGTGTGTGTGTGTGTGTATTCACTTGGTCTTTGGATCACGTGTTGGACTCGTGATCGACAGCTATTTCCCTCCTGGAAGAGAGCTCAGAGCTCGTAGGTCCGATCTATGGGTAATGCTATGACCATATACACCCACACACACCCAACTCCCCGCCCACGAGAGTCAGAGTAACGACCCGACGCGCAGCTGTACCGAAATAATTTCGGCCCTGGGTAGGATTCGAACCAAGCACTACAGGCACCACCATGCTAGTAGTTCATCGCGCCACCGTGTGTGTGTGTGTGCGCGCGCTTGTGTTTACCCAATTGCAGTACATGAATTTTGAGGTTCCGTTTCTGTACTTCCACTACCCAAAAATCACCATAAATTCATTCAGGTTGTCAGCCTGGAATATTTCCATCTGATTTGTTGCGCAGATTTATGCATCTAAAGTTAAATGATCCGAAACGATCCTAATCGCCTTGTCTGTCCTGTCGATACATTTACTTGCTCAAACGTTGCTGTTATTTCAACTGAATGTATAAACGATAGTTTTCTAACGAATTTAGAACTGTAGCAGACATAAATTAAGGGAATGAAATTTCAGCTTGTTTGAGACACTTCGGCGGTTAAGACAGCTTTAATGGAGACGATGTGGCAAATTTATTTGTGGACATTACCTTTCCTCATTACAAACTGAACCAGTAGATAATTTCTTGAGATATTTAGAGTGGATTGAAAGTTAATTAAAACCCTTTTCATGCACATATTGCTCATGTCAATAAAATATTCAAGAATATTCTGACCTTGGAGTACTCATGATCTTTGGAAAAAAAATATAATGTAAAATGTCACAAGTTACCCAGGTGTTGCAAGAAGCTGTTCGCTCATTCACTTTCCAATCAACTTATGAATAAAAATTTTCCAATTTACTCGTCATAAAATCTAATCTAAGATCCTGAGTGTTGAAGCAGACCGTTGGGCCTCTGCAAGCAAAAGTGCTCCTCTGCAAGCATCGTTTGTCCATTCTGCAGCCGAGGCGATGGGAAGTGGTCCGAAACGTTTCTGTTACCAGATACTACATTTTCTTTTAAGTATGACGCAGCTTTTGTGTCAAGTTATATTCTGCAGATGGTTAACCACATACTTTTTGTGTACTTAAACCTCATTTTACATTGCCTTGGACATTAATACTGCAGTGCACGGGCACAGGTTAACTGTGAAATTGTGAACATCTTATTTAAATTTGTATCATTATGTTATCAAAACACATAAATAGTAATGCAGTTACACATTTTATATTATTCACGAATATACACAACTGAATTCTTTTGTGTTTGTTCTTTTCATTTCCATTTACGGGGGTAGATGGATAGACGAGTAAATGCTCAAAGGATATATTGATTTTCATTTTAACTCCCCGGGGCTCTAGAAGGTTCGAGATGGGGTTTGGTGGAGTTTTGGAGGTGGAGAGGAAAGAGTTGTGATGCTTTCCACGCATTGTCATTTGTTGCAGAGTTTAAGATGGTGGGTGGGGGGCTATCTTTATTGAGCGAAGTGGAGAAGCCTGTGGGCAGTTAAGTAGATCAGAGGAAGGAGTGGAGGAACGAGGTGGACTAGTGCGAGCTGGATGTGGTTGAACGGCGGGGCGGGTAGGCCTGGAGGGATTGGGAGGTTCTGTGGTGGATCCTTATGTCGTGCTCATGAGGTGGCGTCGGGAGATGTTGAGGATGGCAGACCGTACAGATTTTTGTTGTGGTCGCTGTTCGGATGCTTGTGCAATCGACTCGGGCTTTGGCTTCTCGAGAACAGATCTGCGGGTCTTGGAGGCAAAGATTTCGTATTCAGAACCGTTTACAAATCGAAGATGATCTTGCGCATTTCTCTCCGCAATTTGGCTGGTTTTAATTTGTAATTTATTTCCACTTATTTTGTCCATTTATTTATATATTGTACAACAGGTTCGGGTTACTGTCGTTCCGATTTCCTAAGAGTTCAGATTTCATCTTAGAGAATTCTATTCTCTTAATATCCATGATAAAAATACCCCGCCTTCCAGATCAATAACCAAAATCGCTCGTCACCCCTTCGTGCGGCTGAAACACTGTCGAAAATACTGCCATCTTAAGATTCCTATCCCGGAAGACCACCCTTGTATCACAAACAGCACTAGACTTTACATGTCACTTCTCCCAAGACCATAATTGACTGTTTACCGAATAAAAATATTGTACTTGCATTTTCAAGTGTAAAACATCCAAAGCCCAAACAACATACACTGCTATGGTATGACACCTATATCCAACTGCAACATTCTTTGTATTAAACCTTTTCAACCTAATATGGATGGAAGGCAACTTCTCAACCACCAAGTTAAGACAGAACTTCCCCAAACAACCACCGCCCAACTGCCCTCATAAATTGCCAATGCAAACTCTCGTTCTAACTCTCCAGATAAATGGAGCGCCATTACCTTATATAATCCAATCTGGTTTCCGGGTAAGTCGAAGTATCATATATCCCGGTGTAATCAAGTAATTCCTACCGCATTCACTAACAAATTAAATTCTTAACTGTATCAAATTTCCACCCATCCCCCCAACTCTGAACCCGCACACTTTTATCGGACGTCATCTCATGTTGGCAGCACCGGCAAGGAATGGGTCGACAAGCCCCGCCGGCTGGACTGGAGGTTCTAAACACCAAAAGTAAGACAGCTCATGATGCGGCAGCTAACCACTTCGATAGCCCACTCCACTGTCTGCCCTCCGATCCGCAATACAAAACGTGTAACTAAAGAGGCATACTCGACAAGCCATGTGTAAACAAACCCCACATACACACACAGCCCCTTTCCTACCGACGTAATTGACGCTAGAAGAAGACATCAACAATACGTTTAATAACAGGACACTCTTTTCACACATGGCTATTTCATAACTGGAGTCGACCCTCCCATTTGTCGTGTGGCACTACAACGCCCAACCTACATAATCCCTCGCAACAACTCCCCCACCTACCTCCTCAAATACACACTATCTAGTTTTAGAAGAAACACCGCTAACATTCATTATGTCTATGTATACAAGAGACGCGACGCTTTCCCAAACTATAATTGCCCTACAACATGCAAATCTAACATGACACCATTCCTCCCATAGTATCACATGCTGAAATCTCTCGTAACGAACCGATAAGGCAGCATGGACCCCTCCCGAAAAAAAAGAAAATAAATTGATAAACACAAATAAATAAAAATCATAAAATATATATACATATATATATATATCAATAATGTGTGCCCAAACCCTGTATACACCAGAATAATCGACGCTGAGTCATCATTGGCATAGGATCCACGACCCAGCCTTGTGGTCACAAATTCTACTTAAATGACATACTCAACGGGTGTCCTACAAAACGGATGACTGAGAGAATCATATGCCAGCCACCTGTTTACAAAACTCCCCGACAACTTTACCTCTACCTTGAGGTGTATTCCCGAAGAACCGAGCTTCGGGTCTGTGGACTAGGTCCAGGACTTCTATCAACCTCGACTGAACTTCATCTTTTCACACAGGCGATAGCTGGATAGTCCTCCCCTCCCACTATTAAAATCCAGTGATGTAGAAACAGCCACACACGTTCAACAAAGTGGAATACTTCTTCCCGGAGATCTATGGTAGGGCCTAAGGACAATTACATTACCAGACTGTGGGTTTCGTCACAAATTCGAGGCATCGATTACTACCTATTCAACCTCTTGCAATAATCCACTCTAATTCTTCCCCAAACAATTCAATTGAATTTTATTTTGAGAATCGCCAAAAATACCTCTATTTTCTCTCCACATTTTCTTCCAAGAGATGAACCACCTATGATTAACCTAAACGTCACCATACCTGACATGTGCATGCACACCATCTGACCTCACACCCACCAATCTCATGTATCACCATCACCCTTCCAGACGACCCAGCAGTTCTCGATAACGGTACGCTATTGTTCTAAGAAACTGGTAGAAGTCAGGAAGCACCAACAGTAGGCGATAAGGCCAGCAAGCCATCCTGTGAAACTGGGCCCCACCCCCACACTGGAAGATGGTAGCACCAACAGTAGGCGATAAGGCCAGTAAGCCATCATGTGAACCTGAGCCCCACCCCCACTGGAAGATGGCAAGCATAGAACTGACCCTTTCACCATGTAAACACACTCGCCACCCTAGAATGCGACTTTCAGTTTGCATATAAACATAATTCAGACGCAATTATGTTCTACTACACACCTGACTCTCCCTATTCGTACCAACACCAAAACGCATCACAGAATGCAAATATCTGGTGACGTAACGGTGAGACGGGTACATTGGCACCCTGACTTGGTATTCTGCATAGGTCGTCGAGCAAGTTCCAGCGCTCCAGTTGACATTGTCTTAAATATATATATATATATTTGATTAGGTCTGGACTGAACGGGGATTCATACCCGACATTTCATCGGTCACATTTGGCAAAATTTACTCTAGCACCTCCACTGGATACGATATGTAAGAGTTAAATCCTTCCTAATCTTCGTTTAAATGAACCGCGAGCGATTACTGAACGTACTCCAGTGGAACAAGTCCGATGTTACGTTCATCACCGTTTGAGATGCATCTCTATAACACTTAATTTGTAAGCACCACATAATCGTCGCCCATACCTATAAGCCACATACATTTGGTACAACTGACTGCTTCATAAATAGATCTCAGCGTGTGTGAAGGAGTGTATCTACCTTGCTGAAGCGGGAAAAGGTTCAGTCATGAGCGAATCTCAATGAACAGGTGTGTCACTTGAGTAAGTGACCGTACGTGAAGAGGTCCTTGCGTGTAAGCGAATAAACGTTGCTGTTTTAGTGTTGCGAATACGCATGAAGTGCATTGTGCTGGGGAAGTAGGTGCAATGCCTTACGACGAAATACCTTTTTTTTGTCAGATAATTGTTACACGAAGCCTTTACTGTGCGTGCATTCTACCAGCACCACAACACCTGTACATTGACAACAAAGAACCTACCTCCATCTTCAGAAGCTGCGGTGAATTCCTGCACCCTGTCATGAACGTGTTCCTTGAATTCGTCAAATCGTTCCTGAAACCTGCTGAACATTCTTGCTATTTTCACACCACAATGTTACCTGCTAAACACCAATTTTTATCATTATTCGCACATGACAAACTTATTTTCGAGATCAATAAAATTTAACCACTTTCTAATAAAATATCCCCAAATTATAAGATAGTCTTTAAAACTTATGCGTCTTGACTACTGGTCCAAGCCACGCAAGCCGCAAGGTCACAGGTAACGCATAAACACACCAACTACTCACGCTCACTCGAGACTGGTGGCCTAATGCCTTACATCTGCAGACCAAACGGGGGGTAGCCATCCCCGATGGGACACGGGGCAATAAAACAACTAATTGTTTATTTCCCTTATTATTTTGCTCGGAGCAATCTATCAAGGAAGTTCCATATGGTTTTGTCAAAAGTGATGCACAAATATTATGCTGGTGGCATTTGTCAATGCAGTATGCTCGAAGTGAAGTTTACCTATATAAAACTATTGGTCTTAAAACCATGTATGGGACTGGATGAATTTAATTCTAACATATACCAGTTAATACTGCAAAATTTACTTTACATTGTGTCCGCTTAAAATAAACAAGATATAAAATTATGAAAAATGTACATTATTCGACACATTTTTTACTTTCACAACAAACCCGTGTACACAATGGACCAAGTCGTTGGTGATGTTCGATGATCTACGTATTTCTGCCGTGTCACCTCAGTTTTCAAATACACAAAATCAGAACCTCAATTTTCCAACTTAATATTATTTATTCTACTCTCCGCACTCTTTATTAAAATATTTCCATGTTTCACTTTAAATTGCGCGCGAGTATTTTTAATGCGCACATAAATATAATGAATGGTCACTAGCTGGCAACTTTTCAACAGGGTTTTTCTTCCACGCAATGTCACTTCCACACTGTTCAACTCTGTTTCACAACCACTACCTTGAACTCTTGCTATTTCCGAGAACGGCCATCCACTTCGTTGCTGCATAAAATTTCAGGGATGTGGCGACCATAGAACTCGTTGCCGGCTCGTAATGGCAGCATATACTTCAGAATGTAGTTCAGACTAATCTCCCCAACATAAAAATTCTACTTCAAGATAGCGACATTTTTATTTGAACGACTGCAAATTCAGACATTTCCCAAGCTTCCTGGTCTTAAGCTCGTGTCCCACTGCCAACCCACCAGCCGTACGTGCATATTTTTAGCACCTGTCGAGCATCAAGCATTTTTTTTTTTCCAGCATTACACATTTTATATATTTTCAACGTGAATCCACAACTGTTCCTTCAGTCATCTGATGGCTAGCATACGATGTAATACAAAATTTGGTCTTGGCAGAATTGCCGTCCTCGCCCTGTGTTTCATTTCCCTTGACTGACATCTCGGATACAAGTGTTCCTGTACACTTTGACGCGTAGCTGTTGCCTCTACAGCGGATAAATTTATTTACCAATTAATGAATTTGTTATATGATTTAGTGTACTTACCATGTCAATACTGTTCAAACATGAATTTCATGATGCAAAAAACATTACATAATGCCTTGATCAACTCTTTCGAGTGGAAACATCATGGTGGCAGCCATAATAAAAGGAAAATTGCCAAATAATATCTTATCTCATAGCATGCAAATCAGTCAACTTCAATATCAAGACTACAAACTGCGACAGGAATAAAGAAAACAATTATTCAGGAATAAACTTCAAATATTGAACAAGGAACAAATACAGTTGACAAATCTCAATATAAAATATATACCATGCAACTAATGGAAGACATGCGTTAACAGCAATGAATCAACAAATTTCACGAGCGAAGTTATGCATTTTCAGAATGTGAAAATTGCACGACAGTGCATGTTTATCATACTTTTGGTGCCTTTAACTAGATACACGGGAATAGCTATATGCTCGCTGGGTCTCGTCTATCTTCACGTATGAATTTATGTTGTCCACCTGGACTGTATACATGTGTGTGCGTGTTTCCCTAATTGTATCTGGTATACAAAGAATAACGCTCGTAGGGCAGTGTGTCTCACTTCACTTATCAACTTGTAATTCATCATGGTCCTGAATCGTGTGCTGGGCTCGTGACCGACAGCTATTACGTGAAGAGCCTACGCCAGGAGACGCGTATTTGCGTTGTCACTACTGGGAATCTGAGAGATGTGCGGGATTCGAACCCACAACAAAGGGGAAGAGATCAGCACACTTTAGATTACCCACCCGGATAAGAGCTTAGAGCTCACATATGGTCAGGTCTATGGGTAATGCTGTGACCTTACACACACCACGAGCATTGCTCCTTTCTTGTATACTATATTAAGGTAAACACACCACTCTTTGCCCAACAGAGCGGGGTGCCAGCTTGCAGAGTTGTGATGTTTTTCAGCCCTGGGCAGGGACCGAACTCAAGAACGTTTAGCAGGTGAACTCTGTACTGTACCATTACACTAGCAAGATGGTGTGTGTATGTGTGGGTTTAATTTGGCGTAAATTCGTATCGCGTGCTGGATTTGCGACAGTTGTTACCTTCCTGGATGAGAGCTCAGTTCGTATCATCTACGAGTAAAGCTGTGACTGCGCGTGCGCGCACACAATCTGAAGGATGTGAAAATACAAGTCTACCATACAGATGTGCAAACTCCCAGAACATAGAAGACGATATAGCCTACGCTGGAACCATGCATAAAAGAGGTAATGATATTAGGAGAACAAGAGGCACGATCCCTGTAAAACAGATCTATTTCTGTACACTACAATTAGGCAAGTAAACACACCATTCCCTTGGTTAATGGTGATAGTAATGGGTTGCGGTATTAGTGAAACTTTCAGCCCCTTGCCGGGAATCAGTCTCGGGGCGGCGTCGTCGCAACCCCTTGACGCCAACCAGCAAGCATGCATTGAGTACACAGTATGTGCGCGCGTGCGTGTGTGTGTGTAGTGTGTGTGAGTGAGAGAGAATTCATCACGGTAGGTTCACGTGTTGGATACGTGTGTGCGTATGTGCATGTGTGCGTGAATGTGCATGTGTGCGCGTATGTGCATGTGTGCGCGTATGTGCATGTGTGCGCGTATGTGCATGTGTGCGCGTATGTGCATGTGCGTGCGTATGTGCATGTGCGTGCGTATGTGCATGTGCGTGCGTATGTGGATGAGTGTGCTTATGTGCATGAGTGTGTACTTATGTGATGTGCACGTGATTGTGATATGCATTGTATATGTTTATGTGCACGTTTGCGTTTATGTATACAAGTGCGCATGTTTGTGCATATGTGTTTGTGATGTGCACGAATATGTGCATGTAAGTGCAAGTGTGTAAAAGTGTGTGCAAGTGTGTGTGTGCGCATAATGTTTATGTGCATTGACATGGTATGCATGAGCGTTAATGGAAAGCCCCTTCCACCCACCAATGCCATACCCAAATATTTACTAGTGCCAGTAGACCATATATAATGATTCTCAAAGGTGTGCAATAATTAATATTTTCGGTTTTGCAACAGTTCATATTTTCATTTACACGAGGACACCATTAAAGTTTTGAGATTCTCACAAAAAAATGTAATCAGAGAGGAGTTTGTCATTCATTTGTTTTTATAAAAAGCGAACTATTAGGAAAGAAACTTTTCACATTTGCAAAAAAATCACACTAAGCAAACATGCAAAATGCATCTTAACATGCTCAAACTGCTTTACTGTCAACCTAAAACAATACAAATTGACGAAGGAAATACATTATGTAAACACACACAAACACATGTACCCTATGTATTCTAACACTAATGACTTAAGTTGTGTCCCATGACTGTGTGGACTTCATGCGGAGTTGCTTACTACTTTAGCTACCATAAAAAATAAATACACAACTATGCATTCCCATTTCGTAGAATGAACATCAAATGGACCCTGCTTGAGGCACTCTTTTGCATCAATCTAATGTTAGCTGTTAACAAGTTAAAATGTAAAACTATAGTACAGATCTAATATGATTTATAGTTTTAATGAAGTACAGAGGATAGACAGTGAAGGCCTAACTAATACAGGCTGAACCTCTCCAATGTGGCAAATCCTTGGACAGACCCAAAGCCAAATGTACCAAATATTTCCTGTTGATAGGAGTTACCATGCAAATCCAGGAAAGGAAAAGATTTTTCACAGAACCAAACTAGAGAACTCGCTACATTGCTGTTTGATCTAAAAGGCCATACTTTCCATTGGATTATAAACTAATGCTACTTCAATTCATGTTTATCAAGTCAGTGTTCACAAAATCCACACAATCTGTTTCAGAAGCTTATGCTCTGCTTGATACTGTATATCAAGGGAAGCACTTAAACACAACCAAGTCTACTGGTCACTTTCCTATATTCAGTGCACAGATGAAATTTAAGTACTTTTTATCTACAACCTTACAATTTACATATCTAACAAATTTGTTTCACTGACTTTTCTTTTTTAATACATAGCAAACATCTACATTATCACCAGATCAATGCTTGCTGATCTTTGGTGTAATACTTGTAGGCAGTAACAGAGATTCTTGTGGCACAACTGTAGAGGCAACCACTAACCCTTCCATTGTATTTGATGAGCAGCTTTCTATTTCAGATGCTGCCATGAGGCAATCTTTTCAGTTAGGGAAGTCTCCTAAAACAAAAAGGTTATATATCAAGTGCACCTTGATGAACTCATTTGCTGTGTTTTGTAACTTCAATAGATCATTCTAACTGCTACCAGTGAAAAGTAAATGTCATATGAAGACTCACTTCCTAACAAAACAAGCCCAGTTTTAAGACTTGATTCCTAGTGCACTGTCCAAATTTATTATCATTTTGGTTTAATCTGAGAAATGTTCAACCTGTATATTAACTGAAGAATCAGTCTAACAGTATCTGTAAGCCCTAATCAATGTTGAAGACCACCAATTCTCCTTTTGCAGAACCATTTGTATTTTCCTTATATTCAGACTACATGCATAAATGTAATGCTGACAAGCTGTGCACAACTTTTCCAAAAAGCATATGCAAAGCTAAAAAAAAACTGTTATAAGCCCAAGAACACTTGCATTACAATACCTATATCAGAGATCTTCTTACACTTTTCACATAATAGTATTAATCCCCTCTTCCCATCACATTTAATAAATTGCTTTTAAATTATCAACTTCATTCTTACACTGTCTCCCACATTTAAAAGATTTTGACAAAATGTCTTGAGTATTATGTTGTCTCAACCAGTTGTTTTAATCAAATTCACAATACAATGCTGTAATCAACATTTCCTTCTTTCTACACTAACACGTGTCAGTTACATGTGCTATCAGCTGGTGGCATAAACTTAGATGCTACTTCAAAACCTAATTTAAACGAATTTCTTGAAATCAATTGATAAAATCCAATACAATTATAATTGAAAACCTTGTGTAGTACTGCTGTCTTAACATACAACAGAGTTTTGAGGACTAAATAGATATAACCTGAATAAACATTCTACCAGTAATAAGTGTAGCTTTGAAAGATGGGCTTTCATAACTACTACCGAATACCATTTGTACTGGGAAAGCAAGAAAATTGAAAACAAGATAATCACATATCATAAAGGCAAGGCTTGTCATGCCCCACACTTTTCATGAATAATTACAGCTAAATGTACAACTCTTCAAGAATTTCATTAAAAAACATTACAAAAGTACCTAAACTTTGTTGAGATTAGATATAAGGTATGTTATAATATCTAAAAATATCAATAACTGCTCAACTTCCTCTGAAACTTCTTTGGTTTACAAGATAAATGCAGCATAACCGGTAAAACAAAAATGAAAACAAGTGGCAATTACATTTACTAAAGAAAATTAACATTAAGTAATCATAATTGGGAAGAACACTGCAAATTTCACATTCAGGAATTATGTGGTCAGTTTGTTTGGCAAGTAATTGCATGCTCCTATAACAGGAGCTTCTGTGTCTGGGAAATTTGGACAGTCTTCAAGTTCTGTTACAGTGCCATCTTGCTCCACGTTGACCGGATACATAAGCAGGTGACCATCAATATGACATGGTTCTTCCTTAACATAATTTTCCCAATTGGATTGGGCAGCTTCCTTAACTGCCCTAGCACATTCTAATGTACCAGGGTTCAAGTGTTCTTCTCCAACACTGCCAAGATGCTCAGCCCACAAAGCCATACGGAACAGATGAACAGCTCCTCGTGGGTTCCCACTCACTTCTCGGGTGTGCATTGGCTGGAATCCTCCAACTGCTATCTCTGTATCTCTAGTTCCTCCCATGCTTCTTTGATTGATGTTGGCTGAACCAATGATAATGTAATCATCATCAACAATCATCATCTTAGAATGCACATAAATCATGAAACGGGCTTTTTCTCTGAGCATCTCTGCTGGAGTTTCTGGTTCAGGAGATGCCAAGTCTTCAGGTATCTCATCTGGACATTCCCCTTTTCCAAGACAAAAGAACATAAGGTAGTCAGTTGGATGAGTATCTAACTCATTTTCTTCAATAGCCTTGGCTATATGGTGATACATCATTTGCATGGTTCTGTGTTGCCAGTGGAGAATTTCTTGTACAGCCTGACTGGCTGGGTCTCCTTCTGGATGCATTGGTACACAAACATAGGCAACAAAGTGTTCACCAGCTGAAATTTTCTCAATTATCTTTTCTGTAATTTCCAAGGGAATAAGATGATGAGCTTTAGTATGCCGCTCATCATCCCAGTTGTAAGCTGACCCAAGGAAATACTGATTCTCGATGAAGAGAAATGCATCTGCCCTTCGAATATGATGAATGTATGCTCTATGAATGCTGTCGTCAACATATTTCCCTTTCCTCTTCGGGACAGAAGCTATCTTGTTAAAGTCAAACACAGCAGAGTCTGATGTTATGGACCTTAGAAGCTGTAGGTTCCACACATCATCTGGATTTTCTGAAGGAGCAGAAGCCTCAAGAGCAAACGCTTCTGAAGTAATGGGTAACAATCGGGATTCACGATCACTCACCTGTTTCCTCCATCTTTCTGTGAAGTTGTTCAAAACATCAACAACACAAGGACCATCAATACGACAATGGATATCATGCCATGGCTGCCTAGGTCCACAGTCAGATGTGGTCTGTGTACAATTGTTGTAGAAATCTCCTTGATGTGCATTGTTGAGAGTTCTAAACAAATTATGTTCTGGAGTGTCCCAGCGCCCATCAGTGACATCTAATCCACCCAGAAATGCAGCCACTCTGGGCAGTTCTTCATCTTCTAAAGGTGGGGCATCTAAAATTATGGTTTTCTGATGATGGGAATAGCATGTTTGAGCAAACTGGTCACGGAAAAAAGATGTGAGGCCTTCTAAATTACGCATACGAGGCACTAAGGCTACCTCCACATTTGTTCCCTCAAAATATGCACAGGTGTCTTCATCGTGGGTCCCCATGAGCCCAGGTGTTACTCCAGTGCTAAGTTTTTCATTCCAGACCATAATGAGAATCCTAACACCCTCCTCAGCTTTTCGTTTAAGTAGCTCTCCCAAAGTTTCTCCAAGACCCTCCTCCTCCTCATCATCATCACATGCTTTTCTAACCAGAACAGTCTCTGTCCATACACTCCAACCAGTCATGTAGATGAAATGTTGGGCAGAATTAAGAGCATGATACAGGTCTTTCCAAGCACATGGACCTTGATATGGTTCTCCATCTGGGGTTATTACAGATTCTAAAGCAGAACCATGACAATGAGCATCCTGGTACAACTTCATCTTACAACCCTCTTGGAGAGGAAAGTAGCAATTTGGAACCTCAAATGTCATATCAATTTGATCTTTTGGAACATAATTGAGTTTAAGATTGATTTTCCCATCACAACCTACTAATGGATACCATCCTTCTAAAGTTTCTCCATCCATCAGGTCTTCAGGGCGAATACTAACTGTTCCCAGATGCCCTGAATTCACATGGTCCTTATCTTTGACTTGTATTTCCAGCGCATCTGCAAAGTGGCATACTGGGATGGTAAAGGACTCCTGCCACTTAGGTGAGAGATCATTGTTGATATACGCCGTCTTACAAACGACACAGCTGCCTATTGAGACCTGAGCAAAGGGATCTGAGGTGTCCTTAGGATCTAGGTTAAAAAACGCAGTGTCACAATCTGGTAAGTCTTCCGCCTCAATAAGATCTACATATAGGTAGCCCCTCAAGAGAGTCATTTTGATGTCCAATAACACCAGCTTTCTTAGAACTAGTCGTGCCAACAATGTGTGCTTGCTGCTGAGGCTTTAAACTCACATGCACTGCAAACGTGTTTACTTATTAAGGTGCTGAACACAGCCGCCAGACAAAATCTGAAAGTAAAATGACAACTGTTAAAGTACTGCATCACTTTGATTATTGGTAAAACAAAAGTACATTTAGAATACTTAGAATTCAAGCAAATCTTAAATTACTTATTTTCTTGCCAAAATTTACTTTCTATAACCAGATGGGAAAAAATATTAATCTTATCCTACCATGCATTTTCAACCTTAAAATATATCCACATATCTACGACAGACACATGGTTCCAAAATATTCCAGATAATTGTCAGATTTCAAACAGCTGGAGAAAGGGGGTGCAACACTTGCAAAATGAACTTCACTTCTATATCTGTACATATCATTGGATACATAAATTATGGCAAACTAATGCACAAAAGCACACAATTTTTCAGTGAAACAAGATAATGACATTGGGAATATCCATACAAACATGAACACAGGAATCAACACTACTAATGCACTTAATGCAGAACAGAAGACCAAAATCGATCAACTTAGAGGGAATAAAACTGACAATAAACAAGTTACAATAGCATAATACTAAGGCTAAGTCAAACAATAGCAATCATTGCTTAATGCTTCACTAACTAAAAAACTGCAGTGCCAAAGTGGTTGGCAATAGTTCTTGGGCCTTTCTATGGATCTCTATGGGAAGAAGCTTTGGGATGTTGTCTATGCTGTGGTAGTGTGGAATTTTGTCCCTGGCTGAAAGTACGAGGAGGTGAACAGTTGTAGGTTGTCAGCTCTCCTTTTGTGGAAAGGAGGATATATGGTCAAAATAGAAAAAGTCCCTTGGTCCAGTCTGTAGATGGCACCACCTGCATCTCTTGATGGAAGTGGAGGTTGATGGGCTATCAATCAATTATTGCCTTAAATTTCACAAAGTGGAAAAATTGCAGCCTCATTGTGGCTGTCAATGGTCCTCAGAACCCCCCCACAGATTTCTCTGGGAAGAAACTTTGAACTGTTGTCCATGTTGTATCAGTGAAGGAGTTTATGTTACTGGCTCAAAGTTGGAGGGAAAGGAGATTAGTTACCAGCTGTCAGATCTCCTTGTGTGAAAAAGCGTAAGAAATACAGCCGAATTGGACAGAGATCTAGGTCATAGACTGAATGCCAGCCCCTCAGGTTTGCACCTCTAGAGGTGAGGAGATTGAGAGCATCTTGTAGGACCACTACATGTAGATACCTATCACTGGTCCCTTGATGGGCTATAAAATTGAGCAACAGATACAACTCACTGCCATCAATCTTGTAAAACCACCACTACTAGGCACCTGTAATTGATTCTGCCTCACCAAAAGAAAATGTCAAATTTGGGGGAACATAGGAGATGAAGGAAAAATCAATCAATCAATCATTACTTCAGGTCTTTCCTGCAGGAAACCCCTGGCTTCTGTATTAACAATTACCACTAAGAATTATAGTACAGGTGTCTGGGTATGGCTATGGTGGGGCAGTGCAAGATAAAGTGTTCTGTGTGATGGTTGCATCTGGAGCAGTTTGTTTCTGTGGCCAGGCCTATCCTGTGTTGGTACATTCTTGGTGCTGGATGGTGCCCTGAATGCAGTCATGCAAGTGTGATTCTTGTTTCTCTTTGGAGGGATTTTTCGGTGGGGTTGTCTGGAGGAGTGTGATGGAGAAGAGCATTTGGTGGTCAATCTTGGAGTGCTTGTATTGTGATTTGAAGGTAAATGTACTTAATTGTAGTATGCTGTACTGGAAAGGAACAGCACTCGCTGAGATCTGTCTCCTACTCTCAAATTGATCATACCTAGCCTCAAATTCATGTGCATTTATCTTTTTGTAATACCTGTATACTGAAAAGAGCATAGCTTGTGGGGTCCCAACTCCTACTCTTCAATTTATCACACCTATCCTCAATATGTACAGTATCATCTTGGACTATATCCTTAATTTCCAATTATTTAGATTTGGATACACGTATTGCTTCAGCTTAGGCTACATCTTCCAAACTTCAAGTGATAGACCTATATAGAAAAAGGTATTTCTTGCATAATGTTCTGCAGCAGTCCATGCCTCTCCCACAATCTTGATGTATCTGTCAAGTGACATTGTTTTTCCTCAACACTTCCAAACCTCTCCTATTTTGTTTTTGTAATGGATTTGTTCCCCAAGGAATATTTCAAAGATGGTCTTTTGCAGGTATGGCCAATTTCTAGTACTTAGCATTTTTTTGGTACCTCCATTTATACAAATTTTTCATTCTTGTCTCCATGTAAAAATAGGGTCTCAATCTTTTTGAAACCGCCAACAATCTTTGTTTTTCACTCTTCATGATTTTTGCATCATCTGCGAACATGTTGACATAGCTTATTGCACCTTCTATCACGTCATTGACATAAACACTTGAGGTGTTAGTACTCAACTTTGTGGAATTCCACTAGTTACTGCTCTCCATCCTGACATCTTATCCTTAACTATTGCCCTCAGGCACCTTCCCTTTAAAAATTCTTTCATCAATTCATGTAGTTTACCTCGGACCTTCAATATGTCCCAATTTCCATACAAGAAAATTGTGAGGTACTTTATCACAAGCCTTCTCTACGTTGAGGTACATAGTTCACCCAGTCCTTCCTCTCTTGCAGCACATCAATCACTTGAGTAAAAACAGAAATGATTTGATGCACACGACCTTCCAGATTTAAAGCCAAACTGATTCCATCATAATCTTCATTTCCATGATATTTAACCCACAGATATTTCACAATCCTGTAACTGAATTTCACTATTGGGCTAGTCAATGATAGTGACATAGTTTAGTGACACCTAACCTCTACCTTTGTGAAGGTACCATAGAAATCCTTTTCGAAATTATGTGGCATTATTACTTCTTTTAATGAACATACAAGATTGTGAATTTTTCTTGCCAGTTGTTTAGTATGTTCTGTCAGGTCTCGACACTTTTCTCCACATCCAATGACCCCAAAAGATTAAGCACTTTCCTCACTTCTACATTAACCCCTTTCATATGATGATGCCTACGTAGGCGTCATGAGGTGCGAGTGGACAGGCAAGGATGCCGGTGTCAGTGCCTTGATTATATTTATTTTGTAGTTGTAACCAAGCGACCCCTGTATTCTCTGAACTGGCTTGATCATGTTTTCTCTAGTTATTAATATTCAGTGAAAGAACGTGTAATATAGCTACACAACCCCGAAAATATACAGACGCTCCTCAACTTACGTTCCGAACGGCCGAACGCAAGTTGAAAATGAACGTAAATTGTTACTGTACTATACATCCGTAAATTCTATTACCGTATCTTATAAAACACCCCTAAATCATTAATTATACACATAACATTGAAAAATAATAACATAAATTTCAAATAAATTAAATTCAAGCAACAAATTGAGATGGTGGAGGAGGAGGGGAGGAGGAGGAGGAGGAGGCAAGACATGTTCAGTTTGTCGTTTGTGCAATGTAAACAACGGACGCAGCATCATGCGCAAGTATCGTTTGAACTACGGAGAGCGCGCTAAACTAAAAAATTCACTCAATTTTTTTTTTTTTTTACAGTCAATTCAAACGTAAAATCGAAAAACGTAAGTAGAGGAGCGTCTGTATATAGCTTAGATAACACGTATTTGGTAAATACACAAATCCTTGCCTACTGAGTATAGGTTCTCAGCGCAACAATGCTGAAAAAATTTCAGCCCTGGGCAGGATTCGAACTCTGATCACTGAATTTGTGGTCAAGAAGAATGGTACCACTCCACCATCAAGCAGTGTGTATTTGCCTAGTTTACCTTGTTGTAGTGCATAGGGTTGGAGCAATATTCATGGGATTCAATCTTTTCCTCAATTTGTCAAACCATGCCTTGAATTCTTTTATCTTGTTGGCTTGGGTTACATTTTCATCTAACTTATTCCACCAGTCTGCAGCTCTATGAGAAAAACTATATATCTTGACATCTTTTAAAAGGGTTTGCTTTTCCATTTTTATTTTCTATTACCTCTTATCTTATACCTCGTCTTGGGTATTGGCTGCATGCTGTTATGGCAAAGTAGCATGCAGTTGATACTTTAGGGTCTATATGGGGCACCCCTACGGACCAGAGCCACACATTTTGTCTGTGATAGAGGACGACTCTGCTCACAGAAATTATGAAACTTTTATTATACTACTACTGTCCTCCAACCCCTTGTTGTTGTCCTGTACCATTTCTCTGAATTTCATTTCCTTGTTTCGCCTACCCTGAGAGGTTCAAAGAAAAGAGAAGAGAAGTAAAGCACAAGGTAAAGGAGGCAAAGAGGAGAGCAGATGTGAAATGGGGTAAGAGTATGACAGAAAATTTTGAAAATAATAAAAAGATGTTTTGGAAAGAAATTATGAGAGGAAGAGGCGAATCAAGTAAAGAAGAAAAGGTAAAAGGTGCAGATGGAGAGATGATAATGGAAGAGAAGGCAGTAAGGGGAAGATGGGTAGAGTATTTTAGGGAGTTGCTAAATGTGAAGGAGGATAGGGAGGGAAAGATAATTGCAGTGGGAAGTGCTAAGAAAATTACCGTGATGAGTGAGGAAAATGGATGAGAAATAAGGAAGGATAAAGTGAAGGCAGTTGTTAAGATGATGAGAGCAGGTAAGGCACCTGGTCTGGATGGATGCCATGCAGAATGTCTAAAAAAAGGAGGTACAGTGATAGTGGACTGGCTGGTGAGGTTATTTAATGTTTGCTGGAGAGAGGGTAGAGTGCCGGAGGACTGGAGGAGTGCCTGTATAATTCTAATTTACAAGGGAAAACGGGACAAGTGTGAGTGTAGTAGTTTTAGAGGGATTAGCTTGTTAAGTGTAGTTGGGAAGGCTTATGGGAGGATCTTGACTGAGAGGATTAGGAGAGGAACAGAGAGAGTAATTGGTGAGGAACAGTGTGGATTTAGGGCAGGTAGAGGTTGCGTAGATCAGATTTTTGTGGCAAGACATGTGAGAAAGCTATAGGAAAAGGTAAGGATGTTTCTTGGGCTTTTATGGATCTGGAAAAGGCTTATGATAGGGTAGACAGGAAGGCACTGTGGGAGGTTTTGCAGATATATGGGATAGGAGGAAAGCTTTTAGCTGTCAGGAGTTTTTATGAGAGTAGTAGAGCATGTGTCAGGATTAAAAATGGAAAGAGCGAGTGGTTCGAGGTAAAGGTGGGACTTTGTCAGGGATGTGTTATGTCACCCTGGCTGTTCAACTTATACATGGATGGGGTGGTGCGAGAGGTAAATACAAGGGTGGTGGGTCAGGGATTGGAGATGGTTAAAGAAAATGGAGAAAATTGGGAGGTGAGCCAGCTGTTGTTTGCTGTAGACACTGCGCTTGTAGCAGGATCAGAGGAGGGATTGAGGAAGTTGGTGACAGAGTTTGGGAGAGTGTGTGAAAGAAGAAAGCTGAAGATAAATGTGGGCAAAAGTAAGGTAATGAGATGTACAAAAGGTGAAAGTGGCAGTAGACTGGAAGTAGGCATTACGGGAGAGCGACTGTAGGAAGTGGATAGTTTTAGATACTTGGGTGCGAATGTGGCAGGAATGGGTGGAGTGGAGATGGAGGTAGAATGTAGATTGAGAGAAGCGAGTAAATGCCTTGGTGGATTAAAAAATGTAATGAGGAATAGAAATTTGGGAATGGAGGCTAAGAGGAGATTGTATGAAGGGGTGATTGTGCTGACAGCACTGTATGGGGCAGAAACATGGAACATAAGAGAGGAAGAGAGGAGTTTGAATGTGTTTGAGATGAGGTGTCTGAGAAGTATGATAGGGGTTACTAGGCTGGATAGTGAGAAATGAGGTGAGGAGGAGAACAGGAGTGGTAAGGGAGCTGGGAGATAGGGTGGATGAAAGAGTATTGGGATGGTTTGGACACATGGAAAGAATGAGTGAAGAAAGATTAGTAAAAGAGGTATGGAAGGCAGATGTGTAGGGAGTGATCATGAGGGGGCAACCTAGGATGAGATGGATGGATGAGGTGAAAGTGGCTTTGGGGAAGAGGGGAATGTCTGTTAAGGAAGGATGGGAGAGGACATAAGATAGGGGTGAATGAAGAATTGTTGTATATGGATGATGCTGTGATGCATGAGGTGGAATGGGTGGGGGGATGGGGGGTGAGCTAGTATGTGTGAGAAAAACTTGACGATTTGAGGCAGCCCGAAGGGATTTCTCCCCGTCTTCTCCTTTTCTGCATGAGGGGACGGAGAGGGTTTTTTTTTTTTTTGCCGATTTAATGAAGTGGCCTTGCTGTGGATGTGCTGTGTCTTGCGACACTGCCTCTGACCCAGGGCAGTGGACAAGATGCAGGGATGACCCATCATCCAGGAGGTGCCAAGATAAGAGGGAGAGTAGAGGGTGGAGGGGAGTGGAGTGTATTAGGGATGGACTGGGTGGCAATGGTTTTTGTGCCTTTTCCTTTTTGGCTACCTTCCTTGTGAGGGGGAAAAAGCCTTTGGTATATGTATGTACCTCTTATCCATTTCTCTTCTTGTGCCAGTAATTCTTTCCTGTTCACTTTTTCTAAACCAGTTTCCAGTTTGAATACTATCTTGTGACCTCTCTTCACTCCTCTCAGGTAGGTGTTCTCAGTTTCTTCAATCATTTCTCATATATGTTATCTACACCAGGGATCATCTTGGTTGCCACATTTTGTATTCTCTCATTTTTTATTTTTCTTCAAGTATAGCAACCACATCACTGCTGCATATTTCAGTCTGGGCTGTAGCAAGCTTTCAATGATTTTCTTTATGTCCTTGTCCTTGTAGTGAAATGCCACATTCATATTTCTCAACAGGTTGTAGGCATTTCCTGTTATCTTTACTAAATATGCTTCAGGTGATAGGTTGCCTTGGTTTATGATACCTAGGTCCTTTTCCTCCTTAGTGTTTGCTATCATTTCATACATTTTTTTATGATCCACTGTTGGCCCATTTCCAATAATTTAGAGTTTTTAAAATTTACCACTCCTGGCTCTACTCAAACACTATCAATGTCCCTTTACAACATACAATTCTCTTTGTTGCTCACCTTCAAGATCTGCATTGTCAGCAAAAAGGTTTGCAGAGTAATTAATTTCTTTTATGTCATTAATACATACAAGGAATAATACAAGAGCCAAAACTGAGCCCTGTGGTACACCACTGTTACTCTTCTCCATTCTCGCTTTTCATTTCTCACTACTGTTCCCATACTCCTGTCCTTTACAAAAAATTTATCCATTCTTGCGTTTCCACCAAGACCTCCAATGTTTTCTAATTTCCATATTAATCTCTTGTGTGACTTCTCATTTTTGCCTATTTCCACTATTCTGCAATTTTCAAATTCATTTTCCACCCCTGACTCCACATGTATAAGTTATCCAGGTCCCTTTGCAATGTTATACAATCCTCCTCTGCAAGACTAATCAAACCTTTGCCTTGGTAAGCAACAATCACAAAGGCATTAATTGAACTGTACTTGTTACCAACAATGGCAAGAATTGTTTATATGATACGTGTCTTGACTTACCAAGCCTAAGTTGGGAAACCACAATATAAAAGATCTATGAATGTTCCGCCCAGAGACATCTATGATACCTGGGCATTGTCTAGACCTGCATCACTTAGATAAGCAGAGGAGCAATTTGGAAATTGGTTTCAGAGCTTTTGCAAGATGACCAAAGCTGAATAACAGGCTCCCTAATGACAAATAGTGACAATAAAACAGTGTTTAAGAAGAAACTGGAAACCTATCTGTTCATTGAATTCTATGACCAAAATAAAAGGAGCATCGCAAATGACTACAATTGCTAAAGATATAAGGTAAGGCCCTCCAGAGCACTATATCAGAGGACTGGAGCCCAAGAAATTGACACTTCAAGTAACAAGTAATTTTACTCTAATAAGCTTCATGGGCATGACCTAAAAACAATAGTTCTGCATATAGTAACTACAAAACAGTGGTCAAGAACACCCACACCTACATGAGAACAGTGGCGCAAATAACTGAATGGAAGCCTCGCCAAAGATAACATCGACACTGACAGACAACCACAAATAAAAAACAAAAAAACACCCTACAGTAAAACTAAATGGCCAAACCCTTCAAATTATAAAGAACCCTATCATTCTAGGCCTCACATTTGATACTCATATTACCTTTAGCCCACAAGTCAAAGGTCTAATGGAGAAAATCAACAAGAAAAACCTACAAAGATGTATGGCAATGACCAATTTTGGACAACAAAAAGAAACTAATAACCATCCTCAAATAGTTCATAAGAACCATCCTCATATATGCTTCTGTAATGAATATATGTTGATATTAAGTACTCATGTATAATAAAGAAGTATTATATATACAATAAAGGAGATACATATACAATAAATATATACAATAATTAAGTAAATAAAGGAATCACTACACTTACACTGCATGGCCATGGTTCCTAACATCCAGCAAGACAAATACAAAGAACTTACTAACAATAAAGCACAAGGCAACAAAAGTAATACAATTGTAATAACAGGATCCACCTACACCACTTGAATGGGACACCTACACAAACTATAATCCTCCTCATGGAACATTGCGTGTAATTGTAAATACTGTAATGGGAACAGCTCTAAAAAAAGAAAAAAAAAAAACTGCAGCAGCATACTACACACTATCCCCCACACGCTAAGAAATTCACATTCAGAATACTAAAGATTACTTCAAGATAGACCAACTCTGTTCTCCAACATTACCCCCCCAGACATCAGCTCCAAAGGAAAATCCTTCCCATGCAAAGCAATAACCATACTGGAACAGTTGGACCAAAGGCACCATCCAGCATTGAAACAGGACAAGACTGGCCAGATTCAAACTGCTCTGGATGCAACCACCACACAGATGACAGAGCTCTAATTCTACAATGTTCCACACTAACAATCCCTACACATCACTTTTTCCTTCCTGAGCATCCTATTGTCACCCCTGAGGCCATTGCCAGATACCTGGAGGTTGTAGGTCTTACACAAGAGAGACCAGGGGCAGTGGACTGACTGTGTGAGTATACTATACACATAAAAGCTGAATGAACATTTACTCCTAATGGAAAAATAAAATCCTTACAGAGGTGATGTTAGAAGTTTATGCTTGGACAGGTGAATTTTATGTCAAGTAATTCTAAACAACTCAATGATAACTAAACTAATACTTTTACACTGGGCTAGGAGAGTAAAATCAAATGAACCTACCAGACATACCCAGGTATTTTAACTCCAAAACCAGATCTTTTGGTCAGTCACAAAACCTGTTTGACCCAGCTTTCCACTTTTGACAATTAGTGACGTCAACGGTTTTCACGGCACAATGTAACAATTATGCAGTTCGTGGAAATAAAATGCCAAGTCTAAACTTTTGCCACTTTGAAATGTCATAACACCTATGGTCCCACTGTAGCTTATGTCATGTCTGGCTACAAGCCAATACAGTTATACGTTGTTGCCATACATAAAATTCTTTAGCTCTTCGTCAATGGCACGTTAAAGCTTATAATAATTCTAAGTGATAAATTATAACGCTGTCAGTATTCAGATAGCCTACCCACTAAAGCAAAATCCTCTTTCACCACGTTCTAATGCAGCTAACCCAGACGAAGGTCCGACTCGTAGAATACTCTCTACGTCTCTACGGTGTTACAGTAGACTACTACTGGCGCTCGAGCCTCGAGTGTCTTACTACACTCCTTGTCCTTGAAGTTGACAACCTAACACAATATAAAAATGTCGCTAGAGTAAATTGAAGTATGATACGAGAAGGTATAATATTAGGTTAAAAGTTATTTTCATTGAATGCTGAAAACTGCAAGTTACAACTCTCTCTTGTCTATTCGAATCACCCCATCAAAATTATTTGATAATTCTAGCAAGTATTGCTGGATTCGTTTATTTCATGTTGTGGCAAATGCTAGAAAAAAACTCTGTTTTTGCCTTACGTTACAGTAATCAAACTAAACTCGCTGTTAGTTATTTTAGAAATATATTAGTTTGAAATATGATAAGAAATAACCTATCATTGAATTATAAGCTAATTTTGATGCTAATAGCTGAAAGAAGAAACTTAGTCCTACTCTTTCGTCCATTCACTTAACTCTAAACCAAGAAAGATTGTGATAAGCTTAAGAAAATGTCGAAGTCTTGCTTGCTGCCTCCCCAAAATTAGTGTAGAACTAGATCTTAGACTCCTAGAGAAAGTGAACTGACGAGCAAACGTGGGTGGACGCGTATCGAAAGGATCATAATTTAAATACTGCATATATGTATTCTTTATTATCGTGACATCATGTAACGTTTTTAAAATGTATCATTAAATTATCATTACTAATGTTTAGAGAACTGGATAATCGTAGTTAGTAACTACTGATCAAATTGGAATATCAAACTAACGTAAAAAACGCAAAAACGCAAAAAACGTAAATGTCAATGGCCACATTTGCCAATACTTTCATCGGCGATGGTGCCAAATGTTTACCTTCGCCCAAATAGTTGCTGATCGAGCTAATAATATTAATAAAAGCATTATCAGGTTATAGCATGATTACATGTTATTTTGAAAAAAAAAATTGTTGTACCATTTATGAAAAAATACATATTTGAAATTCTGCTGTTGATTTTTGTTTTGTTTTATTAGTACTATGAAGCTGTGCTGCACCAATATATTATTTCAAAAGTTAAACAAACAATTACGTGTGTTATACATTTTATGATAAGAAAAATCTTGGAAATTTTATTTCTTTTAATTAAACACCACTATCAGGCTGTGTTCTATTATTACAATATTAAAGAAATGTAAAATAATTGTGTTATTGTTAGACAGGTAGTCTGCCCCAGGTTGGGCAGCCAGTGAGGTTGGTTGAAGGCAAACTCTGGTGGAAACAGAGTTGGTTTTATTTAACAATGAAATGTTGGGAGCCAGTGGAGGGGGGAGGGGCGAGACGGCGAGGGAGGTGACAACTGTGTTTCAAGTCGTATCTCCGGGCGATCTGCTTGCGAGGGAGCAAAGGAGGGGGGGAGAGGGGGAGGCAAGAAAGCAAGGAGCAGCGAGCTAGGCTCACATACGCTGCTCCGAGGCTTTCTGAATCTTCGGTCGTTGGTCCATCCTTTATATACACGGGCAGGTCTTGATCCGTGCTCCTAGTTGGCGTAAGGTCACGTGAGCTGCGTGGGGAAGTCGGAGGAAAAACGTCCTGACGCCGGTGACTCACGAAGACAGAAGGTGTGCATTCCTCAATGGATCCAGTTGTTCACGTGTCACGTGGCCGGCCGAGATGTGCTTAGACATCTTGGGGCCTCACAGGGTCCGTCTTAGGCTGGTGAACTGCACGTGCGTTTCATCAAGGCGGCTTTGTGATAGTCATACGGCTGAGGGTGCGCGAATCGTGCCCCATGGGACCGCTTGGGGGTCAGTAAGGTCGTGGGACGCCGAGAAGAGGCGAGGACGGGGGTGAGGAGGGGAGTGAGGACTACTCCTAGCAGTTATATAATCTATAGAAATAGATCTTATATTTTGAGAATTCGTGTAAAAATAGTGCCTGACAACTCGAATAAAAGTCAATTGTAGGCCTACACATGATATGAATTCTAGGAAATTCTTGTTTTCAAATCAACATATTTTATGTAGTATCTATACGAAGCAACTGGAAGCATCCAAGGCACGTATCCCGACTAAAGGAAGCAGAAGAAATCACAAGGACAGTGTCATCCCAAGAGACAGAAAAATACTCACGAAACAGAGATCTGCGCTGAACACGCAGCTAAACAAAACCTACCTTGAAGCAAGAATAAAGGTGATTGAGCAGAAAACTAAAGACTCCCATAAAACAAGAGAACAAAGCAATAGAAACATAAAAAATAGCCCAAAGTAAAGGACCGACAAGTGACAGGCTTTATATTTTCAGTCATCGCCGTTAAATTCACGAAAGACAAATGGCCATTATGTGTCAAGATATGACACAAAGATATGCAAGTGTAACGTAGTGGCTTATGTTAGTTATGTTAGGTAATGTTAGTCCACGTATCCCTGCGAGAGTTATATAACATTGTAACTTCCCTTACTAGCTATCTTATGGTGTCAATACATAAATTGATGTTGAATTCGACCACTACTAGACTATCATAACCTGAACAATGTGATATAGGGCTATGATATTAGGTAACTTATGATAAATGATCAGTTACAGGAAAATTGCTGTGGAGTACGGCGGAGTACACAAATGGATCGATTTGCAGTGAAGGGTCAAGGGTCATCACAACAACGATGGCATAGGAAAGTAGTGCCATCACAAATCGTGCTTAGTTCTTAGCAAGATTAAGATAGATAGCAAATGATCAACTGTAAACCTTCTTCACTCAAAAATAAAGAAGTGGAAGGATTGTGTGAAGCCGGGTACATATACATACATATACCAAAGGCTTTTTCCTCTTTACACGGGGGGTAGCCAAAAAGAAAAAGGCATAGAAACCACTCCCGCCCATTCCATTCCCTACATATTCCACTCCCCTCCACCCTCCTCCCTCCCTCCTATCTTGGCACCTCCTGGATGACGGGTCATCCCTGCATCCTGTCCACTGCCCTGGGTCAGAAGCAGTGTCGCAAGACACAGTACATCCACAGCAAGGCCGCTTCATAAATTCGGCGATCCCCCTCTCCGTCCCCTCATGCAGAAAAGGAGAAGACGGGGAGAAATCCCTTCGGGCTGCGTCAATTTTTTTCTCATACATACTTCCTCACCTCTGACAAGGCTAATTCGCGACACCAGTCAGTGTAAATGGAAGTAACATCACACACTTACATGTATATATATATATATATATATATATAAGATTATTTCAGACAAATGAGAGAGAATGTGGGTGGGGAAGGGCAAACGAAGATGTGTTAGGAATAGAGTTTATTGCCCTAACGTTGCGACCAACTTGGTCTTCTTCAGAGGACTACAGCATTACAAACGGATCACAATTCTTATATTCGTAGTGAGAGGGAACCCGCCAAGGTATGAGCGTCATGTTTTCCCTTTGGCTAACGATTTAATTATTAGGACACTTGCTGTTTTCGAGAGGCATTTAAATCCGTCTCTGTCGTTGTTGTTCTTGTTGGCGGCGATATGTGCAGCTTCCACAGTTTTTCTCATTTTCTTCTCAAATCCCTCGTGTAGAATTTCTGCGTTGTTCCAATCAGGTAGATGTCCACATTTGTCCAGGTGACGAACCAGGGAGTTAGATGTTCTATGAGCCCTGAGATCGTTTTTGTGCTCATTCAAGCGTTTATTGAACCCTCGACCTGACTCACCGAAATAAGATGATGGACAACCGTTGCATGGAATACGGTAAATGACACTGAGATTATTACGCATATTGTTATGTTTCTTAAATATTTTTCCTATTTTATTGGAAGATATTTTTGCTATATTTATTCCACCTTTTGACAAATAATCATCAATAGCTATGGTGTTTATAGAATTAGGGACAGAAATAAAATGAGACTTATCCTTTCCCGGGGTTCGGACGTTTGAGCCATCGTAGATCTTCAGGGGAAAAAAGTTGTTAGGATTACTAGAAGAAGCTCCAAAACCCCCGTTAATGCACGGTCTTCCTAAAGTACATAAGGTAAATATCCCCATGAGGCCCATAACTTCAGGGATTGGTAGCGCTCCGCACAGACTAGCGAAATGTCTGGCAAAACCCCTTTCAAACGTCATCGGTTCCATCAGCGGGGCCCATTTAAGAAATTCTTCCGACCTGATCCAGAGACTTAAGGATCTGAATGTAAGTGATAAGAAGTTGGCAAGCTTCGATATAACAGCGTTATTCACAAATGTTTCTGTTTTTGATGCCCTAGAAGCAGTGAAGAAAGTAACAACAGATATCGATGATGATATCCTTCCAGTCCCAAGATCTGATTATATAAAACTTATTTCCATGTGTGTCAAATTTGGTTATTTTATGTTTAACAACATTGAATTTAAACAGATTAGAGGTCTCGCAATGGGGAGTCCATTATCTGCTGTCATGGCATGTTTATTCATGGAAGTAATAGAAATGGACAAATACATCAACATCATGGGAAGAGGTACCACTTGGTTAAGGTACGTGGATGACATAATCGTGGTGATGCCAAAAAGAACTAATATAGAAAATAAGTTGAGAAGACTCAACGCTGTGAATAAAGACATTCAATTCACAGTTGAACTAGAAAAAGAGTGTAATTTACCATTTTTAGACACGTTGATACACAGAGGTTCTCAACAGGTAAGTTTCTCGGTGTACAGGAAACCCACCAATAGGGACGACTTTGTCCATTATTTTTCAGCACACAGCAGACGTGTTAAAACGGGTGTTCTAATAGGTTTCTTTCTCAGAGCTTTTCATATCTGCAGTGAAGAATTCCTAGAGGATGAACTTACTTACATCAAGAATACCTTTAGGAAGCTGAAATACCCCGGAGGTTTGATCACCAGGACAACGAGGAAAGCCAAGAAGATCTACGATGGCTCAAACGTCCGAACCACGGGAAAGGATAAGTCTCATTTTATTTCTGTCCCTAATTCTATAAACACCATAGCTATTGATGATTATTTGTCAAAAGGTGGAATAAATATAGCAAAAATATCTTCCAATAAAATAGGAAAAATATTTAAGAAACATAACAATATGCGTAATAATCTCAGTGTCATTTACCGTATTCCATGCAACGGTTGTCCATCATCTTATTTCGGTGAGTCAGGTCGAGGGTTCAATAAACGCTTGAATGAGCACAAAAACGATCTCAGGGCTCATAGAACATCTAACTCCCTGGTTCGTCACCTGGACAAATGTGGACATCTACCTGATTGGAACAACGCAGAAATTCTACACGAGGGATTTGAGAAGAAAATGAGAAAAACTGTGGAAGCTGCACATATCGCCGCCAACAAGAACAACAACGACAGAGACGGATTTAAATGCCTCTCGAAAACAGCAAGTGTCCTAATAATTAAATCGTTAGCCAAAGGGAAAACATGACGCTCATACCTTGGCGGGTTCCCTCTCACTACGAATATAAGAATTGTGATCCGTTTGTAATGCTGTAGTCCTCTGAAGAAGACCAAGTTGGTCGCAACGTTAGGGCAATAAACTCTATTCCTAACACATCTTCGTTTGCCCTTCCCCACCCACATTCTCTCTCATATATATATATATATATATATACATATATATATATATATATATATATATATATAAATTTGTGTGTGTGTAATAATAATAATAATAATAATAATAATAATAATAATAACAATAATAATAATAATAATAATAACAATAATAACAATAATAATAATAATAATAATGATAATAATAACAATAATAATAATAGGTTTATTGAAATAGCAGTGATACACTGACAATAATACAATAGAGTAATTATATGAGTAATACGCCTAGTCTAATTTTTAAAGTGATACGCTGATACCAATGCAATACAGTAATTTTATGAGTGATATGCCTAGTCTATGTTTTATAATGAGTTTATTGTGCGAACAATGGATGGAATAGCACTGTTCTTGTATCGGTCAGTCCTCGGTGCTCTGATGGGTTGGATCTTGTTAGAATGTCGTGTGGCGTGGCGGGTAGTTGTGGCGTCAGGTGGGAGGAAGTAACGGTGACGTTGGTGGAACATTAGGTCCTGTCCAAACTTACTCAGTGCCTCACTGTGCTTGTCTGGCACTCTTGGCAGGCTGAGGGTGGTAAGGGCTTACTCGTATCCCTCATACTGACCACCCAGGATGATTCTGCACACTCTCCTTTGTACTCTCTCTAATTTACTCCTCTGTGTGATGTTGAGTGATGATGACCAGGCCGGGGAGGCGTACATGAGGGTGGTGAGTACGAAAGTAGTGTAGACTCCCTTTAGATCTGGTGATGGGGTACCAAGGAACCTCAATCTGCGCAGCATGTAGAGTTTATATGAGGCTGTCCTGATGATGTTGGTGATGTGCTGGTTCCAGTTAAGGTGGTCGTCTAATGTGACGCCAAGTAGCTTGGCGGACTGGACCACCTGAAGGGAGTGGGTTCCTTGTGATAGTTGAGGAGGTGCCACCGCCTGTTTGGATGTACATACGTGCATGACCAAGGTCTTGCTGTGGTTAACTGTCACATTGCTGTTTTCGGTCCACGTTTTAAGGTTGTCTAGGATGTTTTGTAGCGAAGAATAGTCAGGCTGCCTGGTGTTGATGGGGATGCCAACTGTGCAGTCATCGACGTATTTCCATCTATGTGGGGTGTCCATTAATGCATCGTTTATGAGGATGAGGAAGCACAGTGGTCCCATCTTGGTCCCTTGAGGGACCCCACAGTTCAGTGGGAGAAGGGAGGATGTCGATCCCTGGTACCTCACTGCGTGTTGACGTCCGGTCAGGAAGTCGGCTAGCCATGCTACAAGGTGTGGTTGGATCCCCAGTTGTATGGCCTTGGAGATGATGATGTTATGGTCAACAAGGCCAAACGCTTTCTTAAAGTCTATAAAGGTCAAGGCTAGAGAAGTATTGCGCTTGTCTAGGTGGCTGTGCAAGAAGTCCAGCAAATTGACAAGATAGTGTGTTGTGGAGGAGGATTTTATGTTGCCATACTGTTGGATATCGATTTGATCTTTAATTTTGTTGTATACTGAGTCAAATACAAAACCCTCACAGATAAGGCTATGTGTGTGTGTGTGTGTGTGTGTGTGTGTAAACTGATTCATGAAAACTGAAATAACTGAACGCTAAACAAATATTTTCTCATGCGACCTGACAGTGCAGTGTGCACATATTGATGAAGTAATCTGGAGTCGTCCAACCTGTGTAATTCACCATAATCTTGGATCATGTGTTGGACTCGTGACCAACAGCTATAACCCTCCCGAATGAGAGTTCAGAGCTCATACACAGCCCGATCTTTGGGATTACACACACACACGTACGCACACACACACACACACGTACGCACACACACACACACACACATATTCAGAGAGAGAGAGAGAGAGAGAGAGAGAGAGAGAGAGAGAGAGAGAGAGAGAGAGAGAGAGATAGCTCATTGCACATCACAACTGGAGTGCCGGCTAGCAGTGTTGTGATGCTTTTCAGCTCTAAGCGTGTGCTCAGATTCAGACCGCTGAATTAGCAGGATGGCTCATCCATGAACTCCTTAACTCATTCACTCCTGTGGTATCTGGGCCTGCAGTCCCATGGCCGCCTTTACTAAACCTCTCTACATTAATTGATATCGTGTATGATGCCATCCTTCCATCTATATCTTGGCTCTCCCAATAGTCTTTTGCCGGCAACATTTCCATGCAACACTTGTTTATGTTTTCTTCCATTATTTATCCTAGCTACATGGCTTGCCCACCTCGTTCTTCTACCTTTTACTTCATGAATGCAGTTAAAATAAAATATCTTCTGAATTAAAACGTAGGATAGTAAATGTCAATTTTATTTAATCTCGTGCACCTTGCTGAATGACCATCCATACAATCGGGAATTCTGCCTCAACTTTCAGACCCACAGTAATCAGAAACGGTCACCAAGTCCTCCCGTAGATCTCTCTATAAAAAATGCTAGAATGTTGTATGCATTTTATTAACAAGGGTCTGTTTCTAAGTCACCATCTGGAGGGGGGGGGGGACGGGAACTATCGTTTGATGTCAGGTCGTCTTTTGTGAAGGATGTCCATGTGCTCTAGGAACGGTGGGGAAATTAATTTCTCAAACGCCCATCATGCAGGACGACTACATGCAGACTTATGTTGTTGATGTCATCATCCATACACAATACATTATGTCATAATTGATACCAACATGGAATGGTTGGTACACCTTTGGGGCATGAAGAATGGAGTCCTACTTCCAGTGACCTTCCTTATTGTTTTCAACCCCTAAACCTTCATCGAACTAGTGCAGGCGAGTACTGTGGTGTCGACGGATGTTCCCATATTTGACCACATATCTCCCCTGCCAAAGAGAAAAGAGCTTACATAAAATAAAAGTAATAGACACATAAACAAAACCTGCAACCTAAGCGTTCATGTAGTGATGGAGAAAAAAAAAAAAAAAAAAAAAAAAAAAAGTAACTGGCACGGGGGATATAATTTTAGGAGAACGGTTGGGGCCTTGAATAATTCAAGTTAGCTTATCTTCAGTTAAAATTTCACTAGAGCTTGGATAAAAATAAATTTAATTCCCGTCACTACCAAGAGAATGAAAAGAGATTTACGAAGGAGAATGACAGCTAGAAAAATGAAAAAAAGGGAAGGTTGCTGCTCAATATGGAAGGATAAGATAGAGTTTCTGGTCAGTTTTGATGAAATATATAAATAAGAACACTTTTCGTTAGTTTCACCAACTTTTACTAATTTAGATAGATAGATAGAT
>NC_134805.1:20196162-20221162 GCF_046742065.1 Oratosquilla oratoria
ACACACACACACACACACACACACACACACACACACACACACACACACACACACAGACATTCGCTTAGTTGCGGGTTTGAATCCCGCACTCCTCTCCGATTCCCAGCAGTGACTGTTACCACCTCTAACAGTCCAAGCGCATAAGGGGACAAAGGTGATGGCTTCGGCCGCAGATACGCGCATCCTGGCGGAAGCTCCACACTTTTTAAACTTTTCGTACTGCAGTGAACACACACACACACACACACACACACACACACACACACACACACACACACACACACACACACACACACACACACACACACACACACACACACACACACACACACACACACACACACACACACACACACACACACACCCGGTGGCGGATTGGTAAGGCACTGGCCTCACAAGCCGGAGAACCGGGGTTCGATTCCCCGGCCGGGCGGAGACAAGTTGGGTTTGTCTCCTTTCACGTGTAGCCCCTGTTCACCTAGCAGCGAGTAGGTACGGGACGTTAGTCAAGGAGTTGTGACCTTGCATTCCCGGTGTGTGGAGTGTGAGTGGTCTCAGACCTACCCAGAGATCTGCTAATAATGAGCTCTGAGCTCACTGCCGTAGGGTGGTGTCTGGCTGTCTCGAAAAGAGGCTGCAGCAGATCCGAGGTGAATACACACACACACACACACACACACACACACACACACACGCCGACCACGGAACAGTGAACACCATTGTCGTCGCTGGGCCCCAAAGAAGAGGATAAACGACGAAAAAGGAAACCTGGTTTGTATTGTATGGGAGGGGAGAAATCGTGGGTGTCCGAAATGATATCTCTGCAGTGCTAGTTAAATGTATTAAGACGTAATTAGCAAAAAATGAAGGAAAATAACGAAAAGTCTGACTCGAACGACAACTGCGAATCAGAGCCATCTAATGACGCCATGCCGAACCCCGATGTAAACAAACATTACAACACTCCTACGACCACGCGGGAATATCACAAAGATGCTTTTTCTGGATTTAGTAAGTACGAAAGCAGGAGTTTAAGTCGAATCTTAGAGATAGAGAGGGAAATGAGCAAAAATAGGATACGGTGGGATAATGAAATTATGGACTTAAGAAAGGAAGTCATTGGACCAATGGATTGCTTAGCGCAAGCAAACATTGAGTTTTTCGACCTGAGGAAGACTAACTTGGATCTAAGAAACGAGATTAAGGAAATAGAAAAGGATATAGGAGAGCTGAAGAATGATAATGAAAAGAAGATAATTAATGATACTACCAATAGCAAAAATTAAAAAAGAGGTTAACAACAAAATACAAGAAAAGACTGAAAAAATCGAAGAAAACTTAGGTGAGGAAAGTATCCAAAATATCAAGAAATGGAATGAAAACATTGAAAATAAATAAATTGTTTTCAAAGAAATAGTCCAACAACAAATGCAGGAAAATGAAAAAAAACACAATTATCCAAGTAATTAATGAAAAAGCAAATTGGGTCAGAGACACAGTGGATAGGAAAAAATGTATTGTGGTATATGGATTAAAAGAAAAATATGGTTTGGCGAGGTACATGAGAGAAAAAGAAGAAAAAGAGACACCAATAGAAATCCTAAAAGAAATTCAGGAGGGAACACAAGATGCAGGTAAAGACGTTGACAATACATATAGGATTTGTCGCTATTCTAAGGATAGAAATCAACCCCTAAAGATAAAACTAAGATCACAAATGATAGTAGAAGACATATTTGAAAAAGTAGGTAACTTGGCTAGGAGTGAAAAGTACGATAAGATATGGATAAAAAGAGAAATGAGTATTGAGGAATTAGAAAAAGAAAAGACACCAAGAGATGAAGCAAAGAAAAAAAAAAAAAACGCGAAGAGAACGGAGACAGAAAGCAAGGAATCATATTGGAGAGAAATCGATATGAGACTGAGGAAAATACATCAGAATGGGCAAACCAAAGACACACACACACACACACACACACACACACACACACACACACACACACACACACACACACACACACACACACACACACACACACACACACACACACACATACAAGAAAATTGAAAGTGGCCTATACCAACATCGACGGATTAATTTCAGGACTGAATGAACTTAATGATTACCTGCTAGAAGAAAAACCAGACATAATGGGAATTGTGGAGACTAAACTAAGGGGTGAAATACCATCCATCGATGTTGGACATGGACTATACAATTACTGGATTAAAAACAGAGACAAGAAACAGGGAGGAGGAATCATGTTCTTGGCCAAGAAAAACTTGAATGTGACAAAAATTGCGGAGGGCAAAGGTAATGTAGAACTGATCATGATAAAAGTCGAAGACAAGAACATGAAAAGTAGGAAGTTTGTGGTGACTTATGTGCTCCCAAAAACGAACGCTTGGAAAGAGAACGAGCATAAGAAAATGCCAGAAGATACAAGGCAATCATTAGATGAGATTGGACGGGGTTAATCTGGTAATTATGGGGGACTTCAATTGCAAAGAAATTTGTTGGGAAAACATGACAGTGAGAGGAGGAGACGACTTGTGGGGTAATGTACTACTGGATATGACCATGGAATATACAATGACTCAGTGGGTCAGTGAAAACACCAGATACAGAAATAACGAGGAGCTGTCGAAACTAGATTTAATATTTACAACAGAACCTGAAATTGTGGATAAAATCCAATACAAGACACCAATTGGAAAGAGTGACCATATACTCATTGAAACTGAACTAAAGGAAGAAATATACATGGAGAGAAATGAAAAGCATAAGAAAGGAAGATTGATGTACAACAAAACGGACTTTGCAAAACTAAAGACATTCTTCCAGAATGCAAACTGTGAATTTTTTTACATGGAAGAGACAAAAGTGGAAGAGAAATGGGATATCTTGATGGATAATTACAATGAGAGGTGAATAGACACGTACCAAGACAGAAGCTAGAGAGAGTGTACATTAAATGCTGGTTCAACAAAAGATGCAGTGAGGCAAAAGACAGAAGGGACAGAGCTTGGAAAAGGTGGAGAAAAGATCAAGAAATCTGGAAAATGGCAAGTTTATATAAACTATAGAAATGAGTATGTTAAAGTGAGAAGAGAGGAAAAAAGGAACCATGAAAAGGATATTATAGATAAATGCAAAGAGCGCCCCAAGCTATTCTATCGATACGTGAATGGTAAACTTATAAACAAACAGGAAATGGTGAAACTACGCCAAGGGAATATAGAATAAACAGAAGAATTAGAGATGGCCGAAGTCATGAATAATCACTTCAAATCTATCTTCACTAGAGAGAAAACACAATATTGGGACGAAAGACAATCTCCCCCCGTTAGCGAGATAACAATAACACAAAAAGAAATATTAGAACACCTATCAAACCTTGATGTCAGGAAATCACATGGCCCGGATGGAATTGCAAATTGGATTCTAAAATAATGCAAAGAACTAACGGACAAAATACATAACATAATAAATTGCTCACTCAAAGAAGGAAAAATACCAAAAGACTGGAAAAATGCTAACATTGTACCAATATATAAAGGAGGAAACAAGGAAGAACCAACTAACTATAGGCCAGTATCACTAACAAGCACTATAGCCAAAATTGGTGAGAAAATAATCAAGAATAGATGAATAAAACACCTGCAAGACAACAATATAATAAAACCAAGACAATTTGGGTTCAGACAAGGAAGATTATGTACCACAAACTTAATATGTTTCTACTCAAGATTAATAGACATATGGCAAGAAAGGAATGGATGGGGTGACTGTGCCTTCCTGGGCCTACAAAAATCATTGACAAAGTACCACACAAAAAATTAAAAAAAAAAAAAAAAAAAAAAAAAAAAAAAAAAAAAAAAAAAAAAATTGAACATATAGGAGGGATACAAGGGAACGTATTAAAATGGATGGAGGACTTCCTAATTGGTAGAAAGATGAGAGTAGTTCTCAGAGAAAAATATTCAGGTTGGAGAGAGGTGATTAGTGGAGTACCGCAAGGATCTGTATTGGCTCCAATAATGTTTGCTATTTATGTAAATGACATGGATGACGATGTGAAATGTTACATGAGCTTCTTTGCAGACGACGCCAAACTGTTAAGGAAAGTAAAAACTGAAAAGGATTGCGAATCACTGCAGGAAGACCTGAATAAGGTATGGAATTGGAGTCAGAAATGGGAAGTGGACTTCAATATTAACAAGTGTAGCATAATGGAGTTTGAAAAAAGCAAAAACAGAATATCAGGACAATACAAAATTGGAACCAAGGAGGTAAAGAAGGAGAGATCCGAAAAAGATTTGGGTGTAATTATCTCAAACGACTTTTCCTATGACAAATAAATAAACAAAATTGTCGGAGAAACCTACAACTTGCTAAGGTTAATAAAAGTGGCATTTACATATTTGGACGAATAAATGATTAAAAAGATATTGGTCACACTGATAAGGCCTAGACTAGAATATGCGTCGACATTGTGGTCACCCAGTACCAAAAAGAATATAAAGAAAATAGAAAGAATCCAGAGAGTAACAACAAAAATGGCACCTGCACTTGCAAACTTGTCATATGAGGAGAGATTGGCTAAACTGTAGTTACCGACACTGGAGCAAAGAAGAGAGAGAGGTGACCTACTGACCATCTACAGACTCATGAAAGGCACAGAAATACTCGATAGAGAGGACTTGTTAAACTGAGACAAGAGAAGCACATGAGGACATGGAAAGAAAGAAAAAAAACATAGCTACAGAAGAGATCTGAAGAAAAACATTTTTCCACATAGAGTGGCGGACACTTGGAACAAACTGGACAATGAAATAGTGTGCGCAAAAACTATTCATGAGTTTAAGAGCAAACTAGACACTAGGGGATACAAAGGCGGGGCACCACGAGCATAGCTTCCCTTCCCGCAAAATACAACTAGGTAAATACACACACACACACACACACACACACACACACACACACACACACACACACACACACACACACACGCACACACACACGGAGACAGAATGCAAAGAATTCCATTGGAGAGTAATCGATATGAGATTGAGACAATGGCGCATCAAAACGAAAAAACCAAGGACAGAAAAAAAAATGGAGAAGGAAGAAAATTAAAAGTGGCCTATACTAACATTGACGGATTAATTTCAGGTCTGAACGAACTCAATGATTATCTGTTAGAAGAAAAACCATACATAATGGGAATTGTAGAGACTAAACTAAGAGGTGAAATACCATCCATCGTTATTGGACAAGGCCTATACAATTACTGGATAAAAAACAGGGACAAGAAACAGGGAGGGGGAATCATGTTCTTGGCCAAGAAAGACCTAAACGTGACAAAAATTGCAGAGGGCAAAGAAAGTAGAAATTTTGTGGTGACCTATGTGCCCCCAAAAACGAATGCTTGGAAAGAGAACGAACATACAAAAATGCTAGAAGATACAAGAAAATCACTAAATGAGATACTATTGGGTAAGGGTAATCTGGTAATTATGGGGGACTTCAATTGCAAAGAAATTTGTTGGGACAACATGACAGTGCGAGGAGATGATTTGTGGGGCAACGTACTGCAGACAAGACCATGAAGTACACAATGACTTACAACTTGCTAAGATCAATAAAAGTGGCATTTGCATACTTGGACGAAGACATGATAAAAAAAAATATTGGTTACATTGATAAGGCCTAGACTAGAGTATGCGGCGACATTGTGGTCCCCCAGTACCAAAAAGAATATAAAGAAAATAGAAAGACTCCAAAGAGCAGCTACAAAAAATGGCACCTGCACTTGCAAACCTATCATACGAGGAGAGATTGGCTAAACTGGAGTTACCGACACTGGAGCAAAGAAGAGAGAGAGGTGACCTACTGACCATCTACAGAATCATGAAAGGCACAGATATACTTGATAGAGAGGACTTACTTAACTGGGACAAGAGAAACACAAGAGGACATGGAAAGAAAATAAAAAAACATAGCTATTGAAGAGAACTGAAGAAAAACAGTTTTCCACATAGAGTTTTGGACACTTGGAACAAACTGGATAATGAAATAGTATGCGCCAAAACCATTCATGAGCTTAAAAGCAAACTAGACACTGCGAGATACAATGGCGGTACCCCACGAGCATAGCTCCCCTTCCCGCAAAATACAACTAGGTAAATACACACACACACACATACACACACACACACACACACACACACACACACACACACACACACACACACACACACACACACACACACACACACACACACACACACACACATATATATATATATATATATATATATATATATATGTGTGTGTGTGTGTGTATGTATGTATGTATGTATATATGTATATATATATATATATATATATATGTATATATACATACACACACTCACACACACACACACACACACACACACACACACACACACACACACACACACACACACACACACACACACACACACACACACACACATATATATATATATATATATATGTATATATATATATGTATAGATATTATATATATATTATATATATATATATATATTACACACACACACACACACACACACACACACACACACACACACACACACACACACACATACATACATATATATATATATATATATATATCTATATATATATATAAATATATATATATGTATATATATACATATATATATATATATATATATATATATATACGCGGTCAAAAGAAACAGGAACCAGGAGGTGGGTGAAACTCAAGCACGTGCGGGAGGCATTTCAAGGCTGAATGAAATTGTACGGCAGTGGTTGAAACAAAATATCCAGACGTTCGCAAACAAAATATGTGGAAGGGACCCTGGGCATTGGTGGGGGTTTAAGGGCAGAGGGAGAAGGGGGGTGGGGTGGGGAGGATGAAGGTTGGTAAGTGGAAGGGGAGGGCAGAAAAGTGTGGGAGCTGGAAGAAGCCAAAGGGGCTGTGAGTAGCTTCATTATGTGCAGATAGAAAACGGATATCTTGGCCTCAGCGCGCCCGTGTCGATCCTTTGTGCGTTTTAAATTTGTAACGGATTTAATGCTCGCAGCCGTCGAGCCTTTGCTCTGCACTTTGTTGGATTGTGTTATGGTTTTCTTCGCTGCAGTGGTGGGGTGATTTCCTCAGTTGACTAAAATCCCCTGGTGGTGCCTTGAAGAATTTTACAACTGGACAGTAATAAAAGAAGGGTAACCGATATAGAATCATGAGTGAGTTTATGTCATTAGCCCACACTCTCACTCACATTTGTCGAAGGAAACTATACGACTTTTCGTCTTCGTCCTAAATCTAGCTCTCCCTCCTCCTCATCCATGAAAACGTTCGACAAATGGAGGAAAAGAGACGGGACCCTATGAGCAATGCTTCAAAACCATACACTACAGCTAGATAAATACGCACACACACACAACACTTAAAAATACACACATATACAACAGCATATACATATACAAAACAACACACACAAACACAAGAAGCACATATTATTATTATTCTCATCATCATTATTATTGTTATTATCATTATTTTTGTCGTTATTGGTGTAGTTGTGCAGTTGTATCTACAGTATTGAGAGAGACAAAATCTGAGCGGCGTCTTTTCTTTACTGATTTCAGTATTCTTTCTGGTTTCTACATACAATGCAACCTCCGAATTAACCTCGGGGGTGTTGTCAGATTTTTACATACATATATACAAATTTACAGTGGTGCCATATGATCGGTATATAAAAAGAAAAGGTTTTTGTTGAGCGACGATGATAGGCTCCGAGCAGCGCGTCAGGGCGTTTCCCCGAAATGCTGACGAGGCCTTTTGTTCAAGCGCTAGCGGCTTCTATTGTTCGAGCAGGTGCTGCCTGGAAGTCTAGTCTTAGGGTTACTATGAACAATTGAATGTCCCTTGGGAGGATCCGAGACAAGACTATCTTGAGAGTTGGTTTGAAAACGCTGGAGTTTTGCTTGCTCTATATGCGTGTGTGCGCGCGTGTGAACGCTGGACATCGAAGTGGTTGATAACATTGGCTAACTCCCTCGTAAGGGGGAAGAAGCCTATTGGTATACAGAGTATAGATTGTCATTATTATCATCACCAGACCCCTTGATATCCATCCGTCTGAATCCTCTATTTCTCAAGAGGACAGAATCTACCTGGCTAGGCTGCGATGCGGCCACTATCCAGCCTCAGGTAATTTAGAAGGGCATGCCTTCTTTCGACCTCGCTTCTACCCTCTCGGTGATTTTTTTTTTTTTTTCGAAAGATGGGCGGTGTGGTGTCCCTGACTCCCCCCCACATGAGCGTCTACGCAATATTTTGGGTTAAAGTATTGCCCTGGGAGCTTGTGGATGGACAAGGAATTTATATGTTGTGTAGAAATAGCTGGCCTTCGGGCTCATATTACTAATGTGTAGGTTAAGTCCTTATTGTGCCTGTACTACAGGCATTTGTATCCTCATGAAAGCACAATCTCGGCCTTGTCGAACCATGTTTCTGTGAGGCTGTCTCCTTCGCTACTTTTGATTACGTCGGCTGTGTATATAAACAACCGGGTTCTGTTACCAAAGCCCTGTCACCTTCTGTACTTGTAACCCAGCGGTGCTCGTCCCAAGGCCCATGCGGTCAACTTTGCGGTCGGGTTTCTTAGGAGCCAGACCACCCGACCCAACCTAGGCCGACACACGCACTAACCAGAATAAAGCCAACAAATCTACTTGCGCATCATAATCCAAGTAACATTCTCGTAATGATACAGTTGGCACTGATGGATCAGGTGAGAAAGATGGGGGAATAATATAACCCTCCTGCCCTTCTATCATCATAGTAGTTACTTGTTACAGTACAAAGTTATTCAAGGGTTATCTAATAATACTGTATAACATTGACTTTATTGCCGTCTTTGCTAACTTTAAAATATTCTACTTACCACAAAAAACACAACAATAATACTCGTACCTTACTATAAACTAAATTAGTGTAAATAAGCTCAATCAAATTTAAGGCTCCTTCTTTGGTGACACATCAACACCCCAATACTCACACGCACAAAGACCACGTGTTTCACCGTTGTGTGTGTGTGTGTGTGTGTGTGTGTGTGTGTGTGTGTGTGTGTGTGTGTGTGTGTGTGTGTGTGTGTCGGGGAGGGGAGGGGATGGGATGCTAGTTTGCTCCTTATTTAGAACACTTGGCCTATGATCGTCCACAGAGAGGGAGGGCGAAGCTGATCGACGCCGCGGCCGACTGCCCTCTGCTAATGGTGCCAATCCGGGCTCATCAGGTGAGTCGCCGAGTCACGTGAGACCACGGGTGCCTCCGAGCCTTGGCACTCCCCGCGTCGACGTCACTTCGGGGCTGGTGATGCTGTTCCGTCGTCTAATGAAGGGCGGTAGGGGGAGCGGACGCAAACGCACACGCACACATACAAGCACATACACACATACAAATACACACACACACATACAATACACACACAAACGCACGTACACACACACACGTTTACAAATACACTACCAACACACGCACACACAAATAAGCATACATACACACACACGTATACAAATACACTACTAATACACGCACACACAAATACAAAAAACATACGTACACACGCATGCACACATACCAAGACACACGCGCACACGCACACACAACAAAGTCTCCAACTTTGAAAGATCAAAGAGAGAGAGGTGATAGAAATAGAGTATTTAGGTCGCTAAAGGGGATAGATGAACTAAAATGACAGATGATATCTCTTGATCAGGGAGATGAGGGATTTAAGAAGTCACGAGAAGAGGGAGGGAGGAGGATGGAGGGGAGTGGAATATGTAGGGAATGGAATGGGTGGGAGTGGTTTCTATGCCTTTTCTTTTTGGCTACCTCCCCCCCCCCCGTGTAAGGAGGAAAAAGCCTTTGGTATATGTATGTATGTATGTATGTATGTATGTATGTATATGTCTAAAAGATGTGAAGAAATACAACTTTCCATTTAGATAAACAAATACTTGGAATAGCTTAGAAGGTTATACAGAATACATGAAATCAAACCTAAATATGCCAATCGGAAAATTTGGATTTAAATAAAGTTGGAACCTGACGTAAACCTGAACCTAATGATAAGTTGGAGATTAGGCGACGAGACCCAACGAGTTTTGCTCCATTTCTGCTTACACGTACACACAAATAGCACATACAACAGTGCACACACATGCACACACGCACATGCACACACGAACATCTACTCACACGCACGCACAACAACACGCGCACACACACACAAACATCTATCCACACGCACGCACTCCCTCTTTCTCTCACACACAACAACAACGCACGTACACACATGTACACTCCCTCTCTCTATCTCTCTCTTACACACACACACAACAAAGCACGCACACACACACACACACAGATATACACTCTCCTCATTGGTTATTTACAGTCTTTCTAAAGACGAGAATTTGAAAAAAAAGGAGAGAAAGGTTTTGTTTGTCTCATTTTGTAGAAGGCGCCCGTGGCAGAAGTCAGAGTTCCCGCATTTATTAAATTATCATCTGTGTATTTATTTGTTTCCATGTATCCATTTAATAGTTTACCTGTATAACTATCTGTTTCTTATATTTTCGTTTTTAATTCTAACCTACTGTAATTAATATTTTTTATTTACTAATAATATGACGTCTTTCAACCGAACACACACACACACACACATACACACACACACACACACACACACACACACACACACACACACACACACACACACACACACACACACACACACACACACACACACACACACACACACACACACACACACACACACACACACACACAGATGCGTATCGGTTGATTTCTCTCAAGGGTCATGGCACACTCACAGGTCTGGCGATTTTTTTTATCACAATTTGGCACAAGCGCGTAAGCACACATACGTGCACACACACACACGTGCACACACACACACACACACACACACACACACACACACACACACACACACACACACACACACACACACACACACACACACACACACACACACACACACACACACACACACACACACACACACACACACGCACACACGGTACGCTCAGACATAAGCACACACACAGGGCACACATACACACATACGCCTGCTAGGTGGTACAGTGGTACCGTTTTCGACCGCAAATTCTGCGATCCGAATTAAGAGTCCCGCCCAGGGCTGAAAAAAATTAGAAAATAAATCAGCATCGGTGCACCGCAAGCCGGTACTCTTACTCTTGGGGCCAAGGAGTTAGGAGCGTGTGCATAAGGTCCAGCATTACCCATAGATCAGGTCATTCATGGGTTCTGAGTTCTCATCCGGGAAGGTAATAACTGTCGATTACAAGTCCAACACGTGATCCAAGACCGATGTGAATCACACACACACACACACACACACACACACACACACACACACACACACACACACACACACACACACACACACACACACACACACACACACACACACACACCTCTCATGGCGCTGTGGTTAGAGCTCTGGCCTGCCACTACGGAGGTCCGGGTTCGACTCTCGCCCGGGGCTGAAATAATATCAGTATCGCAGCGCTGAGGGGTGTTACTCCAACTCTCGTGGGCGGGGAGTTGGGTGTGTGTGTGTGTGCAAGGTCATAGCATTACCCATAGATCGGACCTACGAGCTCTGAGCTCTCTTCCAGGAGGGAAATAGCTGTCGATCACGAGTCCAACACGTGATCCAAAGACCAAGTGAATACACACACACACACACACACACACACACACACACACACACACACACACACACACACACACACACACAGAAGTTGGGGTGTGCTTGTGTGTGTGTGTCAAGTCACAGCGTTACCCATATATCGGGCCATATATAAGCTCTGAACGCAGATCTGGGAGAGTAATAGATGTCGATCACGAGTCCAACATATGATCCAAGACCGTAGTGATTCATACACACAGGCACGTACGCGCGCGCGTGCGCGTGTGAAGTGGTTAATCGAGATGACTCTGGGACAGGAGTATTGCGAGGTAGTGGTAATTCGGTCTCACCTGTCCTGTCATACCCTTGACACTTAAAAGTTTGGTCTGATGTTGGGAAAAGCAGCAAAGAGGAAGAGGAGGAAGAGGAGGAAGAGGAGGAGGAGGAGGAAGAAGAAGAGGAAGAGGAGAAATAGGAGGAGGGGGAAGAAGAGGAAGAAGAGGAGGAGGAGGAGGAGGAGGAAGAGGGGCAGCGACAAGGGTGGCACTGGCAGCTGAATCCACACTTGTTGCATTTCCACGTATCGTATCATCTTTGCGTACCACCTAGTGATACGATACGGTGCAACAGGGTATTGTACCCACTTGTTGCGTATCCGCCTGCTGTATACGGATACGCAACTAGTGGGTACAATACCCTGTTGCACCGTGTCGTATCACTAGGTGGTACGCAAAGATGATACGACACGTGGAAATGCAACAAGTGTGGACGCGGATTTACCGAGCTGCAGAAGTTATAGCATGAGCGGCAACAGACCAGCGCTCGCTAATTAGCATAAAAAAAATGCTGCTGGTTAAGGCAGGATGGCTGGTGACGCTCGAGTGAGTGTGTATGTGTGCAGTGCGTGGGTCTTGAAGTGTTTTACTTAGGGGGATACAAATGAATGACAAATTGTGTCTTTAGGTTGTCATTGTCTTGACGTCTTCAGATGCGACCCTCCCGCGCGACAGCGTACCACGTCTCTGCTTCCCAGATCACAAGTTCACTTACACGCTTTCCATAAATGAATGAATGAATGAATAAGTGAATGAATGAATGGGTTGATTCGGTAGATCTGAGGATATAAAAGTAATTTTCTGATACATAGAATTAAAAACTTCGCCATCGCATTTCCAGACACTATCTGACTTGTCGAACCAACGACGCAGGTGGTACTGCCCGTTTGTGTATTTTAACAAACTGAAGGCATGGGAAGGCAAATATTCATCCATATTACAAAAATTATTTACTGTCACTCATAAAGCTTCGCTAGGATCTAAGGGTAAAAGAGGCAAGTAATTTCTACTTATTTATCTTATTTCTTTTTTTAGATATTTTTTATAAGGGTCTGCAATCGGCCGCTTCTTCCTTCTGCAAATATCTAAGATGGAAGAAGAAAAATGGTCACCATGGGAGGAGGGGAAAATTGTGTGTGTGTGTGTGTGTGTGTGTGTGTGTGTGTGTGTGTGTGTGTGTGTGTGTATTCACCTTGGTCTTTGGATCACGTGTTTGACTCGTGATCGACAGCTATTTCCCTCCCGGAAGAGAGCTCAGAGCTCATATATGACCGATCTATGGGTAATGCTGTGACCTTACACGCACATACACACCCGACTCCCCGCCCACGAGAGTTGGAGTAACGACTCGAAGCGCAGCGATACTGAAATAATTTCAGCCCTGGGCAGGATTCGAACCTGGACCACCGTAGTGACAGTCGGGGACTTTACCAACCGCGCCACCTAGTCATGTGCGTGTGTGTGTGTGTGTGTGTGTGTGTGTGTGTGTGTGTGTGTGTGTGTGTGTGTGTGTGTGTGTGTGTGTGTGTGTGTGTGTGTGTGTGTGTGTGTGTGTGTGTGTGTGTGTGTGTGTGTGTGTGTGTGTGTGTGTTCTGAATCCAGTTTCGTGCACAACGTGAAATATGAAGACACGGCCTCTTTGAGGAAGTACAAGAAAATGACCAAAGGGGAGTGTGGAGGGAGAGAGGGAGAGAGAAAGAGAGAGAGACAGAGAGAGAGAGAGAGAGAGAGAGAGAGAGAGAGAGAGAGAGAGAGAGAGAGAGAGAGAGAGAGAGAGAGAGAGAGAGAGAGAGAGAGAGAGAGAGAGAGAGAGAGAGAGAGAGAGAGAGAGAGAGACCCCAAGTGAAAATGAGGTCACGGGAGCCGGGGGGTGGGGGGGTTACAAAGTTACAGGGGGGGGTTGCCAACATATTCCCCAGCCAAACCACACCCACACCCATACACCCACTCACCCACCCACCCACACACCCACCCACACACACACCCACCCACACACACACACAAATTGGATGAAGAAATAGTGTGTGCAAACACAATACAACAATTTAAGAACAAACTTGATCTTGCGAGATACAAAAACGGGTCACTACGAGCATAGCTCCCCTTCCCGTATAATACAACTAAGTAAATACACACACACACACACACACACACACACACACACACACACACACACACACACACACACACACACACACACACACACACATTTTGCTGTGCACGTTTGTAGATCATGGGCTGTGTTCATTATCCTTTTCTTTTCGCGTAAACTGGGTTTCATGGACAAAAACCCCTCTCAGATGTCTGAGTGGACTCATCCGATGACCGACTCTTCCCAATGGAGCCCTCGGTTCATACTGGCCCTGCGACAGGTTCGGACGCTCGGCCTCTCTCTCTCTCTCTCTCTCTTTCTTTCTCTCTCTCTCTCTCTCCCTCTCTCTCTTCGTAGGGGTCGAGATTAGCACCGCCACCACCACCAGACAAGCGTGTAAGTCGTAATTCGCTCTACTACTTAAAACCTTAAAACTTTTTTTTTTTTTTGTGAAGGGAATCTGAATTTTGCAAAAGCGGCGGCCGATTTCCCCGCTCACAAGGCCAAAATCTGGTCCACCTCACCGATCCACCTCACCCTTCTCCTTTCCTTTCCTTCCCTTCCATCTCCCGTCCCTTTTCTGTTCCTCTCTCTCTCTCTCTCTCTCCCTCTCTCTCTCTCCCTCTTTCTTTTCCATTCCCCTCCACCTCCACCATGTTCATCTGTCACCTACTAAGGCGCGGTCACCATCTGGATGGGCATGTGGTGGCGGTTAGAGGCGTGAAGAGCCTTAGTAATGGTAATGGTAAGTGTGGTGTAATGGTAGTGTAATGGTAGTGTTAGTCGGGGGTGTCGGAGGTAGTGGTTGCAGAGGTGCTGGTGGTGGCAGTGGTTGTGCTGATGATGGTGGTGTCCTGAGCAATGGTTACGCTGTGCTTATGTAATTTTCCTCCAGTTCTTTTTATCTATGTTTATATATATATATATATATATATATATATATATATATATATATATATATATATATATATATATTATCAACCACAATGCACATTAATTCTAAGCCATCTAGGCGCATGCAGAAATTGAAACGTGGTACGCCCGAGGACTTCGAGTCCTTGGGCGTACCACGTTTCAATTTCTGCATGCGCCTAGATGGCTTAGAATAAGTGCACTGTGGTTGATAAGAATGTATCTCTAATCACTGGGACCCATTCAGTGTTGTACGCACACACACACACACACACACACACACACACACACACACACACACACACACACACACACACACACACACACACACACACACACACACACACACACACATATATATATATATAAATGTATGCATACATACATACATATATGTATATACATATATATGAATTTAGGATAAATGGACTTTTAGAAGCTCCATCACTGGGACTCGAACCCTTAGTTGTACCAACATAATCACCTTTACTATTGGAAAAAGTTAAGGTTACATCTCGGCACCTCAGGTGCTATCGAAATAGGTTATCGGAGTAGTTATCCACAGAGACACCTTTCCCACGGAAAATGAAAATGAAAATAGATGGATACTAATGGCATATGCGGGATATTGGGTTAAGTTGGAGTAGGAAAATGGTGGGCGGGCGGGCGTGGTGGGGGTGCATCGGACATAGAAGCTGAGGAAGGGGGGGGGTGTATCGACCCGAAAAGACTTGAAACTTTGAAAATTCAGCGAATGGGTCTGGATCGATGGTGATGGCGTTTCGAATGGGGTTCCGCCGTATCTTGACCTCCAACTGTATAATCAAATCGCCAGGCGATTTCCCTTGATTCGACGTACAGTAGAGCAGTACTTAGGGAGTGTTAGGAACTAATACAAGTTTCGTGATACAGGAGTGTTAGGGATGGTGGGATTTTTTTTTTTTTTTTTTTTTAATGAAAAGCTTGATTAGCCTCGCCGTCACGATGAAGCCGCATGGACTTATTCCCCCCCCTTCCCCCTCCCCCCTTCTATCCCAATACGATTACGGATTTCAGCTCTGGCGCGCGCACACACACACACACGTACATAACACTCACACGCACGCACACACACACACATACACTCGCGTGCGCACACACACACACACACACACACACACACGTACACACACATACGTACAAAAACACTCACACGCACGCACATACGCACACACACACACACACACACGTACAAAAACACTCACACACACGCACACACACACACACACACACACACACACACACACACACACGCGTGCGCGCACACACGCACACACACACACACACACACACACACACACACACACACACACACGTACAAAAACACTCACACGCACGCACGCACACACACACACATTCAGACATACACACTCACACACACACTCACACACACAGACACACACACACACACACACACACACACACACACACACACACACACACACACACACACACACACACACACACACACACAGACACTCCTGATCCAACCTAATTTGATATCCTGGCAAAACCTGTACGATGTCATTTAGTGTCCGAGGTGGTTTACGACGGTCCACGAAGATGAAACGCAGAACTTACGCCAGGGTGCCCCTAGCTGCGGTCATAGTCGTCGGTCCGCGGGTCGGGGCCAAAGGGAGGCGGGGGTGGGGGGAAGGGGTGCCCGGACTTTGTGTACAAAGGGAGAGGAGGGATCGGAGGCCACACCTGCACAACCTCTAACCCGTCCCTTCTTCCTGTAGCGAAGGTGTGTGTGGGGGGGAGGGGAGGGGGAAGGAATCTTTGTATCTTGAGGAACCCTTTCTTCTTCACCTGGTGGGGGTGGATGTGGTGTGGGGGGGGGAACTTCTCTCTTACAGTATCGTGGCAGCTCGCAGGTGATTTGATTTACATTCGTGGTGACCTTGTTGTTGTTGTTGTTGTTGTTGATGTTTTTGTTGTTGTTTTTGTTGTTGTTGTTGTTGTTGTTGTTCTTCTTCTTCTTCTTCTTTTTCTTCTTCTTCTTCTTTTTCTTCTTCTTCTTCTTTTTCTTCTTCTTCTTCTTTTTCTTCTTCTTCTTCTTCTTCTTCTTCTTCTTCTTCTTCTTCTTCTTCTTCTTCTTCTTCTTCGTGGTGACCCTTCCCTTCCCCATGGATTAGAAACGCGGCGACTTCACTTTTTTATTTAATTTATTTTTTTTACCTTTCTTCTTTCTTTTGTCACTCTCGAGAAGATTCTGCCGTCGTGTGAAAAGTGAACAAAATGTGTCCATTTGCAATAACAGCGTACAGATAACAATATGTTGGATGGTATCTCAACATATGAGTTGTGGTAGTACGTGGTCGTAGTTGAGCGGTGTTCGGAGGCTTTAGAATAAAAAGCAGCGGAGCAACGTGTAGCTCTGTCTCTCTGTGTGGTCTTTCTCTTCTTTATTTGGTGACAGGAGGTGTTTATATACATGGCTCGTGGTTAGGTTGCCGACGAGATAATATTTATTTACAAGATGCAGTTTTAGCAAATATTAGAGATCAGGATAGGTTTTAACTACCTTATACATTGCATATACATATTTACAAATGACATACAGTTGTCCGAGGTTGGACAGGATAGACATATCCCGTAGGAAAGGGATTTAAATATAATGTGTATCAAATGCTTGGCTTGGTGGCAATCCTTTAGGGTTGGTGAGGCGTCCAACTGCGCGTGAGGTGTCCGCCTGGACAATAGCGACCTGACCCGTAGTGACCAGGTGCGTGAAGACGTCAGGTCGAGTACCAGGCCACTCTGTCTGCACCGAAGCATCCGTGCCGTGCCGATAGTATAAGCAGAGGTGGTAGATGAATGTCTAGGAGATTTTGGTGGTAGATTACGTCTTCTAGGAGGTCTAGATGCTAACAAATAGCAACAACAACAAGGACATCAATGACATGAATAGGGACAAGAAGAATAAGACCATACATATACCAAATGGTCTCTCCTTCTTTATGCGGGAGTGGACCAGTCATCAAGAACAATAAGAACAAGAACAAAAACAAGGGGAACAATAACATTAAACCACAATAACAAGAATAACATCCCCAACAAGAACAGAAGCAAAGAGGAAGATTCCCAGGATGTTGTTGAGCTGGGTCACGGCGAGGGAGATGGGCTTTTGTCTCGTTGCCGGTTGCTGGGGTGGGTCGCTAGGATGACTTGTCCTGTGCGCTGGGCTGGCTCACACAGCAAGAGAGATGGCTTGAGCTGTTGTCCGCTTCGCTGGATAGGTGGATCGCTGGGATAACTTGTCCTGTGCGTTGGCTAGCTCGTTCGCTTCGCTGGATAGGACTCACAGCGAAGGTTCGAGTTGATGGGCTTGCTGGCGTTGGGTAGGTTGCACAACGTTCCTGCTCCGGGATCTTGTGCTTGCTGATTTTGCTTGTTGATCCGACTTGCTGCTTCCAGATATGTTGGATCCCGCGCAGTTTACCAGATATGTTGAATCCCGCGCTGCCTCCAGATATGTTGGATGGTATCTCAACATATGAGTTGTGGTAGTACGTGGTCGTAGTTGAGCGGTGTTCGGAGGCTTTAGAATAAAAAGCAGCGGAGCAACGTGTAGCTCTGTCTCTCTGTGTGGTCTTTCTCTTCTTTATTTGGTGACAGGAGGTGTTTATATACATGGCTCGTGGTTAGGTTGCCGACGAGATAATATTTATTTACAAGATGCAGTTTTAGCAAATATTAGAGATCAGGATAGGTTTTAACTACCTTATACATTGCATATACATATTTACAAATGACATACAGTTGTCCGAGGTTGGACAGGATAGACATATCCCGTAGGAAAGGGGTTTAAATATAATGTGTATCAAATGCTTGGCTTGGTGGCAATCCTTTAGGGTTGGTGAGGCGTCCAACTGCGCGTGAGGTGTCCGCCTGGACAATAGCGACCTGACCCGTAGTGACCAGGTGCGTGAAGACGTCAGGTCGAGTACCAGGCCACTCTGTCTGCACCGAAGCATCCGTGCCGTGCCGATAGTATAAGCAGAGGTGGTAGATGAATGTCTAGGAGATTTTGGTGGTAGATTACGTCTTCTAGGAGGTCTAGATGCTAACAGTTGCTCGGCATACGCTACCAGTGTCCGTCCTCGCGACACCATGAGCTTGAGATCCACATAGGCTTGGTGCACGAACTGTTAAGGAGATAGAAGAAGGAGGGGTGTGCCTAGGTGAAGGGGTTGACCTTCCCTGAGTGGCAAAGGTGATCTGCACAGCTAGAAGGGAGATACTTGGTTATGGCATGATAAGATGAACATGAATGATAAATATCGGTTTTGGAAATAGATGCTTGGATTTGTTGGGGCTAAAGAAACTTATACAATTCTATTTCTGAGGCTATAGCGAGGTGTCGGGATCGGTGGAGTGGTAAAGGTGTTTTTGTCTAGAGTCTCGGTCGTGTGTGTTGGTTGTAGTATGGGCGGGGATGGAATGTCATCCATGTCGAGACCTCTAGGAACTAGTTTGATATGATCTAAATGTAGGATAGCCTCTGTGAGTTCGCGTAAGTGGAGAGCTTTGATCTTATTGTGCGGAAGTATGTCGGTGACCCGAAATGGACCATGGAATTTGGGTGCAAGTTTTGATGTGGGTTGGTGGTTGGTGTGGTATATTATGTCACCTACAGAAACATTGCAATCTCTGGAGTGAGCGTTCTTCAACCTAAGCATATCTGCTTTTGAGAGAGTTAGTGACTCATGTATTCTCTTGAAAAGAGTGTTGAAATTATTGAGAGTTACCTTGACAAAATCATTGAAATCATACACAGGGGGGGTTTCTGAAGTGAGTAGGTCGTATGGCATTTTCTTATCAGATCCAAACAAAACAAAATGGGGTGATTCTGAGATTGATCTATTGATTGCGCTGTTGATGCAGGCTTGTATCATGGGTATGTGTTCGTCCCAAGATGCGTGTATGTCTGTGGCAAGGTGTCTGAGAATATTGAGTATCTTCCGATTTTGACGTTCAACGAGTCCATTTGAGCTGGGGTGGTATGGTGTGGTGTTACACTTTGTAATGTTGAACTGTTGGCAGATATTTGTGAGGATGTCGTTATTAAATTCCGTGCAGTTGTCTGAGATTAGTGTTTTCGGTGTGGTGTATGGACAGATGACGTTATTGATTATTGTCTGAGCTACACTTTTTGCTGTCTTGTCCGCTAAAGGAGAGAGGATGCAGAATCGAGAGAAATGATCGATGTATACGAAAAGGTACTGGTTTCCATTGAGAGTGATTGGAAGTTTGAGTAAGTCAATGGCAATGGTTTCAAAGGGTTTGGAAGGTGTTGGGTAATTGTGTATTGGTACTTGCCCGCTAATGTGACCTTTATGAGTTATGCATGAGTGGCATGCGTCTATGTATGTGTGTATGTCTTTACGCATGGTGGGCCAAAAGTACTTTAACCTAGCTTGCGAGAGGCACTTGTCCTTCCCGCAATGTCCTGCTAATGGAGAATCATGTAGTATTTTGAGAACTTCTGGAACAAGACTTGTGGGAACTACTAATTGTGTAACCATGCGGTTTGGTTCACATTTGTTTGTGAGCAGTGTTGTGTGGTAGAGAACCTGGTCTATGAGAGAGTAGTTGTCTATGTTGGGAGGAAAATCGTCTGTGTTTGTAGTGTCACCTGAATTTAGATAGTGTATGATTCTTTTCCATAGGGGGTCTTTCGCTTGAGCGGCAATGATGCGTTCTCGCGTAATGTCAAGTGGCTCTGATGCTTGACGTATTGTTGCTACGTTTCTACTAAGGGCGTCGGCGACATAGTTTGCATGGCCCTGGACGTAGTGAAAGGTAGGCATAAAGTCCTGGATCGAGCGCTTCAATTTCAGTGACAGAGTAGTTTTGTTCGTGCTTGTTTAATGCGCGACTGGCGTAAGCTATAGGTCTAAGTTTGGAGTCGTGTTGTTGCATTAGTACTGCGCCAAGGCCTTTGTATGAAGCATCTGTGCATAGTGTGAAGGGTTTAGAGAAGTTTGGGAATGCCAGAACCGGGGCTGTTGGGCTGTTAAAGGAGCTGCCATGTGAGCATAGCCTTCGATAAAACGTCTGTAAAAACCTGAAAGTCCTAGAAATGATTTCACGTGTTCTGAAAACAGAGGGAGCAGAGACGAGTCCCATGTGAGATAGGGCAGATACACCAGATACACGCGTGAGAGAGATCTGTGAGACGGTAGTGTATTGTGGTGATATTTCCTGTATGTTAGTGAAAACATCGTGTTTCTTGTGGTCGCGAAGTAGGTTTGTTGCAGAACGTTGCATGTGTGGTTGAGCGACGGTTGGGTCTGTGTTTTGATTCGGCGAGGACTGTGTGTTATTTTCGTTTTGTGCTGCCATTTTGGAACGAGTGTTGTAATGGTGTGAAACGTTGGACTGTGAATGGGTCATGCACACTTTCGTACAAAAAGAAAGAAAAAAAAAAAAAAAATCACCGAAAATTTTTTAAGGCTTTGCAAAAAATATAAAAAAAAAAATCACTGGATAGCCTTCACTTAACCTCACTCACACAACAATTTAGAGCTACCTAGCCCCAATAAATACAGGCATCTACTTACAGTTCTGACGAGGTGAAGCGATGGTGAAGGGTTCACAAGAGGTGGAAGTTGAATAATTCGATGGAGTGTGGTGCGATGATGCAGATCTGGAAATATTGAAAGAATGAGAAGGGTGACAATGGGTTAGTCCGTGTGTGGAATTCTTCAGTTTTTGAAAGGTGTCGGCCCGACTTCCGGATGTGAGAGCGATACTTCCTTTGAAGGATGTTGTTGAGCTGGGTCACGGCGAGGGAGATGGGCTTTTGTCTCGTTGCCGGTTGCTGGGGTGGGTCGCTAGGATGACTTGTCCTGTGCGCTGGGCTGGCTCACACAGCAAGAGAGATGGCTTGAGCTGTTGTCCGCTTCGCTGGATAGGTGGATCGCTGGGATAACTTGTCCTGTGCGTTGGCTAGCTCGTTCGCTTCGCTGGATAGGACTCACAGCGAAGGTTCGAGTTGATGGGCTTACTGGCGTTGGGTAGGTTGCACAACGTTCCTGCTCCGGGATCTTGTGCTTGCTGATTTTGCTTGTTGATCCGACTTGCTGCTTCCAGATATGTTGGATCCCGCGCAGTTTACCAGATATGTTGAATCCCGCGCTGCCTCCAGATATGTTGGATGGTATCTCAACATATGAGTTGTGGTAGTACGTGGTCGTAGTTGAGCGGTGTTCGGAGGCTTTAGAATAAAAAGCAGCGGAGCAACGTGTAGCTCTGTCTCTCTGTGTGGTCTTTCTCTTCTTTATTTGGTGACAGGAGGTGTTTATATACATGGCTCGTGGTTAGGTTGCCGACGAGATAATATTTATTTACAAGATGCAGTTTTAGCAAATATTAGAGATCAGGATAGGTTTTAACTACCTTATACATTGCATATACATATTTACAAATGACATACAGTTGTCCGAGGTTGGACAGGATAGACATATCCCGTAGGAAAGGGATTTAAATATAATGTGTATCAAATGCTTGGCTTGGTGGCAATCCTTTAGGGTTGGTGAGGCGTCCAACTGCGCGTGAGGTGTCCGCCTGGACAATAGCGACCTGACCCGTAGTGACCAGGTGCGTGAAGACGTCAGGTCGAGTACCAGGCCACTCTGTCTGCACCGAAGCATCCGTGCCGTGCCGATAGTATAAGCAGAGGTGGTAGATGAATGTCTAGGAGATTTTGGTGGTAGATTACGTCTTCTAGGAGGTCTAGATGCTAACAAATAGCAACAACAACAAGGACATCAATGACATGAATAGGGACAAGAAGAATAAGACCATACATATACCAAATGGTCTCTCCTTCTTTATGCGGGAGTGGACCAGTCATCAAGAACAATAAGAACAAGAACAAAAACAAGGGGAACAATAACATTAAACCACAATAACAAGAATAACATCCCCAACAAGAACAGAAGCAAAGAGGAAGATTCCCAGGGTATCATCAGCTGCTTTCGATGAGAGAGAGAGAGAGAGAGAGAGAGAGAGAGAGAGAGAGAGATAGAAAGAGAGATATAGATAGATAGAGCGAGGGATAGAAAGAGAGAAAGACGGGGGTAGAAAGATAGACAGATAGATAGATAGAAAGACAGAGGGACAGAAAGAGAGATAAAGATATATATATATATATATATATATATATATATATAGAGAGAGAGAGAGAGAGAGAGAGAGAGAGAGATAGAAAGAGAGAGAGTCATAGAGACAGACAGACAGAGAGAGAGAGAGAAAATAAGAGAGAGAGAGAGAGAGAGAGAGAGAGAGAGAGAGAGAGAGAGAGAGAGAGAGAGAGAGAGAGAGAGAGAGAGAGAGAGAGAGACAAGGGGGATAGAAATAGAGAGATATAGATAGATAGAGCGAGGGATAGAAAGAGAGATAAATTGATAGAAAAGAAACGGAGGGTAGAAAGATAGATAGATAGAAAGACAGAGGGACAGAAAGAGAGATGAATAGATATATATATATATAGAGAGAGAGAGATAGAAAAAGAGAGAGAGAGAGGGAGAGAGAGAAAGAGAGAGAGAGAGAGAGAGAGAGAGAGAGAGAGAGAGAGAGAGAGAGAGAGAGAGAGAGAGAGAGAGAGAGAGAGAGAAGGGGATAGAAAGAGAGAGAGATAGAGCGAGGGGTAGAGAGATAACTAGATAGAGAGAGAGAAAAGGGGGTAGAAAGATAAATAGATATATAGAGAGAGAGAGATAGAAAGAGAGATAGATAGAGCGATATATATATATATATATATATAAATATATATATATATATATATATATATATATAGAGAGAGAGAGAGAAGGGGATAGAAAGATAGATAGAGAGAGAGGGAGGGATAGAAATATAGATAAATAGATAGATAGAGAGAAAGACAGAAAGAGATAGACAGAGGGAGAGAGAGAGAGACATAGAAAGAAAGAGAGAGAGAGAGAGAGAGAGAGAGAGAGAAAGAGATAGACAGAGAGAGGGAGAGAGAGAGACATAGAGAGAGAGAGAGAGAGAGAGAGAGAGAGAGAGAGAGAGAGAGAGAGAGAGAGAGAAAGAGAGAGAAGAGAAAAAAGAATAGGTGTAGGGAGTGGGTGAGGGGGGAATGTGTGTGTGTACTGGACCCAGACACCTTTGTTGCTTCACAAAGAGCGCGTCAGTGATCAAAGCAAATAACACGACACTGATCGGAATGTAAATTTTGTATATTCCTGATCCCATTATGTAGAATACATGGTTATATGGTTCTCACTACATAACCATATGATGTAACTGATAGTCAATGTATAGATCTTCGTGCCATTTATAAGATATGGTCAACATTTGATGTAGAATATATTCTGGGTACCTTTGTGTGTTTTATTCGAGTTGATGACGGATTGTGCCCCTTGGAAGATCTTCCTTCCAGGAGGGGGATTCGTGACTGAGTGAGTCCCATAACGATATTCAGAAGCAATCCAATTAACTCCCACCGATCAAGACACTCGTGCCGCAAAGAACGGATATCAATCAATGCCAACTCTGGGAAACCTGATTGGTTCCTTCCTTCGGGCGGAGTCCTTCGAAGTCTCCAGGCCGTCAGGGAGTCAGCCGTTCACGCCTCTTCCACAGCCGCCCACGCCCCCTCCACAGCCGCCCACGTCCCCTCAACAGCCACCCACGACCCCTCCACAGCCGCTCACGACCCTTCCACAGCCGCCCACCCACGCCCCCTCCACAGCCGCTCACGTCCCCTCCACAGCCCCCCATGTCCCCCTCACAGCCGCTCACAACCCTTCCACAGCCGCCCACCCTTCCACAGCCCCCCCCACACCCCCCTCACCGCCCCCTCCCCCCCCCCCCC
>NC_134805.1:20223662-20241162 GCF_046742065.1 Oratosquilla oratoria
GGCACACTATTTCCAAGTTGGTGGTTCTTAAAAGACGTGTCAGGTTGGTGGCAACGTCGCCGGTTGGCAACACGAGACGTCTTGTTGTGCTGTCCTGCTGCCTACGGCTTTCCCGAATCTTAGCGGCCTGCTGTCTGCAATTATCTAAAAGAAATTCTGGAAATTTTAGTGTTAAAAAGGTCTCTTTAATAAACCTGCACTCTTCTTCTATATAGGCCAAAGACATTATCATTAGCAGACGACAAACTGTTATTTCAAGAACTGTCTAGTTTCTGCAACCGGGATTTATTGATAATGGGTGATTTCAATTTTACTGACATTGATTGGATGACCCTTGAACATGGCCATATAGGTAGTCGCTTGATTGATTTTCTTGGTGACAATTACTTAATTCAGCATGTAAAAGAGCCCACAAGATATGGAAACTTACTCGATTTATTGATCACTAGCCGCGAAAGCATGGCAACTGATGTAGAAGTCGGTGAATCTGTTGCAAATAGCGATCACAACTTAGTCAGATTCAAACTCCTAAACAATTTTAGAATAGATACTTGTGCTTCTAAAATACCCGATTTCAGTAAAGCTCAGTTCATAGAACTACGTCAGGAGCTTCAGCTTACAGATTGGGAGGCAAAATTAAACGAAAGACCTGTAAATCAGATGTGGGAAATATTTCAAAATACGCTCACTAAGATGATTCAAACTTACATTCCTTTTAAGGACAGACGTCCCCCGAATCAGGCTCGCCCAAAGTGGCTCGACAAAGAAACTGAAAAAAGTATTGCTAAAAAGAGACAGGCTTATAAGAAATATAAGTGCTCGGGTGCATCTAATGACTATGAAAGTTATGTATCAATACAGAGAGATTTAAAAAAGACAATAAGAAAAAGAAAACGACAATACGAAATGAACATCGCTGAGAAATCCAAAGAGAATCCCAAAGAATTCTATAGTTACATTAGAGATAAAAAGGTTGTTAGGAATCACATTGGTCCACTATTATCTGCTGACGGTCAACTTGAATATTCAAATGAAGGAATGTGTAATCTCTTAAACAATTATTTTAGCTCGGTATTCGTAAACGAAACACCTCAAAGTGAATTCCAAACTGAAACCTGTGAAAAGTCTGGGGTAAACTTACTCACTACGGTAAATATAACAAAAGAAACAATTAAAAGGTGTATAGACAAACTCAAAGTTAATAAAACACCAGGGCCTGACGGTTGGCATCCAAGAATCTTAAAGGAAATGAAAAATGAGATTGTTGTTCCATTAGAAATTATTTTCAAGAAATCCATCATATCCGGAGATGTCCCAAGAGAATGGAAGCTAGCTAACGTTACTCCCATATTCAAAAAAGGTGACAAAAAGAAACCAAATAACTATAGGCCTATTAGTTTGACTTCGATCGTAGGAAAAATAATGGAAACTATCATCAGAGATGCTATCGAATATCATTTAGAAAGTAACCGTTTGATAAATGATAGCCAACATGGTTTCAGACGGAAACGTTCTTGCGTGACTAACTTACTCGAATTCTACAACACAGTTGTCTCGAATTATGACAAAAGAAACAATATAGATTTAATATATCTAGACTTTGCAAAAGCTTTTGATACCGTCCCACACGAAAGACTACTTACTAAATTAGCTTTGCATGGAATAAGTGGTAGCCTATTAGGTTGGACTAGTAATTGGTTGAAAGGTCGAAAACAGAGAGTTGTTTTAAATGGAAAAACTTCTGGATGGAAAAGTGTTGCAAGTGGAGTTCCTCAGGGTTCCGTTCTTGGGCCACTTCTATTCATAGTATATATAAATGATATAGACCATGGACTAAAATCTACTGTTTCCAAATTTGCTGATGATACAAAACTGTGCGGAGTGGCAAATGATCACTCAAACCAATTAGATATTCAAGAAGATTTAGATAAATTACAGCAATGGTCTGAAAAGTGGCTAATGAAATTTAACACAAGTAAATGCAAGGTAATGCACATAGGTAAAAATAACAGCAAGTACGATTACAAGTTATTTGGAAATTCGTTAACAAAAGTGGATAGTGAAAAAGATCTCGGCGTAATTATCAGTAACGACCTCAAATCATCCAAGCAGTGTATTTCAGCCTCTGAGAAAGCAAATAAGATTCTGGGATTGATTGCGCGATCTTTTGATTTCAAAAGTCCATCACTCATTAACAAGCTATATAAATCGTTAGTTCGTCCACATTTGGAATATGCTGTTTCCGTATGGTCACCGAATCTCATTAAAGACATTGACAGACTGGAAAAAGTACAACGGCGAGCCACAAAACTGATTCCAAATATCAAAAATAAATCATACGAAAATCGACTTAAGCACATGAATCTGTTTTCCCTAAAAAAGCGTAGACTCAGAGGTGACTTGATACAGGTCTTTAAGATTTTAAAGGGAATTGACAACATCAAAAGTGACCAAATTTTCACATTGAATGAGAATCAGACAAGAAACAATGGTCTCAAACTGTCCGGAAATAGATTCAATTTGGAAGTAGGTAGAAACAACTTTGCCAACCGTGTAGTTAATGAATGGAATAAACTTCCTGCACAGGTAGTGCAATGTAGTTCAGTTCGAAGCTTTAAGAATCATTTAGATAAATACCTAAGTAAGATGCTGTAATTATTATAATTTATGTTATATTATTTGTTTTTGTTTTGTTATAATTTGTCTGTCTGATTTTCATTTATTATTAGTTATATGTCAATTTATTATCATTTACTATTTACCTGTTTGTTTGTTATTCAACTATACCAATGCATTTATTTATGTATTTTAATTGTTATTTACATTGTTATAGTTTTAATTTATTATTAATATGATTTTTTTTTTTTTTTTTTTTTTTTTTTTTTTTTTTTTTTTTTTTTTTTTTTGCATCCGACCTAGATATGGATCAAAAGGTCTCCTGTCGGCATGCTTTGCCTTTGTAATCCTTTGTATTTTGCACTACATATCCTAAATGCCCTAAGGAAAAAACCTATTACTACTCCTCTCTTGGTCCTTATATCATGGTGGGAGTAGAAATGAATTAAACCATTTTTGTTGGTGGGCTTTCTATACACTTTGAATTCAAGTTGGTTACCGTACTTAAAGATGTGTGTGTCCAGGAAAGGAAGAGAATCGTGGATTTCTTCCTCTAGGGAAAACTGAATGGTGGGCTCCACTTTGTTTAAGGCCGTCTGCAAGCGCTGACGAGTAAGATATTGTCCACATATCGCAGCCAGGTCACATGCTCGGGAACGATGTTGGCAAAGGGTCCTGTTTCTAGAAATTCCATGAATAAATTAGCCAGGACTGCACTTAATGGAGAGCCCATGGCCATGCCAAATTTCTGGTGGAAGAAACTGTCCTGGAATTTAAAATAATTAAATTCAACACAAAGTTTGATCAAATCGACAAAATGGTTGGGGGGCAGGGGGAAGTCGATTTTCTCCTTCTCGATTCTATCCCTAAGGAGCTGTATTACCTTATCCGAGGGGACACATGTGAAGAGACTTTTCACGTCCAGGCTGGCCAACTTCTTGTTTCTGGCGGAGATATCTCGGATTCTGTCTAGTAGGTCCCCTGAGTGTCTGAGATGAGCTCCACTGATGGTTCCCAGAAAGCCCACCAACAAAAATGATTTAATTCATTTCTACTCCCACCATGATATAAGGACCAAGAGAGGAGTAGTAATAGGTTTTTTCCTTAGGGCATTTAGGATATGTAGTGCAAAATACTTAGAAGAAGAGTGCAGGTTTATTAAAGAGACCTTTTTAACACTAAAATTTCCAGAATTTCTTTTAGATAATTGCAAACAGCAGGCCGCTAAGATTCGGGAAAGCCGTAGGCAGCAGGACAGCACAACAAGACGTCTCGTGTTGCCAACCGGCGACGTTGCCACCAACCTGACACGTCTTTTAAGAACCACCAACTTGGAAATAGTGTGCCAGACAAGCAGAACAATAAAAGACATCACGAAGACGGAAACACACAACAACCAGACACCGGGCACCAAAGCCGGTGTTTATCGTATTCCGTGTTCAGGATGTGATAAAGTTTATATCGGAGAAACGTCACGCGACCTGAATACACGAATACGTGAACACCGTTACGACGTCAGGCATGATGTCACCACCAATGCATGTGTGACACATAGAAACAAGGAAAACCATCTTATGGACTGGAAGAATGCAGAGCTGCTGATACGGGAACCAGACAAAATCCGCAGGAAGTGTTTAGAAGCAGCAATCATTCAAGGAACGAACACTATTGAACAAAACAGGGGCATGTTTAACATATCTCCTCACATTATTCCCCTAATACCCATGGCCAGCAAAATATTAAATATTTAAACCACCCTTTGTGGACATTTCACCCACGGACGTTTGGGCCAGCATTCTCATCCTTTCCCAGTGTCCAATCCCCCCCCCTTCTCCTCCTCCTCCTCCTCTTCCTTCCCCCCTCCCCTTTTCTCTCCCCGTTCCCTCCTTTCCCCTTATTTAATCTCAAGCATTTGTATCTCAACTTGTACTTGAAAAAGCTGTAATAAGCGAAACGTCGTACAAATAAAGGCTCCGTCCTCATATGGTGTTTATTTTGTTATTTTATCTGCGTATTCTTTTATTATTAATAAGCTTGTGGCTTTTGCTAAACATATAAATCCTTCTCTATGGTTAATGTTGTTATTAGTGTTGATGTATGCTGCCTCAATTGTCTTCCTTAGTTTCTTGGATGATCCTTTATTTAATACGGTTGTGTTGTTCCAGTTTGGAAGGTGACCATGTTTATCCACATGTATTACTATGGAGTTAGATGTCCTATGGGCTTTTACGTCATTTTTATGTTCATTTATCCTTTTATTAAGTCCGCGACCAGATTCACCAAAATATGAAGAGGGACAGCTTTTACACGGGATTTTATAAACAACGCTGTTTTCGTTGGTGGGATTATTGTCGCTACGTGTTACCAAATGTCCTACTTTATATATATATATACGAGTATATATCGATATATAAAACACACACACACACATACACACACACACACACACACACATATATATATATATATATATATTTATATTTATATATGTATGTATATATATATATATGTATATATATATACATATAGAAAAAGAGAAAAAATTATTTAGTATTTCGTCGAAGTTAACCAGCGTTTCTATTCTTGGGGATAATATCACGTAGAATGGGTAGGTAAAGAAGAGGGGGCAGCTGAATTGAAGCAATAATGGAAATTAAAAATGGGCAGCATTATTCTTAGATTGGAGAAGAACCTCCATTCATAAAAGAGTGCTGCGTGGCTCTGATCCGTAGGGTTGCCACTGAGGTCCCGAAAGTACTCATTGTACAAAAGTTATGAAGTCAAAACCCAATTTGGGAAGGAGGATTGAGAGAGGCATAACCGTATATATGTCCCATGCATATAGCGTGCATTCAGCACAGGAGATCGTAGCCTTGCTTCGCTGCACACACACACACACACACACACACACACACACACACACACACACACACACACACACAGACAGACACATACACACACTCACAGACAGACACATACACACACACACACACAGGCACACACACAGACAGACACATGCACACACACACACACACACACACAAACCACACATACACACACACACGCACACACACACACAGACGCACACACATACACACACAGGCACACACACACACACACACGCAGACAGACACACACACAGACACACACACACACACACACACACACACACACGCACGCACGCACACAATAATCAAAAGAAAGTAGAGGAAGAGATGACTCAAAAGTAGTGTTTAGGTCATCAACTGGAATATATTGAATTGACAGAGAAGATCTCTTGGTCTGGAACAGGAGGGTGAGATGAGGTCATGAGAACAAACTGAAGAAGACCACTGTCTGAAGGATGAAAAAAAAAAAAAAAAAAAACTGAAGGATGTCAGAAAAAAAAAAAAAACGCTGAAGGATGTCAGAAAAAAAAAATCCTATGCAGTTGTATCAACCCCTGGAATAGGTTGGACGTTGATGTCCAAGTTTAAACCTGAAACGATTTCAAAGCTTGGTACTAAAGTTGGAATAAAGGAGACAGGGTCCCACGAGGGTAGGTCCCTTCCTTTATGTTATAATTAGGTAGATGCAATTAGGTAAACATACACAAACACACGCCCTGGATGCAAAGGCAGACATACAGTATACACCATCAGACAATCAGACAGACAGAAAGACAGAGAGAGAGAGAGAGAGAGGGGCTTAGAGAGAGAGAGAGAGATAGATAGATAGATAGAGAGAGATATAGATAGATAGAGAGATAGAGATAGATAGATAGAGAGAGATATAGATAGATAGATAGAGATAGAGAAAGATAGAGATAGATAGATAGATAGAGAGAGAGAGAGAGAGATAGAGAGAGAAAGAGACAGAGAGAGAGAGAGAAAGAGAGAGAGAGAGCTTTCCCACGCAGCCACGAGAGAGGCCTAGCCCACATGGCGGGACGGGGCGGGGCCCAGCGGGGCGGGTGGCCGCGATGGAGTTGCATAATTAGCGGTAAATTGAAGCGGTGGGTCTTGGTGAGATCACTCCGGTGCCGCTTGTCGTCACTTTACTGAGGAGAGCTTGGATGGGATGGGATTTGGAAGTCGGGGGATAGACGAGGAGGATGTGTGTGAAAGGGGAGGAACGGATTACACAACGAAACGTGTTGTTGGGGGGTGGGGGAGGGATGGGACCACCAGGACGTGGGTGGAGGGTTGAGGAGGGATGTTGTGGAAGGAGATCGTGGCCGATCCTCTGAAGGATGCAATAGGCGTCAAGCCATCGGATTTGCATGTTCCAGTTTCGTACAGTGTTGATGCCATGCGGGGAGGGGGCGAGGGGGAGAGGGACTATTGAGGTCAAAGTCGGCCATAGGCAGTAACGGGTCAAAAGGGAGGGATTGAGGTGGAGGCCAGGAGGGAACAGACTGATGACGGAGGAGCTTTCATGATTGCAAGGTCTCATAGCTATATGCATATATATTTATATGCATGAATGTATATATATATATATATATATATATATATATATATACATATATTTTTATGAAGGTAAGACTGATGAGTGGAAAAGGTGGTAGAGAAACGCGGGTTAGAGCGAGAACACTATATTCCTATCTATATAGTGTTCTCACTCTGACCCGCGTTTATCTACCACCTTTTCCATATACATACATACATATATATATATATATATATATATATATATATATATATATATATATATATATATATGTATACATTGTGACGAATGTGGATAGGAAGTAAGGGAACACGGGCTGAGGGAAATACTTTTATTCCTGACTAGTTTCGCCTGAGTGGCTTCTTCAGAGGAATGAAGAAGCCACCCAGGTGAAACTAGTCAGGAATAAAAGCGTTTCCCTCAGCCAGTGTTCCCTTTACCTTCTATCCATATATATATATATATATATATATATATATATATATATATATATATATATATATATATATATATATATATATATATATGGTAGCGCTCCCGACCGCCAATACGGCGGTCCGGGTTCGAATGCCGCTCACGGCTGAATTAATTTCAGTATCACTGCGCTGCGAGTCGTTACTCTATCTCTCGTGGGCGGGGAGTTGGGTGTGTGTGTGTGTGTGCGTGTAAGGTGTGCATTACCTATAGATCGGTCATATATGAACTCTGAGCTCTCATCCGAGAGGGAAATAGCTGTCGATCACGAGTCCAACACGTGATCCAAGACCATGGTGAATCACACAGAGGTGGGAGGAATATGTGTAGCTGGACCTAGAGAAGGCTTTTGATAAAATAACTCGCTGTCGACTTATGTGGAAATTGGAACACGTTGGAGGACTCAGAGGCAAACTGGTAAATAATAATGATAATATTTTCATTTGGCATTGGATCAATATACATGAAGTGCAGATAAAGAAAAAAAAACATAGTTCGAAATAACAATTACAAATTCTAAAAGATTTTTTGAAGGGAAGACGCATGAAGACAGTAGTAAAGGATAAGACGTGAAGATGGAGAGCAGTAACGAGTGGAGTTCCACAAGGTTCAGTGCTTGCACCAGTAAGGTTTTTCGTCTAGGTCAGTGACCTGATGGAAGATACAAATAACTAGGTCAACATAATTTGTAGATGACGCAAAAATCATGAGAGGAGTGAAAATCGAGGAGGCCTGTAGACTACTACATAAATACCTAGACACTCTTTTTGGATGGAGCCAAAAATAGGAAATGAAGTTCAATACCAAAAATTGCGAAGTACTGGAAATGGGCAATAGAGGCAGAAGACCATTAACAGATGAAAACGGGTGAAAAACTCATCGAAACCCTGATCTGTCTAAAACTGGAATATGCGTCAGGTGGTATGGTCCCCACACAGATTGAAGGATATAAGATCAAGAAAATACAAAGGGCAGCAGCCAAATTGGTCCCCATCCTGGGAGATAAACCATATGAGAAAATGGCTAAAAGCATTGGGTCTGTCAACTTTGAAAGAACGGAGAGAAAGAGGAGATATACTTCAAGTATTCAGATCGCTAAAGAGGGATTACATTGATAGAAATCTCTTGATTAAGAATGGGAGGGCTTTAAGGTCATGGGAACAAATTAATAAAGACCATATGTCTAAAGTATGTAAAGAAACACAGTTTTCCATATAAATGCATAAATACTTGGAATAGCTTACAAGGTGAGATAGCCCAAGCTCAAACAATACATGAATTCAAATGTAAATATGACAATTGGAAATCAAGGATACAGATAAATTTTGGAACTATACATGAAATTGAGGCTGGGTATGATAAAAGCAAAGAGTAAGAGACGGGACCCGACGAACGTTGAAGTAATGTAGCAAGACACAGTATATTCACAGCAAAGCAGCTTCATTTCATCGGCGACCCCCCCCCCTCCTCTCTCTCCATCTCCTCATGCAGAAAAAGAGACGACGGAGAGAAACCCCTTCGGGCTGCGTCAAAATATAATTCACACACATTTTTTCGATATCCTGAGCGATTTTTAAGTTTTAGCTTGGTAAGTAACAAAATATCATCTAGTAGATATTCTTTTCCCAATGCACGTGTGGCAAGAACATCCTTTTAATAAATAATAATGTGGTTGTGGTGACTACAAGATGGTTCTCTGAAAGCGGTTTCAGAAGTCTTAATCCATTAGAGCCCTGTCAGACGAGCGGTTTTTGCCCGCTGGCGGTCAGGCCGCCTTTTCCATGTCACACGAGCGGGTCGGCCGCTACTAAACCGGTGGGGGTTAATAACGGCCGACCCGCCCGTGTGACATGGTAAAGGCGGCTGCCGCTTCAGTTCAAGACTTGCCGTTGCAGCGAAAGGTTGTTGTTAAAAAATGAGCTTAGAACAGAAAGTGCTGTTGTTAACACTATTGCTTCGAAAGAAACGTCGACAGCGGCGCCGTGGACGGTTATGGGCACACCCTATAACTAGTGCCCGTTTAACAGAAGGTGCTCACTATCTCCTATTCAAAGAATTGGAAGATGATCCAACTAAGTTTTTCAATTATTTCCGAATGTCCCGCCAAACCTTTTATGAACTGCTGTCACTTTTGGAAGAATCCATTGAGAAGCAAGATACGAATATGAGAAAAAGTATTCCTCCTAAAGAAAGACTGGCTATAACTTTAAGGTGAGTAATACAAATTGTTAATACTAATATTTATTAGTAAATCAATTCCTCAATACTTAAATATGTCAGAAGAAGGTACAGATATCAAAACATTAGTTGCTCAATAATTGAATCAGAAGAAGCTACACACTCTGAGCTCAGAGGAGAAATGGCAGGGAGTGTCTATTTTGCATAACTTATTACTGTATCAGTTCTTCAATAATTGTGTCAGAAGAAGCTACAGACTGTGTGCTCAGAGGAGAAAAAGCAGGGAGTGACGCTCCAGGTGTTTGTCTATTTTGCATTTCATAACTGCAATGTCCAAGAACAGGTTGAGAATTTTGAATAGGGGTCTGATAATTCTGATAATTAACATGGGAATTAGGGTACGGAGCATACTGCATAGGGTTGATGCTAGGAGTGTTATACTTCTTGAGAACTTGCATTATTTCGCATCTGCATTCCAATTTCGCCGAGTCTGGGACAGATTTCACATATGGTAGAAGGGACATGAGAAAATCTTTGTCTGCATCTTCCTTTGGCTCTTGAATCTGCTTATAGATGTTTGCTGAAAGTGCGCCAATTAAACTGTCCTCATGAGACACTTTCTTCTTTTTCGCTTGAATCTTCGGCAAATCCTGGCTGCACTCACTTCTTGCTGTTTGCACGTCAGTATCTTCCTCTACTTTATCGCTACTCTTTTGAGGCCTAGTCTCTACGGTCGACGACAAAAATGACAACTGGGAATAGTAGATATATTCTTTTTTCGCTGATCCATTCTTTTCAGTTTTCCTTCTAGCGCACTCCTTCCTGTAATGATCTCTGATGTTCTTCCACTTCTTCTGAAGAACAACCGCTGTGGAAAAGAAAAGAAAATATAATTTTTCCAACAATTCAAATACAGATGACATTCATTCTGTGATATAAATGGTATATTTATACTTATATATATAGTGGTATATTATATAGTGTATTTTGACCTCCTGAATCCGAATCCGTTATCCGTTTTTGGGGGTCGCCCCTAGTTTTTGAGTTATAGGGGAAAAACCGTAAAAATTACCCTAAAAAACGTTAAAAATGGACCGATCTTGATGAAATTTGCACAGTGTATGTAAAATTGAATTCTAAGAACATTTTATTCATGAACATTTTCCTGTTTTTTCAATATTTTTCGAGTTATAGGTTAGTTTAGGTTTAGGTTAGTTTAGGTCAGCTTAGGTTAGTTTAGGTTAATTTAGGTTAGTTTAGATTAGTTTAGGTTAATTAGATTATTTTAGGTTAGTTTCATTTCATCGGGTAATTTCCTCCTATGTAAATACATGGTAACTTGGCTATAACTTTAAAACTAGAGCCGACCCCCAAAAACTGATAACGGATTCGTAATCTACACCCAAAAATTAGTATATTAAAAAAAACACCCTTTTTTATGCCAATAAAGTAAAAAAAATTCCATATAAATAACTAATTTTGCTTGTCCGTATGATTTTTTTTGTTTGATCGATTATTGTTTGAAAAAAGAAGCCTGCAATTTGAACGGGTTCTGCTAGTATGTATAATTTATTTACTAAAAATGTTGAGCTATTCATAATTTCGTTATGAAATAAATTTGATAGTTTATATCATATCCTTTATATCGTCATGTTTTTATATTAATCATATTTCGTATTTCAGGTATCTAGCTTCAGGATGTTCCTTCACTGATCTTCACTACATATACAGATGTGGAAGAACGACAGCAGCTGAAGTTGTGAAAGAAGTGTGCGTCAACATTTGGATAATTTTGAAGGAAAAGTGCATCCCGACCTTGACACAAGAAGACTGGCTCCACATCTCAGATGAATTCCAACAGAACGCAAATTTCCCTAATTGTTTGGGGGCCCTCGACGGGAAACACATTCGAATGAAGCAACCTAGTGACACGGGTAGTTTGTACTATAACTATAAGAATTTTTTTTCCATTGTATTGTTTGCCTCATGCGATGCTAATTATCGCTTTACATTTGTAGATGTAGGTTCTTATGGAAAGTGCTCGGATTCAAGTATTTTCAAAAATAGTGAGTTGTATAAAAGGCTTCAGAATAATACTTTAAACGTGCCAAATAGTAAGCCAATATGTAGCAATGGTGAAGCTATGCCTTACGTCTTTGTGGGAGACGAAGCTTTCGGGATTTCTGATCATGTTCAACGCCCTTATGGAGGAAAGAACTTGAATCACAAGAAAAAAAATTCAATTACCGTCTCTCGCGCGCTCGACGCTATATAGAGTGTACATTCGGTATTCTCAGCAATAAATGGCGAATATTTCACAGGCCTATTGACGTGTCGTGCGATTTTGCAGAAATACTAGTCAAATCTTGTTGCGTGCTCCACAATTTTGTCCATGTAAGGGACGGGCACAATTTCGAGGAAACTTTGAGAATAGTGGGATTTGAAGATACAAATGATGTAATCAATATTGGACCTGGTCGTGCCACAGCAGTTCGTGATAAATTTGCTACGTACTTTGTCAGTGAGGAGGGAGCAACACCTTGGCAAAATAACATGATTTAGTCCACAAAAACCATTACATGTCTATGTATGTATGGCAAAATTGTACAATTTAATGAAAAAACCGGAATCTACACCGGAAATTACACATGATAAGTCTGAAAACAGTTATCTTTTGTGTACTAATCAATAATAAAGGTGAAAAATTACATACCTTCTTTATTTTTGTCATCCTTCTCCATATCTTGGAATCCATCAATAAAAAGTTCACACAGTTCTTCCCAAGCTTTACTTTTTTCACATTTGTTTGAATAAGATTTCGAGCTCACATCCCAAATGGTAGGACGCAGCTCTATTTCGCATATAAACTTTTCAGTATCGAACATAGTTGCTCACAACACAGCCACGTCTTCCCTCTCCTGTGGTTCAGCCAGCACTGGCGGCCGCGGCGGGTAAACCTCTCGTCTGACATAGCCAGGCGGGCTGGCCGCGGCGGTTTCAAGTGGGGAAATGCGTCTCACCCGCCGCGGTCAGGCGGGTAGACCGCCCGTGTGACATCAGCCAGTGTTTTACATAGGAATCAATATAAAGCGGTTCCGCGGCGGCTGACCCGCTTTGCACCCGCGGCGGCCAACCCGCTCGTCTGACAGGGCCTTAGTGTTCATTTTCTTCATTCCGTGTTTACCAACAGTACGTGGGCACAAACTGTTCTCTTCCCCAACTCTGGCATCGAAGTCACTAAACAGTGAGATGTTTGTCTTCTTTCGGTATCGCTGCTGTTGTCATATCCAGGGTCTCGTAAAATGCACTATCTTTTTCTCACTTGTGTCAAGCTTAGGGGGCACGTTTACTGAACAAAGATAGTAGAGAACGGGGCTTTACAGACGGGACACATCATGTTCTGAGTCTTGCTGATTTGCCTTTCGGCGATTCCTTTGTTTCTGGAAACAAACTTCAGCGCAAGGCGAAGCCAACTTTGCGACAAATCCTTAGTTTATTTTCTTCAGAGCCTCTCCATTTGAAGGCGTATAATTCTCTAACTTCAGGGAAGCTGTCTTTCCTTCTTCAGGCTGCTTCATCTCGCTCAGTTTTGCGACGTCGACTTTGTGTCGACGTGCTGCTGGGGGCTGTTCTTCGGTGTGGTTTTGATCGATCGGGGTTCTGTGTCCATTAGAGAGCAAACATTCCATTCCATGACAAAGTGCTACTTGTACTCTAATTCTTCGATTGATACGCTCGTACACACACACACACACACACACACACACACACACACACACACACACACACACACACACACACACACACACACACACACACACACACACACACACACACACACACTCTGACCGACTACATCCCCAGGCTAATTATTACTACCAAGAAGGTACCTGCATTGGGGCCAACAGGTTCTTTATCACCCCTTTTCCTCCTCCTCCTCCTCCTCCTCCTCTTTCTTCTTTTGCCTCCGGGGCGCTGGGTCTAGCCCACCCCGAGGCTCCTGCTTCGTTTCTTGACTTCGTGACTCTCTCACTTCGAAGCCGCGGAAAAAAAAAAGAAAGAAAGAATAAATCATCGAAGGAGAAGGCTACAACCCCGGGTGGAGTCGACGCAGCGCCTTTCCTCTTGCTACGAATACGACTAATTCCGACCTGGAGGAGTGTAGGGAGGGTGAAAGAGAATAATAGAAGGAGAACCTTCAGCGGAACGACATACTCGAGGTCGGCATTGCCTTAAGAGCACACACACATACACGGTTGGTAGAGTCCCAGACTGTCACTACGGCGGTCCAGGTTCGAATCCTGCCCAGGGCTGAAATTATTTCAGTATCGCTGCGCTTCGAGTCGTTACTCCAACTCTCGTGGTCGGGGAGTTGGGTGTGTGTGTGCGTGTAAGGTCATAGCAATACCCATAGATCGGTCATACGAGCTCTGAGCTCTCTTCCGGGAGGGAGATAGCTGTCGATCACGAGTCCAACACGTGATCCAAAGACCAAGGTGAATCACCAAGGTGAATCATACAAAGACAAGAGAAAGAGGGAGAGAATATCAAAATAATGTTATATCAAGGGAATTGAGAAACGGGCGAGGTAGGGGTGGAGAGGGACTAAATGGTCAGGGGATAAAGGATTAGGTCAAATCAAGGCAGAGTGCAAGGGGGGAGTGGGCGGAGGGGGTGGGGTGGGGTGGGGGGCCTATGGCAAGACCCTAAGCCGTCACCAGGAATTTTGAAGAAAAAAAAAACTAAAACACTAAACATCTTTACTACTGTGTGCGTGGGTAGTGTGTGTATATGTGTGGATACATGTGTGTGTATGTGTGTGTGTGTGTGTGTGTGTGTGTGTGTGTGTGTGTGTGTGTGTGTGTGTGTACGTGTGTTATAATATACGGTTTATTGGGTATAGCAGCATTATTGCTGAAAATATACATCCTATAAGATTATAACATTATAAAACTATGACAGTGAAAAGATGTTGTTACAAGCATCAAAAAACAAAACAGTAAGCTAAGGAATAGCTGTGTTGTACAACAATGTTAATTCTTGATGTTGATTAAGTGTGTTTGTGTGTGTGTGTGTGTGTGTGTGATTAACATTGGTCTTTGGATCACGTGTTGGACTCGTGATCGACAGCTGTTTCCCTCCCGGAAGAGAGCTCAGAGCTCGTATGACCGATCTATGGGTAATGCTGTTACCTTATACGCACACACTCTCCCAACACCCCGCCCACGAGAGTTGGAGTAACGACTCGAATCGCAGCGGTACTGAAATTATTTCAGACCTGGGCAGGATTCGAACCCGGACCGCCATAGTGACAGTCGGGGACTCTACCAACCGCGCCACCGAGTCGTGTGTGTGTGTGTGTGTGTGTGTGTGTGTGTGTGTGTGTGTGTGTGTTTAAGTCTGTGTGTTTAAGTGTGTGTGTGTGTGTGTGTGTGTGTGTGTGTGTGTGTGTGTGTGTGTGTGTGTGTGTGTTTGTGTGTGTGTGTGTGTTTAAGTGTGTGTGTGTGTGTGTGTGTGTGTGTGTGTGTGTGTGTGTGCGTGTGTGTGTGTGTGTGTGTGTGTGCACGCGCGTGAATCGAGTCGGCGGGCAAAAACCGCGACTCGTGGAAAAGAGAGATGAAAAAAAAAAAAAAAAAAAAAAATCTCGCTACGTACGGCAAGAAAGAACCGAGGACGGGGTAGGTCTCATCTTGCTCTGATGATTGACTGCGGGCAAATCAGCATCAGGTCCTCCTCATCCTCCTGTTCCTCCTCCTCCTCCTACTCCTCCTCCTCCTCCGCCGCGTAGTGTCCTCTGTGACAGATGCATTCCTTCTATATTGAGGCTTCTTGATACCTTCTCAAAATGTGCCGGTTTTTTCAGCAACCATGTCTATATATCTATATCTATATTTATATTTATGTTTCTATTATATACAAGTATCTATCAATCTATCTATCTATCTATCTATCTATCTATCTATCTATATATATATATATATACTGTGTATATATATATACATATATATATATATATATATATATATATATATATATATATATATATATATATATATATATATGTATATATATATACTATCCGAGAGTTGACACATTGACATGATGGATAGGCTTGAGAATCTTAATGATTACAAAAGCTATGTCGATAGAGAGGAAATCTCTGCAGGGTCACCCATATCGAACAGGTTTTGTAAGAAAGATCAGACAAAGAGCAACTCAAACACACAGTCGCAGGACCCACTGCTAACTGGCACGTCCCTGATGGCAAACATGGAAATTCCTCATAGATATATCGGGTACCGTCATAATGACGGCGTGGACCATTGGGCACCCTATAGATATAGGGCTTCACCGAATATAATGAATAAGGTGACGCCAGAGAAATACCTCACCAGAAACCAGTTGGTACGGAGGTGAGATTACTGCCAACCCCCCTTCATAGCCAATATGAATAGCACAACCAAAACAAAACCGGGCGTTCCTGTTGGATAATCGTCTGCTAAAGGATTGTGATTAGGATGTGTTAAAAATACACTCTAAAAATAGTTCATGTTTATGTACCAACTTCACAGAGTTCAGACGATGAAATTGAGTCGTTCTATGATAATGTAAATCAGGTAATGGATCAAGAGATAAAGTAAAAACACGTTTATAATAGGCGACTTTAATGCTAAGGTAGGGAAGAAGATGGGAGATGAAACGTGCATTGGGAAGTTTGGAGTAGGTGAAAGAAATGACAGAGGAGAGATTTTAGTAAATTTTGCAGAGAACTACAATATGAGGATAATGAACACTTTTTTTTTCCAAAAGCGTGTAGGTCGTAAATGGACGTGGAGAAGTCCAAATGGAACAACAAAGAACGAAATAGACTTCATATTACGAGATGAGAGCAAAAGCGTTAGGAATGTTACGGTGATAAATAAAGTCAACATAGGTAGTGACCATAGAATGGCAGGTTGCACAGCTAAATTCAATTTCAGAGCCGAGAGAAATAAACTAGTTTTAAAAAAGGAAATAAGCCTTGCAAAGGTTAAGGGTAATGATAAGAAATTTCAGTTAGAAATTAAAAATAGATTCGAAGCTCTGAGAACTAATGAGAACAGCGTGGAAGATATTAATTTGAATTTAGTGAATATCATTAGAGAATCAGCAGAGAAAGTAGGAAGTACAAAAAACATCAGAGAAAAGAAATACTCCAAAGATAAAAATTACCTAATTAAAAAAAGAAGGACTATACTGATTAAAAGCAGGAGAGAAGAAATAGAAAGAGTAGAACTAAACAAGCTTATCAACAAAAAGCAGAGATCAGAGAAAAGAAAGAGAAACATGGATGAAATAGAGGAAACTATTCGGAAAGGTAAAAGTATTAAAGGGACCGAGTGCAGACATGCTTTAGGAAGACAGCAAATGATATGTTTGAAAGACAAAAATGGAGAAACAATTAAATGTAGAGACAAAATGGTAAAAAAAAGTAGAAGAATTTTACCGAGAGCTTTCCTCGTCGAAGACCGTAGTTGAGTCAGTAGATTCATGTGTAGACGTTAGTAATGTACCAGAGATTACAAAGGAAGAAGTAGAATTTGCTCTAAAAACTATGAAACGAGGAAAAACACCTGGGGAAGATGGTATATCAATAGATCTGTTGAAAGACGCAGGGAAATTAGTTCATATTAAATTAGATGAGTTGTACACACAGTGCTTACGTCAAGAAAGCGTTCCTGATGCTTGGTGCAATGCTATAGTGATAGTAAAGATACAGAAAAGATCAAGATCGAGAAAGGAGTAAGGCAAGGCGGTACAA
>NC_134805.1:20246162-20251162 GCF_046742065.1 Oratosquilla oratoria
AAAGTGAAAGATAAAAATAAGATCGAGATAATACAAAGGACAACAACCAATCTCGTTCCCGGCCTAGCAGATGATCTATACGAGGAGAGACTAAAAATATTGGGTCTACCAACATTGAAAGATTGAAGAGAGAGAGGCGTGCGTGTAGTATGTGTTCACTATTCAGATAACTGAAGGGGATAGACTGCATTGAGAGAAGAGATGTCTTAATTAAGGATGGGGGGATTTAAGAGGTCATGAAAAAAATAGACAAACTAAATGTCTAAAGAATGTGAAGGAACACAGCTTTCTATACAGATATATAGATAGTTGGAATAACATGGAAGGCAATATAACCCAGGCTGGAGCAATGCATGGATGCAAATCTAGGTATGGAAACTGGAAAATGAGGATATAGCACAAGTTGGAACCATGCATAAATTTGAAGCGAGGTATGGTAAGCAGAGACAGGGCCCCACGAGCGTTGCCCCTTTCCAGTATACTACAATTAGGTAAGTACAATTAAGTAAAGATACACGCGTGCACGAGCTAAAACCGTAAGCGATTTCAAAACAAGGTATGATAGTTGGAAGAAAAGAAACAGGTTCCCGTGAATGTAGTTCCTTTCCAATATTGCGAAGAGGTAATTACAATTAGGTAATTCTTTACAAGCAGGTACACGAGTGTGTACAAAAGACACGTGCAAACACACGTTCGCATATATATATATATATATATATATACATATATATATATATATATATATATATATATATATACATGTATATCTATATACATATATATGCATATACTACTTGCGAGGATACTCCACCCACACATATATATATATACACAGCATTTCCGTTTGACGCTTGAGGCATTTTGCCGCCCTTGTCTAGGTTACGTCTCCACAGGTACGAAAACGTTCTTCTGTCCCAACCTAAAGAAAAACATACTTTTTCTCTTCTCAGATTTGCTGAGTCAGCCCCTGGGGGGAGGGGGAAGCCCTGCATCCCTGAGGAGGAGGAGGAGGAGGAGGAGGAGCAGGAGGAATTTGAGGAAGGGGGTGAGGGGGGAGGGAGGGGAAAGTCCCCATGGAAGGCAGAGCCGTTGGAAGAGGTGGAGAAATCTGATCTCTGCAGCCCCGAACGACAACAGAAGACCCGATTCCCTCCTCCACGCCTGAAAGTAAAACGGTCAAGTGCAGTTATTCGTTCTTGGGGGGGAGTTTTCAACCTCCGCCCGAGACGTGATGCCCATTTCTTGTCTGTAATGGTCAGGCTTGATTATATTACAGTTTTTCACCGTTCCTAGTTATTCTATTCTTTTTATACAAAAACTGTAATTCCATAAAAAGGAAGAAGAAAAAATGTCCGTCTTGTCTCTGTATGTGGAGTGTTTTCATCTTGTAAGGTGTCCGAGCAAGCGAGACTGAATGTTTTCGGTCTCAGTATGCAAAGAACAGGACGTTCAGCGACCGGTGGGGAGCTGCTACTGTTTATACGGAAGGACACAGAAAAGAAAAAGAGAAGAAAGGAAAAGGCAGTGAGGGAAGTGGACGCAAACAAGGTCATCATATTAAGACAACCGGGCAGGACGCGCAGTGGTGTGTTTAAACTGGACAAATTTAGATTTAAGAAAGAAATAGGCAAGAATTGGTTTACTGGTAGACTGGTCAACGAATGGAACAGACTTAGTAACCATGTAGTGAGCGCTGAAACTATCAGTTATTTTAAGAAACGGTTAGACAAGTTTATGGATGGGGATGGCAGGTGGTAATAAATATGGAACTGCCTAGTGTAGGCCTTATGGTCCCTTGCAGTCTCCTTCATTCTTATGTTCTTATGTAACCTCGAGGAGGAACGTCCGAGGAATGAATGTGAGGACGACGAAGATCGCGGTGACGCGCAGGAAGAGCAAAAGCAACTGCTCTGCAAAAGCAACTTATACATACATACATACATACATACATACTCGTAAAGAGCTGGAGTCCAGGAACCATTATTCGGAAGAAAGTACACACTGGACTCGTCGTTTGAAGTTTATGTCGGACAGGGCTCGAAACGTAGGAATAAACTTCAAACGATGAGTCCAGTGTGTACTTTCTTCCGAATGCATACATACGCACATACATAATATTGTGTGTGTGTGTGTATGTGTGTGTGTGTGTGTGTGTGTGTGTGTGTGTGCGCGCGCGCGTGTGTACAAAATATTCTCTCATCCTTGATCTCCATTGCGTAGCCCGTGAATCAAATTTTGTCTCTGGGAACCCACACTATATACAAATCACTACATTTTAACGAATTTCTTTCTTTTTCTTCTATAACATTTAGAACTCACAAGGCAAACAACATATTTTTCTGATAGCTGGTTAAAGCAAGTGAATATTTTCTCAAGGATGTTGATAATGCAAAAATTACGAATATGGAATCAAACACGAAAACATAAAAATATGAGGACACAAGTATGTTCCCATACGTTGTAATATGAGCCATGCACTTCGGTATTCCATTGAAGAAGAAAGTTGCATTGGCAGCTCCCTGTTCCAAAGAGTGTGTATTAAGTTATATTTTCAGATTTCTTCAATACCAAGTCCACTAGGGAATGGAGTGTAGCCAACAATAACAACAACAGAAACAACAACAACAACAACGGGGAGTTCCTTTTCCCATTCCTAGCACTTCCAGGACATCAGAAAACCACCCTTGAAGGAGCGAATCACTCATCATAAAAGTTCGACAACAAACAGCAACAACAACAACAACAACAACAACGGGAAGTTCATCTTTCCATCCCTAGCACTTCCAGGACATCAGAAATCCACCCTTGAAGAAGCGAATCCCTCACCATCAAAGTTCCACAACGACAGCAACAACAACAACAACCAGAAGCCCTTGATCCGTCCTCAATCAAACAAACTGGACTCTTTCCGCAGCGGCCAGCCTGAGGGACAATGACCTGCCTTTTCCACACAGCCTATCCGACCGCTCCCCACAAGCCTCTCGGAAGGTCGGCGAGAAATCATACAGATATCAAGTCACGTTTCCTTTCGTGGAACACCAACCATCCCCAACACACACGCATACAGCTGCAACATGAATATTCCTCTGCCATTATTGTGTCAAAGAGGTGAGGTATACAGTAGGATTCGAAAGCTTCCCAAGTAAACGTAGATCAACAATGCTGGTAGTATAATATATATATATATATATATATATATATATATATATATATATATATATATATATATATATATATATATATACACACACACACACACACAAATATATGACATATATGTAGGGTCCGACTGTTCTTCGGTCGGGGAAGCGGGCCTTCCTGACCGAGCAATACTCATCAACCCCACCCCCCCCCCACCCGGCCCTCCGCTTTTGCTGTTTTATTCTGTGTGGTGCTAAGTGATCTTATTCAAGTATGTCTTTATGTATGTGTATGTGTATGTGTATGTGTGTGTGTGTGTGTGCATGTGTGTTCCCTTTTTTGGGAAGAAAAGGTCGATATGTCATGCATGTATCTAAAAAAAAAAGGTAAGTTTTGAGAAAAAGGTGAGGAGGAGGAGGAAGAGGAAGAAGAAGAGGGGGAGGAGGAGGAGAGTCCCTGGACGGATGGCTACAGTGGGAAGAGGCAAGGCAACACTGGAGGAAAGGGAGACAATAGCAGAAGGACGCAGGAGATCAAATTCATTAAGTCGATCGTACCCTCCGTACGCACGCAGAAAAAAAAGAAGAAGAAAAAGAAAAAATACGCTGCCTTGCTCCCCTCCCCCATTCTGACCTACATAACCTCATCCTCTGTAGTTCCCAGGGTATCCCACCCATCCACCTCATCCACTCCCGTCCCGCAATCCATCCACCTCATCCACTCCCATTCCACAACCTTCCCTTTTTCTCGCCGGCTACCTCACGCAACAACTAAGAAGTATGTTGTAATGCCTGCCATTAATTATATTTTCATTTATTAATTTATCATTATTGTTTTTTATTATTTATCTGTGTGTCATTTATCATTATCTATTTGTTTTATTCATTCATTTAATTACTTATTTGTTTATTTATCTATATACTTTTTTATTTTATTTATTATATTTTTTATATTTATTTGATTAATTCTTATTTATTTATATTTTATAATTCATCATTATCTATTTATTTTATTTATTCATCTAATTACTTATTTGTTTACTTATTTATATTTTTTCGCATCCCACCTAGTTATGGACCAAAAGGTCTTATGTTAGCATGATCCTCCTTTATAATCCTTTGTAATAACCCAATCCCCCATCTTACTGCTCCTCTTCCTCCGTATATTTCAACTTTCTCCTCGTCTCTCCATTCACCATATGGTTATTCCCGCGATATTTTTTTTACCCTAACCAACATCCCTACCCCCTTCTTACTCCCCCCCACTCATCCCTCCCTTCCTCCCCCTCCACCTTTCCCCTACTCCCCCCTCCTCCCCAGGTCTGATGCACCCAATCACCTTTTGTGTCCTGACATGACACATCACGCTCAGAAGCGAAAGGCGAGGGTCAACGACTTTAGGTAAGTAGAATTATGTGTAGTAGATAGGCAGGTAGACAAGTAGGTAAGTGCAGAGGCAGGTAGGTAGGTAGCTAGGTAAACTGGTATGTAGGTAGGTAGGTAAGTAGGTAGACATGCTCATAGACAGGTAGGTCGGTAGGTTGGCATGTAGGTGGGAAGATAGGTTTGCATATAGTGAAGCAGACAGGTAGGTAAAGGTACACAGGTAAGTAGGTAAATAGGAAGGTAGGCATGTAGGTAGACAGATGTGGAGGTAAGCATGTAGGTACTTAAGTAGGTAGACAGGAATGAAGGTCACGTAGGTAGAAGGGAAATGTGTATAGGTAGTTGGACAGGTTAGTAGTTGTTGATGGGTAGGTGGGTTGATGTATTTGGTGGGTAAGTATTTTGGAAGGTAGGTAGGGAGGTAGATAGGTATATAAACAGGTAGGTAGGTTAGTGGGTAAGTAGGTAGGAGAA
>NC_134805.1:20258662-20261162 GCF_046742065.1 Oratosquilla oratoria
TGAGGTCCAACTTTGAAACGCTCCCTGAGATTCAGGTCTCCGAGTTCCCTGTCAATTGTGTATTATATAACTGTGAAAGGCTGTAATTTATTCATATTGTTCTGAAGATGACTGTCTGTAGTCGAAACGTTAATTAAAAATGTAATATCATATAGACGGTTTGTCTTTGTCCCTCCTTCCGAAGTAAGACCCATTCTCAGAAAAATTGAGAACATCAGAGAGATGATCAATAATTGTGAAAATGCTGTTGTGTTATATATATATATATATATATATATATATATATATATATATATATATATGTATATATGTATAAATATATATATATATATATATATATATATATATTGTTGTGAAGGTTGGACAGATGAGTGAAAAGGTGGTAGAGAAATACAGTGTTCTCGCTCTAACCCGTATTTCTCTACCACCTTTTCACTCACATATATATATATATATATATATATATATATATATATATGTATATATATATATATATATATATATATTCGTAAATAGCTGGAGTCCAGGAACCATTTTGAAAGAAAGTGTACGCTGGACTCGTCTTTTCCCAATTTATTCCGACGTTTCGAACCCTGTCCGGGGTTCGAAACGTCGGAATAAATTGGCAAACGACGAGTCCAGCGTATACTTTCTTCCAAAAACATATATACATATACATATACATATATAGAAATGTATATACATATATATATATATATACACACACATATATATATATATATATATATATTTATATACATACATATACATATCTTTTTCTCTTTTTTTTTTATTTGACATGGGCCATTTTGTTTAAAATTTTATATTTTTCTTTTATTCTTGAATTATTTTCCATTAGTTGGTGACCATTTTTTTTAGTAAGACAGATTGTCATAACCAATGTTGATTTGAGGTTACTAAAATATAGATTGGAATCCGAATGTAATTTTCCCAAGACTCGGACTTCTACGAAAACATCATTCAGTTCTTCAGCTCACCATCTGCTTTCTGAAAGCTTACTCCAACTCATTCAGATTTTATCCGTGTTTTCCTTCCTTGGTAGAAAAAACAACATCATTCACGTCGTTTACTGATGTAGGTTCACGTGCATAACTCGTGATCGACAGTTATCATTTTCACGGATGAGAGCTCTGAGCTCGAACATAGCCCGATCTGTGGGTAATGCTGTGATTCAAACGCCACCAATTCCTTGCCCAACAGTGCGGAGTACCAACTTGCAGCGCTGTGAAGCCTCTGGGTGGGGACAGAACTTAAAATCGCTTACTTAACCAGCGAGCCCGGTACCACTGCACCAGCAAGCCGTGTGTGTGTATGTGTGTATATGTAATTCACCATGGTCTTGGATCACGTGTTGGACTCGTGATCGATAGCTACCACCCTCCCGGATGAGAGCTCAGAGCTCATGTATAACCGATCTGTGGGTATTGCTATGACCTGTCACACACAAACCCCTAATTCCACGCCCAAGAGAGCTGGAGTAACGGCTCACAGCGCAGTGATACTGAAAATATTTTAGCCCTGGGCGGGATTCGAACTCGGACCTCTGGGTTAACAGTTGCGAACTCTACCATTGATCCGTCGAGCCGTGTGTGTGTGTGTGTGTGTGTGTGTGTGTGTGTGTGTGTGTGTGTGTGTGTGTGTGTGTGTGTGTGTGTGTGTGTGTTGAAGATTGCACATATGGTACTTAGCGGGCGTTGGGCGAAGGTCGAGGGTCAGTACAAGAGATGGAGTCGGTCCTGTCTTGGACCGACCATGAGGCCTGGACCCATTCCCTTTATTAGGGCCTTTTATTAGTGCACTGATCTCTCCACCCACCTATTCTCTTCTCTTTTCTTTTCTTATTTCTTTCTTTGGGTTTTTCTGCCACCTCCTTCCCCCAAGCGAACTTGCTTATATCCTCTGCCGCTGCTGGTTCTGTTTAATTTGGGTCAGTCTTGCTGTTTGCTGAGGGAATCACGTCGCTCCTCCTCTTTCCATCGACGACGACGATGGCAACGATGACGACGGCGGCGACGACGACAACGAAAACGACAACGATAACGACGACGACCATGATTACGGTGAGGTTGATAATTACGACTACGACGATGACAATGATAAAGTTGATAATGGTGTGATAGTGATAGTTATTATGGTAGAGGTGAATTATGCTGACGAAGATAAAGATGACGATAAAGATGATGTTGCGATAAACATGTCGATTTCGGTGCTGATGGTAATGACGGAGATGGAGGAGGAGGAGGAGAAGGAAGAACAAAGAGGAAAGGATGGAGGAGAAAGAGGGGGAGGAAGAGAGGATGAATATGTGAGGGAGGAGAATAAGGTGTATCTGGTGTTGAGGGTGAAAGCCCTTGTTTACTATCACTATCATCATCATCATCATCATCATCATTATTATTATTATAATTATAATTATTATTATTATTATTATTATTATTATTATTATTATTATTATTATTATTATTATTGTTATTATTTA
>NC_134805.1:20268662-20278662 GCF_046742065.1 Oratosquilla oratoria
CCCAAAGGTTTCATCGAGTGAGCGACCTCAGAGGAAACGGATCGCTACTGTCTTCGTTTCATCATGGGCCACTTGCTTCTTATCTTTTTCTTCCTTCCGCTACGTTTCAAGTGGATGTGTGTATCTCTTCTTCGTATAAAAAAATCGTCTGGCGGCAGCCAGGACATTTTCTAGACGCGAGATGAAAAGTTGATGTTGCAAGACCCATGCAGGCCACGACCGGAGACTTCGACAGCAACTGCATTCACTGCCCTCAAAGATCTCAAAAAATGATCTCATAGAAAACACTTAAGCACATAAGAAAAAAAAGATTAGTATGATGGAGAAATAGTTCTCGACAGGCGTGCAAAACTCAGAACATTACTGAAAATATCGGGGGTGGGGATGGAAAAGGGCAGTTAGAAGGAGGAGGGGACGAAGGGAGGAGGAAGGAGATAGATGAGGACAGGGAGGAACTTGAGGGATCTGATGGACTCAAATTGGGTATCACCTCTTCTCTCCCTCCTCCTTCTCTCTCTCTCTCTCTCCCTCTCTGCCTATGTCTGTATGTCTCTCATGTCTCTCTCCCCCTCTTACTCTCTCTTATTTTCTCTCTAATCTCTGTCTCTCTCTTTGTCTGTCTTGTTCGCTCTCTCTCTTTCCATGAGCTGCCCCAGGGATGGCCACCACCCACATGTAAAGACCCTTCCAACCCTGGCCTCGATTTAGCTCGACTGACCGTGTGACGTGAGGTTTGCCTTCAGAAATGGAGAGAAAAAAAAAAAAACCCTAATAAAAAAATAATGCGATTGGACAGCTAAATCAAAGACCACAATTCCGATTACCAAGCCAAGTGATTGCCAGCATTTTCGATCGAACTGCCGTAGCCTCAACACTTGCTCGCCAAAGTCTGGTCCCCATCATTTTAAGGTCCATTAATTGGGTAGTTAATGACTAACACGGGTGATTAGTGTGTTTGACAAGAAGATTGCCTCAAGATCTGAACACTACGGTAATAGGATTGGATGTTATATCACTTGTTATGGACGTAGATGTTTCCGTAGAATTGGGAAATAACCTTGTCACTATTTAGAAATGCGGCCTACGATCTTGGAAAAGGTCATAACATAAATCATCACTGTCTCGCTGATGCAAGCTCATTAACTACTTTGCATCCGGCCTAGTTATAGACCAAAAGGTCTCTTGTCGGCACGTTCTACATGTGATCATCATCGTCGTCGTCGTCGTCGGCGTCGTCATCATGAATCATGACCTGATACAATTTTTTTTTATACAAATTTTGATCTTCGCTTCTATTATCGCAGATGTCACATCTCTTTCATACGGACGCAGTCGCTGACACCAGAAAATTTGATCTCTTTCCTTGTAACAAAGACTCTCTTTACATACTTTGCTCTGACTAACGCAAGACGACTTTATTCAGCTGAGTGTAAGACCTTGAGGTGTCTCGCAGAACTCCTTCGCTGCAGCAACTCTCTTCACATATTTTCTTCTGGCTGGCGCTGGACGATGTGATACTTCACTATATACTATATGTGTTGGAGAACAAAATGATAAAAAAAATATATTTAATATTATTGTTCAGGATGGCGTCAGACGATTCCATTCGGCCGGGGAAGGGGTCTGAAGAGAACAGACATCGTCTTAGACTCCCCTTTTGACTGGTGTCAAATGTAACACTTGAACATGTTGTTCTGGTGTAAGGACAGATGATTTCATTCAGCTCAGAAATGCAGTATGCGCGCGAGTGTGTGGGTATGGGTGGGGGTGGGGGGTATTCATCTTCGGGGGAGACTTAGGGTTGAACAAGTCGATGACCATGACGTTCAATTCCGGAAAGAGGACACTGGTGTTACATCGAACAAGTGCGCTCGGTGCACCAGCCAGCCAGGCGGCTCCGGTGCCAGCAGCATCGAGGTCGTGGCATTTTTGACCACAGCGGCGGAGTCGGTGGCCGAGGAGGCGATGATTGCAACATCCGAACTCGTCATGGTCGCCATCACAGTCCCCGATCTGCGACCACAGTTCTTCCCGTTGTTGTATCGGCAGCTCCCGCAGATCAAACGCACGCACGCACGCACGCACGCATACACACACACACACACACACACACACACACACACACACACACACACACACACACACACACACAGAGTGATAGATATATGGACAGAATGATAGATATATGGGACAAATTAGATGAAGAAATAGTGTGTGCAAACACAATACAACAATTTAAGAACAAACTTGATCTTGCGAGATACAAAAACGGGTCACCACGAGCATAACTCCTCTTCCCGTATAATACAACTAGGTAAAGACACACACACACACACATACACACACACACACACACACACACACACACACACACACACACACACACACACACACACACACACACACACACACACACACACACACACACACACACACACACACACACACACACACACACACACCAACAATGTCATGGACGTGGTTTGTGACATTAATTTTGTGTTATGACGAGATCAGATCATTGTATGTCTAAATCTCCACTGCTTTTACTACACAGGTTCCTTCTTTATCTGTCTCTCTTCTGCAGCACCCTTCATTAACAAAGGTAAAAGTGTGCTAAATCAAGGATGAAAATACGACCTAGTTATATATTTCAAATTAGAATATCTTTATTTTTATTTTTCGATGAATTGTGTATATCGACGAATTGAGCGAGTCGATGAATTGTTGTCGATGAATTGTTGTCGGTGAATTGATGTCGGTGAATTGTTGTCGGTGAATTCGCCTAGACCTCCCCTTCCCCTTCCCAACACGCTGCATAGTGAGCCTCTCATCTCAACACCCCATTCCTTCGCCCCTGGTCCCTAGCACATGTTGTCCATGCTTCATCCCTTCCGTGTTCGTCATTTCCAACTCCTTCGCAAAGCCCAACAAAGCAGAGAGTTAGCACAGCCTCCCCACCCCTATCCCACTCCACCTTTCGTGCAAATCGTTCCCACGATATAAATCCCCCTTCACACATACACTTCTGACCCACCCATCCACCTTCTGCTGTCACGGAAACGATCATCCCGTCCCGTCCCGTCCCCGTCCCGTCCCGTCCCGTCCCGTCCCTCTTGATCCGGAACACTTTCGACGGCAACAAGCGACTCCGCCTTAGGTTACGACTTGACGAGCTGCCGCTGCCTCCCCCGCGTTGTTGTCGTCGTCGTCGTCGGACAAGAATCGCCTAAAACCGGTCGGCGGACTTTGTGCGAGAGGAACTCGTTCCGGTTGCCGCCGCCGCCGCCGCCGCCGCCGCGGGGCTGCGGGTATAAAAAGACAGGGGCGGGGAGGAGGGGCTCGTTATTAAGGAGGAGCAGTGAGTCGAGGAAGGTAGGGTGGAGACGAACGAGCTCGGGACGTTTCTTTCACACAAGGGGGGTTGTGTCCAGTACATGTAATCCGTGAAGGTTATTCCCGGGCTGCTGTTTTTTCTATAACCAGCGATACGGTAGGTCGTGGACCGAATCGGACGTTCTAGAGCCCAAACTCTAGGGTTACTGGTAAAGCGCGGGTCCTCATTACTGCCAGACTTTCCGAATCATCATAGAAACGACGGTAGGTCGGTGACGAAATTCGGTCTTTCGCTAAACTACAAACGTTGGGGACACCGTTAAAGAGTATATACTAATTAATCCCAGATTTTTCTTAATAAAATTGACAATAGAAGCGCACTGAGCAGATAGTTTATTTTGATTTATATGAAGTATCTTTGTTTCATTAAGATAATGACTTTAAACATAGCCTTCATTCATTGAGTTGTACATTCAGTGCTCATTGGGGTTCCAAAAGGAAAATGATGTGGGCAATCCATATCAAATAAAAGTACGTGTTAGATTTCTAGATACGGCTCAATAACCTTTGCGAAGTGAGTTATGAGGGTTCATGAAATACTGACAAAGATGGTACACCACAGGGCAAGGAGAGAGTGAATTTCCGCACGCCATTTCAGTGAGCTGACGGGTTTCACTTATTGCGCTATCACAAGAACGCACAGTGTAACGACGGTTTTGTCTACAGATGACGAGGCTGATATGGATGCTGACGCTGATGGCGGTGGCGGTGGCGGTGGCGGTGGCGGCTGAAGACGAAGATGCCGCCCACTACCCGGAGAGCCCAGCCCCAGCCAAAGACCTTGGGACGGAGCTTCTTCAGGACGAGACCGCATTCGAGGAAAGCCCCTACTTTTCGCGCGAAGGCGAAGGTGGAAGACCTCCTTTCCTTGCAGGGCGAGAAGAGCCACCCGCATCCTTCAGGGCAGTAGAGGAACTGAATAAAGGTCCGGGGAGAAACGAACCTCTCTTTGACACCCGGCGGCCGTCTCCAACTTCCCCGTCCTCTTTTGGACCTAGCAATAGGTTCCGCGTCTCCACCCAACACCTCGGGTCTTCGGGGGCAAGGCGTCACGGATTCGGAGACAACGAGGAGGACTTCCCACAGCCGTCTTTCAATGACGGTCCACTGGACCCGAACCAGCAGTGGAGGTCTCAGTTCAACAGCAGGTTAGCCTCGAGGTCTTCCCAGACCTCCAGCAGAGGCAGCACGAAGTTCCGAGGTAATCAGAGGTACAGTGGTCCACGTACGTCTTCCCAGAGGAACCTCGAGGATCCCACATCTCAGCTGGTGAGTGTTTTTGTACTCGTATTTCAAAACGTAATAACATACAAATCCTCTGAGCATTGGGGTTTCTCAACTGAATAGAATCGTCTAGAATTGGCAAAAGTACAATCACTAGGGGCAACGATACTCCTCAATGGGTTGAAAATAAAAACAAAAACACAATACTTCAAATTTATGTCTTGATTTACACGCCTCACCTTCGTAACGAACAGAAAACATGAAACACGTAGCAACCTAACAGGTAAATTGAGATACCTACGCTATATTAAACTAATTGGACACTGCAAGACTCTGCCACAGTATTGTAATGCCAACAGCACTTTTCATGCAACAGCGAGCCATCTTCCATGTGTTCTTGTGTAGACAACCATTAATATTTTGTAATTTTTTATTTCTGTCCTGACTCCTTTCCTTTCCTTATTGCCTTCATTTGCTTGGAATCGGAATATCAGAAAATGTAACATTTAGAACAGAGCAAATGTGCCGCGTGTACCGCAGCTGGGAGGGAGGGTGGTTTGTAAATCGAGAATCAACACGTAATGAATTAGTATACCAAATATGAAATGTGTAGATGCACTTCCTGATACATACCTGTACTAGTGTGGATGTAATTAACATAATTTATATGCTCTACACAGGGGGCAAAATACGAATACTCCTACGACATCAACTCCGACGTGACGGGTGATGACAAATATCACAAGGAGGAACGAGATGGAAACAAGGTAAGTCTAGCTCCATCTTCCTCTACGTGTACAACCAACACCATTATTTTCAAGTTTACATGTTGAATTGCTTCAACGTGACCAGCCACCCAACAGAAGCACTTATCAACAGCGAATGCTTTTATTTCATCATAAAAATAAAATCTGTTTTGTTGTTATCATATTTGTACTTACTCTTGCCTTAATCTACTCAGGTTATTGGGGAATACCGGGTGCGAGAGGCAGATGGATCCCTGCGAGTTGTCAAGTACACGGCCGACGGAGAGAGCGGATTCAGAGCCACTGTGAACTACGAGCCTGGCCTTGGCAGCAACGAAAAGACCAACACCGAGGGCCCTCGCCTTCAGCCGACCAAGAAAGGACGCGAGAGAGTCAAAGTATTCCGCGAGGACGCCCCTCGCCAGAGAAACTACGACGAGGCCCTCTCGCGCCGCGGGCAAGAAGATCGCTTCAACTCGCAATCTCGGTCGACGGCGGCCGGGAGTTTCCAGACCGGAAGGCAGCAGCAAGGACCAGAATTTGACCGCAGCCCCAGCAGGCCTCATCCTCAATATAAGGAAGACGGTAGACAATCAGGATCGCCACAGTTCCATCGAGGCCCACCTCGTGACATTTCCGTTAGTCCTCGCGACGAACCTCATCTTAAAGGTCTGCAAAGGGAAGTTCCTCAAAGTTCCCCTTTCAACACAAGAAATAGTAATCGTGATACTGGAACCGAAAGTCAGCGACCTCTTACTCAACTGAAAGGAGTGTCCTCTTCTGGGCGAGATGAAAGCCGCCAGCAAGAATTTATGGATAACAAGCAAGACTTCAGATCTCATTCCCAGAGCCAAAGTAATGTAAAGAGTGGTTTTCAAGCTCAACATGGACCTGATCACACACAGGGGCCTAGGGGCTCAGTTGACCCAAAGAGCGGATATCTATCTCAGCATGGACCTGACCATGCGCATAGTTCAAGAGGATCAGGCGATCCGCAGAGTGGATTCAGAGCTCAGCATGGACCTGATAACTTGCATGGTTCCACGGGATCACCTGATCCAAAGAGTGGATTCAAAGCTCAGCAAGGACCTGATCACTTCCATGGTTCCAGAGGATCGACTGATCCAAAGAGTGGATTCAGATCTCAGCATGGACCTGGTCATTCACAAGATTCTACTGGATCAGCTGATCCAGGAAGTGGATTCAGTACTCAACACGAACCTGACCACTTCCATGGCTCCAGAGGATCGACTGATCCAAAAAGTGGATTCAGAGCTCAGCGTGGACCTGATCACTTGCATGGTTCCACGGGATCAGCTGATCAAGAGAGTGGATTCAGAGCTCAGCAGGGACCTGGTCACTTGCATGGTTCCAGGGGATCAGCAGAATCAAACAATGAGTTCAGAGCTCAGCATGGACTGGATCATGTGCATGGTTCCAAGGGAGCAGCTGATTCAAACAGTGCATTCAGGGTTCAGCATGGTGCAGATCATGCACATGGTTCCAGGGGATCAACTGATCCAAAGAGTGGATTTCTGGCTCAGAATGGTCCTGATCTCTTGCCTGGTTCTAGAAATCCTGTTGCTCCTCTTCGAGCCATACAAAGTCACGAAGAAGGGATAACACGGGGTTCTCAAGGATTTAGAAGTAAAACACTCCAGCCTATGGATGAGGAGAGCCACCTTCGTTCCAGTGGGGGATCTCAAAATCCCAGAATCCCGAGCTCTCAGTCGGCAATTCAAGAAAACCCATCATATCAACAAGGGCGGTCACAAGACTTCAGAAACCAGAACATTAGAACTGCGAGCGAGGAAAGTGTGTCGCGTTTCAGGGGAGGTTCTCAGACTTTTGGAAATGAGAACGTCCAGTCCCAAGATGCGCCCAACGCTTTCCACCACGACAAGTCCCAGGGCTTCAGACCTCAAACCTCGAGACCAAGAACTGATCCTAGTTTCTCCTTCCAAGCAGGTGCACAGAATTTTAGACAGCGTAGTCCACAGCCCGTCAGTGATCACAGTTCATACCTTCAAGAGGATTCTGCTGGAAGCAGAGGTTTAGGTAACCCAACAAGCCCTCAGGGTTCTGCCGCCCAACAGAACATTCAAGGAGTTCGACCAAGATATCAGGAGCAGCATAGATTCGACACACCACTTCACAATCAGCAGAAACCTCAAACTAGTTCGGAAGGAAACAGAGAATTCCAACCAAGTAGCCTCAGGGAGGATCTACCTGGTGGGGGATCTGCCGCATGGGCGCGTCCAGGTGACCTCTCTGGCAGGACCGGAGGAAGACCATCCGGAAGTCCTCGTCAAGGGGGCGAGGGAAACATCGACGAGACTCTCATTCGGACAGAGGAAAGGTTCTCGTCTCAACAGTTCAGGGGGAATGAAAATAGTCAGAATTTGAATCAAGGTCATCTTAATCGCGAAGAGCACCATATTGACGCAGCGCGAACGCAAAATAGTCAGAGAGGATCTCAATATGAAGATTCAGGTGATCTGCTGCCACGAAGTCAGTTTCCCTCTCGAGGAACGGATTCCGTTCAAAGCCCTGGGAGATTTCCTAGCTCAAACCTCCCGTCGAGTGACTCACAGTTCAGCCAAAACTTCCAGGGGTCCCAATCTTTTCGAGTGGGTCCCCCACACCCCAGCTTCGTAGGGGATGACCGGCCTCCCAGTACCTCCGTGGTTCTTGAAGGTTCACAGCACCGCTTCCAGCAGGAACCAGACCAGAGAGGGGATCATCATCAACATCATCAGACTACAGCCGTTGAGCCATCTGACGCCCCGAGGGCCACATTCCGGGGCGCTGGAGGGCGAGAAGAACCAAGTCATGGAGGAGCATCGAACTTCCCTGTTCCCTTGCAGAGGGACTACAGGGAATCGAACACCGAGGAAGAGTTCCTAGACCAATAGAATGTTTTTTCTTTTTCTTAACTATGTATTTATAATTGTTCTTGCAAGTCATTAGATGTAGATAAGTCGAAGAACACATAAACCTTGTCAACATCATATTTAGGTGACGGTGGTGGTGTGCAGAGGGAAAGAGGGAGGACCTTAAAAGGGGTCCTGGAGGAGGCCCTTAAAAGGGGACCTGGAGGAGGACCCTCAAGTAGGAGGAGAATGCATTTCTTGGAGTGTTCGGAAAATGCAGATGCTTCGTGTACAGTTAGAGGAAATTTGTGATGTAGATTTACGAGACTATCAATGCTCTGTTTATATAGTAAGGCTTGGAAGATCCTGTACATGTGCATAAATGACAATAAATTTAAATCACGAGGAGATCTTTCATTGCATCCTCTATTAAGAAATGGTTATGATTGCATGCCATTCCAAACTGTTCTTCGTGGATATACAGTTCACCAACTTCATATGATTGGGGGTAACCTTCCCGTCCCGTCGTATTTAAGTCTACAATATGTCGTTAACCCCTCCTCCATTGTCTTCTTCATTTCTGACATTAGACCTGAGCTCGAGTTTGCTCCCCCGTAATTGAAATACAGGAATTCATGGGGACCTCAGATTTCTAGAAACAGTTCAACAACGATAGATAAAGCAAGTAGTCTATATTTCAACCGCCTCTACTTTAAACTTATATTTGATCAAGGGCGGATTGTTAAGATCTAATCTCATTCACTACTACACAAATTCACAAATTTTCTCCTATTAAACCTTATGAAATATTTACTATGTTATATCACCAACGAGGCCATGATACAATTTTTTTGTCCCTCGTGCAGCTTGGCACATGTAAACGAATCTTCTTATATCGTGTAATTAACACTGCTCAGGAATTTTACCTCAGTTTAGATCTTTAAACTAGCTGGTCACCTCCACAACATATTTTTAGCCCGTATTCCACTTTTCTATTTTCACAGCTTCTTTCTCAGTTTCATTATCAACTCAATCTGTGAACAACAAATCCCTTGTACAAATGGTCCGACACACACAACCAGTCACCCCATGGTTATGTTATTATCTGGACATTAATATCTAACTAGTGTCTTATATTCTAGGTTGCTTGTTTCCTGGCGCGCTATGTGTTGCTGATTGGCAGTCCTACCAAATCTGTTAGCCAGGAGTTACTGTACATCCTACCTTCAGGGGGAGGTACAGTTACTTAAAAAGTGTATATATATATATATATATATATATATATATATATATATATATATATATATATACATATACATACACATATATATATTGTTTCACTTCAGTGATACTCCTTGAGGGTCTAACATTCAAAATGTGGTATTGATAGGAAAAGCAAGAGGAAAAGAGATTGACTATAACATGCTCAGCCTCATTTGGAACTTTAAAACCTGGACTAGATCTAAAAATACTAGCCTCAGACATTGACACAAGTATTTTTGAAAATTATAAACCAACTATTCAAAAACACCATACTGTAACATGCAAGTTCTCTCACATTAGCACGTTGTTGGAAACAGTGTTAAAATGACTCATAAAGACTGCCGTCATTACCAGTAAAAGGACGAGGACACACAGGTAAACAAATTACCTGTGGTTGCTAAGTTTACTTTACATTAAACTGGTGTCAGCAACAGTGGTGGAGCTATGTGCAAGCTGCTCCCTGCCGCGCCTACAAAGCGACGGTTCCTTCGAGTCTTC
>NC_134805.1:20283662-20296162 GCF_046742065.1 Oratosquilla oratoria
CAGTGCAAAGTACATGGAAAGGAAGGATTACTGATGATGTAATATGCGAAAGCGCTTTGCTTTGTTTAGTCTCTCCTTCCCAGCGGTCACTCTTGCATAATTGAAAACAAGTTACCAACGTTTTTTAATAGCACACACACACACACACACACACACACACACACACACACATATATATATATATATATATATATTTATGTGTGTATGTACGTATGCATATATATGGTGTATGTGGATTTATCCATATACAGCATAAAAATATACGAGATTATTATATAATAGAGAAATTTGAAAGAAAAGTTCAACTACTCAGTGAATCGTCATCGACTTCCCGCTGACGTCACAAAAGGTACAGGTGGTGTTCTGTATGCAAAAACATTATGTCCTCTTTTAATTACACCAGATGAAACAATTTGAATGTTTACAAAACATAATGGGGAGGAGGCAGATTTATTTGGTTCCATCCGGGAAAAACGAACCTAATTTTACTGCATGGGGGGGAGGGGGGGAAGGCTTAACTGAAAGGTGTTGACAAGAGCACAAGTAGATTTTTGTCCATTAGTGAACTGGGCAAAAATCATAAACATAAGCGTATCATCATTGTTGACTGCGTAAGCAATCAACATTTGATTCAGGGGCCACGGCTCATTACCAGCGCTGGGCGCTGAAAGAACTCGGCATAAATAGAGGCGAGAGCAGCTGTCGACTCAAGGATTTTTTTCTTCTTTTTCAACTTCTGACTTTTGGACTGGGACGCAAAACTGTCTCGACAAATAACCCACCAGGACACACCCGGGTTCGTATCTACGCGCAAAAGCCAATGGTGGCTTGGATGTACATACATACACGAATACATACGTACACTAAACACACCGGGTACTTGTAAATATACAGTCATAATAGATATTTATACGTATATGCACATACGCCCATGAGCTCACACAGCCTCAAACTATCATAGTTTTTAATTCGCTTGTGTGTATGTAGTTGTACGAGTGACGTTTTGTGTGTGTGTGTGTGTGTGTGTGTGTGTGTGTGTGTGTGTGTGTGTGTGTGTGTGTTCTCGTGCTAGTGTGCGCAGCTAACTTATCTAATTAGTCAGATCTACCCGTACAAACACAAGACTATGGGCGCCCTCGCAAGGCGCCACTCAGGCCATTACTGACGCAATTACGTGCGCCCCGACCTCGGCATTCAGCCGCTAATCGGCTCCGAAGTCGGCTCATTGAGGTTCCGAATACCAACAGAGGCTGCTGTAGTTCGGACAACGTCTAGACACAAGAGCAGAACAACTTGGATCTTCCTCTCAAGGAAGGCCACAAAGAACGCCCGTCGACTTCCTCGAACAGCGCCTCATAAGTCCTCTTCCGACCGAAAGTCTTCGTAACAGGGATGGTTTCTCCTCCTTCTCCAAATTTCGTCAACGGGTTTGTGGTATTTGTGACGTAGTAAGAATGCAACAATCAGCCCGCCATCTATTACCAGACGAAAAAATAAGACAAAAGTGAAAAATTAACGTCGATTTTAGAACTCTGGCTGTACAGTATTTCTAAGATGTACACAAACAAAGATTCAGAGGTGTCGATTCGATCAGACACTTGATTCAATCGTAGCGGTTGATGATTAACCTTTTTTGGCGGCGGAAGTTTTCCTACAGTTTTCGAACAGAATTTCTTTGAACAAGTGGAAATGAAACTAACAGTAGATGTATACATCTGAGGTAGGAATATTCGAAAAGGGATTATAACCCTTTCACTAACCTTGGTCAACAAAACTTCAACTTTCTTTAACTGTCCCACAAACGAAAGTTTACGTTGAAGCTTGTGTTGATCTCAAGAAGGCGTTTGACTTGATGCATCGTGGTTTGCTCTGTGATCTTCTACAGATCCGTAAGATTCCCGCGAGGATTATAGAATGGATGTCTGGCATATAATCTGGGACGCGGAGTGCAGTACATTATGGAGGGGCGCGATAAGCTTCCTTCCTGTTAATTCAGGAGTGAGGCAAGGGCATGTCCTCTCCCCAACACTCCTCGACATCTGCATGGACTGGGTATTGGAAGGAGTTCTCGATCAATGTCGTTGTGGAACATCTATTAGCTATTCTAAGGTCACTGACCCTGTCTTTGCTGATGATGCTGTCCTTCTTGCGGAGTCGTTGAAGATCCTGGTAGCAGCCCTTAAATCACTGAACAGGAAGTCGAGACCGCTTGGACTTGAGGTCTCTTGGACCAAGACAAAAGGTTCAGGAGTTTGGGGGGATTACTGGAAGACACGGTGCAGTCTGTCCAAGCGTGTGGCGAGGACATTGAGGTCTTGAAAAGCTTCACATATCTTTGGAAGTGTAGTGCATAACTGGTGGTTCATACCAGGAAGTCCTTCGTAGGATTGGCATTAACCATGGTGCCAAGGACTCACTCATCAATATTATATGTTGTCAATATTCATGCAGGAGAACTAAGATCCGAATCTTCATATCACTTGTGTGATATATGGATATTGAATGTTGACTTGAAGTGGTGTCTCGATGTCTTTGGTACCAAGTTCCTTCGGAGAATCATGGGGTATCACTGGAATGAGTCCATATCAAACCAGAGACTGGACTGTTAGACCCAGTCTTGGCCAGTTATCTTCAGCATAATTCGTGAACGTCAGCTCCGGCCGTGTCAGTATGTGGCACATTCCTCTTGTCTACACAATACAATCTTCGGTGGAAGAGACGAAGAAAGGGACTTCCACAGAACGCATAATGGAACCTGTCGGGGGTTGTTTGGAGTGAGAAGGGTGACTGCATGGGAGATCGCTCGGAGAGACCGTGGAGACTGACGTCGGAGTCGGAGTAAAGTAACGCGTCTCCTGACGTATGCTCCCGATTGGTGATGTCATCATCCTTTGTTCTTTATTGGCCTTTCTCGTTCTCCACGTTTCCCGTGCTCCATCTCTATCTTTTTTTTTTCTTTGCTTTCTCATATATTCTGTTAAACCAAACATTTCTTCCATTTTCTCCCCCCTTTTCGTCTAGGTACATATTATCCAATTTCTTCCAATCTGTTTCATCCAAGAATACCATCAGTTGTATTAATTTTGCTTTCCTGAAAAGTGTGTGTGCGTGCGTGCGTGCGTGCGTGTGTGTGTGTGTGTGTGTGTGTGTGTGTGTGTGTGTGTGTGTGTGTGTGTGCGTGTGTGTGTGTACGTGAGTGTGCGTTTAAATATGTGCGTGTTCACGTGAGTCAACTGTGGGCCAGTGCTGGTACAAGAACGGCAAAGAAATGAGGTCAATGACCCGAAAGAGGCGCAGGTAACCACTCCTGGCAAAGAAGGCTCCTCTGGCATTTATCTCACAAAGTACTTCGATAGATGCGGGTCATCTCGATACATACTTCCCTGCTTTCGAAGCTACACACACATTCTTAAGAGGCTCCTTTGGCATTTATCTCACGAAGTACTTCGATAGATGCGGGTCGTCTCGACACATACTTCCCTGCTTACTTGTCTGCTTTCGAAGCTACACACGCATTCTTCGACGTCATGCTAACCACAGTGGACGCAGAGGTCCTCGCACGAGCACGCCAATACGACATGTGAACACAAGAGACAAGAGCGCGTTCCGGGGACTCTGTTGTCCAGTGTCAGAACGACGGGCGTAACGAATTCCTTAATTCCATTTGCACCCCGAGGTTGCAAACACCTGTGAGGTGCTCGGCCGGGAGGGGTTGGGGGACCACGCGAGAGTAGTCAATGGAACGAAGATGGAGGAGGAAGGATAAGCTTGAGGTAGGAGGAGGACGGGAGGTAATGGGGGAGAAGGAAGGAGAAAAATGGAGAAGGAGGTGGGAGCGGCAGGGGAGGGGGGGAGTAGGAGAGAAGAACTGGAAAGCCCAAGAGAAGGAGAATTAAGGAAATGTAAAGAGGTTATTATTCTGACGGGATGAGGGTGAAGTAGAGAAGGGGGAGACTGACGGCGGGAAGTGGATAAGGTGGATAAGGTGGATTGGAGGGTTTGTACATACATATACCAAGGCTTTTTTTCCCCTTTCAAGGGAGGTAGCCACAAAGAAAAAGTCATGAAATCATTCCCACCCATTCCATCCCTAAATACACTCCACTCCCCTCCACCCTCCTTCTTATCTTAGCACCTCCTAGATGACGGGTCATCCCTGCACCTTGTCCACTGCCCTGGGTCAGAGGCAGTGTCGCAAGTCACAGCACATGCACAGCAAGGCCGCTTCATTAAATCGGCGACCCCCCTCTGACGGGATGAGGATGAAGTAGAGAAGGTGGAGACTGACGGCGGGGAGTGGATAAGGTGGATAAGGTGGATTGGAGGGTTTGTATGTCGGGGAAAGAGAGATTCGAAACGAAAAGGAGGAGAGAAAACGAGGAGGGGAGAGAAAATCCGAGATGAACAAGGGAGAGAGCTAATGGTGTGAGGGGAAACCTGGAGAAATATAACTGAGGGAATGCGAGACGGGAAAGAGGGGAGACGAAGAGGGGAGGCGGAGAGGGGAAGGAAGAAGAGGGTGCAGATAAGGAAAGGAGGGAGGAGGAGGAGGAGGAGGAGGAGGAGGAAAAGTAAAAAGAAGAAGAGGAAAAAGAGGGAGAGGAAATGGAGAATGGGGAAAGGAATCATATACAATAGGTTCCCACCGATTGTTGTACACACGAGGGTGGATAAGTTACACGGGCACAATAGCCCCGGACTCTCCCTGCCCGGCCCGGCCCGGGAGCAAGCAGGGCTCGTTTGAAAGACTGAAAGAAAGAACAGAACGCTTTCCCCCCCCCCTCAGATTATCTTAAAAAACGAACGGCACTAGAAATATGCTGCACAGACAAAAGGAAAATTAAAAATAACAAGCTCTTAATTATAGAAGACAAGATGAGTGTCATAATAGTAAAAGAATAATCTAAAGGAATGTTTTGTAAGGTTGACATCTGGTCCATTCGAGTGCAGGAATGTAGGTGCCGACAGATATAATGATGCTGAAACAAATTAAAATTTTGGAAGTTGTGGATGAGAGGGTTTCTGCCAATGAAAAACTGACCAATTACACATGACTGTGTGCCCATCAGTAGCCACAACTCCATAGATTTCCTCACATCATCGCATATGCACACACACCTGGATGCATATCTACATACATACACGTACATCCATGCCTTGAAGCAAATAGGCTGGGGGAAGGGAGGACTACGATCCTTGTTCCTGCTTTAAGGAAAGGAAAAGGGAAATGGTAAGGCTAAACTGAGGAAAGGAAATGAGAAAGGAAGGACATTTGAAGTCTTGTTTCCAATGGAATCTGCTTCCCACTCACAAGAGAATGCCGTGCGTGTGATTAGATAGAAGTAGGACAGTCACTAAGATCCGCTCAGTGAGTTTCCCCATCAAGAGGGAGAATGTGTTGGGGGGGTCGTCGTCAACTGAGTCATCAAAATCAAGTCAAAGAAAGAAAAATGAGAGGAAGAAGAAAAGGGTGAGAGTAATTATCTTGCTTCTGTCTCACTGAAGCCTCAAGGAAATAGGAGAATAGTAATATCTAAAATGTCGACATTTTTTGTTTTAATGATAAAGACTAATGTTCACATATGCAAGTATGCAACATGAATTATAACACGTAAAAAAAAAAAAAAAAAAAATCAATCTCCATATCAAGCTGAAAAAGTCTACGCGCAACGTGTGCTTTGATTTTCTCCTCTGAACGATCTGACTTTTTTTTTTAAATAGTATACCTATCATCCACTATCTCCTCTGGCTACTTTTTCCATCCATTTCCATCTCTAGTCTCTTATCGTATCTATATCTTTATCTATCCTCGAAGTGCTGATTTCACATTTGCCATAAACCCAACTCACGGCATCTTTCACTTTTTTCAGCTATGGAGGTTATGAATTACAAACTACTGTGATGGGATGTGGTAGTTGGTAGGATTTGAACCCGGGACGTCAGATTGGAAATCACACCCTCTCACCACTTAGCCATGAGCGCCAACCATCCTCGATGCTTTGCTCGTGGGGTACCGCACGAATCGCCAAATCCACGTTGAAACCACCATGGTCACCACCACGAGGTCTGCGAAGATCGTGAAGGCGGAGCCAGCTCCCAAAGGACCTGGTTGCCTTCGGAGCGGAGATCGGGCGGTGTCTTTGTTGTCTGGGGGCGGTGGTGGTGGAAGGGAGGGAGGGAGGGGGGGAAGCCATAAAACCAATCATTAAGGCCCAAAAACTTGCGAGTGGGAGTCGGAGGCCTGCGCGAGGGGTTGGAAACAAAGTCATTGTTGAAATGGGGAACCTGATATCTGCAAAATCTTTTCTGGTCCCGAAAAAAAATGGAGAAACGTATCGGGGCGGGGCGGGGCGAGGGCCAACGTATGGGCTGTGATTATTCATTTCCATAGGAAGAAGCGCGATTTCCCTCGACCCCATTCTTCCCCGGCTTCCTCACTAAAAGCTTAATCAAACCGGCGGGCGTTAGCCACAGGTAAAACACTAAAATAATCACATGACTGGAAAGGATCCATCGACACTCTCCTTCATCCCATAGAGACTTCTCTAAAGCTGAAGCGAATCACCTGGTTTCACACAGAACAAAACTAAGCACCAGACTTGAAAGGGAGAAACTCTTGAACAGGACGAAGATCTCGCTCTATCGCTCTCAGTCTTTATTTAGACGAAGAACGAAGTCGGGAGAGGTGCACTCGGGGCGCCTCCACTGTTGGAGCGAGGGCACATGGGAGGAGGTCAGGACCTGGGCGTTGGGAAAAGCATAGCAGACCAAAAGAGACCTCAGGTAAAGGGGAGGGCGGAGGGTGATATAGACATCCTTGAACACAGGAAAAGCCCACCCCCCTCCCCGGCGGCTCCCCGCCGTCGTGGTCAGCTGAGAAGATCTCCGAGGCGAAAACGCAAAGGTGCGCTCACGAGGGCCGAGTCTCGACGGACCCACCAAGGCTCTTCGAAGGTTTCTGGTTCGCATCGGAAGTCACAGGGAGGACGTGAACAGGACGCTCTCCGTCGCTCATCGTCCGCCACATGACGTCACCCGTCGGGCTTCCAGAAGCTTTCCTGTTTCGACGACTTGTATGTGGATGAGGACCATCACTCTGGTCGAAGTTCAAAGGGTTCAGCCAAGTGACATTCATCCCTTTCGCTGTTCTTATAAAGGTGTGTGTGTATGTTCATTCGGCTAGATAAAATCACCTGACGGCAGCCAGAGCACCGTGACTATTAATGACAAAAAATACATATGGCCAGACCAGTAATAAGTAAGGAACTACAAAAAAATAAGAACAATATAAGATAATTCAAATATGGAGCCCTTCCTACATATTTTCTACAAGTAGAACTTAAGTGTCATTTCTTTCTGCGAAGTATTTCTGTATTCTTCATTTCTTGCTATGAATCCCAAGGATCCTCTCTCTCTCTCTCTCTCTCTCAGAATTGCCACTACGCCATGGTCGAATGTAACCACCTCAATCACCCTCCCCCTCCCCCTCCCCCCGTGCCCCTCCCAGCTCGGGTCTAACCTCCCCACCTTCTCATTAACCAATTATCTGTCTTGACTGTCCCGTTCTGGGCCAGGTTCACTATAATCCATTTATCTTAACTTGGCGGAGGCTGTCTTCACTAATATTGCTAAAGAGCAGGATTACAAAATTTCAATTCTAATTGAATATTTTACTCACGATATCCTTTTTGTCTCCCCGTATCAATGTTTGTACCGTGCCCAAAATCTTTTTTCCAAGCGGGTTTGTTTTTTTTCTTTTTTTTTCTGTACCCAATATATTCCCGTCAGGGAAAAATAATATTACTGGTAATATGAAATTGAGAGGATCGGAGGCAGGGCGGGGCCGCGGGAGTTAAGAGCAAGACTGGGGGTATCGGCAGGTGAAGAGGAGGCAGAGGACAAGTTGTAGTTCAGTTCGAAGTTTTAAGGTTCGTTCAGATCAATGGTTCTTAATCTGAGGTTCATGGACTCCTTTGGAACCACAGAGTATTACAATCGTGGCCACAATCTAGAATGAATGTAGTGAATGTAGTGAATGTCTACGGATTCTATTCAATGTTGAATTGATCTCCAGGAGGCTAGAATGTAGTGAATGTAGTGAATGTAGTGAATGTAGTGAATGTCTACGGATTCTATTCAATGTTGAATTGATCTCCAGGAGGCTAGAGAACAGCAATACATAAGTATGAGGTATATGGAAAAGAGGGTTGAGAACCCCTGGTTTAGATAAAAACACCTAAGCAAGATGCTGTAATGCGTGCCATCTATTTTACATTCTTTGTTTGTTATTATTTGTCTGTTTATTATTATTGATTTGATTATTATTCTTTATCATTACAAGTTGTAGTTCAGTTCGAAGTTTTAAGAGTCGTTTAGATAAAAACACCTAAGCAAGATGCAGTAATGCATACCATTTTTTTTACATTATTTGTTTATTTGTTTGTTATTACTTGTCTGTTTGTTTATTATTATTTATTTTATAATTATACATTACTATTTATCTGTCCATTTATTACTATTTACTATTTACCTGTTTGTTTATTATTCAACTTTACCTATTTATTTTTTTTTTATCATTTTATATTGCTATTATTTTATTTATCTATTTATAATTATCAAAATTCTTTCGCATCCGACCCAGTTGTGGACCAAAAGGTCTCCTATAGGCATGCTCCTCCTTTGTAATCCTTTGTAATAACCTACCTACAAAGGGTTATTCCGCCATTCGTTTGTTCCCTTTCTCATCTTTACTCGTAGACAACTCTCAGCGTCTCGAATTACCTGTGGCAAAACTTCGAAAGGAAAGGTCTGAATCTTCGACTTCGCCACCCCAGCCTCCTCTCCTTCCCTCCTCTTCCTCTCCTCTGCCCACTCTCCTCCTCCTCCTCCTCTTCCTCTTCCTCCTCTCTTCTCTGCCCACTCATATCCTCCTCCTCCTCCTCTCTTCTCTACCCACTCATCTCCCCCTCTTCCTCCTTCACTCCTTCCCTCCTCTTCCTCTCTTCTGCCCACTCCCCTCCTCCTCCTCCTCTCTTCTCTGCCCACTCATCTCCTCCTCTTCCTCCTTCACTCCTTCTCTCCTCTTCCTCTAAACTGCCCACTCCCCTCCTCCTCCTCTCTTCTCTGCCCACTCATCTCCTATTCCTCCTCCACTCCTTCCCTCCCCTTCCTCTCCTCTGCCCACTCCCCTGCTCCTCCTCTCCTCTGCCCACTCCTCTCCTCCTCTCCTTTCCCCACTCCCCTCCTCCTCCTCCTCCGCCCACTCCCCTCCTCCTCCTCCTCCGCCCACTCCCCTCCTCCTCCTCTCCTCTGCCCATTCCCTTCCTCCTCCTCCTCTTCCTCCTCTGCCCACTCCCGTCCTCCTCCTCTCCTCTGCCCACTCCCCTCCTCCTCCTCCTCCTCATTCCTGCTGACCCGCCCGCCCGCCCGACCGCCGGGGGAACGACCACTTTTGCATATTAATGGGCGAAGATCTCGCTTTTCATTTCCCTCTGTAGACTACCGGAGGGAGCGCTAATAATGAAATAAGTCCCACTTCCACCCCATCTCAGGTATTATGCCTTTGGAATATATTTGGACCGAAAATCTTGTTTTTGCTTATCAGGAGAGGGGGTGGGAGGGGAGGGGAGGGGAAGGGAGTGTGGGTAGCACAGATGAATAGTCATTATACAGGTATTTACTGTGCACAAGTGTATATAATCACATAAAACGAACGCACGCACGCACACACACACTCACACACACACACACACACACACACACACACACACACACACACACACACACACACACACACACACACACACACATATATATATATATATATATATATATATATAATACGAATAGATTACAAAAACTTGGATTGGCTAGAATGGAAGGGAGACGGGAACGAGGAGAACTGTCAGCTATATTTAGAACCGTGAAAACTAAAAAACAAAAACAAAAAAAACAAAAAAAAAAAAAAAAAACAGACGGGGATCTAATAGTATGGGATAGAACATATTAAGAGGACAAAGAAAAATACCCAGATCGAGTGTCTGAAGTGAGTTAAGGAAGATTTTTTCGCATAGATGCGTTATTTTGTGGAACAAATTAGAAAAAAAAAACAATCTACGAGGATAACATAGAGGAATCCATAACATAGTTTGATAACTGGGAACGAAACCCCACGAGCATAACTCTGTATATCACAATAAGAAAAGTGGTGAGAATCCTACGGCAGGAGGCGCTGAGTAGCTGCGGCCGAAGCCGTCACCTCCTATTATGCGCTTAGACTGTTGGCGCAGGTAACAGTCATTGCTGGGAATCGGAGACGAGTGCGGGATTCGAACTCAGAACTGAGCAAATGCGAGATCAGCGCGCTTCCAGATACACTATAAATAGGAAAAAACACACACATAACCTTTCCCTACCATACACTTATAGTACTTCCACACCCTCCTTATGTGGGACAGTAATAGCTTGAAGTGTTAGTAAAATATCGAACATCATTGCGTTCGTGCATGCGTGCGTGTGTGTGTGTGTGTGTGTGTGTGTGTGTGTGTGTGTGTGTGTGTGTGTGTGTGTGTGTGTGTGTGTGTGTGCATTCGCTTGTGAGCACCAAGTCTGTGGTAGAGAAGGAGAGGGAGGGAGAGACAGTTAGACAGACAGACAAAAGAAAGAGAGAGAGAGAGAGAGAGAGAGAGAGAGAGAGAGAGAGAGAGAGAGAGAGAGAGAGAGAGAGAGAGAGAGAGAGAGAGAGAGAGAGAGAGAGAGGGAAGTAGAGGGGATAGAGGGAGAGAGAGGGGAATAGAGGAGAGAGATGGATCGAGGGAGCTAGATGGGGAGAGAGAGAGAGAGAGAGAGAGAGAGAGAGAGAGAGAGAGAGAGAGAGAGAGAGAGAGAGAGAGAGAGAGAGAGAGACTATGGTCGCATTGAGCTAATCAATGGGCGGGTACTAATGGCTTATTGTTTGTACGTAAATCAAGTGCGTCGGACCGAGCTCTGCGCCCGACTGGTCCATGCCTCACGTTCCGCTTTTTCATAAACGGGAAACAACGTCTTTAGAACCAACAACTCGCCCTCCCCACGCTTCCTCTCTTTCTCTCTCTCTCTCTTTCTCTCTCTAATCTTTCTTAGCTACCCAGACAGAAGTTTACGTCAAAGCTCTTCTCTTTATATTTTCTTTCGCCCACCATCTCTCTCTCTCTCTCTTTCTCTCTTTTCCAGACACGCTGCTGCCGTCTCTGCCTGTCACCGCCGCTTTCGTCTCTCCGGTGGCGACAGGGTGCCCACCACACTCTGCACTGTGTACATACACGTTACCCATGTGCGAATGTTTGCTCCTCCTCCTCCTCCTCCTCCTCCTTCCTCCTCTTCCTCCTGGCCAGAACCTGTCCTTCCCTCCCTCCCTCCCTGGGCCGCAGGTAGACGACGGAAAATTTTTCTGTTGGTGGTGGCGGTGTTGTTACCTGATGCTCATTTTACAGTGACACAACGGCGAAGGGATGGAGAAGACAATGACAGACAGACAGACAGACAGAGAGAGAGAGAGAGAGAGAGAGAGAGAGAGAGAGAGAGAGAGAGAGAGAGAGAGGAGAGAGTTAGTATGTTTGTGCGTGTGGGAGATAGAGTTTGTTTGTTTGTGTGTGTCTTTCGTGTGTGTGTGTGTGTGTGTGTGTGTGTGTGTGTGTGTGTGTGTGTGTGTGTGTGTGTGTGTGAGAAAGAGAGATAGAGAGAGAGAGAGAGAGAGAGAGAGAGAGAGAGAGAGAGAGAGAGAGAGAGAGAGAGAGAGATAGAGAGAGAGAGAGGGAGAGAGAGAGAGAGAGAGAGAGAGAGAGAGAGAGAGAGAGAGAGAGAAGGGGGGATAGGGAGGGAGGCAGATGGAAAGCGAGTGAAAGAGGAAGAGGCAAAAAGAGAGTGCGTGTGTGTGGGCGAAAGAGAGAGATAGATAGATAGAGAGAGAGTGAGAGAGAGAGGAGATAGGAGAGGAGGAGGAGAGGAGAGAGTAGATAGAGGGAGGATATAAGGAAGACAGGGGAGCGATATAAGGAAGATAGAAGGTGTGTGAACAGGGGAGAGGGAGGGGGGAGGAGGGAGGGAAGAGGGAGGGAAGAGGGAAATTTGGGGAAAATGGAAAGAGGAAGGGATTAGGTCGGAAGGGAGGGAGGGAGGGAGGGAGGGAGGGAGGGAGGGGGTGGAAGGAAGGGAGGTAGGGAGGGAGACAGGTAAGGGATGGAAGGGAGTAAGGGAGGAGGGGAGGAAGGGAGGGAGGGAGGTAGGGAGTGGAAGGGAGGGAGGGAGTATGTTGGTAGTGAAAAGGAGGTAGGTAGCTTGGTATTAGGGATGGAGGTAGGGAGGGAGGGGAGGAAGGGAGGGAGGGAGGGAGGGAGGTAGGGAGTGGAAGGGAGGGAGGGAGTATGTTGGTAGTGAAAAGGAGGTAGGTAGCTTGGTATTAGGGATGGAGGTAGGGAGGGAGGGAGGGGAGGAAGGGAGGGAGGGAGAGAGGTAGGTAGGGA
>NC_134805.1:20306162-20313662 GCF_046742065.1 Oratosquilla oratoria
ATACACCTTTTAATTTTTTCTTTTGTTATATTTACCGTTGTGAGTAAGTTTACCCTAGACTTTTCACAGGTTTCAGTTTGGAATTCACCTTGAGGTGTTTCGTTTACGAATACCGAGCTAAAATAATTGTTTAAGATAATACACATTCCTTCATTTGAATGTGATTCCTAACAACCTTTTTATCTCTAATGTAACTGTAGAATTCTTTGGGATTCTCTTTGGATTTCTCAGCGATGTTCATTTCGTATTGTCGTTTTCTTTTTCTTATTGTCTTTTTTTAAATCTCTCTGTATTGATACATAACTTTCATAGTCATTAGATACACCCGAGCACTTATATTTCTTATAAGCCTGTCTCTTTTTAGCAATACTTTTTTCAGTTTCTTTGTCGAGCCACTTTGGGCGAGCCTGATTTGGGGGACGTCTGTCCTTAAAAGGAATGTAAGTTTGAATCATCTTAGTGAGCGTATTTTGAAATATTTCCCACATCTGATCTACAGGTCTTTCGTTTAATTTTGCCTCCCAATCTGTAAGCTGAAGCTCCTGACGTAGTTCTATGAACTGAGCTTTACTGAAATCGGGTATTTTAGAAACACAAGTATCTATTCTAAAATTGTTTAGGAGTTTGAATCTAACTAGGTTGTGATCGCTATTTGCAACAGATTCACCGACTTCTACATCAGTTACCATGCTTTCGCGGCTAGTGATCAAAAGATCGAGTAAGTTTCCATATCTTGTGGGCTCTTTTACATGCTGAATTAAGTAATTGTCACCAAGAAAATCAAACAAGCGACTACCTATATGGCCATGTTCAAGGGTCATCCAATCAATGTCAGTAAAATTGAAATCACCCATTATCAATAAATCCCGGTCGCAGAAACTAGACAGTTCTTGAAATAACAGTTTGTCGTCTGTTAATGATAATGTCTTTGGACTATATATTACACCTATATTAATTTTTTGTCCATTTGTTTGGGTTAACTCAACCCACAAACTATCATATTCATCCTGTTTCACTTTCTCTAAAACACAAGCATGAACATTGTTTTTAACGTACAATAGAACACCCCCACCTTTCTTGTGGTTTCTATCCTGATGAAAGTGTTTAAATCCCGCAATATTAAATTCAGCTTCGAACTCTGTACCATTTAACCATGTCTCAGTTATTCCTATCATATCGAGATTTTCGCTTTTGACATACGCCTGTATTTCTTGAAATTTGTTTCTAATACTACGAGCATTAAAGTACATGGTTTTAAGAAACTCGTGATTATTTCTTTTTGACACATTTTGAATTTCAATATCATATATTACATTATCATTTTGTTTTTCATTTATACCTTGCTCTATATTATTATTTGGTCCTTCATTGACGTCCAATGCCCCATTAACATTTCTCCTATCAAAATTAACATTTCCCCCATCACGGACATCTGGTCGATCACGGTCATCCGATCTCTTTTGTACATTTTGTCCCCCTACGTCACCGTGATTCACGCCGGCCTCCCGTCGTTCAGAGACATTATGTCCGGCATCCCTTTCTAAAGTTATATTTTGTCCTCCAGTGACATTATATCCTACCGTGATATTTTTTCCTCCATTATAATTACATCCCATCGTGATCTTTTGTCTTCCACTGTCATTACATCCTATCATGATATTTTGGCCTTCATTGACATTCTGTCCGGTATCCCTTCCTAAAATTATATTTTGTCCTTCACTGACATTATATCCTACCGTGATATTTTCTCCTCCATTATCATTACATCCTATCGTGATATTTTGTTCTCCACTATCATTACTTCCCATCGTGATCTTTTGTCCTCCACTGTCATTACATCCCATTGTGACATTTTGTCCTATGACATTACATCCTAATGTGACATTTCGTCCTCTAGCGACATTATATCCACTGTCATTACATCCTATCATGATATTTTGGCCTTCATGGACATTCTGTCCGGTATCCCTTCCTAAAATTATATTTTGTCCTTTACTGACATTATATCCTACCGTGATATTTCCTCCTCCATTATCATTACATCCTATCGTGATATTTTGTTCTCCACTATCATTACTTCCCATCGTGATCTTTTGTCCTCCACTGTCATTATATCCCATTGTGACATTTTGTCCTATGACATTACATCCTAATGTGACATTTCGTCCTCTAGCGACATTATATCCTAAAATTATATTTTGTCCTATACTGGCACATTGTTCTACATTAATGCTATATTCTACACTGTTTTCCCAAGTACATTCTATTTCCCCTTCCCTTTGGGCTTCTACCCTAAAAAAGGAGCTAATTCATTACAAACTCCCACAATGAGGTTTGTAAGAACATCTTTGCCTCTGCGGGTAAGGTGGATCCCATCAGAAGCGTAAAGGTCATGGCGCCTAGAAAAGAGATACCAAGGATCAAGAAAGTGGTATCCCAATTGTGTACACAACTGCGATATCCTATCATTGATCCCTATGGCTCTACTGTTCCAACACGAGCCTGCGTAGATCCTCGGGAGGATCCCACAGACTACGTGACGGCTCCCACGTTCCTTCATCTCCTGAAGGAGGACCTTGTAATTCCGAACAAGCTCCTCTGATCTCACCCCACCTGCATCGTTACTACTTTATGTATATATATATATATATATATATATATATATATATATATATATATATATATATTCACCTATGCCTTTGTCACTTTGTATTCCTTGATAATGTCTTAAATAGACGAAAACATTCGGACTAAGTTTCTCATTTCCCAGTGGGTTTTTCTGCAAATTATTTTCACGTGTGCCTTGTGAATTACTGCAATACATATATATATATATATATATATATATATATTTATATATATATATTTATATATATACATACATATATATATATATATATATATATATAACAAATAAAATACATAGATAAATGCATAGTTACAGTTAAATAATAAACAAGCAGTTAAATAGTAAATGATAATAAATTAACATATAAATAATAATGAATGAAAATCAAACAGACAAATGATGACAAAACAAAAACAAATAATATAAAATAAATTATAATCATTACAGCATCTTGCTTAGGTGTTTATCTAAATGATTCTTAAAGCTTCGAACTGAACTACATTGCACTACCTGTGCAATGTATGTATGTATCAATATATATACATATATTTAAATTTTTCTTTTCTGCCTCCCTTCACTTCCAAGTCCCATTCCCATACAGTGTCGTAGATACAATCATTCCTTTATATAATCCTCTTTTTATATCCATCCCCAATAACCTATTTCTCATGATACTTTTCATTCTCCAATGGCATTTACTTGCTTACCTCCACGAGAAAGATAAAATACACAAAAAAAAAGAGTAGAGAAGAGAAAAAAAAAAGAAAGAAAGAGAGAGAGAGAGAGAGAGAGAGAGAGAGAGAGAGAGAGAGAGAGAGAGAGAGAGAGAGAGAGAGAGAAAGCTTGATTAGAAGGACTTGGCGACGATCCGTAGAGGCTCCAGCACCCTTCTAAAGAAGACGCGGAACGCGGGACGACTTACAATGACAAGAAGACAATGATAACAAGAAAAACAACACCTACCGGCAATTAAAAAAAGTAGCAGTGATGATACTATCAGTCGTGACAACAAAGATAACACATAAAGATAAATCTCAAGGGAGGGGGCTTGGTGGGGGAAGGCTATTCCTCTGGAGTGGGGGAGAAAAAGATGGCCTTCCTTACTCAGACATTAAAACTCACCTTCGTTTGTTTTGTATGTAATGCGGCGTACAGATGCAGGATTAAGTTCTGTTCTTGATACCAAACTCATCGAGGCGTCCCAAGAAGCACTTGATTTTGACTTTTTCTCCCAGTTGTAGGCGTTACACTTATCATCGGTACCATCATGTTCCTCCGTCTGTCTCTATTTTGGAACGCCCCTTCCTCCCTCAGAGTTTCGATGTTGGGCAAGTCATGTCTACTGAGGGCTTCTTCAACAGTTTCTTCCCCATCTACCACTTCTGAACTTATTGTCCACCAGGCGATTTTATTCACGTCAGTGGCTCCACGTCTCTCATTCGCGAACTTAGTTCATCAAGGTCACATAAGTGTGACTCACTCACTCACTTAAGATGACGCCACGATGAGACGTTCAGGCACTCGGGTGCTGAAGCATACGTTCACCAGTTCAGCTGATTAATCGACCAATTCATTGGCTCTAGTCTCTCTTACAGAATACCCGGAACCCTCAGGTAACAGGCATCAGAATTCGGGCGGGTTTACAAGTCACTCAGGAAGATAGATTGTGTTGTTGTCTGAGGAATGTTGGTGTGGAGTTGCGTTGAGTCATGGGTAGGGGAGGGTGGGGGGGGGTAATTTCGAGTCTTTGATGATTTTAACAACTCTCCTTATTCTGCCATGATCAGTTTTTTCCGTTTAATATGTTGATTACTTTTTCCAGTTTTATTTCTGTTTGTTTTTATTAGTTTTTTAGGTTTTTTGTATTTAATTGTTGTAGTTGTCTTTTTCTTGTTCTGCTAAGTTGATTCATCTTTAATTCATTCCTATTTTTCTTAATATGGTTATTTTTTCCTCTAGCCAATGGGAATGTTTCTTGTGGTAGTTACTATTTTGTTCAATTAATTATCTATTCATGTACGAGTAGGGGTCAACTTCAAAATATTTTCTTTCTCTATATCTTCGGAGTGCTCTTGCCAGTTTGATTTTTCGTAATTTATAAATATTTTCTTGTAAGTGAGTGGTACTTTCTCTTACAGTACGATGGCAATTGTATCGGGGAGTGATCAGATACAAGACGGAATGATACTATTTGGCGCCGATGTTTTGGCGCCGGGTTTGTTTTGGCGACGAATTATTTGGCGTCGTTTTTTTGGCGACGAATTATTTGGCGCTAATTGTTTTGGCACCGAAGTTCAGGCTTCGAACTGGATTCGTTCAGACGTCTTCAAGTGGATTATTGGAGCGCCCACTCTACGGCTCGGAATTCTAAAGTCAAATAGTACCAGACTCGATAGAAGATCTTGTGTAGCTTTCCATATTGTTTGTGTTTGTAGGAAAGGTCAACACATCGTTATGTCAGGGGATGTTGGTTGTTGATTGTGTTGGGGAGGTTGTCAAAGGGTGTTGTTGCTGGAGTTAATTATGATCAGGTTGGGGAGATGTACCATGTGCCCTTTGGTCTGCAGTTTGTGTTAAACCAGACTGAATGATGTTCATGCAAACACATGCCAGTATGCATCTTGTTAATGATTTGAGAGAGGAATTCTCTTGGGGTTGACGTAGTGGGTGGAATGTGTGCGAGCATGTTCGTGATAATGTATTTTTTTTTCTTTTTGTCTTTATTTGCGTTTGGGTTGTGATTGTTTCTACTCTGGGTATATGTTCGTTTGGTTTCTCTCGTATTGTTGGAGAGTGGTATGCTGTTGTGTATTAGAGTTATGAAACAACCTTTGTGTTTTGTGTTGTCTTCCCTAATTGTTGTGTAATCAGTGAATGTGGATATTGTGATTTATGGTGTCAGTATTATTTCTTGATTTAGTGCGATACGAATGCTGTGTTCGTGTAACAAATGGAGCATTTCCGAGTGTTTGTTAGTGATATCATAAATGTTTAATAGTATGTTTAGGGTGTGTTTTGTTATGGTGTTTTGTCGTGTGACGGTTACAGCTCCGATTCCTTGTATTTACTGGTTTGTGTTGGAAAGTGTTGTGCTTATTAGGGAATCTATTTGTGGCCAGTGTTCTTTGCATAGTTTATAGATTTTTTGCATGTGAGCCATGTTGATAGACCTGGATTGGTTACTATTTCGCAGAGAAATAGAAAGAAAAGATGGTGGCCAGGTGCCGGATACTGACCTCCTTATGTTAGAAAATAAAAAAACAAACGAATGAATAGAAAATAGATAAATGAATAAATACCTAAATACATACATAAAAAAATGAATAAGATGAAAGGAAAATAGGTGGGGGAGGCAGTTAGGAGTTTGAGAGTGAAAATAAAATTACTTTGGTCCGGTCCAGAGACTAGGTACCGGACCATTGGGACCGCACTCCCTTGAGGAGGTGGGTGGTTTCGGACTTGTATGGAGAGGTTCTTCGGGTTTGGGAGGCGATCAGCTATCCTCTCGATGGTCGGTCCATTTCTCGAAGCCATGGCGGGAATACTAAGTCCGGCAGCTGACAAAATATGAAATCCTCGCCCGGTGATCTGTTGTATCACGCAAGGATCTCCTGCTTATTGGGTTAAAGTCTGGAAGTCTTGACATTCAGTGGTGGGAAACTGAGGTGTGAAACTGGAAGAGGAGGAGGAGGAGGAGAGACATCAACCAAAGAGTCAGACGATGACATACAATGCTGAAGCAGAAGTATTCCCATTTCAACAAATTTTGGTCTGCCAAATTCCCGTTTCGCTAAACCTAAGCTTACCTAAACCTGACGTCACCTAAGGGAGATTGGTAAATTGCAATTTAGCAAAACATAACTTTGGCGAAATCCAATTTGGCTGAATGTAATTTGGCAAAACAATTTGATTTAGCCTAATTGGGCGAAACAATTCGGCTAAATGTACATACACCAAAGGCTCTTTCCCTCTTTACAAGAGGCTAAATGTAACTTGGCGAAAAGTAATTAGTAGAAAAAAATGGCCAAACAATTTGGTAGAGCATAATTTGTTGAAACATCAGGTTACGTGCCGCCGCTATTTATCATCTGAGTCAAGTAATCCCAGATAAATAAATAAATAAATACATAAATAAAAATAAATAAATAAATACATAAATAAATAAATAAAATAAATAAATAAATAAGATATTAAAAATAAATAGATAAATAGATAAATAAAATAATAAACACATAAATAAGAAATAAAGATAATAAATTAATAAATATATAAATAATAACAAAAAAGAATAAATGAATAAACAGATAAATACAATAATAATAATAAGAAGAAGAAATAGATAAAAATAAATGAATAAATAAATAAATAATAAATAAAATTAATAAAATAGATCAATAGATCAAATAAAATTAATAAATTACAGAAGTCCTACTCCAACTCTCTTTCATTTGGCTCGATCGAAATCACGGAATTTACGCGTGGCAAACACTGAGCCAAACGGTGTTGATCTGGCTCCTGTAGAAGTTTACTGGAAAATAAAATAGAATAAAACAAAATAAGATAAAATAAGATAAAATAAAAATGAAATAAAATAAGATAAAATTAAATTAAAATGAAACGTGGGATTAAGACATCTCACATTAATCCTCAACCTTGACGTCAGACGATGTCATTCAGCTCAGAGGAACCTCTGAATTCAGAAGAATTGTGGTCTTCAAGGTTTTGTGTATTCCGGCCCAGGTAGGTACTTATTGTGCCTCGATGCAGGGAGGAGGAGGAGGAGGAGGAGGAGGAGGAGGAGCAGGTGCACAGGATCACGTACATCTCTCTCTTTTTTTTTTTTTTTTTTTTTTTTTAGATCACGTCTCCCA
>NC_134805.1:20318662-20346162 GCF_046742065.1 Oratosquilla oratoria
AGACGGGGCGCCGGGAGAGGAGTGACAAAGAAGCCACTTAGCGGTCGGATTCCGAGTCAGTCAGGCTGACGTATTGTTGTATCAAGTATGTTGATACTGTTGTATCAATGTACGTTGCTTCGAGTTCCGTGAAATCGAGGGTTCCCTAATTGCTCTAATCCCTAATCTGAGGTTTATTTCGTTCTTCGTTGTTCAACGCCTTACTCCAAAGAACTTGGAATTCTCACATCAAATGAACAGGGCCTGTCATGTTTCATGGTCCATATAATTCCCCGGAAGGGGCTAAGACTAAGATCTGACTGCACCAAAACAATATCAATCGGCCATTTACATACAGAACTGACACATTTTATGTAAAAAAGTCACACAAATATGAGAGGAACACAATTTTCGGCTAGATTTCTCCACTCCTTGCACCCATCACTAGACACTAAGCAGGCACAACTTAGATTAATCACATATGTACAACACTAAATATCTATAACACAACTGAACACTCACATCACAAAATAAACAATGCAAAACAAGAACAACATAAAACCCAGGAGAAAAAAACATTGTCGAAACAAACAGGCGTCACAGTTACTCACCTACGTTTAGGTCACCACCCAGCCAGCCGGTAGCACCAAAACAGCTCTGGGTCCGGGCCTCCCGTGGCCCAGGTGTTCTTGCTATACTGAGGACAGGAAGCATGTTGTCGCCTCCAGTGTCGTGACCTCCAGACACACGCGACACAGACAGAGACAGAGCAATACAAGATTTCTTCTTCGAGTGGTCTATGAGCCAACTAGGGAGCTGTTGTCAGATACTCTGGGGCCGCGGGTTTCCTGTAGCTTTGATTCGAAGAGTCCAGTTAGAATAGATAAGTCCACCTGGACTTCTCCAAGTCCAACTGTGACTTTTTTTTTTTTTTTTTGAAGGGAGTGTCCATCATTGACATGCCCCTCTCGGCCCAAATGTCCAGTACCTCTCCCAGTTCACCAAACCCAACTCCACATTTTCCACCACATGATTCTTCTGCCACATTTTTTCTTGCTTTACTTCCAATTTTTTCAACTAGTGACATTTACTGTTTTTATTTTCTATTTTCTAACCAATTTATTGTCTGATTGACGTTATCATAGAATGCCTAGATTACGTTCCCCAAACTCTATGAAGTTGGTACATAAATCTGAATTCTACTTGAATAATACAACCATTATCTTCCAAGTAAATTAGAACCCAGTTAAGATTCTTCTACTCTTTTTATCATTCTGTCTCTGTATTTAATAATGTCTCCCTTTCTATCTTAGAAAAAAATATATATACAGTACTGGGTCCCTTATTGTTCATTACTCGATAAGCGTTTAGTCGTATGATCAACGGAGAAACAAACGTACGAGTACTTGACCCTACGCATATGTTCAACTAGAGCCATTTGGCATCATTGTGCAATACATAGAACGCCGGTTCTTCTTCACATCTGTCATCTTGCTTGGTGTTCTGTTTCGTCTTACGTCATGTGATTCTTTTTAGCTAAAGGGAAACTCGTAAACAATGAATCAAGGCTCTCACCCAACCCTTTCAGTACGACGAAACTTGTTAATTTATTCTAGCTGAATCAAGTTGATTTCATTTGGTTGAAGAGACGCATCAACAAATATTTCCAACACACCTACCCACCTAACAAATGCTCTTCATATTCGCCAACAGAGGCCCCCAAAACCCACCCTTCTCTACAAAACTCCATACGCATTACCAAACACTAACAGACATCACTTACCCACACTCGAATAGATGTCCTCCATACTCTACCACACACCAACAGATACCTCCCCACACAGCAGCCTACGTCCCCATCGTCACATACTAACATACACCTCCACAAATCCACACCCACGGATGCAACTCCAAATCAGCCGGAGAGCCCTCGCCCATACACTAAACGACGTCCTGCAACGCTCACATCACCCATTCACTATCATATACTCCACCGTACCCACCTACTAAAAGATAAACCCAACTGAACCCACAGATATCTCCCACTCACCCGGCAACACACGCCCTCTGCCTGCACCCACCCAACCATAGACCCCCACTTAACTCTACCCATCAATTGACCCCCTTTACACCCACTCAACAAAACCTCTCATCGCCACACCCACCACCCAACTGGGGCCCTCATTAACACTCACCAACCGACAGGGGATACTGTCATCACACACACACACACACACACACACACACACACACACATCTGCGAGGAAACGCCACCCCTCCTACCCAAACAACACTAATGGAATACGACGTTTGGTGAAGCCTGGCGACAGACACACGTTGAAGAAACAACGCTCAATAACGCTGGCCACCGCTAAACAACGCCAGACGGTTAGTCGGTTGGTCGTGGGGCTGGTACTGCAGTGGCAAGCTTGCTTCGGCAGCCAGTCCCCAGTCCAGGCCTACTGTTATCTATGATACATCAAACACTTCATTACATGTATATAAATACACATGTACACATATATGCGTTTACATATACAAATGTATACACATATCTATTCCATTTACCTAAACCTGATGGAGGTTTTACTCAGTAATGGTATCAAATAGCTAATATGTAATGTTTAGATCTCAATGAACAAGTTAGTTCACTAAATTTTATTTCGTACTTACTGGGACAATTTCGTCACCATGGTTTTCATTCCGCTAAATTCAAGAAATTCACAGGGTGTACCAGTACAAAAATTTTGTGATCTTGGGAGATTTTAACAATAGAAAAATTCCCTGGGAAATTTAGTAAGAGATCAGAAAGCGCAATTTTATTCTATTTCATTTTATTATTTTTTAGATGTGGTACAAGATAACTTCCTAAAACGAGTGATTACCGATCCTGCGAGGGAAGAGAATACTCTGGACTTACTTTTAACTAAAATGAGGATCTAAAGAGAATCTTACAAATGGGTATTAGTCTAGCTGTAGCGATCATTAATAAATAACATTTTATATATGGGAAAATTTAATAGTACAAATAACATTCTAATACCTGACTTCAGGAAAGTAAATTTTGAAAAGCTGAGGAAATATCTAGGGGAATTGGTCACATACAGGACCGACCCGGACGACAATGACAGGGTTAGCTGTCTAGATGGAAAGTATAGTGAGGTTAGATACACGGATAAAGTCATTAGCGTAGTCGGAGGTCTAGAAAAAGGTCGGGTCACGGACGAAAGTAAGCAATACCAAAGGCAGGTCATTTACAAGCATGAGGTGAGTAGCAGGGTCATCGGTCAAGATGTAATGTACAGAACCTAACAACTACGATTTTGTTCGCGTAAAATAAATTTATTCCCCTCAAGGCGATAAGGAAGAATACTAATACTCCCAAATGGATGGCGGATAGGCTGAAAAAATTACATCAGTATAAAATGAGGGCTTTGCGTCAGAATAAAAAGCGGGGGTACACACCTTAGAACTAAATATAATGATATGGCTTGGCTGGTAAAAAGAACATACCCACAGCGAAACGTAACTACGAAATTAAGGCTGCCAGAAAAGCGAGATCCAACCCAAAGGTTTCTTTCATCTTTACAGAACAAAATATAAGGATAGGCCCGATTAAAAACAACGAAGATGCCTTAATTTGATTCGCGACTCACAGCATGAGTTCTCCAAGAGTAAGTCACGTGTAACTAATATTCTTTCTCTTTACACTAATGTCAACAAGGCAACAGATAACATTGATAGTTACGATGCTATTTGCCTAGACTTTAGCAAAGCGTTTGACGAAGTGTCCCGCCAAAGACAACTAGATAAAGTCAAAGCCCATGGCATAGGAGGAAAAGTGTTTGAATGGACTGCATGGATGAATGACAGAAAACGGTGTAAAAGCCAATTGGGGGAGTGTTACTAGTGGAGTTCACCAGGGCTCAGTATTGGGTCCCTTATAGTTCATTATGTATATAATCTATTTGGACAATGGGATTATTAGTGATGTAAGTTTGCGGACGACGCTAAAATAGGTCGCCAAATCAGATCAGGAGAAGACGCCGGTATACTGCAAAAAGATCTTAGCAAAATGTTCCCGGAGTAGGTGAAATGGCAAATGGACTTTAATATCTCAAAGTGCAGTGAGTTAAACGTAGGTTTACACAACCCAGAAAGCAGATATAGCTTAGCTAACACTTTTTTAGAAAAAAAAAAATGAACGGAAGAGAGTCTTGGAAATGTTGGTGAGTCCTGACCTTAAGGAAACAGTGCATTAGCGCCAGGAATAGAGCTAACATAGCATTAGGTTTCATTACTAGAATGGTTACGAATAAAAGCACACAGGTAGTTATCAAACTCTGTCTGGCGTTAGTTAGACCAATCCTTGACTATGCGGTACAAAAATTACCAAAATGATACATGGGCTCAGAAATTTATCCTATGACGCAGTGCGGGGTGATCTAATAGATGTGTTCAGGTGGATTAAGGGCTTTAACAATGATGATACAGACAAGGTCATCATATTAAGACACCAGGGTTGGACTCGCAGTAATGGATTTAACTTGGATAAATCTAGATTTAAGAAGGAAATAGACAAGAATTGGTCTACAAATGAAGTGGTTAACGAATGGAATAGACTTAGTAACCATGTAGTGAGCGCTTAAACTATCGGTTGTTTTGAGAGGTTAGATAACTCTATGGATGGGTCTGACAGGTGGTAATGGGCATGAAACTGCCTAGTGTAAGCCTTATGGTCTCTTGCAGTCTCCTTCTTTCTTACGTTCTTATGTTTATTTTAGATGGCAGGCGATTTTCTTTGGTTTACAAGAATGTCCTGGGGGTAAAATTTTCAAGTTGGTAACGGGGGGAGGGGGGTTCTGTCTCCCCTGAGCAAATCATTTTACCCGACACGTTTTGTCACCCTCCTGGTGGCCCTCCTCCACTCACCTCCCCTCCACCTTTTCCCCTAACTTGTCTCCCTCCCTAACTCAACTCTTCCTCATCACGTCGCAGCTCCGCGGTCAATATTTTTGTCTGAGGGCAATCTTGTATACGCAGTGTTCACTCCACTGCGGTCATGTCCCGGGCCGATGACATGGAAGCCTATACTCATGAAAAGCACCCATCGGGGTCCCTCCATCTTCGTGCCCCGGAAGCAAGCAGAGGACGCATAGTGTAATTTTCTCCTTTGCATAAACTCTTCTTCCCTTGGCCTATGGCGGCACAGACTGTGCCTTGTCTTGTCGTGTCATGAGCGGTTCTCGAATTTGGATCTCAACAAGAACAGTTTACACCAAAACACATGTATAGAGAGTATGTACACGTGAAGGGAATAGAGGGCTTATGAATAACGTCACATCGCCCTTTCCGGTTCTGAAACCACATAAAGACTGAAGGCTACGTGACGCCACGAGTACTTCGAGGGTACTTGCAAAGACTGTAAACAGATTTCGTGTACTCAGACTTTGCTGCGTTCAAGAGTCGTCGAAAGGAGGCTAGGTCCAGGTTCTCCCTTTTCCTACACTCTTACACAACGTCACTGAACAACCGGTGCCTTCTTCGACCGCAAGCGTCTAATAGTCACAAGTCCTTCTTCCACGAGCTTTCCATCAACACACTCTCCTCCTCCTCCTCTTGCCTTCCCAGAGGGCATTAGGAGACCCCAGACTCCTGTGTCTCGTGTCATCCAAACAACTTTCTTCTGCCTCCAGCAGATGTGATCTCAGGTCATCAGATGTCACGACGGACGGGTCTCCTTAATGCCGAAGAGCCTTCTTGCTTCAAGAGCTCTTTGGTTTGTCATTCCTCTTGCATGGAAACTCAGCATTTCTCTTTGTGTGGGATTCACCTTGGTCTTTGGATAACGTGTTGGACTTGTGATCGACAGCTATTTCCCTCCCGGAAGAGAGCTCAGAGCTCGTATGACCGATCTATGGGTAATGCTATGACCTTACACGCACACACACACCCAACTCTCCGCCCACGAGAGTTGGAGTAACGACTCGAAGAGCAGCGATACTGAAATAATTTCAGCCCTGGGCAGGATTCGAAGCAGGTACCGCCGGCACCGCCGTACTGACAGTCTGGGACTCTACCAACCGCGCCACCGAGTGTGTGTGTGTGTGTGTGTGTGTGTGTGTGTGTGTGTGTAAACTCTTTATCTTCCTTTCTTCGCTACCTCTCCACTTTCCTGTTACTCTCTTCATCAATCTTCCTCACCCTGTTTTACTTTTATCCTCTCCGTTACCTTTCACTTCCTCCTTCGCCATCTCTCTTCATCCCTTTCGTCTACTATTCCTCTCATCTTCCTTATCTCTCTCCTTACTTATCCCTCAATCATTTTATTTTCTCACTCTAACGTTAACTTCCCCTTAACATTAATTCCTCCTGGAAATTATGTGCTTCTCTCTCCCTCTTTCTCTCCTTTCCTTCCCCTCTCTCTTTCTCTCTTCAGGTCATTCTTCGATTTCTCTCTCTCTCAAGCCCCCGTTTACTCTCACTCCTAAACATCGTCTTCGTATCTCTCACCGTTTACTCTCTATTTCTCTCTATTCACACTTTGTCACTAATCACTTCTCCTCTTTCCTTTCCTTTGGCGTCTTGGTCCTCGAACTTGGTTCCTTCTTCTTCGTCGCTCCCGAACTACACAGGAACCTCCCACCCCAACCCCAGCATGTGTCTGCACTTGTTGCTCCATGGACACCTGGCCTGGGCCCGAACTTCAAAGGTGCTCTGGGGTGACACGCCCTCCGAGGCACGCCCACACACCCACGCGTGGTATTCCAGGAACTCTTGGAAAAAAAAATCCTGAGAAGTTCCCGAAAACTTTCCAGGTTATGTCGAAAGCAGCGTCGCTGACGGACACGACAGGAACAAAGCAGAGCCGTCAACGGCGAAGCAGCAATCGTTTTCCATATAGAATTCACTTACTTCCTCTTATCTTATTTTTTCTGTAGGACAATTGATTTTGTCGTATTAATATTCATCAGCACTGAGTAGTTTTATTTCAGAAAGCAACATATTTGTTTCTTTCCGGGGTGAAAAAAATGACAAGATTATTTTGGGAAATGATTTTGCCGCAGAATATGGTTAGTTCCCACCTCTGGCCATTTGCAGCCCTTTTGACTCTGAAGGACGACTCGCTTGTCACAGGGCTTAATCCTCCCTCGGTTCCCACGAAGCCAGGGACGTGAAAAGGTTGAGGACGCGAGGAGTGGGCGGCGCGCGACCTGTCGAGGCCACGAGGACCTTCGCCTCTCCACCATTACCCTAAACCCTCGATGACTTTCGAAGACCAAGTACCCGGAAGAAGGACCGATTTCCTCTCTCTCTCTCCTTCTGGTGCGGTTCCAGCGAACTCGACCGCGTGTTAAAGAAGCGAGAGAAGGTTCCCGCGAAGTATGAAATGGGGCTTAGATCGGCCCGAGACTGGACTGGGTGGGGAAGGATACGTCACGTTTCCAAGAAAAGATTCTGTCGACGATGTCCACTCGCCGCTTCGAGGGGACGCCACTTTGAGACTCCTGGAGAGGGGAAGAGCCACGGCAAGGGTAAAAGAGAGAGAGATAGAGAGAGAGAGAGAGAGAGAGAGAGAGAGAGAGAGAGAGAGAGAGAGAGAGAGAGAGAGAGAGAGAGAGAGAGAGAGAGAGAGAGAGGAAGGGAAATATTATACACACACACACACACACACACACACACACACACACACACACACACACACACACACATACCCACTTGCATTCACATTCAAATTAATCTTATTCTACTTTCCACGTCAGCTCGGGTGGTGACGCAATGAAAGGCCTTAAATGACATTAAATGAAGTAACGAGGAGGGCGCGGTGGCGGCTCCCACTCGGACACCTGCGGACTTTACCCGCGCCCCGACAATTCCTCCCGATGATCAACCCAAACCAACCCAATTCCCCAACACCCCCACCTGGCCTTCGATCACATGGTCGCGTTCGGGCTACACACACACACACACACACACACACACACACACACACACACACACACACACACACACACACACACACACACACACACACACACACACGCACACACACACGAATTCATAGCGAAGTGGTAGCGTTCGTGGCTGCCACTACGGCGGTCCGGGTTCGAATCGCGCCCAGGGCTAAAATAATTTCAGTATCGGTGCGTTGGGAGTCGTCACAGCATTACCAATAGATCGGTCATATATGATCTCTGAGCTCTTTTCCGGGAGGGAAATAGCTGACGATCACGAGTCCAACACGTGATCCAAAACCATGGTGAATCACGCATACACAAACACGTACGTTCTTAGGATACGTATTCCCTCTTTATTTCGCTTTCTTATTATTTCTCTTCCCTCTCTCTCTGTGTATGTGCGTGTGTGTGTGAGAGAGAGAGAGCGCGCTTGTGTTTGTCTACATCCGTGTACGCGTGTGTGTGTATGTGTACGTGCGTGCGCGTACACAGGGAATAGAAGGGGGGTCGGGGGTACGGGGGGGTTAGTGTGTGTGTGTGGGGGGGATGAGTTGACGCCTGAGGCAACAGGTGGATGGTCTACCAGACGGGGGAAGGGGGGGGAGATAGAGGAACCTTGTCTTCAACATCATCTTTCCACACGAAATCACAGGTTACGAAGACTGCCGGAAAGGTTCCAAACCACGTAATAAAATCGTCTGGCGCGGGGAGGGATTAAGGAGAAAGTACCACGCGGCACGGAAGGAGATCACGAAAGGGGAGGCGAGTTCCATAGTGTCCAGGGGTTGTGAGGGGCATCGTACCTGCCACAGGACACTGGGACGGACTCTTCTGGCCTTTCCAGAAGAAGGTGAAACGTCATTCGTCCTGGACACGAAGGGATTGGGGTTCTTACACCGGCAGGTCGTTAACTGCGGCCGAAGCCGTCAACCTGGCCCTTGGTACTCGGATAGCCAAAGGGGAAAATGAATCCTTTAGAGTCGATGTAATTAAGACGGTACAAAACCTGATGGGGAAGTCAATTCAAGTTCCAGTTACCTAATTTCATCATAATTATCTGGATCCACAAGAGGAATTCTATGCATGGAGGGAGAGTCTATACCGAAAGTGGTCTGGAAAAAAAAAAAAAAAGAGAGAATTACCATAATGATTCCTTGCTAGGGCTAGCTAATACGCTTTCCTTCGCCGCATTTGCCGCCACCATTTACCGTTTGCCGTTACACCATCTCTTGCCAACGCCTTACCGCCGTGCCTGCCACCACCACCAACTCCATCGCCAACACCAAACCCACAATCATAGACACCATCACCACCACTGCCAACATCACAACTACTACCACCACCAAAGCAACATCAATATCATCACCATCAGAGCCACCATCATCACCACTCTTAACATCACCTCCACCACCAAAGCCACAGTCATCATCAACACCACCACCATCACCACTCCCAACATCACCACCACCAAAGCCACAATCATCATGAACACCACTACCATCACCACCACCTTTGGATGAATGTGTTTTACTCTAATTCGCCACCACCACCACCACCGCGATCGTGAACGCATCTTTCCTCCCTTCGCAGGCTGGACTTCCATCACGGCAAATAGTCCATAATTACCTGTGCTGGAGGAAAGGAGGGAGGACGTGGGAGAGGAGCGGTGGTTGAGCAAGGGGGGGAGGTTGAATGGATTAATGATGGATGGGGTCGTTTTGGGGGGGATTTGGGGGAGGGGGAGGGATGCTCTGGAATGGACGAGGAAGAATTCTATCGAGATGTGGAGGTGGAGTTGGGAATGGAGGTTGAAATGTTGGGAGGGTAGAAATGGATGGAGGTAAAGGCTCCTTGGAAGGAGTAGAGTGTGTGGAAGAAAAAGTGTGGTGGTGGGGGGGGGAGTGAATGCACGCTTAGCATTTTCACTCTTTCACAAACTTCTTTCGTTTAATCTCGCTGCCGCCAGGCGATTCTATTCAGCTGTTGGAGGGGAGGGACACTTCGACAGCGAAGGAAGGGGTCAGCATTTCAGCCTCGTACCCCCCAGTCCCCGTGTGTGTTTGTGTGTGTGTGTGTGTGTGTGTGTGTGTGTGTGTGTGTGTGTGTGTGTGTGTGTGTGTGTGTGTGTGTGTGTGTGTGTGCGGGTGTTTATGTGTATGTGTGTGTATTAATGTGTGCATAATTATGTCTGTGGGCATGCGCGAATGTGTGGATGTTTGTGTTTGTGTGTGTGTGTATGTATGTATGTATCATGTGTGTGTGTGTGTGTGTGCGGGTGTTTATGTGTATGTATTATGTGTGCGTAATTATGTCGGTGTGCATGCGAGTATGTGTGCATATATGTATTTGTGTATGTATGTATGTATCTATGTGCGTGTGTGTCTATGTGTATGTGTGTGTATTTATGTGTGCGTATTTGTTTTTGTACATTTGTGTATGTGTGTGTGTGTGTATGTCTCTGTGTGAGTGTGTGTGTATGTATCTGTGTGAGTGTGTGTGTATGTATCTGTGTGAGTGTGTGTGTGTGTGTGTATCTATGTGAGTGTGTGCATGTGTGTGTGTGTGTGCACATGCATATGTATGTATGTGTGAATGTTTGTGTGCTTGTGTGCGCCCGTACCAAGACACAAGTTGTTTTCCTCCTCCCGTCTCTCAGTGTTGTTCGTCTTCCGAAACTTTAATTTTCTCTCTAATTCCACCAAGACGAAGTCACCTCGGTCCCTACTGCCTACTTGTTGGGCTTCTCTTCCCCCTCCCCCTCCCCCTTCCACTCCCCTTCTACTCCCACCTACTCCCAGTCCCCTTACTACCTCTACTACTCCGACTCAAACTCTCTGATTTAAGAACTCCTCTCTACTGAATAGAATACTCGAGTGTTAGCTAGTGTGAAGTCAGTAAATGCTGGCAGCTTCTTGTTGGAGTTAACACGGCAGTGTAAGCCTTCTTTGTCAGTAGTCAGAACTCATATATAACCAAAATAAAATTAATTGTGCCTTCCCTCCTACCACACACACACACATACACACACACACACACACAGTTGGTAGAACGATGTACTACTAGCATGGTGGTGCGCGTAGTGCTTGGTTCGAATCCTGCCCAGGGCCGAAATTAATTTCGGTACAGCTGCGCTTCGGGTCGTTACTCTGACTCTCGTGGGCGGGGAGTTGGGTGTGTGTGTGTGTGAAAGGTCATAGCATTACCCATAGATCGGACCTACGAGCTCTGAGCTCTCTTCCAGGAGGGAAATAGCTGTCGATCACGAGTCGAACACGTGATCCAAAAGACCAAGTGAATACACACACACACACACGTCGTGTTTATTTTCGGCTCCCCTTTCGCTTCCCTTTCCTCAATTCTCTCCTTCCCTACGCCATTCCTTTCCCTTTCTTACCTTCACCTCCCTCCCTTCACGATTCCTCCCCTCCCGACCCCTTCCCTTCCTTTTCGTTACCCATCTCTCACCATTAATGTTAACATTCTCCTCTTCATTCTCCTTCCCTCCATTCTTCCACTCTTCCCTTCTTTGCCCCTCCTTTCCATTACCCTATCCTCGTCATCCCCTCACTCTTCCCATCCCTTCTTTCTTCCCTTCCCTTCCTCTTCCTTTACCCATCAACCTCCCTATCCCTCCCTCTTGACCTCTCTCCTTACTCTCTTATTTTCCTTTCCACATCACTGGCGTCCCTTCCCCTCCCTCCCTCCCCCCTCTTCCCTTCGACGTCCGACCTCCTCCTCCCCCGAAGGTACTTCCACATCAATGGAAAGGACTAAAGGGAAGGAATGTACAAAACCCCGGGGTTACCCGAAACGTACTTCCCAATGTCACTCGACTTGGCGCCACTGACCCGAAGACCCGCCTCCCACGGAAGGAGACCTACAGGAGGCCCCTTGGGCCATAATGAGGTTCCTCCTCCGACGCCCATCCGTGCCCGGTCACGCCCTCATGCCCGCTCGTCCATTACGCCCTCCACGCCCCCTTCCCCCCTCCCTCTCCGTGCTCAGCGCGTATTCACGCCCCGAGGCTATCTATCGCCGTCAACGCTCAATTGGGTAATGAGGTGACGTCCATTACTGTGGTGGATTATCATGCGCTTAACAACCTCCAGCTCCTCCTCCTCCTCCTCTCCCTCCACCACCACCACCGTTCTCGTAAAGGTTATCACAATTTTCGAGGGCTGAAGGGGTCTCCTTTTCCTTTACCTCCTCCGACTCCGCTACTTTGAAACAGCAGCTGATACCATCACAGTAAGGTTAAAAAAAAAAAACTTTGCCTATTCGCTGTCGGGTGGGGTTTCCCTTATCTGAATAAGACCACCTGGCGGCAGCTAGACCAAGCGATATGTCGTAAAAGTTAGGTCTGTTTGGACAGTTCTTACATTCCGTGGCACACGGACCGCCACTAAGGCGGTCCGGGTTCGAATCCCGCCCACGGCTGAAATAATTTCAGTATCGCTGCGCTTCGAGCCGCTACTCCAACTCTCGTGGGCAGGGAATTGGGTGTGTGTGTGCGTGTAAGGTCACAGTGTTACCCATAGATCTGGCATATATGAGCTCTGAGTTCTCTTCCGGGAGGGAAAAAGCTGTCGATCACGAGTCCAATACGTGATCCAAGACCATGATGAATCACTGCCCTTGAGCTTAGAGGGCAATGCCATTGGACCTTTAGGGGATGATGATCCAAAAAGGGGCGTCCGCTTTACCTATGGTTGTACAAGCCTTGGGTTGCTGTGTGAGGTCGTGGCAGTAATCTCACTTCCTCGGCCTCTTGTTTAATATATTCAGTAGAGTCTTACGTATCTATCGGGTGGCCAATGGTCAACGCTGTTGTTATAACGGTGCTCCATATGTCTATGAAGAATTTCCCCGTTTGCCACAAGGGCCGTCCCATTTAGCAGCGAGTTTTGCGACTGTGTGTGTGTGTGTGCATACATACACACACATACATGTATACATTCATGTGCACATACATGCAAACCTGAATACATGCATACACAATACTTACAAGCATACACACACACACACACACACACATACACACACACACACACACACACACACAACCACATACGGACACACGCATGCATACGTACACATCCTTACACATATGTAGGCATACATGCACATATACATACTTGCCTACATATACACATGCATACCCACATACATACATACTTTTTCGAGGCAGTCTCCACTTTTTCCTCAAACCTCCTTGTGCAGAGATACTGAAGAAACGCATTCGTGATTCAAATCTTATAGATTACCGTCACTATCGTTGTTTTCGTTGACGGAGCTGGGCACCGTATCGGCACCTGTATGCGAGCGCGCGCGCGTGACACGATGATCCCGAGCGTTAGGCCGAATCCCGGGCAGCCCAAGCGGGAAAGACGGGTTATTATCTGTGACGGAATCTGAAAGGGGGTCCGCTCTCGAATGGCGACGCTCGTTAGGAAATCACTCCCTTTGCGGCAACATCTCCTCCATTTTCCTCAATCTTGCGTCAAACGAAGTCGGTTCGACAGGGGCCGCCTGAGCGAGGAGGAGGAGGAGAAGAAGGAGGAGGAGGAGGAGGAGGAAGAGGTTTGTTGCAACACAAATCACCGAAGTTTGTCTCCTAGTAGACAGAAGAGGGGCTCGCTTGCTGCCGTCGAGAACTCAGAATCCTTCGCCACACGTCCCATTGGGACCTCGTTTTGCCAGGAGAAGGGCAAAAATATACTCACGCATTATATCTCACTAATGTCAACTGAGATTCTGAGTTTTTGCCTGAATTACGACCGCAGTTATGTAGTCTTTGCAGCATCATTACACACAATATATATACATATATATATATATATATATATATATATATATATATATATATATATATATATATACATAATATATATATGGTAAGCTGGATATGTAGATGAGAAAATATATTTGACTCAGTATAACAAACAGCAGAACTAAAATGTGCGCAAACAAGGTGCAAACAAATTCATTTCAAGAACAATTACGTAGAAAAGTACTGTTGCATTATAAAGAAAAATCAAGATCGTCAGAGGAATACGGCAAGGTGATACAATTCTACTCAAGCTCTTTACAACTTCCCATTAAAGGGATTTGCAGAGCTGAGTTGGGAAGGGAAACGTTTGAACATTAATGGAGAATATCTTATTCACTAGAGATTTTCGATGACATCGTCCTCATTTCAGAAAGAGCAGAAGACTTGCAAGTTACGCAGAGATGAACAAGAAGTCTCAATGTAGTTTAGAAGATGGATATGAGTAAAACCAGAGTAATGTATAACTAAAAATATACTAAGTAAAGCAATTATAATCGATGGTGAGAGTCCAGAAGTTAAAGTTAAAGAGTATAATCAAGGCATAATACCAGCTATGATCTGCGGGTTTGAGATTTGGGAACGGACGACGGCGATGGAGTTAAAGAGTGCAGAGAGAGGAATGAAAAGATCAGCGTTGAAAGACAGGAAGAGGAGAAGCTGGGTCAGCGAGCAGATTGGTGTGAACAAATATTGTGGAGGAGACAAAAGAACAAGAGTAGAATCGAGCGGGAAAATTAGATAGAAAGGAGGATGGGGGATGAAGCTAACTGGACGCCGCGAAATGGGATGCGTGGAAGAGGAAGACCAGGCTGAAGGTGGAGATACGCGATAGAGAAGTCTGCAGGAGTGACGTGGTAGTGATTGGAGCAGCCATACGACTCATGGCTTGGGAGAGGCTTTTGTTCAGCAATGGACTCCAAAGGCTGATTGATTAAAACAAAGTATGAGACAGAGAGACATAGAGAGAGAGAGAGAGAGAGAGAGAGAGAGAGAGAGAGAGAGAGAGAGAGAGAGAGAGAGAGAGAGAGGAAGGGAGAGAAAGTGAGAGAGGGAGAGAGAGAAAGAGAAACAGAGAAAAGGGAAAGAAAGGGGACACTGCATGTTCATTATGTATGTGTGTGCGCGCGCGCACATGCATTCGTTTGTATGCCCGTGCATATGTGTGTGTGTGTGTGTGTGTGTGTGTGTGTGTGTGTGTGTGTACGTGAGGGACCACGATAGACCTCATGCGCTCGCAGAATGCTCTTGTTTTGCCGAAGAACCTCCCTTGCAATCACGCGCGCCACCATTGCCGCCGCCACTTGCCTGATTGCCCTCATCACCCGTAGCCTCACCCCTCCCACTCATGAATCGTCACCCACTCTCGCCCCCTGCAATTAGCCCGAGACAACTACACTGTTCCAGCGGGCTGCCGTCCTTTCTCTGGCCTGGGTCCTCGTGCAGACACAAATCTGAATCCGCTTATTCGAACAAGGATGTTCTTAACCACGATTCTAGTTTATTTTATTATTATTATTATTATTTTTTTTTTAATCTAAGATCTCATTGGGTTGCTCTTCGTCATCGCTCCTTCTCTTTTTCGGAGTAAGTATTGCAATCCAATACGTTCTGTGGAACACAGACGAGAAGTTCTCATGAAACGGATTTTTTTTCCCTCGGTTTTTTTGAAAAGGCAAATTGAACTAAAATTAACACCAACAGCGAGCTCCTAAACAAACGAAATCACTCACACGCATCGGAATGTGTTTCAACGAATTTCATTATCCAAATTCAACGTTTGTTGCAATTTTACATATAATTTGATTTAAAAACGTTTTTGTTCTTGTTGTTTGTTGTTGCAGAGTAGTATACAGGTACACATTTTTATTAAAAGAAAATAACACAACGATCATTTATGAAGAACAATGGCTACCGGACAGTATGTGACAATCGCCTAACGATTTCATTCAGCTGAGGGAACGCCTCCTCAAGGTTACCTCAGGGTCAAAAGTGGGTTGCAGACTTCCGGGCTGTTGCTCAACTTCGCTTCGTCCATCATCCGAAGACAACAAGATTCAAACTGGAGAAGAGCGAACGGACGTTTTCTTCCTCCAAAGAGGCTTGGTTTGTCTGTCGCCCGGAGACCGTGAGGGTGCGGTAGGGGTGGAAGGGAGGCTATGGAAGGAACTACAAAAAGGTGTTTTTGATGAACCCTTTGTTTCCTTTGCCGTCCGGGGATGTTCTTCAGCTCGGGGAGGGGGATGGAAGACATCACCCCCCCCCCTCATCTCTCAGGAAGCCAAAGAATTGCTCTGCTGGAAGTACGTACTTCACTGTGTTTCCTCAACAGCCAACCTTACGCTCTTGACAATATATAAGTTCCGCACCATTCTCCATTTCTTCCCATTAATGAATGTTCGCAATCTGCCCTTCCCATCAGCCCAGGCGCATAGAGCAAAGATGACGACTTCGATCGCAGCTACTCAGCGCCTCCTGGCGTAGGCTCCTTACCTCATTCTCAGCACTGGTTCAATTAACGAACTCCTTATTGTTCTCGAGATCCCTGCCCCAAATGTCTATTCTGTTGCTCAGAGACAACGTTTTTCATTTCAAGTAACTCTTCCAGTACCTTTGTTCAGGGCGGGAAGATACTTTCGTTTTTAAGAAAGAGACTGAGCCGGGGGGGAGGGGGGGGCTAGGGAGGGGGCTAACCTTAAAATAAGATGGGATGAGATGAGATGGGACGAAATAAGATGAGATGAGGTGCTGTGTCGCTCATCCCACCCTCACCATACGCTGAGTTGAACTCTTTCTCTCTCTCTCTGTGTGTGTGTGTGTGTGTGTATGTGTGTGAGCATCTCTGTCAAGCGAACAATATGAATCCTACGTTTCCGCTTCTACCCTTCTTATCTATCTCCTCCCACATTCTTTATCCTCCTTCGCTCTATTACATCATCTCTCTCTCTCTCTCTCTTTCTCTCTCTCTCTCTCTCTCTCTCTATCTCTCTCTCTCGTAATCTCCCTCGCTCTATACACGTGTTCATGTTCCACATCACACTGACAGACAATCTAACATTAAAGGCGGCGCTTTCAAAACTTTCGCCAGTTCACTAAAAAGTAGAATTCCATCTAGTTTTCTAATGGAGTCTATCTGCTCACTATTTTAGCTACAGAATCTACTGGAAAACTTCATATGTATTGCCAGTGAAGTCAGTCAGTCTACTTCCTACTGGCAGAAGGCGCGGGCTTCGGAACTGACGAAAGCTTCCGTAAGTAACACGCCCCCTGACAGTTTTGATCCACAGAAAGGCAACGTCCGTTTTCTGTTCCTGCCCCATCCTTCCTTTGCATGTCTTCTGGAACTTTGCCCTACGTCGTCTTTCTGTCTTTTCTTCCTCTTCCTCGCGACTCCTCTTCTCTCCTCTTCTTCTGACCCTCACCATGCATGTTTCGTAGTTCCCACGATCTCCTCTTCTCTCTCCTCCTCTCACTCTTCTCTTCATCTGTAACTTTCCTCTTCGCATAAAACCGAGTCTTCTTTCCCGCTTCTAACCTCCCACCTTCGTCCTCTCTTTCTCTCTTTCGAGCCACCTCCTCCTCCTCCACTCCTTATATTCCCTCCTCTTCCTCTTCATCCTCTCCCTCCTCTTCATCTTCGTCCTTTCCCATCTCTTCTCCTCTCCTCCTCCTCTTCTTTATTTTCCTCTCTTCCTCTGTATCCTCACCCTCCTCTTCCTCTTTAGCCTCTCCCAACTCTTCCTCTTTAGCCTCTCCCAACTCTTCCTCTTCGTCCTTTCCCTCCTCTTCTCTTCTTCTCCTCCTCTTCCTTATTTTCCTCTCTTCCTCTGTATCCTCTCCCTCCTCTTCCTCTTTAGTCTCTCCCACCTCTTCCTCTTTATCCTCTCCCTCCTCTTCCTCTTCGTCCTTTCCCTCCTCATCTCTTCTCCTCCTCCTCCTCCTCTTCCTTATTTTCCTCTCTTCCTCTGTATCCTCTCCCTCCTCTTCCTCTTTATCCTCTCCCTCCTCTTCCTCTTCGTCCTTTCCCTTCTCTTCTCTTCTCCTCCTCTTCTGAATTTACCTCTCTTCCTCTGTATCCTCTCCCTCCTCTTCCTCTTTATCCTCTCCCACCTCTTCCTCTTTATCCTCTCCCTCCTCTTCCTCTTCGTTCTTTCCCTTCTCTTCTCCTCCTCCTCTTTCTTATTTTCCTCTCTTCCTCTGTATCCTCTCCCTCCTCTTCCTCTTTAGCCTCTCCCCCTTCTTCTTCTTATTTTCTTCCTCATACTCTCTCTTTGGCGTCGTTGTTCTACTGGGAAGAACGTCACGGTTCATTGTCCCTAGACTGGATACTTTGCTACGGAGTGAAAGAGAGTGAGGGGGGTTAGGTATATGTAACACAGACGAATAAAATGGTCTGACATCAGTCGAGACAAGAAGAAAAACTCTCCCCTTCCCGCCAACATAGGAAACTACACCATGGAATTCGGGCAAAAGAAAACAGAAAATGGTAAACTCGGAAAGGAAGTGGTCGATTTTTTATTTATTTATTTATTTTATTATTATTATTATTTTTTTTACTCTCCTCGTCTTCTTCAACGGCCGATCGCAATGGAAGACGACGCGACGGCTAATTGATAAGTGATTAACACAATTTTTAGATTAACATCTCATCATCAAAATTGCGCGTCTCATCGACTGCATGCTGGTGAGCAGTAGTGTGTTTGCTGTTGTTCTCACCTCTTTTGCTCCAGCACCCCTCCCCCTCCTCCTCCCCTTCCCCTCCTCATCCCTTCCTCCTCCTCCTCCACCCACGCCCTGCCGACCGTGCACCACGAACTTCTAAGACTGTGTCCTTCCTCGCTCCCAACTGTCCTCTTCGTTTTCTTCACTTGTCATAGTGCAGGTCAACTGCCATTTCCAAAACCCACCTTAAGAATTTCACTCTCTCCATTTGTATATACATACATACATATGTATACATATATATATATATATATATATATATATATATATATATATATATATATATATATATGCACAAACTTCACAAGGTACACGTGAATCACAAATACGCAGAGTTCACTAGGAAGAGGAAAAACACAGAGTCCGAGCGCTTTCGTGATATATTCACTTCTGTATTCCTTGATAATGTGAATATATCACGAAAGCGCTCTGACTCCGTGTGTTTTTCCCCTTCCTAGTGCACTCTACATATATATATATATATATATATATATATATATATATATATATATATATATATATATATATATTGTGGCACACCTCGTGGGTTCCATCCTCTCTGAATTGGTCCTCGACCGACTGAGACCCAACTGAGAGGCCGTAGTCAACCTTCCCTCCATCCCTGACTCCGAAGTTTTCATCTGTCCTTCGTCTCCCAGCACTATCTGTCCTTCGTCCCCCAGCACCATCTGTCCTTCGTCCCCCAGCACCATCTGTCCTTCGTCCCCCAGCACCATCTGTCCTTCGTCCCCCAGCACTATCTGTCCTTCGTCCCCAAGCACCATCTGTCCTTCGTTCCCCAGCACCATCCTACCTATCCTCCTGCTTACTTACCCTTACCGCCACTCGCGCGAGGAACAGAATTCCCACAGAGGCGATCGCGTGTTGCAGAAGCGCTCTTATACTTCCAAACTACGAGATCCAGTTGAAGGATAGGCACTTAGGGAGTCTACGGTTAACTCTACTCATGAATCAAACTGGTTTTTTGTTTAGTTAGTTACTGTCGTGTTTGTGTACTGATCTGTCTGTTTGCCAGTTCATTTAACCTAGTTCTGATGCACATATTCTTTCCTGTCTCAGACCTTGTTTTCGGAACTTGTTGCAACCTGCGGGGATCTATTCCACCACAACTACCTAATTGACGTTTTCATTGCCGTTGTCTGTTTGTACATTTGTGCTGGATGCCACCAGGCTATTTTATTCATCCGAAGAAAATCTCCTTCTCTCCCTAATTCCCCGACCCCTCCTCCTCCTCCTCCTCCTCCTCTCCCATCTCCTCTCATCATCTCTTCATTTCCTCCTCCTACTCTACCTTTCTCCTATTCCTCCTCCTCTTCCTCCTTCTCCTACTCCTCCTCCTCTCTCTTCCTCTTCCTTTCTCTCTCCTCCTTGTCATCACTATCACCATCATCTTACTCCTACCCTTCTCCTCCTCCTCCTCCTCCTCTTCCTTCTTCCTGTCAGACGATGGACGCCAGGGAGCCCGCCCGAGCGAGTTCCTGAACACAAAACAATCAATTTGGTCGAAGGCGAAACACAAAGGGAGAAGTTAGATCGAAGGAGGAGGCGGAAGAGGGGGAGGAGGAAGAGAAGACGAAGGAGGAGGAGGAGAGGGAGGAGGGGAGAAGGAAGAGGAGGAAGAAGAGGAAGAGGAGGAGGAGGAGGAGGAGGAAGAGGAGGAAGAGGAGGAGGAGGAAGTGTGTGTGTGTGTGTGTGTGTGTGTGTGTGTGTGTGTGTGTGTGTGTGTGTGTGTGTGTGTGTGTGTGTGTCTGTGTGTCTGTGTCACTGTACTACCCTTCAGTCAACCAGTAGTACAACTGGCTTTACTTCCAGTTACGGAATTTGCTGATACCCTCTGGGTAGCTGCAGGAAGATCACTTACTGTTTTATGTTGTATGTGGACGCGATATGAGCCTCTGAGTTTGTTAAGACACACTAGAAATCCCCAGTCACTGTGGTATTCTTAAATAAAGCTCAATTGGGGACACCAGCACACTTACCTCGTATATGATTAAAATGATAAATAGATAAATAAAATATTCAAAATAAACGTGTAGAAAACGGGAACTCAGACGCTTCCAAACTCGCGGATCCGTGAGGAATGTCAGCGAGCCCACACAGGGAGAAATATAAATCTCAGGTAAATTAGGTATTCATTCGTTGCATTACGTGTGAGCCCCTCACGCCTCTCCGAGAATCCACACACGCCCACTCCCCCCCACCCCCCACCCAACCTCGGGAGAGGTCCGCCTCACTTCTCCCTCCTTCAGGAGGTTCCCCCAAAGGAAGCAAAACTTTGAGGCGTCACAACACAATCCTTCACCCTGCATAGTTCCTTCTAGCTGCTGCCAGGCAGTTTTATCCAGATAAGGAAACTCGCCACTTTCCTCTGCTCTTCACGAGTAAACATAGAAAGAATATATTGCAGTCACTTCCATTAAGACGAAGATAAGGTCGTTTTTTTTTGTTTTTTTTTTCTTTGAGAAATTTTCTTACCGCTCCTCGAAGTTGTCGGGGTCTCTCTGCTGAGCCACGGCAGACGTCTCATCACCAAAGACATGACAATAACGTGTCAAGCACATTCCTTTTTCGCGTGTGAGGGGAAGGGGAGGGAAGAAAAGGGGAAGGGAGGGGGAGAGAAGGGTAGAGAAAAGGAGGCGGAGGGGAGAGGAGGTGAGGTGAAATGAGGGGAGGAGAATAGAGGTCGGGAGAGGGGAGGGGAAGGAAGGGAAAGGGAAATGAAGGTAAGGAAGGGAAGAGGAGAGGGGAAAGGAGGGATGAGGGAGGGGAAAGGGGATAAAGAAAGAGGGGAGGGAAGGGGAGGGGAGGGGAGGTGAGGTGAAATGAGGGGAGGAGAGTAGAGGTCGGGAGAGGGGAGGGGAAGGAAGGGAAAAGGAGATGAAGGTAAGGAAGGGAAGAGGAGAGGGGAAAGGAGGGATGGGGGAGGGGAAAGGGGATAGAGAAAGAGGGGAGGGAAGGAGAGGTGAGGTGAGATGAGAAGAGAGGAGGGAAGAGAAAAGGAGATGAAGATAAGGAAGGGAAGAGGAGGAGAGGGGAAAGGGGGGATGGGGGAGGGGAAAAGGGGGTAGGGAAACAGGGGAGGGGAGGGGAGGTGAAATTAAGGGAGGAGAGTAGAGGTTGGGAGAGGGGAGGGGAGGGAAAGGAAAGGGAGATGAAGGCAAAGAAGGGAAGAGGAATAGAGGGAAAGGAGGGATGGAGGAGGGGAAAGGGGGGCAGGGAAAGAGGGGAGGGAAGGGGAGAAGAGGTGGGGTGAAGTGAGGGGAGGAGAGTAGAGGTCGGGAGAGGGGAAGAGAGGGAAAGGCAAAGATGGGAAAGATGAAGGCAAAGAAGGGAAGAGGAGGAGAGGGGAAAGGAGAGATGGAGGAGGGGAAAGGGGACAGGGAAAGAGGGGAGGGGAGGTGAAATTAGGGGAGGAGAGTAGAGGGAGAGGGGAAGAGAGGGAAAGGCAAAGAAGGGAAAGATGAAGGCAAAGAAGGGAAGAGGAGGAGAGGGGAAAGGAGGGATGGAGGAGGGGAAAGGGGACAGGGAAAGAGGGGAGGTGAGGGTGAGAGGAAAGATCGTGGGGGTCTAGGAGATTGTGAGGCTCTGGGCAAGTCTTGGGTAATGACCCTAGTCGCCCCCGTAATGGCCTTGGTTGAAAACATAGCGCCATCTTCTTCGGTTTCCGAGAGATCAAAGAGGTGTCGCGCATTTTTTCATTTTATTTTTTCTTCATTTTATATTTTTAACCGAAAGTTCGAGTACTATGACGCTCCACAGCAAGAAAGAAGTTATTATGAAATAAGACGAATGATGGAGATATAGGAACCAATAGTGACAGCATTACAAAAGTACAACATCCAAGGCTACGCGAGATTTTTCTTGTGATAGCTCAGCCACAGCAGTGAAATTCTGAATTACAGTGCCACTGGGACAAAGACAGATCCAGTACCCACAGCACTGCAAAACCACAGCCTAGCAGAATACCTCACCCCCACAGCAATGTAGGTTGTCTGTGATCTCCTCTCGTGCCGAGGCTCCCTGTGTATGCCCTAGTTTCTGGGCATACACGTCAGAACACAAAGGAAATTAGATCCCCTGAGGCAAAACACTAGAGTCCAACGACAAGGACCAACGCGGGCCTTTTCTAACCGCCGTAACGGTCCGGGCCGGGTCGTGTCTGTTTTGTACTTCGCTCCTGCTCTCGGACGAGAACTTTCGCGCAAGATGGAGTGCTCTGACGAGAGAGGGAGGGTGGGGAGAGGGAGGGATGGAGGGAGGGGAGCTGTTGTCCATCAGAGATGACAACTTTAAAAGAGATTGGTGGAAGGTGGCGTGTCAAGGGGTGTCCCCGTGGTCCAATGGAACTGTGAGTTGGATTCGACAAACACGCTGCAGCACGATGAAGGGGTCACCAAGCGTATCACAGGAGAAGGTGAGATTGGAACGCTGCACCACCATGCCTCATTTCAAATTCTCCTTCGAGAACATCATCTTCCTCCTCCTCCTCCTCCTTCATTTCTTTCTCTTCCTTGTAGCCTCGTTCTCGTCCTCTTTCTCATAGATTTCCCCCTCCTCCTCCTCTTCCTCGTCATCTCTTCTTCGTCTCTCTCGTCCTTTTTCACATCTTCCTCTTCCTCCTACACGTCGTTCCTTCTTCCTCCTCCTCATCGTCCTTCCTCATAGCTCTCTACTCCAACCCCTCGTCCCTTCCTCCTCCTTTTCGACTTCTTTTTCGTCTTCCTCTTCTTCCTCCTCCTCGTTCCCTTTTTCCTAATCTCCAATTTCTCCTCTTCATTTCTTTCTAAAGCTCATCTTCATTCTTGCATCTTTCCTCGCACATACGACCTACCCAAAAGGACGACTCCTCTCTCTCTCTCTCTCTTTCTCTCTCCCGGACAAGGGACCGAGGCTGCCGCTGCGTCAGGGGCCAATGGGTCTCTGAGCCTCGCCGGGGGTCTCTTTGGCCCACGCCGCTCCGCAATAACGCTGCCCCCTGCTGTCACCAAAACATTTCTACAAATCGCTACAATTGTACTTCCCTCCCCTTCCCCCTCCACCCCTCTCCCTCACTACACTCGGCGTTTGTGTCTCCATTATATATATCTTTTTCTTTTTATTGTCGATCCTTTTTTATAGCTAGTCCCGATTTTTTTTTCTTCTTTTTGTTCATCATTCTTCGGCGCTTTCGTCTTCGTCTTCTTCTCTTTCGCGAGGTCGAAACTTGATTCAGGGGCGTTTCCTTTCACCAACTCCAATAGAAATGGATCCCTAACATTCCAATTGGAGCTGATCAACTTGTTACGATTGCGTTACCCTGTCTGGGCTCAGGAGGCGGCGAAGTACGCTGAATGGAGGAAGCTGGAGGGAGGAAGCTAGAGGTCGGAAGCTAGATGGAGGAAGCTAGAGGGAGGAATCTAGAGGGAGGAAGCTAGATGGAGGAAGCTAGAGGGAGGAATCTAGAGGGAGGAAGCTAGAGGGAGGAAGCTGGAGGGAGGAAGCTAGAGGGAGGAAGCTGGAGGGAGGAAGCTAGAGGGAGAAAGCTAGAGTAAGGAAGCTGGAGTGAGGAAACTAGAGGAAGGAAGCTAGATGGAGGAAGCTAGATGGAGGAAGCTAGAGAGAAGAAGCTAGAGGGAGGAGGCTAGAGGGAGGAAGCTAGAGGGAGGAGGCTAGAGGGAGGAAGCTAGAGGGAGGAAGCTAGAGGGAGGAGGCTAGAGGGAGGAAGCTAGAGGGAGGAAGCTAGAGGGAGGAGGCTAGAGGGAGGAGGCTAGAGGGAGGAGGCTAGAGGGAGGAGGCTAGAGGGAGGAAGCTAGAGGGCGGAAGCTAGAGGGAGGAGGCTAGAGGGAGGAGGCTAGAGGAGGAGGCTAGAGGGAGGAGGCTAGAGGGAGGAAGCTAGAGGGAGGCTAGAGGGAGGAAGCTAGAGGGAGGAAGAGAGGGAGAAAGAGAGAGGGAGGAAGAGAGGGAGGAAGAGAGAGAGAATGACAACAGCAGGATGGCCTGGGTATGAGGTGATGTGTACCAAGAGGAATCTGGGTTCAGATCCAGTTTTGTCCTGTTTGTTTTGTTTCACTTTGCTTTGTTCCGCGTGTAGCGATGAGCGGGTCGGACTCAGGCGGGCTCCTTCACACGGTGCGGACCCGCGTTCGATTCCAACGCCGTCCACCGGTGACTCAGGCAGCTTGACATGGAAGCCCGAATACAATGGGCAAAGGTGTTTTTATTTTGCGAGGGGAGTGCTCACTTATTTTTTGGTTTCTCGTTGTGTCTCTACCCTTCTCCCGTTTTCTTTCTTGGACTTGAACATTGTGGTATGACCTGGTGCCACTGAATGAAAACATATCGCGGCTTTTTACGATTTTAACTGTTTATTCTACTCGCAGCCATAAAAACGATTTTATTCACATGAATAACAAACTCTCCACACTCCTTAACGAAGAGGTTAAGAACTATCTCAAGCCATTGTGTTTTGAGACCTTGATCTTTGGGTCTGGTTGGCGCCGAGCGATTTTGTTCAAGGGATGAAAGGAACCTCTCCTTCGGAGGTAGAGTGGGTGCGAAAAACCCCAAAGGAAGACGGAAGCCCGTCAGGTCTTGTCTTCGAGATCCCCGGCGACGTGACATGAAAATAATATATAAATGAAACAATCAGCGAGAGCAGAATGAGCATAACAAGATCTCCGCTTCTCTCTCTCTCTCTCTCTGAGGTGGGGAGGTTGGTTCGGTAAATACTTCAGACTAAAAAAGGCCCATACATTCAATCAGCCGCCTTACGTATTTCTTTATTTTTTTCATTGAGAAGGAATTAACTGAATGAATTAAATTCGCTGTTTGCGTGGCAGCATGAACAAGCGTCGAAAACCCGATAGCTTCGTTCAATGAGTCAGAGAAAGAAAGAGAGAGAGAGAGAGAGAGAGAGAGAGAGAGAGAGAGAGAGAGAGAGAGAGAGAGAGAGAGAGATGGCGCGCATCCCCAAAACCCTCTCCCCCCACCCCCCACATCCCCTCCTCCATCCTTCCCCAGGGTGCTCTTCCTGCCGTAATCAGCGCCACTTTCTCCGGAGGTAATTCCTGACATGGCGACAGTTATGAGTCGGACGCTGTGATTGTCTTCTGCCAAGAGACTCGCATGGTCAGGCCCCACCACCACTACTGCCCAGCCCCACCCCGAGGTCACCCCGAGGTTCACCTCTGTGATGTCCTCCTCGGGATTGGATGAGCCACGCCGCGGTCTTTGTACATGACGGAGGAGGAAGAAGACATACGGACATCTCATCGAAGTGGCCGTCTCTGACGAAGGATAGATCCTGATCGACTCCTGGTAGATACTGAAGAGGGTTCCAGGAAACCTGGAACATTGTGTTAGGGGGAGGAAAGTAGACGCCGACCGATTTTAGTTATTATCAAAGATGATGACAATCTCTGCCACGGATGAAATTCCTATCGATGCAGGAATGGACCTATGCCTTAGGTGAAGTGATGGTGTGTTAATACAGCGGCGAAGAGATCAAAGAAGTATGCTTGAATCCGTGGAAATTATGAGGTCTCAGTTAGGAGGACCATTAGGGTTGATTCACACTATCGGTCCGGTCGCGCTCCACTCCCGCTCCGCTCTCGGTCCGGTCCAATATTGTCTCATTAATTTCAATGGAAGCATTCACACTGGCGCTCTCGCTCCGGTTTCGCTCCGGTCACGGTTCCGTCAAAAGATATTTTTACTGGAGCGAGACCGGAGTGTAACAGGACCGTGAGCGCCAGTGTGAACTCAGTTGCCACGGTCCTGCTCCTCCTGCTCCACTCCAGTCGAGATTCAGCCTTCATATAAGCAAGTAGTGTTACCTTCTGTCCTACCAAACCATGGATAATCCAAAGGAAACACCACAATGGGATCATGAGAAAGTTAGAAAAATTATAAAAATACATTTTCTTTTTATTTATCACTGATACAATGACAATGCGTACAGCGAGGATATTCATAAGCACCAACTGAATAATATATAACCTACAAAACTTACTTTAATTTTGTGGATTTAGATGAAATGCTAATAGAATTAGTCAAAAGGTAAATCAGAGCTGTATGACCTGATTTCGCTGCACTACAGTGATAATGTTTGCATACTCATCATATTGCCAAGGTACTGAGAGAAAAAAATACACATTATTAACCGAAGAAAGAAATTCCATATGTATAATAACAACCTATTATCCACTGCGGAAATGCATCTCCTTAGCTCACTCAACAAATATTCCTACACAAGTTTGTTTGTCTACTTATATTTTATCATTTTGCCAAGGCATTGAACCAGATGGGGAGCTGAAATAATCTTTCAGTGTTTCTCTCGCGCCAAAAGCCTCCTTTGTAGCATTTCCCCCTCTTCCTCTCATTGGACGTACTGTGTTTGATGGAGGCATGACAACAGTATCTGGTAATGCAACAGCATTTGGGTGTATCAGATTGTGAAGTATGCATGTTGTTGTAATGATTGCATTAGCGTTAGAAGGCATAGCTTTAAGTTTCCTTAAATATATTCTGAAGGTTTGCACTAGACTACCAAATGTGCACTCAACTATCCTCCTGGCTCTAGATAATCTATAATTAAAAATCCTCTTCTCTACCTTATGTTCAGTCTGTGAACCTGGGTAGGGCCTCATCAAATTTCTCTTCAGCGGGAAAGCCTCATCTCCCACTATAACGTATGGTGCAAGCACATTAGTGCCAGGAAGTGCAGCATCTTCTTATACATTTCAAGTCATCCTCAATTTTGGATAGTATTTTCTCAAATGTTCCTTTGTTCATTCTGAAATAGCTGTGGAATTTACTCTCATCATCAATAAGACGAGGATACAGAGTATGAAATTCTCCTTCAGTCTTCCTATCTTGCAACATAGGATGAACCCACAATCTCTTTCTTTTTCTATTTTGTTTTCCTTCTTCTTCTTCATCAAGTGCAATAGCGATTATTGCCAACTCGGCGTCAGAAAAGTCACACATCCTTCGTAACTGATGGTAAGACTTCT
>NC_134805.1:20358662-20366162 GCF_046742065.1 Oratosquilla oratoria
AGGTGTGGTGTTGTGTTGGAAAGGGAGCATGTTTACAAGGCAGACAGAAAAAAGTAAATGAAGGACTTCGCTTCTGGGTCTTCGGCCAATAATGGGGCTGTGGGGGGAGGGGGGAGGGGGAGGAAGGGGGCGTTGGGGGAAAGGGGGAGGAAGGGGGCGTTGGGGGAAAGGGGGAGGGGACCTTTTCATCTTCCTCTCGCGTCTCCTAAGGTTCTCCCAAACCTCACCTTTGGTCTGTTTCACCCATTTCATTCCAGTGCGATGCTTAGTTTCCTAGACCAGCGTTTCTCAGCCTTTTTAACCCTTGCGTGATCCTTCAAAATAAATTGCCTGATGTCTCAAGGAACCCCTGCGCAAAAAACAAAACAAAACATATAACATATTTTTCTCTTTTTATTTTCATCGTAATAATAGGTTAGATAGGATGATGTCTATATTACATTATTACAATAACCAAGAACATGTCGTGCGTGTTTAATTATATTACGTATATGAAATTAAATGAAAAATCAAAAGTGCATTAGCTTATCTCACTTCTTCTCGCGGAACCCTTAGGGAGCTTTTGCGGAACCTTAGGGTTCCGGGGAACCTTGGCTGGTTGAGAAACGCTGTCCTAGACTCTTCTTTCCGCGTCTAGTCTGGTCTGTCGTTACACCTGGATGGTGACTCTATATTCTGGCTGGCGTCAAACTATCTCGTTTACTTCCATGGCACTTCTTCCCTCGTTCGTGAAGAGGCTAAGGTTCCTTGACGCCATGATACAAACAAACCGCTGTGCAACTGCTGGCAACTGTACAGTTGTGGAAACAGGTTCTTGGACATTTTCTGGAGGAGGTGCTGACTCAGTGGGGGGAGGGTAACAACAATGACGTCACTCGTCTTGATGGAACAAACAAGTCTCCTCTTGTCTACTCCTATCACAAAGCTGTCTGTTTTTTTTTTTTTTTTTTTTTTTTTTTTTTTTTAGACATGCTAATCTTAACCCCTTTTTGACTCTAATGCTACAGGGTCGCAAAACGTCCGGGAAATTTAATATTTCTCCCAGGAGCACGCGCCTTACCCCCCACCCGGCTGCCACCAAGCCCCAAGTCCACCCGAACAAGGGGATGCCAACAACGGCGACGGTAGCTGCCGAGCGAGGCGCTTTGCCCGCGTTCTTCAGCCGAAGTGCTGAAGTTTGCAAGGTGAAGTCTGAAGTCACACCCATCCACCCGGTTGGCCTCTTTCCTGAGACCCCAATACCGACGGCCTATGAGCGATGTCCGATCAATTTAGAGGATGGAGAGAGAGAGAGAGAAAGACAGAGAGAGAGAGAGAAAGACAGAGAGAGAGAGAAAGAGAGACATGGAGAGAGACAGGGGGAAAAGGAGAGGAAGAGGAGGAGGACAATTACAAAGGAGAGGAGAGGAGAGGGAAAGGAGGAAGGAAAGACGATGGTGAAGATCTTACGCCAGGAGACGCGTACCTGCGGCCGAAGCCACCACCTTTGCCTTGTGCGCTTGGACTGCTGGGGTAGGTCATATTCAATGTTGGGAATCGGAGGGGAGTGCGGGATTCGAACACACGAGTAAGCGAATACGAGATCAGTACCCTCCCGTTACACCAGCAGCGCACGGCGGGAAAGATGGAGTTGGAAATTTTTTTAGGAAAAAATGAGAAGGAGAGGAGGAGGGGAGGAGGAGAGGAGGAGGAGGAGAGGAGGAGAGATGAAGAAGGAGAGGAGGGTAAGAAAGGTACACATGCAATATTTGTACCAATTTTGCCTTTGAAGGAGGACGCGAGCATATACAGTGTATACCCACATTGACAACATCACGCCAATGTGGGTGCTCGCTCTCATACACGCGCCAACATATTTGCAACTATATTTGCCAAACGCACACGCAAGCACGCAAGCACATGCGCACACACAAAGGCATACACATACACACACACACACACACACACACACACACACACACACACACACAAATACATACACACACTAAAACACATGTACATAGCACACACACACACAAAGACATATATACTTATTAACATAAACACACACACACACACACATATACACACACATGTACACACACACGCACACACAGAAACGCACAAACATATGCAAATACACATATACTCACACACAAACACACAAAGGCATGCATACACAAACACAATAAAAAGACAATATTCATGGAGCTGTACTCATTACTGTAACAATCAATTAGTTAAATAATGACTAAGGAACCCACACACATACTAATTAACTCTTCCTTTTTTCTCCTCCCGCTCTTTCCTCCTCTCTCTTTCTCTCTCTCTTTCCTTATCCCACTCTCTCTCCTTTCACACCATATGCTGTGTTCTCTCCACCGTCATCAGCCTCTGTAGGTCTTCCCATCCTCCATTCATTGAAGCGGTTCCACCCACGTCGTTCGCAAATGAATACGGAGGGAGCGACACCCTTTTGAAAAAAAAAAGTCCGTTACGCCCTGACTCGACCCCCTAACTTGTCAACAGACGACGTTACGTCACGAGCGCTTGGCAAGTCGTTCATGTTTGCTCGACCGTTGCCGTTTGACGTCATCAGGGTGCCCGTGTTGTTCTGGAGGCGATGATCAAGCCATATCTTTCTTCGTAGTGTGTTGATCTCAACCACGCTGTGCCACATCAATGACGATACCTGGAGGTCATCTCAGGTCATCTCAGGTCCGAGGTGAGCAGCGGTTAGGGGCCATTACTCAGTGGATGCCTTTCCTAACCTCTACGCCGTGGTCAGGACTCGAAATCTCCACTCCGTTACCAGACACGCGCGGTACCACTGAGCCACCGATGATCTTAAAGTTTCCCCTCGGACAAAGTGATTATTTTTTCGGTCGTTTTCGTTAGTTTGTTCGTAGCTTTACGCAAAAAGTTATGGACATTTATCTAATTTATTTGTATATTTACTTGTTTCTTTAATGGATTGCCTGGCGGAGCTTTGTGCTCTCAGAGTGCTTCTCGTTTGTTCATGTAGATGACCTGGGGAAAATAGGGGAAAGGAGTTTTTTGGTATACGTATATACATACATATTTATGTATGTGTGAATACATACAGGCACGCACGCACATACACAGATACACACACACACACACACACACACACACACACACACACAAACACGCACTCACACACACACACACATACATATACACACACACGCAAAGACAGGCACAGACACACACACACACACACACACACACACACACACACATACACTCACAAACACACACATATACACACGCATGCAGAGACAGGCACACACATACACGCATAAACACACACATATACACACGCACTCATAGGCAGGCACACACATACACGCACAAACACACGCACACATGCATAGACACATAGATCCTGAAAGATACAAAGACAGGTCACCACGAGCATAGCTCCCTTCCCGTATAATACAACTAGGTAAATACAACTAGGTAAAATATATATATACACACACACACACACACACACACACACACACACACATGCTCGCATAGACACACATACACACGCACCCACAGACACACATGCACATACAGACGGACAGACACAGACACATGCACATACACGGACAAACACACATACACCCGTACTCACAGTCACACAGAAACAGATAAACAAACACACACACACACACACACATGCACACGCATACACAGATAGACACAGGAACACACACACACGCACACACACAAAAACACACAAACACATACACGCACGCACACACAGTTAACACACACACACTCACAAACAGACACACACACACATAGACAGACAGACAGACACACATATACACCCACACGCGCACATACACACACGCACACACAAACACACACTAGCACACACTCTCACGTATGTATAGAGACATATTGTGTCGGTCACTGCAAAGAGAGGGTGTCCTCTTTTCCTGTTAAGACAGCGATACATACATACAGACAGACAGACAGAGAGACAGAGTCAAGAGGAGCAGCACTTTTCTCTCCTTAAGTGGTGTTCGCCTCTCTGTAACTTCTCGAATGTGTTGTGACCTTGAGAGCATTCAAACGTTTCTCTCTTCTCTCGACCGCCTCTCAGCATGCGCTCTTGTTGGCTCGTGTGTCTGTCCACCACTATCCCAGTCCCGGTTCTGTGTCATCTGTCCCTTTCCTCCATTTTCTCTTTTCCCACTTTCTTCTTCTTCTCTCCGTTTTCTTTCCACGTTTACTTCCTCCATGCCACCAGGAACTACCACCCCACCGGCAAAAAGTGGGAAAAAGTATAAAAAAAAAAAGAGAAAGAGAAAAAATATATGTATATACATCGGACCTCTTTTGTCAATGAACTCTCTCTTTATTTACCATTCGCTCTCTATTCCATCCCCTAATTCAACTTCTATCCATTCTTTGGCTTCCTGGCTAACATCTTCGTGTCTTCGAGGGCATCCACACCGCGACGTCGCCTCCTGTGCGCGCGCATTCGTCTTCTTCGACTTCGAGCAAAAGCGTACGTTCAAGAGACTTCGCCGGTTGCACCACCATCGGGGTCATGGTCGGCCGGGCCTCAGTTCATCCTCAGGTCCACCCCTTCGTTACATAAAGTCGTCTGCTCTTGGTCAGAACGAGACTTGTATAAATACACACACACACACACACACACACACACACACACACACACACACACACACACGACTCGGTGGCGCGGTTGGTAGAGTCCCGGACTGTCACTACGGCGGTCCGGGTTCGAATCCTGCCCAGGGCTGAAATAATTTCAGTATCGCTGCGCTTCAAGTCGTTACTTCAACTCTGGTGGGCGGGGAGTTGGGGTGTGTGCGCGTGTAAGGTCACAGCATTACCCATAGATCGGTCATACGAGCTCTGAGCTCTCTTCCGGGAGGGAAATAGCTGTCGATCACAAGTCCAACCCGTGATCCAAAGACCAAGGTGAAAAGGTGAATCACACACAAACACACACACAGAGGGAAGGTCATAAACTGGAGGAGAAAAAGTCGTCAAAGAAAGGAGCCTTTTCATCCGCCGTGGCAGCCCACTTCCCACCGAGGCGGTCCTCAGTTTGTCCTAAAAAGCAGAGCAAGCGGGAACCAGCCGAGGGGACTAGGAAACCCACAAACTGAGGAAAAACCCGCTAACCTTTTCGTGTTTTGCCTCCAAAGAAGAATCAAGGCAAAAATGTGTTTTGACTCTGCCACGTCCCTCACTCATTCTTATAAGAAGAATCGAGGCTTGTGCATGTGTATACTTTAGAGACGATTTGTCTCTCAAATTTGTCCGCTTCCTGCAGGTCAAGTAAAGCATCATGTGTATGGAGTTATCTAACTGAACATTAAAAATTAGCAAACTTGATATCCGAATAACCAACACCTAAAGAAAAGCCAATGCAAGTGACAAAAACCACACCCAACAAACGCACACACACATATGCGGACAACGACTCACGGTTGACGTTTTGTCTCGCTTGGTTCTTTTTTCTATCTTGCATGAGTGGTGGGGTACAAGACGAGATGTCTGGGGGTGATTTGTGACCACAGTCAGTTTACGCGGTGAGGAAAGCAATTATAGGTTTTGGCCTATCTGGTCTGTCACCTGGGCTGGAATTATACTAATATGGGAAAAATATATACTAATTTGGAAAAAAATAAAAGGGTTTTTAGTAATATTTGCATATTATTTAGAATGCACCTTTTGAAACAGACAATCTTGGAAAGGAGGGGGGAATGACATTCTGACAAATGGTGAAAGGGGTGAATGGGCCAAGTAAGGCTGAGAACCCCTGCCTTAGAGGGCCTAACGGTTCGTCGAACGCGGTTCGACAGACACGTGTTTAAAGTGATGTGTGGACGTGTGAACGGGGTATTTGGGGTTTAACCAACGTGTTCGACAACCAAATACCCCGTTCACACATTACTTTAAACACGTGTCTGTCGAACCGTTCGAGCGTGTAAACTCCCTCTTACACACACTGTCGGGCTCAGCACTCGCACTTTTCTTTCACGGGGTGACTATTATGGTCAGAGTCGATATGTCATTTCATATAATCGTTTTATTAATTAAACTATCACAATGGTACCATGTTAAAAACTTTCCTTGGGCGCAAGAGCACCCACATGCAGTATTAAAGGATCCACCACCATAACTGCAACTGGGATGGAAACATAACGAAACACTTTACAGTTATATTTATTATTTAACATTTCCTGTCCCGCTACCGAAAGGCAGTTGTCTTTTACTATGCGTTAATGCAGTTCCGATGAAGAAACACTAAAGTCTCTCTCTCTCTCCCGTCACAGGTTCGGCAAGCGCTCAGAGGGCCCCACTTCTCCTCTCAGCAACGATGCCCTGGTAAGCATTTCTCGATCGCCGCACTCCGCTTCAGTTACTTCATGTTAATGCTCACATACAAATTTACACACACACACACACACACACACACACACACACACACACACACACACACACACACACACACACACACACACACACACACACACACACACATACACACACACACACACGGTAGCGCGGTTGGTAAAGTCCTCGACTGTCACTACGGCGGTCCGGGTTCGAATCCTACACAGGGCTAAAATAATTTCAGTACCGCTGCGCTTCGAGTCGTTACTCCAACTCTCCTGGGCGGAGAGTTGGGTGTGTGTGTGCGTGTAAGGTCACACCATTACCCATAGTTCATACAAGCTCTGAGCTCTCTTCCGGGAGGGAAACAGCTGTCGATTACGAGTCCAACACGTAATCAAAGACCATGGTGAATAACATGGTGAATCACACACACACACACTGTACATACACGCATGCACACACACACACAATTTCCACACACATTATCTCGACCATTTGTGACATCTGCTTTCTAAAAAATTTAAATTTAATGCCGTGAAATAATGTTCAATTCTCTGATGATATATAAAATCACAATCAAAGTATTGAGTGAAAAGACCAAATTACATCAAATTAGTTGAAAGATTACACGAACAGACTATAGTGTTCTAATTTGTATGTCTGTTCAGTCTTTCCAAGTCTCCCGAGGAGTCTGCAAACTCTTCTGTGTTCAGATTTCGTCCTCATTGTCTGTATTGTCTTTTCTTAAAAGTTTTAATGGAGACTTGCTCGGTGCGTGTAATGCACGAAGAGCTTGTTTATCTCGGGAGTAGGCGACTGCATGCTATTATTTTCCTAAACGAAAATAATTTCCAATTGTGTTGACATTACAAGTCAACCCTTTCAACCAACTTTTAATTCGTTTATTTCGCCTCATCTTTCTGTACGGATTCTGGGATGATTTTTGCACCTTTCTTCTTCTTTTTTTCCTTTCTTCCGACAGCTGGAGGCGAGTGAGCGGCTTCTGGAAAACCTCCGTCGTCGTCGTAGGTGAACTCCTGAAGAACTCCTCAACCCCCCGTCCCGTCGCCAAATCTTCTCTTCCGTCACTTCTGTCTCCTAACTCCCTACACTCCCCTCGGCCAC
>NC_134805.1:20371162-20378662 GCF_046742065.1 Oratosquilla oratoria
ACCAACACTAACGGAGTGAAAACAACAACAACAACAACAAATACAGCTTGAGTTTACCCAAGAGAAAAGGTCAGGGATATATATTAGGAGTCTGATTCGGCCCAGCAATACCACTGGTTAAATACACACAAACACTAGCGCACACACGTACACATGCGCACACACGTACACGTGCGCACACACGTACACGTGCACACTCACATACACGTGCACACTCACGTACATGTGTACACACACGTACATGTGTGCACACACAGACGTGCACGCGTACATACACACACACACACACACACGTACACGACCACACATTAGGTAAGCTACGTATGATAAACTGGAAAGTAAAAGACAGGACACCACGAACGTTGCTTCCTTCCTGTATACTATAATTAGGTAAATGCACATACATACACACAATATGTTTAAATTTTCACAAAAGTCATTGCTGAGGTACCCTGTCAAATGCCTTCTTAAAATCTAAGTATACTCAGTCGAGCCATCTACCGTTCGCAACTAAAATATTCACAGGTGTGATACGCATGATTTTCCATTTCTGAAACCAAATTGGATATCACCCACAATTAAGATATTTAACCCATTTATTTTCTACAATTCTCTCACATCATTGGGCTATCATGCTCGTTAATGACACTGATGTGTATTTCCATGGTTTTCTTTTCTTTCTAATTTCATGAATTGGTACTCTCTTTACTTCTAATGAGCACGCAATTCAACCGTGGATCTCTGAATTTCTTAATTTGAGATTCCATCCAGCCCGGAGCTTGTCTCACGTCCAGTGTTTCCAATTATTATTTTTTTATTATTATTATTCTTTTTTAGCACTTCCTTCGCTTCCATATTTTTTATACAACCCGACATGACTGCCTAAACCTCTTTCTTCTACGAAATAATCTTCTTCTGCGGAAACTGATTGGAAAGTTTTGTTCATTATTTCACCCTGTGTTGATGTCTCTTCATAAACCTTTTCATCTACTGTCAACTTAAGAGATTCTCGCTGTGTCTCGGTTTAGCACTGATAAACCTGTAGAATACTTTAAGCTTACCTTTGCATCTATCCATGTTCTTCTCTTCCACTCTACAGAATTTCGTGTAATCTTTCCTCGCCCGTCTATACTCCTTCTTGGTTGTTTTGCTTCCTCTTCTCTACCTATTCCATACATCTCTGGTTTTTAGCTGTTTCACATTTTTCACTAGACCAGTCTTTTAACCTATTCTTCACTGGCATATATTTATAGAGACTTTTCAAAAATTACCATCTATTCTCATTTTCGTTTGTATTTATGATCCCTTCCCAATTGGTTTCGAACCGTGGAAATTTGTTTTCCCAAAATGATTTCTACTTTTTCTTTATGATTCATTTCTTCCTCGGCTCTAGTCCTCCTCCCAACTGTAATTCAAACACCACATGGTCACTCGTTCCAATGAGGAACATAAATTTCAGATTCAATATCAAGTTTCTTAACAGGTTTTGTTGACGAGTCTCCTGCTCTTATTAGTGTCATTTGTCTTTTCTTTTGCAATACTTAACGAATATTACCTTTGTAATTCTTGTTACTACCTGCTTTCCAATCTTCCCAATTTATCTCCACGTTTGGTTGTTACGTATGCACCATAAAGTTTCTTTTATCCTGTCCACTGGTTCCAGTTTTCTGATTTACTGCTTCAACTTTATCTTACCTTGATATTCTTTTATCTACTTGTGTGTGAGTAACAACAACAACAACAACTATAATATTAATAATAATAATAATAATAATAATAATAATAATAATAATAATACATACATACATATACCAAGGCTTTTTTCCCTTTTCAAGGGGGGTAGCCAAAAAGAAAAAGGCATAAAATCATTCCCACCCATTCCATCCCTGAATACACTCCACACCCCTCCACCCTCCCTCTTATCTTAAATATAATAATAATAATAATAATGATAATAGTAATCATGATAATAACAATAATAATAATAATAATAATAACAATAATAATAACAATAATAATAATAATAATAATAATAATAATAATAACAATAATAATAATAATAATGATAGTGATAATGATAATGATAATGATAATAATAATAATAATAATAATAATAATAACAATAATAATAATAATAATGATAATAATAAAAAATAATAAACGGTTTATTGAAAACGTGGCAGTCGAAGGCTGAAAATATACATATTAAGACTGTGTGTGTGTGTGTGTGTGTGTGTGTGTGTGTATTCACTTGGTCTTTGGTCCTTGGATCACGTGTTGGACTCGTGATCGACAGCTATTTCCCTCCTGGAAGAGAGCTCAGAGCTCGTAGGTCCGATCTATGGGTAATGCTATGACCTTGCACACACACACACACCCAACTCCCCGCCCACGAGAGTTGGAGTAACACCCCTCAGCGCTGCGATACTGATATTATTTCAGCCCCGGGCGAGGATCGAACCCGGACCTCCGTAGTGGCAGGCCAGAGCTCTAACCACAGCGCCATGAGTGTGTGTGTGTGTGTGTGTGTGTGTGTGTGTGTGTGTGTGTGTGTGTGTGTGTGTGTGTGTGTGTGTGTGTGTGTAAAACGTGTAATACCTTGTTTTAGTGAAGGGTCTCACAATGATTCCGCCATAGGAACCACGGCAGAATTTTCTGGAATGAAGAGTCTTGTAATTTACATATTCCTGTAATTGTTTTCTGTGTGGGAATGCCTCCACTGCAGTTTACTAATTACCAGTGTCTTCTAATACACTGCACGCACTGATGGCACATTCACTCTTGGGAGTGCCTTGCAGGCCAAGACCGAGTTGCAAATTGCACATTTCTATAACAACTTACTCGAGGATGTTTATTCGAGGCGAAATGAGAAGGAAACGTCTCGTGCTCGGTTCCTGGCGACGCTACGCTTCATTCATTCCCAAACACACGTAATGGACACAACCCCTCTTCCCCGGTTTTTTTTTTTCTATTTTTTTTTTTTTTTTTTCTTCGGGGCGCAAATGAGTTGAACGCTGTGCTCGCGCCACCGCCCAGTAGAAAATAGTTGTGATCCTGGTCTATCCACCTATCAACTGTGACCTCTGTGTATAGTGCAATCATTCCCCCCCCCCACACACACACACCCGTCCACGCCACACCTTTATACATTCTTATTCTGGAGGCGATAAATCTAAAAGTCCCTAAGTAAACAAAAGATCTAAGTTACACTGACGCGCCACAGAAATGTCCAAATACGCCTAGATAACGTTTTCAACATTAGACTGCATTCAAACGCGAGTCTCTCGGTACCCTGCTATATATTTTCGATGGAAATAGAGGGAGAGTAGACAGGTAGGTAGACACAGAAAGAGGTGGAGGGATGGAGAGGGGGAAGCAATTGAAGCAAGAGGATCAACAATAGGGTGTGGAAGAAGAGGAGCTTTACTAATACCGTACCTGGTGGAGAAGTTTAATGAGGCACCAGAACTGACAGGGTGTCTGGGGAAAAAGGTGAGAAAAGAATATACGCGTCATATATATATATATATATATATATATGTGTGTGTGTGTGTGTGTGTGTGTGTGTGTGTGTGTGTGTGTGTGTGTGTGTGTGTGTGTGTGTGTGTGTGTGTGTGTGTGTGTGTGTGTGTTTGTTTACCTAGTTGTATTTACCTAGTTGTATTTTACGGGAAGGGGAGTTATGCTCGTGGTGTTCCGTCTTCATATCTCATTTTAAGTAAACTATTTTTAGATTCATGTATTGTTTTTGTACACACCATTTTCTCATCTAACTTGTTCCAAATGTCTATTACTCTGTGGTGTGTGTGTGTGTGTGTGTGTGTGTGTGTGTGTGTGTGTGTGTGTGTGTGTGTGTGTGTGTGTGTGTGTGTGTGTGTGTGTGTGTGATTCTCCTTGGTCTTTGGATCACGTGTTGGACTCGTGCTCGACAGCTATTTCCCTCCCGGAAGAGAGCTCAGAGCTCGTATGACCGATCTATGGGTAATGCTATGACCTTACACGCACACACACAACTCCCCGCCCACGAGAGTTGGAGTAACGACTCAAAGCGCAGCGTGCGTGTGTGTGTGTGTGTGTGTGTGTGTGTGTGTGTGTGTGTGTGTGTGTGTGTGTGTGTGTGTGTGTGTGTGTGTGTATTCACTTGGTCTTTGGATCACGTGTTGGACTCGTGATCGACAGCTATTTCCCTCCTGGAAGAGAGCTCAGAGCTCGTAGGTCCGATCTATGGGTAATGCTATGGCCTTGCACACACACACACCCCCAACTCCCCGCCCACGAGAGTCAGAGTAACGACCCGAGGCACAGCGATACCGAAATAATTTCGGCCCTGGGCAGGATTCGAACTGGGTGCTGGGAGCATTTCTGCTTCCCATTTCAGCGCTCTACCAACTATGCCACCGAGTGTGTGTGTGTGTGTGTGTGTGTGTGTGTGTGTGTGTGTGTGTGTGTGTGTGTGTGTGTGTGTGTGTGTGTGTGTGTGTGTGTGTGTGTGAGTGTGTGTGTACATACACAACACTCATTCTCGTAAGCCCAAGTACATACCTACATGCAAGTAACTCTGAGGCGCCCTCTCAACCCACCAAGGGCCGCCTGGAGTCTTTGGCAGCCCAAGGGTTGCCGTCACTTTGAAATAAAAGGGTAACACGAGTTTGGGCGCCTATTAGATAAGAGCCTGCCCGGGAAACCACTGTGAGGTCAACACTAATAGGTAAGTGTACCAACACCCTGGGCTACCCCACGGAGCGTTTCAAGGCTCTGACGCTCAGACGCGCGCACACACACACACACACACACACACACACACACACACACACACACACACACACACACACACACACACACACATACACACATACATACACGCACATATACACAAACAAACTGGGCTTGCCCCTTGGCCCATTCCTCCGCAGGTGTAATCAGCACAACTAATAACGTTGTAATTAGGGAGGGAGGAAGCGAGAGTGGGAGGGAAGGAGAAGGACTTCATTCCGTAGGTCGACGTTGCCCTCGACCCCCAGGAGTCGGCCGCGCCTCTGCCCAAGACAAATGGGACGTTTCCAGATAGAAGGAGGAGGAGGGGAGGAGGAGGAAGAGGAGGTGGAAGAAAAGGAAGACCAGGAAGAAGATGAGGAGGAAGAGGGGGGGAGGAGGAGGAGGAGGAGGAGGAGGAAGAGGAGGAGGAGAAGGAGGAAGGACGTTCCCAGATGGAGAACAGGAGGACGAAGAACCTTACGCAGTTCGTGTCGGCGACAACAACAACTCGTTGTCGCCTCTCCTACCCTGAAGTCTATTCTTTATAACTTGGCAGAGGTCTAAATAAATAAATAAATAAAGTAGGTCAACTCGTGGAGTACAATTTTTTTTCAACATATACACATCAATACGACAAAGAACTATAATTCTCTGAAATCTGAACATGGCAAACCAACTATTCAGCATTTTTTCTCACAATTTGTATGCCGTTATTTCCTGCACTATCGAGGTGGTAGGACACGGGAGAGTATCGTCCTCCTCGCCCGCTATCGTTGTCCTCGACATTTTCCCGCCTTCTTAGGTCATGCAGCAAAGATGGTGGCACCCCACCTCCTCGCTTGCCATGGCGACAAAGCGATGCTACCAATTCATCCCTGTTGGAACCCCTCATACAGACTCCTCGCTTGCCATGGCGACAAAGCGATACTACCAATTCATCCCTGGTGGAACCCCTCAAACAGATTCCTCGCTTGCCATGGCGACAAAGCGATACTACCAATTCATCCCTGGTAAAACCTCTCACACAGACTCTTCGTTTTCCATAGCGACAAAGCGATACTACCAATTCATCACTGGTGGAACCTCTCACACAGACTCTTCGTTTTCCATAGCGACAAAGCGATACTACCAATTCATCACTGGTGGAACCTCTCACACAGACTCTTCGTTTTCCATAGCGACAAAGCGATACTACCAATTCATCCCTGTTGGAACCCCTCATACAGACTTCGTTTTCCATAGCGGCAAAGCGATACTACCAATTCATCCCTGGTGGAACCTCTCACACAGACTCTTCGTTTTCCATAGCGACAAAGCGATATTACCAATTCATCCCTGTTGGAACACCTCACACAGACTCTTCGTTTTCCATAGCGACAAAGCGATACTACCAATTCATCCCTGTTGGAACCCCTCATACAAACTCCCTTCCCGCCCCCACGCACATTTTCGCTCATTCGACATTCACCAACATTACTGACGACCATTTCCGCTAGGTCAAAACAAACGGGGTACTCTGTGCCGATCTCATATTCTGCTTAGCATTCCCAGCGCTGGTGTCAACATCTCACTCACCAGCCCAGTGATATACATTACAAGCTTGGTTTTTGTATGCTCCAGAAGATTTCAATCTGGGGTAAGGGTAAGGTCCCCCACACCCAAACACAGAAGTCTTTAAGCAGTTGGGGATCAATGCTGAGAAACATTCTCTTCATTAATGAGAGAGAGAAAGAGAGAGAGAGAGAGAGAGAGAGAGAGAGAGAGAGAGAGAGAGAGAGAGAGAGAGAGAGAGAGAGAGGTAGAGAGAAAGGGAGGAGGCAGGGAAGAAAGGAAAGAATGAGGGAGAAAAGGAGGGAGGGAAGGAGGGAGGAAAAAGGAGATAAAATCGCCCGGCGATTACCATAATCTAACTGATGCAGTGCCCCACGGCTCTGAGGTGGTTGAAGCAGCATACAACAGCCTTCATCAACCAGTCAATCCGTTGCCCCGGTTTTCATTGGCAGATGACCTGTATCCTGGTATTTTGCATTTCGCTCAAGTCATGAAATTCATGACCGTCTTCTCACCCTCAGACAGGACACCCAAAACCCAAAAAAACCTCAGAGCCTAAATATCATAATGAATGCTTTGCTAAACATAGGCTGATGCAATACTAAGTGTTGAAGGTCTATAGGGTTGGACGTTGCTCTTCATACACTGTAATGTAACCATTGAAACCCTCCAATGAGATCCAGCAGTGAGCGTCCTCCAAAGACCTCGCGTAAGGTCCTTGTAGCACAAATGTATAACATACAAGTATTGTACATCGGACTTTGATTATCCCCATTAACCCTCCGAACATGAAATCCATGACGGACACTAACCCCTGGCCCCGAAGAAAACGGCCAAGGCTCCCAGTTAAACCCAAATGTGACTAATTAACGAGCTTATGTGATTCTATCTGGAGGGAGTTTAGGGTATTGTAGTTATACATGGCGCTCTGTGCCTTCTGAGTGGTGGTTGCATCTGTGTCCACTGGAGTCTGTGGCCAGGCCGATTCAGTGCAGTTCAGTGCAGTTTCTTCTTGTCTTGTGAGATTCCTGTCAGGTTGATTTATAAGGGAGTTTGGCACACACATACATACAAACATGAAAAAGGCCTTCCCTCCTTATGAATAGGGTGTGGACGAATCAAAGCATACACGTACCCTACACCCATTCGTCATCGCTCCCATCTTAGCACCTTGTGGGTGAAGGGACATCCCAT
>NC_134805.1:20386162-20451162 GCF_046742065.1 Oratosquilla oratoria
CTCATCGGCCCTCAACACGTCACTTTTGGAAATGCGAGAGACTTTAAAATAATTCTTATTTTTCTTTATAGAATGCGCTACACCACACAATAGATCCTAAGACACCATCCTTGGTTGTATTTCTATATCGGGGGTTGATTATAAATAAACACCTACATACTCTCTCATCCCCCACCCCTTCCCTTCATCACAGCATCATCCATACACAGCCATTCTCCACTCACCCTTATTTTCCTATCGTCTCCCTTTCTTTCCCAATGCCCCCTTTACCCCATCCATCTAATAATAATACATATACCAACAGCTTTTTCCCCCTTACAACTATATCTATGCATTTATGTATTTTATTTATTATATTATAGTTTTTATTTATTCATTTATTTATCATTATGATTTCGCATCCGACCTAGATACGGACCAAAAGGTCTCCTGTCGGCATGCTCCGCCTTTGTAATCCTTTGTAAAATAGACATACAGATACAGACTGACAAATACATGAATCTTTTCTTTTCTTTAATCGCATTGTAAATGTTTCGAACAAACTACCTGTTCATGTAGTAAGTTCAAATACAATTGACAAAAAAACTAGGTCAATATAAAGAGTCAAACTCGTATTCTCACTTATTTTTCAGCATATTGAGTTCATACTTTTAAATCAAATTAGTTGTTCTAGACCGTTTACACACTTTCGATTCGCAACCAGCCCAATAAGGACCATAAATGTTGTTTGCATCTTTAGTTCTTTTGTTTACCTATATACATATACATAGATAAAAATAAAATAGATAACACGTACGTGAATAAATAATCATGTTGATAAATAAACGGAAGGGATTGAGAAGTGCTGCATTTGATATAGCTTAAACAACCCAGATTTGAAACAATTTATCTGACAATTTATTTTTCCAAAATAATTGCAAAACCCAATTTCAATTTCATCATATTAGATTTAGAGTTCCATTGAAAACATCTCGACACAATATTGAAAGGCTGTACTGAATTAAGGTAGCTACACTGTTAATAAATATACGGTATGGAACAAGAGGACAATTTTCAACACATCTGTTTTGAATATGGCGGTCACATTTTCAATCAAGAAACGGTATAAATAACCAGGATTTCTTTTCAGGGGGGTGAGGGGTACGCATTATTTTTGGTCTGATATCCGTGAACGTAAAACTTACATTTTTCAGTAAGCAAAACGCATGATACCGCTATCAAGACCGACCGCACATTTCCCGCGGTGGTAAGACCATAGTGGCCATATTGAACCACCTCTCACAAATTCACACAATACAAAAAAGAAAAAAAAATACATCAAATTTGCGCATTTCAGCATTGAATATATTTAGACAAATCTATTCAAAACATAACATATTTGCAAACATTATCAATCGTGGTTTCTCGAAGTAAAAGAAAAAATATTATTTCAGATATTGCCATTTCACAAACTACTGTGGTTTATCCCATTATTCGTGAAGGCAGTTCCCGTTCTAGGCATATTTACCTTGTTTAATGCAAAAAAAAAAGTAGCATATTCTCATGCACTGAGCAAAATCTATGGAAATATCATTACTGATGGTAAATGTGACGTATGGCCTACACAGCAAACTTTGCAATTTTGCTACTACAGCACGACATTATGTCACTAGTTTTATATTGTACTCTGAATATCACAACAATTATCTATATAAGATCAACAAATTGCACCTATTCAAAAAGAGGTACAGCAAAATCGCTATTAATTTGTACTTGGCAGATTTCTAGAAAAACGTTGTAACGCATTGGATATTTTAGTTTTAAATTTTATTTACTTACGATATGGATAATATAAATATCAGGGCAAGTGACAAGTTTGTTTTTAAGTAACTACCGTGTATCCATTTGCAAAGTAAAGGAGTAATTAGGTATAACAAAATAATTACCTCGCGTCTACTAGGTAACCTTAATATAATAACTTATTTAGGCTCTGGGATATATTGCTTACCTATAACTTGTTATTTAACCATTTCTGTAGGAATTCTTGTGTCCATAGACCACACAAAGCACTGTGTCAAATAAATTACAGGCGATGTCTGGTAATAACAAATAAAATGTTCGCCACGTTCAACAGCGCCGCCACGACCCTTAGTGGCGGACTCGTGAACTAAATAGTAAATACAAGAAGAGTATGGCCCCATTTAATGTTGCCATACAGATAGCATTGCATAAATGCACATCAAACAATATATAAAGGAGATGCATACATATTACATGACATAGTAATATTACAAAGACGTTGCATTGATCCACAACACGCTATGGTACAATATCAGTTTACAGTTATCTACAAATTGCATATATAAATTGGCAAGAATTAAGTTTCGTGACACGCGAAAACTACAAAATTCCTGACATGTATAACACGGTTTTGGGGTTCACACATTATATAGGCGCAAAGATTACGCGAAAAACTAATGAACCAGATATAGAGCATTTACGAAAGGTATCTCAATTCTTGAGAGAGGCGTTCCTTTTGTTGGGATGTTCCTAAACAAAAGGATTTGAAGGTAAATGGTGGTAATTGTAATTGTGTTCGTATGTTCTGTGTCATAACCCAACCAGCTAATTCCAAATCGTCTTTTAAAAATAAATAGAAATAAATAAATATATATATAAATAAATGAATAAAAAATAAACAATCCGAACACCATGGATTCCGTTTCACTGGGGTAGCCAGGACTGAATTCATTGCAAGTGCTCACAAACACACAAAGAGCCACACTCACAAACACACATCCAAACGTAAAAAGAGCCTTACACGAACAAACTTATAAGCACGCAAACAGGCACATTCTCAAACACACGTTCTAACATAAGACCCACACACACGAAAAAACCTACAAGCTCACGGTTGCATGCCACCGGGACGCCGCGCCGGGGTGTCCATAGACTGTACACCTGTCTACCGGGACGCTGGGGCAACTCCTGGCCACCTGCCTACCGGGACGCTGGGGTGACCAAGGATTGGTCGCCTGCCTTCCGGGACGCTGGGGTGGCCAAGACTACATTCATTGCAAGTGTTCACAAGCACGCAAAGACTCCACTCAAAAGCACACTGTTGCCTGCCACAGGGACGCCGGGGTGACCAGAGACTGATCACCTGCCTACCGGGACGCTGGGGCAACTCCTGGCCACCTGCCTACCGGAACGCTGGGGTGACCAAATACTGGGTGCCTGCCTTCCGGGACGCTGGGGTGGCCAAGACTAGATTTGAAAACGAAGAGCAGTTATATCAATTCCAATAGGAGATTGTTTACAAATATTTGACTACAGTCAGCGCAAGGAGAAATGACCGCTAAGGCGGGGCTAGGAGATTTCCCGGTGTTGCCACAGATGGGCATCCATGGCGAGAACGTGCGTGTGGATGCAATGTTTTCTGAATGCAGTGTGAGGGGGGCGGGGCCAGAGATTAGATGTAGCGGCAACGTCGCTCTCTCTTGTCCATATGCCATGTCTAGACTCGAAGAAACGAAACCTTTGTATAGAAAACATTGCTTTGATTTTTACCTCAGTGGTGGTGTGTGACAAAAAATTATAATATAATAATATGTGGCAACATTATAAAATTATAAAATAGAATTATAAAATAAAATAAAATTATAAAATAATTATATGTGGCACCACAGGGGAACTCCCAGTGCTCCGCCCTAACGGCCATTTCTCAGTGCAACGGGTATAGAAATGTCCCCTTTGAATACATAAATGCGTGACCAAAATATGAATAGCATGTCGCCACAGGGCAAGCTTTATTCTGCCGAATCATTTTTCATTTATCTGTTTTATTTATCTATCTATTTATTTATTTATTCATTTATTTATTTAGTTATTTATCTAATTATTTATTTATTTGTTTGTTTATGTATTTATTTATCTATTCATTTATTTATTCATTTATTTATTTATTCCTTTATTTATCTATTTATTTGTCTATTTATCTATTTATTTATTCATCTATTTATTTATCTATTTATTGATTTATTTATCTATTTTTGCCGTTAACCAGAGCAGACTTTCTAAAGGTGTCATACTACTGAAAGTGGGGACACACACACACGAACACACAGAGTGTCTTAGTCTCAGAGCTGAATAGAATCGTATGGGACTAAACGCTACGAAATCCATAGAAGGAAGACGATTCGGCTCAGAGTCGAGGTGAGTCGTGAGAAGCTGATCCTTGCCGTACTTTGGGGATTTAACCAACCCGATGCCGCCACGCGATTTTATTCAGGAGCGGGGGGGATTTGAGCTGAAGGTGTTGTGCTTTAGGGGTTTAATTCTTACGCCAAATGAGTTAAATAATCTGAAGGAAAACCGGACGCAGGCGGATTTAGATGTGCAAAGTCATGCCTCTTCTTACGTGAAGATGGAAAAGGAAGCTCGAGATCATTTCCTGGGTAGACACTTGTATGGCGGAGCGCACGACTGAGGCAGTTTGTGCCTGTGTCTTCAGGAAGCCCGGCAAACGAAATGACTCGACCCAGTATCGATGACAGCGTTAAGATCTGACCTTTTTTGTATTCCGTGGGTTACGGGCCCGCCGACGTTGGAAAACCCGAAATGAAAATAAAATAAAAACAGGCGATTTTTTTTTCTGCCGAACTGTTCAAAGTAAACAAGAATAGAAAAAAAAACGCTGTAAGCATACTGTTTGCACAAAAAATGCAAAGCTTGGTACATACAGTAGCTTGTGTGCTCATCAGTCTGGCCAGTGAGAAGGTATAAATAAAACAAAACTGAATATATATATATATATATATATTATATATATATATATATATATATATATATATATATACAGTATATATATATGTAATTTATATACACATGTATTTCCTCCGATCTAACAACATGGGCTCCTCAAAGCTTTATGTAAATAAATGTATTGGGAGATTTATTTATTTTATTTATTTATTTATTTATTTATCTATTTATTTGTCTATTTATTTATTTATTTATTTATCATTTTTTTTTTTTTTTTTTTTTGCTCTCCGACCTAAGGGGAAGGATCCATGGTGCCCTATCCCCAACCCCCACCCCCCCAAAAAAAAAATCCGGCAGGAGAAAAAGTTGGAGACCGTTTTCAACTCTGATGAGCGACATGGCTTTTACCTGCGGACGAAGCCGGCATCTTTGCCCTGCGTGTTCGAGGAGCCAGGGCAAGTAGGAGTATCCAAAGACATCACAGTGGTGAGGGTTGGGGGTGCCATTAGATTTACGAAATATAATTTTTTTAGAGAGAGAAAATGAGAAAACATCGTTCACTGGGACCTCCTCACCCTCACAACGGACGAAATGGAAGATCCAGATCTGAGAGTCCTCCCCACACACCAACGCCATCACCACCGAGGTTTAATGAAAATGCATATAATACTATTAACACTATGGACGTGGGTGTGTGTACAGAGTGGGGTGACAATGCCACACTGCCACCAAGATTCAATTTTGCCCCCTGGTGAGGAAAGCAGGATTCTTTTTGTTGTTCTTTGAGTTGCGGGTGAAGGAAGGAGAGTGGAGGGTGTAGCGTCGCCAACTTATCAGACATGACGTAATCGTATGTAGGTTAAACCAAATCTCTTTGTTTTATCGACATATTTCCGTGGCTAAACTATTCATCCAATGGCGCAGATAGTCGCTCTGGAAAGAAAAGAACGAAGATGACACAAAGGTTGTCTGTCCATATTACTGAAAATGTCCTCTTGGTCGATATGACGTCACGTCGTCCAAAAAAGTTCGGTGATTCCCAAGGGTCCGGATGTGGTGACGTCATTCACTCACACACACACACACACACACACACACACACACACACACACACACACACACACACACACACACACACACACACACACACACACACACACACACACACACACACACACACACACACACACACACACACACACACACACACACACACACACACACACACACAACTAGGTAAAACTAGGTAAATACACGTGCACGACGCGGTTGAGTTTAATGTGTACGTGTGTATAATACCTCCCTGTTGGTATTTTATGCGAAACCTTTGTCGTGCAAGTGTTTCTGCTGCTGTTGTTGTTGTTGTTTTTGTTGTTGTTGTTATTGTTGTTGTTGTTGTTGTTGTTGTTGCATTTGTACGTTTTCTGTCTGTTTAGACGTTTGTGCAAATGTATGCCGTGTGTGTGTGTGTGTGTGTGTGTGTGTGTGTGTGTGTGTGTGTGTGTGTGTGTGTGTGTGTGTGTGTGTGTGTGTGTGATTAACCATGGTCTTGGATCACGTGTTGGATTCGTGATCGACAGCTATTTCCCTCCCTGAAGAAAGCTCAGAGCTCATATATGACCGATCTATGGGTAATGATGTAACCTTACATGCACATATACACCCAACTCCCCGCCCTTGAGAGTTTGAGTAACGACTCGCAGCGCAGCGATACTGAAATTATTTCAGCCCTGAGCGGGATTCGAACCAGGACCGCCGTAGTGGCGATCGCGAACGCTACCACTGCGCCATCGCGCGCGCGGCGTGTGTGTGCGTGTGTGTGTGTGTGTGTGTGTGTGTGTGTGTGTGTGTGTGTGTGTGTGTGTGTGTGTGTGTGTGTGTGTGTGTGTGTGTGTGTGTGTGTGTGTGTGTGTGTGTGTGTGTGTGTGTGTGTGTGTGTGTGTGTGTGTGTGTGTGTGTGTGTGTGTGTGCGCGCGCGCGTACATGTTTTTCATGAGTGTGTGTGTGCGTGTGTGAGCGTACATGCTTTTTATGAGTGATTGTGTGTGTGTGTGGCCTTGCATATGAGTGTGTGTACCTGGTTTGTGACTGAACTTCATGAGGATCTCTCTGTGCTTTGCGGTGACAAGGATGCCTGTGACTGTGACCCCTTTAAGCTGAATAAAATCGCCAGGCGCCGGTCGTGGCAGGAGGCACGAGAGGTTAGACCAGACCTGGTGAAACTCCCTTTCTTCCGATAGCGCCCCTTAGCAAAACAAAAGAAGAAGAAACAAATTATAAGAAACCTATGGTTCTGTTCACACTTGGCGGTTCAATTACAATGTTAAGTCAGTGGAGGCGTTCACACACCCTCGTAGTTTTTCCGTGACTATGCGGTACTACCACGGTTTCTGCGCGGTTCAAACCGCTAGTGTGAACAGGTTGTTGTTAATGAGAGCTTAGAAGATCGATAGCGCCAAGTGGGATGCAAGTAATTTTTTCAGTATCCATGACTTGTGTTATTTTTACTTACACACACACACACACACACACACACACACACACACACACACACACACACACACACACACACACACACACACACACACACACACACACACACACACACACACACACACACACACACACACGATTTTGAGAACAAACTGGATGTGGAGAGATACGAAAACGGGTCACTACGAGCATAGCTCTCGCCCCGTAAAATACAACTAGGTAAACACACACACACACACACACACACACACACACACACACACACACACACACACACACACACACACACACACACACACACACACACACACACACACACACACACACACACACATATATATATATATATATATTTTTTTTTATGGAAGAAAGTATACGCTGGACTCGACGTTCGTCCAGCGTACACTTTCTTCCATAAAAATGGTTCCTGGACTCCAGCTATTTTCGAATATATATATATATATATATATATATATATATATATATATATATATATATATATTCATTCTTATTCCATTCTTACTTCATCTCCAGTAGTAGGCATTACTACCTGTCAGCGGTATCAGCATGTTCCTCCATCTGGCTCTATCTTGGAAGACCCCATACTTCCTCCCTCAGAGTTTCGATGTTAGGCAAGTCATGTCTGCCGAGGGCTTCTTCAACAGTTTCTTCCCTCCCATCGCTTTCTCGGTCTCCCTCGTCGTCTTCTTCCGCTCGGCCTTTACCCCCAGCATGTCCTTGCAACTCTATCTTCTTCCATTACTTCTAAAAGTCTTAGACATCTTAGTTAGGAAACATCTGTTTTGCATAGCATGGAGCAGACACCCCCCCAACTCCCCGCCCACAATACTGAAATTATTTCAGTCCTGGGCGGGATCCGATCCCGGACCGCTGTAGTGGCAGGCGAGAACTCTAACCACTGCGCCACGAGGTTGTGTGTGTGCATGTGTTTGTGTGTGTGTGTTTGTGTGTATGTGTGCGTGCATGCGCGTGTGTGTATGCGCGTGTATGTGTGTGAATGGGTTTGTATGTGTGCGCCCGTATATACGTACTGGTATGTGCGTGTGTTCGTGTGTGTGTGTGTGTGTGTATTTACCTAGTTGTATTTTACGGGAAGGGGAGCTATGCTCGTGGTGTCCCGTCTTCATATCTCGTTTTATCTAGACTGTTTTTAAATTCGTGTATCGTATTTGCACATTGTGTGTGTGTGTGTTTGTGTGTGTGTGTGTGTGTGTGTGTGTGTGTGTGTGTGTGTGTGTGTGTGTGTGTGTGTGTGTGTGTGTGTGTGTGTGTGTGTGTGTGTGTGTGTGTGTGTGTGTGTGTGTGTGTGTGTGTGTGTGTGTGTGTGTGTGTGTGTGTGTGTGTGTGTGTGTGTGTGTATGTGCGCGCGCGCGCGAGGAGGCAAGTAATATCGTTTGTTGACACCCCTAAAATCATCTGGGGCCACAAATTCTCACATTTATAATTTTCTATGCATTTCTGACTTCATTTGATATTCGCGAAGCAAATTAGATTCTTCTGCGAGATCAAACTGACATATCTCATGTAGCCTATATTTTGTGTCCTCATCTACGAAGAAATTTTTGTTTTACATTGTATGACGTATTGCTCTCAACCAAGTTTTTACTTAATGACGTCACCTTCAGCCACAAGGGAGTTTTATGAGGCTGTATGACGCCACATGCACCCTGAAGTGGAATCTTTATTCGTTGTATAACATTGTAATCCACAAGAAAATATAATTCGCATTCTTTGATGCTATTTCCATCTTCGAGGAAAGTTAATTCACAATCTATTACGTCAGTGTTCTTTTCAGCATCATAATTAGTGACCCTAGGTCACCAGGCGAAAGATCATTATGCATCTAGGTCCTGACCCTGACCCGCTCCCGACAGACAACTAAGAGCAAACAGGTCGCCAGGAAGCCATGGATGGTAATCCCAGCAGAATTCTTACACGCACACATGCACACACACACACACACACACACACACACACACACACACACACACACACACACACACACACACACACACACACACACACACACCAGTATGACAACTGGATTATATGAGAATTGTGAAAAAGCAAATGGATTAAAAATGTAGTGGACCCAGAGATTGTGGGAGACAAAGACTTTGGATTCAGAAATGAAATATCATGTATCAGAAATCTGGTAAGCTTTAATTTAAGGCAGGGAGATGGACTGCAAGAAAGAGGTAAGCGGACAATGTGTATCTAAATCTGGAGGAAGTCTCTGACAAGGTGCCACACAAACGGCTTTTGTGGATATCAATGGCCTTCAGAGGACTTGACTGAAACCTGGAATGGATTAGAAACTTCCCGAACAATGAGAACAATCGTAAGGGACGGGACATCAATGTGGATGGAGGAGAATTAAACTGAGGTGTTCCTCAAGAATAATTATTGATACTTTTGTTTTATGTAAATGGCCTAATGGGAGGAACGACAAATTGTATTAACTTGTTTGCAGACGAAACAATTATCGTAAAAAGTATAGAGGATGAGGAAGATTGCAAAGTGTTGCAGGAAGATTTTGACAGAATTTACAGGAAGAGTCAAATATGAAAAATAAATTGCGAAGCTTTAGAAACGGGCGGAAGTACAAGGAAACCATAAAGGATTCGAACTAGCAGTGGAGCTATCCGCAACATAAATGAATGAAGGGAATTATCAAGTGGATGAATAATGAATGAATTCATAGTTGAATAGGCGGACAAATGGCTAAGCAAGATCACCCAAGATCATAAACGGTTAATGAAAACATATTCTCCTTTTCTAATTGCAATTATACTTCGCTGCAATGTCGTTTTACAAGCTGATGCAAAAAATGTCTCGAACATTTTTTTTCTCCCACATCACAGGTACGACATAAGGTCTGACGACCTTGTTACAAAAGTAGCACTGAAAGGTTGAACGAAAGGACTCGGTGATCAATATTATTTAATATATCAAAAAAGCAACAATATGAACCCACTCGGATCCAGCGTGTAAGACATGGAAACATACATAGAAATGCGGGAGCCGATGTACACATTGATGCCACGCACATGGAGCCATTATTAATCAAAACTGTGTACACCAGTCGACATGTGCACATAGTGGGAGCGAGTGTACACATGACGAAGCGTGTACGTTAGGTGACCTGAACGTGTGCTTGTGAAAAGGAATACAATGACGTCATGTCTGCGCGCAGTCACTCGCATGCGCGCAGATTATGTAAATAATGTACACAAAAGAATTAACTCTGTAGGAAATTTACAGAGGAATGGGATATTATCGGGGCAGCGAATTATACACAGATAATGGGGACATTCAATAAAATATGAATAATGAATTGTGAATTCATTTTCCGGAGAAACTAAGAGGCCTCAAGACTCATACATGCACACATAGAATGCGCTACTCCAGGTTATGTGCATGTGTACAAATGTATATAGATATATATATATATATATATATATATATATATATATATACACACATGTGTGTTATTCACCTTTGTCTTTGGAACACGTGTTGGACTCGTGGCCGACAGCTATTTCCCTCCCAGAAGAGAGCTCAGAGCTCGTATGACCGATCTATGGGTAATGCCGTGTGTGTATGCGTATGTGTGTGTGTATGTATGTATATATTCACACGTGACAGGAACAGGAGCACGCGAATCTGACGCACATGTATGAACCCAGTGTATCCACGGACGTGTAGCATGGAAGCAGGCTTAGGTACAAAATAATAGAATACAGAGTATACAAAACGCAGAAACACGTTGTGTACATACCCGCATACGTACACACACACACACATGTAATGTATGTACTATATATATATATGTGTGTGTTTGTGTGTGGTGTGTGTGTGTGTGTGTGTGTGTGTGTGTGTGTGTGTGTGTGTGTGTGTGTGTGTGTGTGTGTGTGTGTGTGTGTGTGTGTGTGTGTGTGTGTGTGTGTGTGTGTGTGTGTGTGTGTGTGTGTGTGTGCAATATGTATGTATATTGTTAAGACAGACACGACATTCAGGCAATTTAATAACATTGGAGTTCTATTCTGACTACTTGTCCCCGATGTTGCGTGGTGCACAATCCAGCTCTCTGATTTTTGTACTTTGTCCAGACCTTTTACCGGTTCCAGTACCGGCTGTCAGGACATTCCTCCTCTTCCTTCTCCTTCGGAGGAAACCGCGAAGACCCGGCCTCTACTCCGTCAGGCTCTGAGGACCGGAGGACGACTTCAGGGGTTGGGTCGCGACCTCTCACGACCTCTCGCGGCCGCCCGATTGAACGTTCACTTTCACGGGAAAGGAGTGTCGCGGGTTTTTGTCCGTTCGGTTGACACGAAACAAGACTTTGTTTTTTTAGAACGTTAAGTACTGAATGCATCGGAAACATCACCGATGATCTCTTAGAAATGCGTAATTGTTCATTTCAGGGATTGATATCGTTTCATATCCAGGCATGAAATGAATGTATGCCTTTGTACATATACTCAAACATGCACACATATTTCTATATACATATATGCATAATCATATATGTATATATATGTAATTATCCATTTTTCAGTTACCAAATGTGTCGCTGTGTTTCCAGTTTGAATGTTGGTTTTCCTTACTTTCCTTCCTTCCGGGCACAGATTTTGTCACTTCACTTCCGAAGTCGTCATCAGTTCTAAACATGATGAACGAATGGAAACGGCTCCATTTCCACGAGCGAGTCCCGGGTTAGCCACTTCCACCCCCACGAGTCCGTGGAAGAGCGAGTCCCTTTCACACATCGACGTCCGCGCCGTCATCGCCTTCTTCGACGACGACACACTCGAAGGGGCTGCCGACGACGGGACACCGACCCCACTCGACACTGATGTGGTAACGCTCGGGTTTGACCACCCGGTAGTGGACCTCGAAGATCCCTGGGTGGCCCTTGAGGGTGTAGACGAGTGTCTCAAGGACCAGGCCCTCCTCGGGGCCTGTGACGGTCACTGTCATCTGGAAGGAGAGGAATTTCTTCAGTTAGTGAATGTCATTGTGGCGTCACGTAAAAGGTTAATAAAATCCTTTAACGCCAGGCAGAGAAGCCTTACCGACTGATTTAGCAGATGCAAAGAAACGGGTTTAATCCTGTACACAGCAAAGAATGCTCATATACCTGAATGAAATCGTCTGGTGATAATCAAGGAAGACAAGTCAAGATACACTGATCAATAGATTCATGTAGTTTACAGATAAGAAAAAACTTGGAAGGGAAAGGAACGTGATGTTTAGAAGGCTCATATTCATTGCATAAGCATGGCATATTGAACCCTATCACCCTTGACTGACGCCGACGACAGATGAAACTTTATGTAGTCGCGCCGTACTAATCTGTTTACTTCGGCAACTCTCCTTCCCCACATCGTCCCTCCCCAGTCCACCATCGCCGTCCCTCGTTACCACCACCACCTGCCGAAGTTAGAGAAGATTTCCCTCTTTTATTGTTTCGTTTACAGCTTTCGATTCCTGAAACTTATGGGAAAGCCCCGAAATCACTGTTTTCATCCTGCAGTCCTGAGTGTTGTTGGCAAGTTTGTAGTCTTGGATCTATTGCTTCGCTCTTTATCATAAACTGGAAAAGGAGAGGGGGGAGTAAAACACAAGAAGAAAAGGAAAATGAAGATAGAAAAGGGATTGGGAAAGAGAAATGGTGTCATAGAACTGATGAAGAATTGAAGGTGGAAGGCGTAAACAAAGGAGTAAGGTGAACTCAAAAGAGAGGAGAAGGAGGAGAAAGTATGCGGATGGAGATTGTCAGAAGAAAGGGGTAATTAAAGAGAAGGTAGGACCAATGAGTGATTTAGTTTCTGAGTCTTGGGCACTGGGTTGGAATGAATATATATATTTATGTGAATATAAATTAATCAAACGCGTGCCGTGCTAAGGGGTGACCATAGTCTTGACCTGTACTTGACGGTCACGAGTCTTTAAGGGGACACTCCACGTGTTGGCTACAGAACACTACAGGTGTCATCGCGGGCCCTCTCTGGATCATTCCTCTGACCCACTTGTCCCCATCTGGAACGCATGGGTTCTCTTTTGGGCTGAGCCCTGGGGCACCCAGAGATCCCCACCCCCCACCCTTTTAATCCGCTCCTAAAGAAAGAGAGAGAAAGAGAGAGATAAGACAGTGTGCTATGCACGAGGATCATCTGACCGAGAAAGGTGCGGATGGTAGAAGACATGGATGACCAAAAGCTCACCTCCCCCTGGGTCGACCCGCCGGTGTCCACCATGAAGCGATTCATGACACCAACTCGGCCGTTGTAGAGTCCGGGCCCAAAGACTCGGATGAGCTTGGCACCCTCCTTCTCCCAGGGCTCCAGGTCTTCCATCTTAATATCCTCCACGTTTTCGTTCTCGACCCGCACGACCTGCTCACTCGAGATCTCCGCCGTAAACGACACATCGTCGTCGTCGGCAAGTGACGCGTTGTCGGTAACGGACTCGTAATCGTCGTCATCGTGGTGTTGCATCGTCGTCGAACTGGTCGTGGTCATGACCGAGTGCTGATTGACGTAAGAAATCGTTTGGTCGTTGAAAGTGAATTCTTTGGCTTTCATCGTCCGATCGTGGCTGTTCACCATGAGATCGTACAGTGTGTCCACCGAGGCTGAGATGTTGTCACTGCTGTAGAAGCTTCGCTCTTCGCGGTAGTTCAATGCGACGGAATCGAAGCGTACGGGTTCCTGGTCGTCCATGCCACTGCCTTCCATGCGACGCAGATCCTGCAGGGTAATCAACTCGTCCCAATCCGAGGAGTAGTAAGGAGAGTCCGGCATGGAGGAAGAACGGGAGACACTCTGGAGAAGAGAACAAAACAGAATGTGGGGGAAAAATATAAGGAAATTTTAGGGAAATATGATGGCTTCACAGTGTGTAAGAGCAAATGCCGAAAAGTATCATAAAAACAGATGTTTGTGTGTACTTACCAAAAGCACACATATACACACACACACACACAAACACACATACACAGTGGCATTAATGATGACCCTGATTATGACTCTGTAGTAACTTACCTTCTGTATCCGTGTTTTACTGAGGAAGACGCGGTGGTCAATATCGGCGAGTTCATCGTTGGAGTGGCCGTTGTCTGAGTGGGCCGGGTACGCGGACGGAAGAGCCTTGGTCCTCTCCAGGTCCTTCAGGGACTCGATCAGGGGTGTGCTGTTGCAAAGACCGAACCTGCCGGGGCTGAAGAATCCGCCAAATGACCCACGTCTCTTCCCGCTAAAGATCCCGAAAACAGGGTTAGATCTCTGATGGCGTGAAAGGCGTTCAGATCTGAAACCTAGTTCTCCGTCATACCAGCCTGAACTTCGGGAGTCTAGGTTTTCCGGTTCGCTGTGCCGCGATTCGTCGTCAGAGGTCGGGCGAGACAGAGAGCGACTTCGGGTGGATCCTCCACCCTTCCCTCGTCGTCGGCGCAGTATACGGCGCTTCATTCGAGGCAATTCGTGAATTTCGTACGCGTGACGGGAGGTCTTGCGTTTTAGAGGATTCAGGATCAAGTCGTCGGCCGAAACTTGGACTCCCTGGTCACAGGAGACGTTTGAGACGTTTCCGTCGAGATCATAGCTTTGGCTGTCGCACACATTAAAGTCGGAGTCATAAAGTCCGTCGGTTGAGTCGCTCTGACACCCCTTGTCCACCATGGAAGCCGGTAATGGAGTGTCCAACCGGTTTTCGTAATCAAGGTCATCGTCCGTCTGGCAACCTTGCTCGTTCTGGAGAAGGTGATCTTCTATCTCGTTGGTCACTTCCACTGTCAACACCTCGTCGTTCTCGTCACTGTTGTATGAGAAGCTTATGTCATGAATTTCCTTGCTATTTCTCTTGATTCGGTTTCGGTGGACTGGAGACGTAGGCTCGATGACTTTCACGGGAATCTCTTCTTGGTGCAATCTCTCAGGCGTCCCTTTGGACGACAGTTCCGGTTCCGTCTCTCCGGAGATGGTCTTCTTATCGTCACCCCCTTCGAAGAAGTTCTTGGCCACCGCGAAGTTCTTCTTGTACTGCTTGAAGTAATGACCTATTTCCGAGGTCAGATCCATGTCAGTCTGCGTCTCAAGGATATTTTCGTTGTAGTATTTGACGGTTCGTTTGTATGGGGACTTTGAGGGACTACTTGAGCATGAGCTATGCGGTGAGGTGGCGCTGGCCACCGTCAGGTTCTTGTAACCCAAAGGTGCCATGCGCAGAGGCAGTGCCCCCATCAGAGGCCGCTGTGGTTCGGATATAGGGGTTTCCATCTGCGATTCATCGAAGTCTCCATCTAGTTGAAAGGCAAAGAAAATAATTAGAAACTAACCCAGTGCTTGCGTTTGTTTATAACAGCCTTGAAGATCATCTGGGGAGCAAGGGGTTGGAACACCAGTTTAATCATTAATTTAATAGATTAGAACACTGATACATTTTGCTTTAGTATATTCAATATCTTTCAAGGCACAGTACGTGAGACTCCTGATGCCTTAGTGTTATGCCAGTTAAACCATGGTTTGTAAATAGTGAAGCATTCACTACCTGTAATTACGTAGTTCATAATATTGTTGGACAACTACACACTCAGAAAAAATCTGATATCTCTCTGGTAAGTAGCGCATTACTCAAATAACTATTTATAGAACTTTTGAATCTTAAAGCCTAAACTCAATATGGATTTCTAGCTGAACTTATGGAAAGAGCAATACTTTTTGAAAAGGATCAAAGTTGATCTTGCGGTTTGAAGCGTACATGGTTGAGTTTTGTGTGTAACTAACATAGTTCACTGCTACTTGAGGTGCCGTGACAATGCAATGAATGGCGTGGTCTAATAACGCGTTAAACGGAGGGTCGATTGTACAGTACTTATACTCGCAAGTTATTTTACATTTTATCATAATATGGTGTAATGAAATGCAGCTGTCATGATAACAAACTCATATATCATTGGCACCGTATCGGAAGTGTGATATAGTTGAATGTGGTAAAAAAAAAATTGTCAGAGTAGGTAAGTAATGCGTACTGAATTCAAATCACAGATTATATTGTACTGAATTTAACGTTCTATGTAATGAAGTATTATGCAACATGTTCTTATTACATGTGTTTTTATGCACTGCATTGTTGGAAAGTACAATTCTCCCTAGTTCAAACTGGTAACAAACAACTATTGTGAAATGTGCGGAATATTGTGTAAGACATCATGTTCAAAGACAAATGATGCAGAAAATACGTTGTGGATATTCAATAGTGCAAAACAAGAACAAATCATCCAATTGTATTATCAGCATGAAAGCCATTATTTATTCTTTTTCTCGCCAAAACAAGACGGCACGGAGATTTTACGCCTAGGAAATGACGTTTGAACAGTGGAAATAACACTGGAACACTATTTTTCCACACAGCAGTTATCCTTTTGTTATGAAGGTGTTCAGAGCGGTACACATGCTTAGTAATAATTCTAGGATTTTTTGGGGGTAGTGTTAAGGAGAGTGTTTGGTTTGTCATATAATTAAGTGGAATTTTCACACCTTTGGGGGTGGAGGGTGCGGGTGGGGTGTGTGGGGAATGCTCAGTGCGTTAGAATCGACGGCATAAAGACAAGATCAACCGTCCCGTAACGTACAGGTATGTGTGACAATTTTTCTTCCGTGATGTATACCCCAATCTCAACTGATTTAATTTTCTACATTGAGAAGATTGGAGACTTATGCCGACCCCAAGACTACAGGGAGGAGCACGAAGAAGGATGGCAAAGTCCAGGAAAATAAAATTATGTACTATAGGAACTTTTTGGGGGGAACTGTTAATTATGGTATGGAAATACCAATAAATTTCTATAGATATGTATGGGGTGGGAGTGTATTGTGATATGGTTAGTTTTATGTGATGGAAGATAAGTGGTTTGTCCAGTGATTGCATTATATTTGTAAGGGAAAAGGATGTAGATACGAAGCGTGCGGTCGGTCTGATTCACGTGGTTCATGGCGGGAAGTCTGGTGAATAAAAACATTCACGGGCATGGGATTGTAACATTGGTTATTAGCGGTGTCATTGTGTATCATTATATCTTAAAATAATATACTATATTATTATTTTTGGGGGGAGAGGGGTTGTTAAAAAAGAAAGGCAATGTGTATTCTGAGCAGATAAGTAATGTGTATTGAATAGCAAGCCGCAAAGTTGACGTTACAGTTACCACGCACTCTATCGGCACTTAGGTAAACTACCAAGATGCGGACAATCGCAATTCATTGAAAAGGGTAAACAATGTCGACATGCGACCCATTTCCAAAGGTTTTATTGTTGAGGACGATAACCCTGGGGCCATGATAGATATTCAATGTATTGACAGTTATTCTAACATTCAATTGAAACGTTGGTTGGAGTGTCGAGGATTAGAAATTGCACTTTCCGATATAAAGAATTCTGCAAGTCACATTGATTGGACGAGAAACCACACCTAATATTTTATAAGAGTTATTGAACTAGCACCTACTTATGGAACATCAGGACTAAGGGACATTTTCAACGGTAGCACCCGTCAAAAATACACTTAACTTTTTAAAAATCTATGATGTTACTTTTAATTTGCTGTACTTATTTATGGTATTCAAAATACTGAGAATGGTAGGAGCTATCCAGTGATATAAATAAGAATTGCAGCTGCGAGATTGGTAAACAATTTTAAATTTACCGAATTTTCCAAAAAGTAAGCAAATACGAAAAACCGTAGGCACCTGCAGACAACAGATATTTATGATTTCCTTGCTCCTAGCGCTGGCAACACTTTAGCAATTTTTTTTTTTTTTTTTTTTTTTTTTTTAGGTGAGGCTGTGCTTTCAGCACCGCCACCTGCTACATGCAGATCTGCATGAAGCACATTGTGGACCCGGCTTAATCGTCTGAAGCTCTGTAGTTGACAACGAATAATCCATATTAGAATTGGACAACGTTAGTGTTTCAGTGCTTGATGGACTAAGTTCTGGGCTTAAAAGGACAGGATTGAATATAGGTGGTCACCAGTAGGTCCTACGAAGTGTTTGGTGCATGTGTCTTTCCCGTTCTCTGTGGTAAAAACCCTCCCACACGCTCGAGCCCATCGCTGACATTTTCAAAGTCCAAATGGGGTTTGGGAAAACGGATCTAAGTAACACCTTTCATATGCGGTCTATCCTCACAACGTGAGTTAATACGACAAGTGTTTAGTGGATGGCATTTTAAAAAGTTAAACTAACATGGATCCCGTATAAATGCCTATAAATGTGGGTAGTTTTCACTAGAAAGTAGTGTAGCGAAGCGTACAGATTAGTTTGTCCTCAAGGAATTTACTTGCGCAGTAACATGTAACAGATTATTGCACTGGTTTTAGCATTCTACATTATGATCTATTATATAACATGTCTTAATAACATGTGCTATTACGCACTGTATTGATGGGAAGTACATTGCTTTCTAGTTCAAACTGATAACAAACAACTAATGTGAAATATGCGGGGAAATCTGTAAGACATCGTAATATATGACAAACGATGCAGAAAATATACTGGACGTTGAAAAGGGCATAACATCACAATTTGTTATAAAAAAAAAGATTGCCAAACAAGGCCACAATGTGTAATCTTTTTTTATTTAATTTTTTCTTTATTATTATTATTATTGTTATTATTATTATCATTATTAGCATCATTATTACTACTATTATTATTACCTGAATTGCATGAATCTGTTTAGTATGTCATTATATTTCAGGGTACACAAGAGGTGATGCCTCATTCCTTATTTACAGAGCTGGGCGCGTTACCCTCGGACAGGTAGTGCATTTCCGTCAATGCGTATTATATACATGTATATATATAGGTATATACAATGCGTATATGTATACATATATATATTTTTTTCAGTAACGCACGACCTGTCCGGCAGTAACGCGCTCAGCTCTGCTTATTTTATGGCGTTTCGTGGTCTTTCATCAAGTAACCCCCAACTCCCAAGCGTTGACATGAGTCACTTGTGGCGAGAAAGGGAAACATCATTCTTGTCCTGAATGATAAATGAGCCAACGTGCTTCCTGCCACTTTAGTGAGTGGTGTCCAAATATCACCATTCCTCTTTGACACAAACTTTGTGGAGGATTTCAAAGTTAATGTTCATGACTAACTTATGTTTATCTGATTTCTATAAATGTACAATTCTAAATAGGTTTTCTGACAGATCTTAGTGGAAAACAGGCATAGGTCTGATATGGAAAATACAATGGTGAATACTTACTTGCCCTTTGAGGCATTGCACTCAACCCTTTACTCATCAGCTTCTTCTTCCTAGGGGAAGGGACTGGTGTCTTATCATCTTGTTCTTGTCGAATTTTTGGAGTCTCGGTGATCGGAGACTCGGCCATCTTCGATTTCTTCTTGGCTCTCTTCGGAGGACTGGGACTCTCGACGCCTTCCATTTTTGTTCCATGGGCGGCGGCGATCTTGTCCTTTTTGGATCGTTTCGGAGGGCTAGGGCTCTCCGTCGTAATGCTAACGCCGCCGTCGGATGAAGTCTTCTTGGTTCGCTTTGGGAGACTCGGACTCGCGTTTTCTTGGGGTGGCGCTGCGTTCTCTTCCACTAAATTATCCATTCGAGTTAGTTTGTGCGATTTAGTGTTCACTGGTTTGGTCTCGATATTTCCCTCTACAGTTTCTAGGTGAATTTGACCGTCTAAAGTATTGTGTAGAACATAAACTTTTTTGGATAGTGCAGGTGACTTATTTTTGTCCTGTTCTAATTGCGAACCACTGAACTTATTAGATTCCTTCCCACTTTTTTCATCGTCCAAATGTGGTTGGTGCACAGGCGTGCCTACGTCTCCGTGTGCATCCACGGTTCTGACCTCTGAAAAAACTGGCTCTTCACAACTAACATGTGTAACAGTAGTTGTTTTGTGAGCCACTTTATCATCCTTTACTATCTTACTCTCTTCGATTTTATTTTCCCATAAGCTTTTCCCTTCCTTAACTCTACCGAAAATAGACGATTTATACTCTTGCTGTAAATCTGGATTGCTCGGTAATCTCTGCACTTTTGATGTATGGATTTCCTCTAGTCGTTCTTCCGAGCCAACAGATTCGAAGTGACGTTTGTTCATTGAAACTTTACCTCTTAATTCCTGAAGACCATCTGATAGTTCTTCAGGAGTCAGAGGCCTCATTAAGTCGAATTGCGGTGAAGAAGCGGAAACGCGCATTTCTACGACTTCTTGATGTGTAGTTTGACTTGAAGTGAATTTTTGCTTTTGAAGAGATACTTTCCCCCTTATTTCTTGTAGTCCCTCTGTTAACTCCTCTGGAGTAAGTGGCCTCATGAGATCTGAGAGAGGAGAGCTTGCCGAACTTCGAAGTTCTTCTAGCCCATCTTGCCTGGTTGGACTTTGGCATGAGAATCGTTGCTTTTGTAAAGAAACCTTTCCGCGAATTTCTTGGAGTCCCTCTTGTAGTTCTTCAGGAGTTAGAGGCCTCAGGAGATCAGATAATTGTGAGGGACTGCGAGCTTCGTTGTTCCTTTCAGCAACATGACTAGTACGTTGTGACCTTTCTCCAGGAATGGGAACAGTTGTGATTTGCCGATGACCCTTTTTGCTCTCTGCATTGACTGCAACAACAGGTTTTGCGGGTCTTTTCAACTCAGCCGTGGCCCTTGTTTTAGTATAATGTACTATGCTCTGTGTAATTTGAGACTTTAGGACTGTTTGTTGCTTTTGAGTGGTCTTTTCCCAGTGGTTCTTACATTGCATCACTGTTCCCCTGCGGATATTCACACTAATTTTCCTCGATACTCGTTGTCGAGAGACTGTTTCCTCAGTTTCTTCTTGGTGGTCACTGGCATCTGACTTTCGCAAATGTGTACCTTTGCTGGAAATGGAAGACGTTTTCCTTGGGGAGCGTCTCTGCGATCGGCTTTCCGTAGGCAAAAGTCTTTTCACCTGGGTCTTCCGTTCTTTGACAGCACGTGTTACTACACTTTTCTGTCCTTCTTTCCCCTGATGATATAGATAGGTCTCTTTCTCAAACTCTGCCAGAGCACTTTTCACCATGCCCATGGTGATGTTAACACTAATTTTTCTTGTCACAGGCTTTCCTATGTTTTCTTTGTCTTCCTCTTCTGCATCTTGGTGTATGATGGAGCCTTGGGTCTCAGACTTCTCTTTGTGGGGGGATTTCTTTTGAAGCCTCGTATTTTGGGCTACATTTTGTTTATTCCTGGTCATCTTCCATACCTGATAAGAATCTATTTCACTGCTCTTTTTACTGTACACTACTTTGCCGGCCTTTACAAAGCCTTTCTGAACCTTGAAACTTGGACCTTTACTTACTTTCTTCCCCTTTGGTGGCGATGACAAATCTTCTGCCTTTTCTGAAACCTCAGGGTGGGAAACGTCAGAATCTGTGCGATTTGTAATATAAGAAGAGTCATTTCTTAGCTGCTCATAACATAGATTTTCACTGTCACTGGAGTGCAAATATCTTCCAGGCTTTTTACGAGTTTCTTCTTTATTTTTTGCCACCATTTCATCCCAAAATGTTTTCTTAGAGGCAACAAGATTGCGAGTTGGTCTTATAGTGGTTTGATCTTGCTCGGAGTCATAACGTTCATCGGCCTCTGATTTCTTTGAATTTAGAGAGGTAGCTTCTTCCACGGGAGATTGTAGAACGGAAGTCAGCGGAGTTGTTTTAGGAGTTGATGGTTTTTCAGTAAATAGTGTGCTGGGTCTCTGGCTTTGCAGCTTTGAAGCTAGAACCTTGGTTATAGCTGCATATTTATCTTGCTGAATATTTTCCCACACTTTCGCCCCTTTCGTTACTGACCCTTCTGATATAATAAAACCATCATTTTCTGAAGTTGTTTCGGCAGTTATAGTTTTTGTCGATTGTTGACTAATCTCTTGAGTTGTACTTTCATCAGTGGGCATTTCGTGTTGATGTGATTTGATTGTACTAAGTTCAACAGAAGTCTGTTCAAAATGTTCAGATCTCTCTTCGGCAACAATTCGTTCTTGCATTTCATCTTTAGTACTAATAGGAAGTTTTACTTGTTTTTCAGCCTTAACAGGCTCAGTGTGATAACTTTCCCATAATTGTCTTCCCATGTTAACTACCCCCTCGCTAAAGTCCACACTGAGTTGTTTTTGTAACTTATTGTTTTCCTGGTCTTCCTGTAGTTCAGTCAGAGTGCTGCTCCTTTGTTCATTATCCTTCATATCAATAGTCTCTTCATTTTCTGTACAGATGTGTACTGTGTGAGTGCCTCCTTTCACTTGAACTAACGATGCCTGTGCATCTTGTTGACGGGACTCCCATATTTTTTTACCTTCATCCACCGTTCCAGGAACTATTCTGACACTTAACTTTCGCTCCATTCCTTCTTCGTTGAAGTCGTCCTCTTCACAGTTCTCGCGAGACGATGACACTTCCGAGTTTTCTGTAGGAGGGTCGATATCTGGATGCATTTGTCCAGTATCTTTCCTATCCTTAACCTCTTCAGTTTCTCTAGAAGTGTGTTCTGTGTGACTGCTTCCTGTCACTTGAACTAATGAAGCCTGTACATCTTGTTGACGGGACTCCCATATCTTTTTACCTTCATCCACTGTTCCAGGAACTATTCTTACACTAAGCTTTCGTTCCATCCCCTCTTCATTGAGATCATCTTCAAGGTTCTCACGAGCCGATGACACTTCCGAGTTTTCTGTAGGAGAGTCAATATCTGGATGCATTTGTCCAGTATCTTTCCTCTCCTTAGTCTCTTCAGTTTCTCCAGGAGTATGTTCTGTGTGGTTGCTTCCTGTCACTTGAACTAATGAAGCCTGTACGTCTTGTTGACGGGACTCCCATACCTTTTTACCTTTATTCACTGTTCCAGGAACTATTCTAACACTAAGCTTTCGTCCCATTACTTCTTCGTTAAGATCGTCTTCTTTACAGTTCTCACGAGACGATGACACTTCCGAGTTTTCTGTAGGAGAGTCGATATCTGAATGCATTTGTCCAGTATCTTTCCTCTCCTTAGCCTCTTCAGTTTCTCTAGGAGTGTGTTCTGTATGACTGCTTCCTGTCACTTGAACTAATGAAGCCTGTGCATCTTGTTGACGGGACTCCCATATCTTTTTACCCTCATCAACTGTTCCAGGAGCTATTCTTACACTAAGCTTTCGTTCCATCCCCTCTTCATTGAGATCATCTTCAAGGTTCTCACGAGACGATGACACTTCCGAGTTTTCTGTAGGAGAGTCGATATCTGGATGCATTTGTCCAGTATCTTTCCTCTCCTTAGTCTCTTCAGTTTCTCTAGGAGTGTGTTCTGTGTGACTGCTTCCTGTCACTTGAACTAATGAAGCCTGTACGTCTTGTTGACGGGACTCCCATACCTTTTTACCTTCATTCACTGTTCCAGGAACTATTCTAACACTAAGCTTTCGTCCCATTACTTCTTCGTTAAGATCGTCCTCTTCACAGTTCTCGCGAGACGATGACACTTCCGAGTTTTCTGTAGGAGAGTCGATATCTGGATGCATTTGTCCAGCATCTTTCCTCTCCTTAGCCTCTTCAGTTTCTCTAGGAGTGTGTTCTGTGTGCCTGCTTCCTGTCACTTGAACTGATGAAGCCTGTGCATCTTGTTGACGGGACTCCCATTTCTTTTTACCCTCATCAACTGTTCCAGGAGCTATTCTTACACTAAGCTTTCGTTCCATCCCCTCTTCATTGAGATCATCTTCAAGGTTCTCACGAGACGATGACACTTCCGAGTTTTCTGTAGGAGAGTCGATATCTGGATGTATTTGTCCAGTATCTTTCCTCTCCTTAGTCTCTTCAGTTTCTCTAGGAGTGTGTTCTGTGTGACTGTTTCCTGTCACTTGAACTGATGAAGCCTGTGCATCTTGTTGACGGGACTCCCATATCTTTTTACCATCATCCACTGTTCCTGGGACTATTCTGACACTTAATTTTCGTCCCATTCCTTCTTCATTGAGGTCGTCATCTTCAAAGTTCTCACGAGACGATGACACTTCCGAGTTTTCTGTAGGAGAGTCGGTATCCGGATACATTTGCTCAGGTATCGCTAGGACGTCTGCTTTACTCAGAGTTATATTAGTAGTAATGCCCTCCTCCTCCAATGTCTCCCACATTTTTCGTCCCTCATCAACTGTTCCAGGCGCTATCTTTACACTCAGCTTCCGTGCTAAACCTTTAATGGTTTCTTCTGCAAGTTCATCTTTCTCTTCTTCGAGAGCTTTATCTATAATACTCTTTTGGTCTATTTCTTTGTTTTGCTGCGAATCTTTTGTTTGTACATCAGCTGCAATAATATAATCCCGTTTAGCTTCACTTGTGTCTTTTGTTATATTCACAGCGTGGCCCTTGTGATGTGGAAGGGACTCCCAGATTTTCCTTCCTTCATCTACAGTTCCTTGGGCAATCTTGACGCTTAGTTTTCGGTCTAATCCTTTATCAGAAATCTCACTCTCTAAATCCACATGATATTCCTCCTTTTCTGGCGCATGCTCAAGTTCATTTGCACTGACAGTTTTACGCTCTATAGTTCTTCTTTCCTCAAGAGATTCCCACGTTCTTCGCCCTACATCAACAGTTCCTTGACTTATCTTTACACTTAGACTTCTCGATACCCTTTCTTGAATATCTTTAGGGGGCTGTTTGACATCATGCTTAGAATTACTGTCTCCTTTTACTTCCACGTTTGTCTTTGTGAAAACGTCGCCTTTTAACTCGGTTGACTTGTTTGCTGGACCCTTTGCTTCCTCTTTATGTTGGTGCTGTAATTCCCAGATTTTTCTACCTTCACCAACGGTCCCTTCAGCAATTTTTATACTTAACTCTCTTTTCAGCCCGTCCTCTGATGTACCACATCCTTCGAGAATTGCTGCATCATCGTGTCTGTCATAGTGTACATGATCCGTCACTCTATTTTCAACCTCTTTGGCTTCCCATATTTTTCGTCCTTCTCCCACAGTTCCGCGAGCAATCTTGACACTCAGTTTCCTTGATAAATCCTCATCACTGCTGTCGGTCGAATGATGTCCTTCCTCCTCGACTTCCGGTGTAGGCATCGATATTCCCTTCTCGTCGCCCTCCACAGTTATGTCCGTGACTGGTTCATGTTGCTGAATGTGGTGCGCTGTCTCAGGCCCTACCTGTGAACATTGAGCTGACCTTGGAGTTCCTGGACCTGATATTTCCATATCATCTATACTTTTAGTCTCATCCTCTATCATAGATTCTTTGTGTCCCAAGTCTTCCTCTACGTTGTTCTTGTTACCCAGACCGTGAGACCTGAACTCATCCACATCGATTTCCAAAGTGTTAGAGACCTGCAGTGGGCGTTCCGTAGTCTTTGAGTCCTCAGCAATGTGTTCCCATTTCTTGGTGCTCTCTGTCACTGTTCCTTTCTTAATTAGTTTTAAACTCGATTCACTCCCAGTGTCTGAAGTGTCTCCTGCCGTTTGGTGTGGTGTTTTTTCGGATGATGAATATTTTTCATCGGGTACTTTAGTACATGTTTGTAAACTTGTTTTTGATTGGCGTGGAGTGGGTAATGGTGTTCCTGAGATTTGTTTGTAATCATATTTCATACAAATTTCAAGTTTGGGCTCATGTTGCTGCTCCCAAACCTTTAAACTATCACGTACAGTTCCAGGTCTAACGCAATCTTCGCTGCCCTTTTGCTCTACTTCTTGAGTTGAATGGGTAGAGGATTTACTCTTACTTGGTTTTCCATCAGGTAGAATGACTTCACCTCCATCTACATCTGTGCATATAGGTTCAAGAGCTTGCTTCCCAGACACTTTCTTGTCCGAATATTCTATTTGCATTGTTATGTCTTTTTCTTCCTCTTTCTTCCTTTCCCACAAGTCTTTTCCTTCTTTGACGGTCCCCTTAGAAATCTTTTCCACACTCGGACCCCTATTAACGGCAGCCGAAAGCTTATTACTGTCTTCATCTGCTAACTCTACGATGTCTTCCCCACATTGAGATTCTCCTTGGGATTGTGGAGTCTCGTATTGCTTGTCTTGAGTCATATTTTGTATTGTTTCCCACATTCTTCTCCCTTCTTCAACTTTGCCAGTAAGTTCAACACTCCCCTCGGAATCTCTGTCTCTGTCTTCCACTTGTTGCGTTGCTACCGTCTTTCCCATCATTGTAGACGCTACCCTGGTGTCTGCCGTTTCGATGGCTTCGTTCATTACCTGATCAGTAAGAGAAAAGTCATTTTGTGCGTTTTGTGACTCCGCTATCGGCGAGTCTTCGACTTCTTCTAGTTCGTCTTTCTGTTCTCTTGTTAGTTTCCATACTAGGTATGGGTCTCCCATAGAAGTTTGCTTTTCCCATTGTTGTTTGTTCTCAGAGACAGATTTTTCTGATATGCACATACTTTGTTGCCGTAGGAGGACTTTGGGATGAGGTTCGTTGGCTCTTGAAAAGTCTTGTTGCATTTTCTTTCTATTTTTAATCGATCTGAAAGCTTCCTTTCTTGAGCTTTTAATGTCTTTCCCCTGAGATTCTATTACACTGTTTTCTGTTGATGCTACCGTATTCCGTTCAACCCTTTCTTCCCACAATTTCTTCCCGACCATTACTGTCCCTGTCTCTATTTTGTCGTTCTCAGTTACATCGCTTTCTTTCGCAGATGCAGGTGTGGTTTTCTCGAGACGTTCTTTGTCTGTAACGAATTGTATAATCCGGCCAGGTTCCATCACGTTTGTACTACTCTCCGAGTCTTGGCCGCCCCCGTCAAGAATCAAGGCTTCAGCTACACATTTTTGTGTACCTACACTTCCACCGAGGTCACTGGTCTCTGTGCCAGCTTCCTCGACCTGAGGCTCGTTAGCGTTTACCGACAGTATGTCATATTTCTCCGATATTGTTTTCTCTTGTGTGGATTGGATAACATGCAATTGTTTACCTAAATTCTTTTCCTTGGCGTTAGTTTTGAGTATCGTCGCAGTCAAGGAGGAGGATTGTGTTGAATTCCAGGTGGTGGTCATCCTTTTAACGATTCCCGCAGGAGCATAACATTCTTCGATACGATTTCCTTCATGACCATCAGGATGGAACTTATCAGAGGCTTCCTCATGAGTGGTGAGAAGATTTTCAGATTTTTCAGCACTCGTATCAACAAGATCTTCTGGAGCAAGCTTAGGATTAGTCTGTTGTGCTTTAGGCTGGACGAAATAGGATGACCACACTTGCTTCAGTTTCCCAACGAGACCGCTTGGAGCAACTTCCTCGTTAATTTGATCTTCTTTTCTTTCAGCTTTTGTGATCGGTTTTTCTAATTGAGGTGCAACACTCATATGTATGGGTTCATCTTCGAGGTTGCGAGGGGTGAATTCTTCAAATGATATTGGTTCATTTGCATCAAACAGGTCATCAATTGAAGCAGTTGGTTTGGATTTAACTTCTGAGCTCTTGGGTTTTACGTCGTCAGATTCTTTCAGCATGGAATCCCAAAACATTTTCTTTGCAGAAACGAGATCTTTTGTTGGAGTGGCATTACGTTCTGGTTTACGTGGCTCGTACTTGGCGTCCGGTTTCAGCCTTCCCTCCAGAGACTCGTCGGATGAGCTCATCGAAGATGATTTACGAAATCCGTGGATCTGTTCAAGAAAGCTTTGCTTGACCCACTCTGTTCTCGCATTTGCAATATCTTCGTTCTGGGGACTTGCTGCTACTTTGAAGGTCTCGTCAGCCACAGCTTCTTCTGCCGGGGGCGGAATTTCAATGATATCGGGAACCATGGCTGAAACCTCCTCATGAGCACAGACTCCAGCTGCAGGTCCAGAGTCCAACTTTTCTTCGGCAAGGGAAGGGGGAACGAACATCTTCGGCGTCACTGAATCAAACAAAAGGCTAAGATTTGCTTGTTTTCTTTTGACGGTAGTTGGCTTGAACTTGATTACTGATGTTTCATTGTCGATAATATAGTCAACTTCTCTTTGCTCGAGAGTTTGCGGTATATCAACCAAGAGGTCAGGTGATACCATGGTTTCTTGAGGATCCTCTTGTACCAGTTCCGTATCATTTTTCGGCGTAGACGTAAAGGATGGTGTTTCTTTCTTGGGATCGATAGTACCTTCTTCAAAAATTTCTGATGAAATTTCATAAAGAGTACTTTCTTTACCATCCAGCTCAGACGTTGAAATATCTGGGGTGTAGTCTCTAAGACCTATCTCCTTTAATTCAGGAGTGCTTGCTTGGAACATGTAATCTGGAGGGTAAGGGGTTCTGCCCGTCGGCGTATGTAAGCCATCGGGCACTGAGCCAGGGAGGGCGCCGTTTTCTTGGTCAGCCAATCCATTCTGACGCTGCCATTCGAAAGTTATCCCTACTAAATCGTGATTGAAGTCGTGTTGTTCAGCATCTTGATGTTTGTGATCAAGGATTTCAGAAGCTTCTTGTCCTTTTCCGCTAACAACAACACTGGTTTTCTGATCATTCTGATCTTGACATGCTCCCAATTCCGTCGACGATGAGGAAATTACCGTGTTTCTTTCCGCTGATTCAATTTTTTCACTGGAAATTTGTTTCAAATGAATGCCATGGCAAGTAGAATCACTTATTATTGGTCGAGGTACAGCATCTAGAGTGTGCAAGATCGTGTCACTAAGAACCACTTTACGTCCAGTCTGTTTATCAGTTTCACTACTATCATTATCAGATTCGTTTGATACAGTATCTCCCTCTTTGTCCTTCCCGACCACTTCACCTCGCCCTCCAGTGGAGGCAAGATTACTACTGGACTGGTCAGGAGAGTGGGAAGCCTGTAACACCAACTGCTCCTCCTCTGGGTTTTCCCTGATTAATGTATCTTGTTGTTTGGGCTCACTCGCATCCCCTTCTTCGCTTAGACCGATGGGGGCACTAATTGGATCAGTACTCGGAGGGGCTTCAGGTGTAGCCTCAGCGTATGTCACTTGACTTGCAATGTAGGACAGCTCCCTCTCGGAGGAGAGGCTGTCTGTGCTCCCGCAATGAGTGTCAATGATCTTGTCAAACAGATCGATTATTTCATCAATCTCCTCAGTTCGGGTGCGCTGAGGGGGGCCTGTGCTGGGGAGTGGAGGAGGGAGAGATACGTCGGAATTTGATGTGGGAGGAGATGCTTCATCCTTATCGTCTGGTTGATTACCAAAGACACGCGTAAGGGGAGGTGTTTCATCATTTGAATCTTTACCCTTTAGATCAGCAAGTGAGCATTTTGTTTCCAGGCCTGTATTAGAAGGAACAGTGGCATAAGAAAAGAAATCTTTGTTAGCTTCTGCTTTACGTGCGTGTTGAGGTGAAAGTGTGCCACTCGCTACACTGTCTCCCGAGGGGGCTTTAGTGGTTGATGCAATTTGCTGTGCAAAGCCTTCCGCGGTCGTTGTTTTGATAGATGTTGGAGTCGGACGTGTTTCATATTCCTCCAATGTAGTGGTAATCCCTGTATCCTCCAGTTCTTTATTTTCGTTTAGTTTCTCGGACGTGAACCTTTCTTTTTCATATTTTATTTCATCGTCTTCTTTCTTCTCTTTTTCATCTGTTTCTTCTTCGTTTTCTTCATCATCTTCATCACTCGAGCCAAAATATCGTTCTCTTAATCGCGCAAGGTCTATCTGCTCTCTCTTTCTTTCGGCTTCTTCCTTCCTTCTCATTTCTTCTTCGATCCTTCTAACTCTTTCGACCACAGTTTCTGTTCTTTCCGAAAAGTCAAATTCATTTCCTTTCTCCACTTTTTCGTTTTCCTTTCCTGCAAAGCTCCTAACCTCTTCCGCGTCATCACCCTTTGTCTCCTCTAGTATATTTGCTTTCAGTCCCACACTGTCTACCTTCTTTTCTTTTCTAGTCATTTCCTTTTCCATTTTTTCCACGTCAGTCTCTTCTTCATTTCCTTTTTCTTCTCTTCCTCCTTCAGAGTCCGTCTCCAGTTCATGTCTTCCTTGTGGAATTTTCTCTTGGTCTTTTTGGTTTCCAGACGGCTTCACCTCCATTCCTTCTTCATTGCTCGTATCCTGCAGTTCTTCTTCGAATTCAAAGTCTAGCTCTTGAATAATTTTCATTAAATTGCTCTCAATGGTTCCCAATTTTAGGTCTGGATTTTCGGGCGTGTCCTCTTCCTGATCTCTTGTTTTCTCTTCCTTTTTAACGTCCATTTCACTTATCTCCAAATCACTTTCTGGGCTCCATTGAGCCCCTTCCTTTACCTCAGAACTCTCCCCTATTACCATTTCTTCTTCCACTTGTTTCTTTTTCTCCTCGTTTTCTTCTTCTTCGCCATCTTCAATTATAGAGGCCACCAATGTTTCCATGTCATAATCGTACCCTTCTTTATGTTCATTTGAATCGATGCTGCTTACTTCAGTGTGTACCTGTGTGAGACCAGCAAGCACTTCTTCAGCACTGACTTCGAAACTTGTCTCACTGGTCGTGTCCTGTGTTTCTTTTTCACTTTTCTCCAATTTGTTGAGTTGGTTTTCTGCGTTCATGTCGTCCACGGCCGTTATAAAGATCTTGGGACCTTTCAAAGGAGCTTTCCAACTTAGAGGTTCGTCATCATCGTCGTCGAGTTCGTCCTCGTCGTCACCGAATGTGACCTCGTCGTCGTAGGTTGGGCAAGTACCCGTCACCAAAATCGCAGGAGAGATCTTGGGAACAGCCACAATCACTTCTCCATGCAACTCGTCGTCGAGGCCACTATTCGGCGTTTGGCCCTCTTCGGAATCAATCCAGGGGATTACAGATTCATTCAGCTTGTCGGTTGCTGAGTCAGTCAGCGTGTCTTTGGCAGCGCCACTGACCTCATCATTGGCAGAGGCACTCAGCCTACTTACAGAATCGCTCTGTTTTTCAACTGAGTTATTCGGTTTCTCGGCAGAATCACTCAGTATGTCGGTGACAGTAATATCAATCGTCTGCAGGCTGTCTTTGGTCATGCTGAGTTCTTCTGTCATCGATCCAGCACTTTCGAGATTCTCTTGACTCCCCGACAGCTTGTCAAAATCATGTGGACTTTCAACTCCATCATTTTCCTCCTCAACTAAAGCATCTAAATCCAACTCTATATCATTAAGACACCTTAAACTCTTGTTCAACTTTAATTTACCTGAATCTGTAGCCTGAGAAGCGTAATCGTTGTCCAAAAGAGATGACCCCTCCGCGAACGTCACATCCTGGTTAGAATAGTTCTGTGATACAGCATATCCTGAATTAACCTCGCTTGCGTCATCCAAACCGAGTAGATCACAAAACTGACCCGAAATTAGATTGGACGTGCTGTAGTCCACAACCGACTCTTTCTTATTAGGTAACATTGTTTCTGAATGATCAATGTCCACGAGAAACGAACATACTTGGGCTGGGGTCGACTGGACTTGAGGTGCATCGTCTACACCAATATCACTAGAAATAAGATCTCGTCCCTCTCCTTGTACTTGAAGGCTTTGCTCATTTGTTGTCCACGAAACATTAATTATTGGAGATTGAACAGGTTGAAGGGTTTCTTTCTGGGTTTCATCCGCTGTTGTCTCGGAAGGTTGTGAATTGTCGCTTTTTTCATCAACATTTACCAGAGTAGTCGTTTCTTTGTTTACATTTTGGTTGGAATCGATATCTAGATCTGACCTAGATTCTGGTCTCGTCGACTCCTCGTCGGCTTGGTCTCTTTCCAAAAGCGTCGTCTGTAGTTCATTTTCGAAGAGATTTGCCCCCGAGAGTGCGTTTACAGTGTGATCTTCATCCAGAAAAAGGCTTCCTAAAGATTTAGTTGGGCTTTTCTGTACAATTGTACAACCGATGATCTCGTCGCTTGTGGCAAAGATCATATCGTGAGGAGAGGTTTCTTTAGCCTCTCCTAACTCTACTGTTCTCCCCAAAGTCTCATCGGGAAGATAAGAGGGAGAAGATTCCCCTAAGAACTGACTCAAGGTCTTAAGATCAGAACTTGCCACCGCCGCGGTCGCAAAGGCTTCAGCGAAAGGATCGGCAGAAGAGAACGGATCAGCACTCGCCGTAACAGAAAACGTCTCGTCCGAGTCAGGGAATGAGAAATCTTCGAGCATATGTAAGCGGTCGAACTTGAATGCCAAGTGAGACACTGCAGGGGCTTCATTGTCTTTCGCGTCAGACTCTGTTCTCACTTTTTCTATAAAGCCATCTTCTTGATATCCACCTTAAACAAAAACACAGGAATGTTTATTAATATGGCTTAGTTTAAGTTGTTATTGCCCGGCAATTAGACCTGCAAACATAAATGCATGAAGTGAATTTTAAGCAAGGAAAATGAAAATGTATTGTGATTAGATGTATAAATGTTTTACTTTGTAGGTATGCAAAATAGCAACCACACAAGGGAACTTAACTGCACCCTAGCCGTATATATATATATATATATATATATATATATATATATATATATATATGTGTGTGTGTGTGTGTGTGTGTGTGTGTGTGTGTGTGTCATTGAAAATGATGGCTAATTCAACAATTGATAATTTTTTTAAGATATTCTAATTTTTCCACTATATCTTGATCTCTTTTTCAATTTATGAGATGATTTCTCCATAGGACATCATCTGCGCTGCCATATCGCATTGTCGAGCCTCAGCGAATCTTTTTCAGTGGCGTACAGGCGGGATTTTGTCTGGTTCCAGGGGCCGTGTTCCTTCTCATGCTGGGTAATGCTTGTAAATCTGATGATTGAATGTTAAGATTTGGTTCTATTCCTTTGATGTTTAAGGCTTCTAGGATGAGGGAACTGAGTGCGCCTGAGCATGATGTGAAGATAACACTGTTTTCTGTGAGTATTTGTCTTGTTGGTGTCACTTGGTGTTCCTACCGTAAATGGGTTCTTGGGGTTCCAGACGAAACATGACAACTGTGACGTTCTGCTCAACTTCACAGTCGTCATGCCGACATAGGTGGAGTGGAGGGTTGCACAGTTTGTTTGCAAGTAAATAGACAATATATAAGTGGGCTCTCTCTTCAAGTTTGGGTTATTTCGGAATGATATATGGCTAGTTTTCTGGCTTTTATAATATATTACTAAGTTGATACTGTATCGAGATACCACAGAGAAATAAAGAAGTTATCAAGATATACTATAGAGCCTATTTCTCTTCGGCATATAAAGAAAAAGATAATACTAAAAGAAAACGTAAAAAGAAATATCAAAACTACAAATCCCGATAAAAAAAAAAAAAATTAGTGTTACACTATAAAAACCAGAAGACTAGCCCTATATCATTACCCAAACTTGAAGAAAAAACCTTTTCATCAGTCGCATGTACTCTATTGGTTTACTTGTAAACGTTTACTTGTAAACGATTGAAACCTTTACCTATGTCGGCATGACGAGTATGAAGTTGAGCAGACATCTCAGTTACTATGTTTCGTCTGGAGCCCCAAGAATCCATTTACGACAGGAACACCAAGTGAACCTAACAAGACAAATACTTACAGAAAACACTGATACCTTCATATCATGTCCGGACGCACGCCATCCTGGAAGCCCTAAACATCAAAGAAATGGAACAAAATCTTAACATTCAATTATTAGATTTACAAGCACTGCCCACCATGAGAAGGTAACATGGCCCCTGTAACCAGCCAATCATCAATAAGGACGAACGGGACGGGCCCGCAGAGCCAGCATTCCCATCTCTTCCAACGAGACGACCAAAATCCCACTTCCACGCCACTGTAGATGAGTCAATGAACTTCGAAATCGCGATATGGCAGCACAGATGACCTATAGAGAAATCATCTCATAACTTGAAACAGAGATTAAGATAATGTTGCGGGAAAAGGAGAATATCTTAAAGAAAATACAAAATACTGAATTAGCTGTCACGTCTAATGACACATGTTTAAGAGAAAACCTCCCACCTATTTATACCCTTAACATGTGTGTGTGTGTGTGTGTGTGTACGGGAACCATAATGGTGGAAACTTAGAAAATACCAGACTCAGAAGTAGGTAATTTATTCCCGACGTTTCAAGTCCTAGTAGCTGCGCGCTGGATGGGGGGGACGCGGTAACCTGCTGTGACCTGTGTCAAGCAAGAGTGTGTGGTGGCGGAGGGATGGGGGGGGGAGAAGGTGAGGAAAGCCATTTACCCCCAGGTCGTTCTCCGTGATACTTCTCCATCTGTTCCTTGCTCCTGCGTATACACGCAGGAGCAAGGAACAGCCACACTTTTAGGTAACAAGAAATGTAACCTGTAAATATAATTAACGATACTTCGCACGGACTCCCGGGCGAGGTAATTAGTGAATATGAAGACATGAGTGACATTGCATATCTGGCACTTATGTAAAGAGGAAAACAAGGACAAGTTTCAGCCCCATGAAAATCTAACGACGTCGATACTGAATATGGCAAGTGTTAATGATTATAGCGTTAGTGACGTTGTCTAATATCATCATCACTACCAGGATCGCCACTATCACCGCCACCACCATCAGCAGCAGCAAGAGATAGGATCATGGTCATATAGATTTCCACTCAGACATTTTTATACATAAACTTGTATGATTATACTTACCTTCATCTGCTGAAATACCACGTTGGTGCGTCAGCTCCAGTTCAGCCGTTGATGGATGAAGGGCGGTGGCTGGAAGAAGATCTAGTTCACAACTGCTGTCTCTCATCTTTTCAACGGAAGTCTCCAGGCTTTCCTCGGTCTTGTTTTCGGTCAGTTCGGAAGTGAGACCCAAAAAGTCCACTAACCCTTCGCCGACGCCCCCCACACTGTCGTTCGCATGATCCAGGATGCTTTCCGAGGTGCCATCTGTCTTGTCGCTGAAATTGTCCAGATGGGCACCTGTAGTGTCCAGATGGGCACCTGTAGTGTCCATAAGTCCTAAGATGTCTTCAGTCCTCTCAGCAAAGCCCTCCAGACCGCTGCCCGAAAGACCATCTGGAGTAACACCCGTCTTCTCCGTAAATCCTTCCAAGCTGCTACCAACTCCCAACTGAAGTCCCTCCATACTCCCTCGCGTCTTGTCGTCGAAGCTCCCTGGACTGTTACTTGTTCCGTCTATAAGCTCGTCTACAATGTATCCTGCCCTTTCATTTGAATTTTCAGAAGTGCCACCTGTCTTCATGTCGGAACATTCCGAACTTTCTCCCGTCTTATCCACAAAGCCTCCCGGACTGTCCCCAGTAGTCCTACTACGCATGCCCTCTGAACTGTCGCCCATCTTGTTAAGCGATATTTCCAAGGCACTATTTGCTCTGTAGTCCGAATCAGAATGGTCGTCCTGTACTTTGTAAATACGGGGTTTGGAATCCATATCGGTTTTATCTGTGAGAGATTCCGAGCTATCCCCGGTAGCTTCCGAAACCGTATATGCCAATTCTGTCGCCCACCCCGAACTGCTGTCTGTCACGTCAGCATTACCCTCTGAACCGTCAAGTACAATTTCTGTATCCGTTTCGGTCAGATATTGTGATGTATGTTGCACTATTGTTTGTGTTATTTGCATGGAACTTGCCTCAAGACTCTTGGGAACACATTCTGAGACGTCTCCCGATTTTTCACCCATGACTAGAGAGTTGTCATAAAACGCAGGAGTCAGTTGTTGGTTATCTTTATCCTGGCTTCTAATAATTTTCTTGTTTTCGCCTGAAATTTGTACATCTATATCTGAGAATCCCTCAGTGTCCACTCGTCTCTCTGAAACCTGAAAGTTTTCAATATTACCAGAGGAAGCTTGGTTAGAAATTGCCTGCAGTATGTCTGAAGCAGATGTACTCTGGTCCACTTCACAACCACTATGAAGGGGAGGGTTATTTGTATCCACAGACGATTCTTTAATGGAACTCGTTTTATCTCTTTCTTCTCCTCTTTTGCTTCCATCCCCACCACCTCCGTGAGGCTTGTGGTCACTGTCATCCCCTCCGCTCCTGTCATCACCCTGGCTTTTTTCTTCACTGCCACTTCCACTCCCGTTGCCTGTTTCGCTTTCATCTGAGGTCTCTGGAGAAGCAGGAAGAACTAGAGTCTCCATGGGTGGGATGAATCCATGGTCGGTAAGGAGGCTTTCCTGGCCCAAGGTGGTGATGAAATACTCGGGCTCTTTCCGAGGACTCCCTTTTCTTTTTCGTGGGGAGGGAGAGCGGCTCTTTTGGTCTTCCTTATCAGCTTCGTATGATTCTTCTTCAGGTTGTGGTTCCGGAAACTCGGGAATGTTCAGAACTTCAATTGGTGGAATGAAGGACTCTTCCTGACTTTCCTCGTCAACGAAGTCAAGAGTTGGTGAAGGTAGAGAAGCCTTCGTGTTTTCTTCTGGAAGCGATGCCGTGGCCTCCCTGCAAGTCTCCAATTCGGAATCACTGGCTAAACCAGTACGGCATTCCTCATGAGTGACTGAATCGCCTTCCTGTTTAGGCATATCACTCGATATGATCTTAGCGTCAGTGGATATTTTTTCTTCCTGCGGAGTTTCCTTGGTTTGTGAGTCAGGAGCATGACTCAATGGTAGATTGAGACATGAATCAGACAAGTCATCGTCTGACGTACTCTCAGGTTGAGGAGAAGAGAGTCCGGAATCATCCTTCACGTTGTACATATATTTTCTTCCATATGCAACCTTTAGTCTATCCAAGTCTTCATCATCATCATCATCATCACTTGGAAGAGAAAAACGTTTGAAACTTCCGTCAAATGCTTCTTTCGTGGGTGCCACAGATTCTTCGTTCATTTCTTGGTCTTCAAATTCTGCTTCAGATGAGCTTTTACTTTCAAATTTCATCAGTCTTTCGCGAGATATTTTACCCACCCTCGGAGGTGGTGTTTCTGCCTTCGAAGAATCTTCTGGGCTTTCATCAAAATTCTTTATGATACTTGTAGACAACTTTTTCACACGAGGCGGTCTCAAAGGTACAGAATAGCATGTTGATTCTTCTTCATCTTCGGAGAGCTCAGGAATTGTATGAAGCTTCATGAGATGGCTCCTAGCCGGCCTTGTGAATTTCGCGCCTGATTTGGATTTCGGAGTTTCGATGTCCTCCTCGTCCGTGGCGGCTTCAGATTCTGATTCTGACATGGATTCACTGTCAGAAGAAGCAGCGGCGGTGACTCGATTGAAAGATTGTAAGACAGAAGGATCGATTTTAAAGGGCATTACAGACTTGCAGCTTCCGGCTCGCATTTCGTCGTCAGAATCTGATAAATCACTCTCAGATTCTTCGGCAGACTTTGATAAACCTTTAGGGACCTCTTTTTTGGTAATGTCCTCTCCCTTTACAGTATCTCTTTGTTCGTCAGTAACTTTGCACTCTGTAACTTGTGTATCTTCAAAACTGGTCTTGTTTTCATCTGATTCCTTACCTTTGTTCTCTACAATAGTCTCTTCGTCAATAACATCTTTATGTGGAATTAATTCCTTGTCTGTGAAAACTTTCGTCTCAGCAATGACCTTATTTTCTGTAATGCCACTTTCTTCTTCAAGGAACTTCTCTTCCACACTTTTCTTGTCTTCAAGAACGAGTGCATCATCCATCGCTTTGTCAACAAGTTCCTTGTTTTCAATGACAGTTTTATCATCAGTATCTCTTCTGTTTTCGATTGATTTCTCACTTTCTGGAACCTCTCTTTCCTTTACGACGCCTTCAGTTCCCGCGATGTAGCTGTCCTCTGTATGCTTTTTGTTTTTTATAACTGATTCCTCTTTAACAGCAAACTTGTCTCCAGCTTCTTGGTCTTCTGTAACTTCTTTGATTTCAGCTGTGATTGACTCCTTGCCTTCGAGAACATCTCCTTTATAACTAGTTTCATATTCTATCACTTCGTTGGCCTCACCACGGAGTTTGTCTTCTTCGAGAGGCTTGCCTTCAACAACATCTTTATCTCCAACCATTTCCTCTTCCTCGAAAGATGCTCTGCCTTCCTCAATTTTTTCTGAAATAATACCTTCCTCAACCATTTCTTCAGCTACGGCATGAACCTCTTCTTTGACAAACTCTTCAATATTATTATCTTCAATGTTTTGAGTGACATCAATCACTTCTTCAACTACTTTTTCTTGTGAAGAAATGTCTTCCAATAAAATATCAGCGTCTTCGTCAAGAAGTTTATCATCTCTGGCTTTAATTTGAGGAACCATACAACTATGAATATCGACTTCTTTGTTTTCGACCAATTCTGCTTTTCTCTTTGTTGGGAATTCATCTGCATCTATTATTTCGCCTTTGTTTTCTTCATCTAGAACTTCATCTTTAAAACTAGTTGAGTCCATATCAACGATCCTATCTTCAGTAACTTGCTGATTTTCGCCAAGATATGTGTCGTCAATGGTTTCTATTTTGTCTTCTAGTGTTTCGTTTTCATTCTCCTCCTTGTGTCCAGAAGAAACAGGAGCTTCACTTTCTACGCATTCAACAAGAATGGTGTATTTTCCCTTCTCTTCGGTAACATCTTGACTATCAAGAATTTTCTTCTCTTCAACAAAAATTAAGTCATCTACAACTTCATTTCCTTCGGTAAGTCTTTCCTGTTCCATAAGGATTTCCTCTTTCATAGCTTCTTCGTTTTCAAAGATTATTTTTTCCTCGAGAGTCTTGTTTACAATAGCCTCACTGTCTTCGATGAGAAGTTCACGTCCGATATCCTCTTGATCTCCAGAAGCGAACTTGTCTCTTTCAACTTCCTCAGCTTCAATATCTACGGAAACTTCTTCTGGTACTTTCCGGTCCTCGATAATGACTTGTTCTATACCTGTCAATTCATTGATAGTGGTTTCTTCCTCTTCAACAGTGAATTTTTCTTCGTCAACTTGTTTTATAAATGTAGTGACCTCAACTCCAATGTCTTCCTTGTCTAGGTCAAGTTCTTTTTCGTTTATATGTTTTTCTCTATCAAGGGATTCAGTTTTGAAACTTTCATTTTCATCTAAAAACACAATAGTCTTCACACTTTCATCTTCAAAAATATCATTGGGCCAAGCAACTTCTGTGGCATCCTCTTCTTTATTTAGTTTATCGTCTTCAACGATTGTCTCCCCTTCATCATGATCTTCTTTTTCAATAACATCTCTATTTGCAATGATGCTCTTTTCTTTGACAGTTTCTTCAGCGATTTCATTGTCTTGTGTAACAGTAATATGTTCCACAATGTTTTTGTCCCCGAGAATGTTGCTGCCTTTTGCAATTTTTTCTTCGGAATCCTCTTCCATGGCAGTCTTTTTGAGCCTTTCCTCCTCCTCCTCCTCTTCCTCCTCTTCCTCTTTCTCCTCCTCCTCTACCTCTTCCTCCTCTTCCTCCTCTTCCTCCTCCTTCTCCTCTTCCTCCTCTTCCTCCTTAGCAACGATTTCTTTGTCCGAACCAGTGAGCTTTTCTTTAGGAAATTCAGAAACCCTATTCTGAACTTCCTCTTCATCTTCAACAATCTCTATCTTTGTCTCTTCTTTTTCAATTACCTCTTTGAATTCAGCGGTATCCTTTTCTTTGGCAAATTCTTCTTTGATACTTTCTTTTTCTATGGTGTCATCTTCACAAGGAACAGCTTCCTGATTTTCATCGGTATTAATTTTTTCTACTGCCAAATCTTCTTTCAAATCAGGCTTGACTTGAATAACGTCCATATCTTCCTTTCTTTCTCCAGTTTCAACAATTTGTTCATCTTCATGAACAAGCTCCTTTGCTGTGATTAGAGATTCGTAGTCTTTGTCTTCGAGCACTGCAGGCTCCTCCAGTTTCTTCATTTGATCACCATGTTTCTCTTCTTCCTCATTAGCTTTACTAGTATTATCACTATCATCAAACTCTTTCGCAGCATCTTCTGTTGCAATTTCCGCAGTTTTGTCTCCCGACCACTCTGGCAATATTTGAATGCAATGATGGAGCGTGCCATCCTCTGCAGGAATGAATTCTGAGGCATCTTCAAAATCTGGTGTTTGATCAATTAAATTAGTGACAAGCATCGAGGAGGCCGTTGTCTTTTCCATGAAGATAAACTCAGGAGCATCTTCATATTCCGGGGATATGTCAACTAATTGGTCTATAGATGTAGTTGGCTGGACCAAAGTATTTGGAGCAGTGAGAGGGAATTCAGGAGCATCTTCGTACATGGGACTTGGCTCTGTGGACATTATTTCTTGACTGAGCAGATCTAAAGTGTAACTGTTGATAGAAGCATCTGGATCCTGAGATGTATCTATCAACTGATCCTCTGTTTGAGAGTCAGACAAAAGCTGATCGTAATTTGATTCATTACTTTTGCTGAACGTATCCTCCCCTGTCTCAAACCTACTAACCAAGGATGCGACTAAAGACGAATGTCTTTGGGATTTTATGGGAGTTTTAGGGGAAGTGGTAGTTTTTATATCATTGCCTGGCTTATCATCCAGGTCCTCGGTAGCTTCCGATCTTCCTGCATTCTCTAACATACTAAGATCTTCAGTACTCTCTTTGATCTCAGTGACCATACCAGCGTCATTCTTGCATGTAATGTCAACACCATCATCTTCAGTTTTACTTTCAGTTTCAGACTTTAAATTCAATTCAGCGTTATCCTTGAAGTCGTTGATTTTCTCAGTCTCTATCCTAGACAAAGGAGTAATCCTTCCTGAATCTACTTCCAACAGATTTATCTGTGATGAGAGCAAAGAAATTTCTTTAGAACTCTCAAAAGGTAACTTCTCTGTGACTGTTGAAGTCAAAGGGTCAGTTGTAAGTTGTAACAAGTCGAACTCTGATGTGAATGATGTCATCTGATTAGTTTCTTGAAGAGTTTCTATGAAAACTTTGGATTCAGCGCTGCTTTCGGAGTAGCTTTTGAAAGATAAGAGCGTCGCTTCCTGGACGACTGCAAAAACATCATGGCCATCCTGAGGTTCATCCTCCTGTCTGTCAAGCAAGCTTTCCATACCTGCAGGACCGACTATATTTTCTTCTGAGGCTTCAGATATGTGTGTACTTTTGACTTCACTTAAAATATCATCAACTGTCTCAGGTTTTCTACCCTCAATAATGTCTCTATATTCACTTTGTTTCCCCGCAAATTCAGTGATCAAATTTTCAACGACTATACCAGGCTCATCTTCACACACAATTGTGGTATCATGACAAGAATCGTGTTTCATATCATCTTCGTGTGTTAACTCTTTTGAAAATGGGCTTGAATGGGTGTCCGAAGGTTCTTCGTATTGTGTAAGGTCCGGCACATCGTCAAGACTTAACTCAATTATCGTTTGAGGTTCGACAGTCGTGCCCGTATCAGTAGTAGACTCGTGATAGCTGGGCTGTAATGTCGGAGTCTCACATAAATTCAAGAAAGAAAATCCTTGGTCGATTTCTTCGAGCGCCCCTTCTAGATCGTCCTGTTTTTGTTCCGTCTTTCCCATAAGACTTATGGAGCTCTGCATACTCGTTTTAACAGCAGTTACCTCTAACGACAAGACATCATCAGAAGTAAGTCCTCTGTCACTCGGATCTAAATCCTTTTCTTGCTTTCTTTTAATTATTGGTGACGAAGTAACCACAAAGGGTTCGGAGCTAATATCAGGAAGACTATGGAATAGCTCTTCACTTTGGAGTGAATCAAATTCATCATTATCTAATAAATCCTTTAACAATTCGCTGTTAATAGTGTTGGGTGGCTGAGAAATCCTAGCAGTTTCGAATTCGTTAAGAGCTGAAGTCTCTATATGCTCTTCAGTCACATCTATTAAAGAAAAACTAGAACGATCTTCTCTGATATCTATTTCCAGGGTGCTTCCACTGGTAACTAACAATGAGGTTGTATGTTTAGGGTCAAATAAGGAAGTATCTTGGTGTTCTACCGTTTGTGCCATATTATCTAATATGTCTATCTGTTTTTCTTGGGAAACGTTTTTGTCTTCGAGGAAAACGGCGAGGGAAGTCGGAGATTGTGGCGGTGAGAGCTCGAGGAGTTGTCCTTTGATGGGCTCAATGTGGGTGGTTGTGCTTTGCTGGAATCCTTCATTTTGAGACCCAGAAGATCTCGACAGAGAGATGATGTCCTCTTCCGAAACCGATCTGCCATGGCGTGAAGCCTCTTCTTCTTGCGTTTGCTCTTCTCGAAATGTTCCTCCAGATCCACTGGCGTCTGACTGCGGTTGTCCAAGAAAAAAATTATTTTCTTCTAAAGTATCACTACAAGGAATTGTTCCACTTCCATCTTCCACCGAATAGTCACCCTTTTCAACAAGGACATGTACATCTGATAGATGTTTTATAGTCGAAGTATTTTCTCTGGCTTCAATGTCAACCTCCTTGCTTTTGACAGAACCGTAAGATTCTCTATGGTGAATATTGTCTGTTGACAGTTCAGTGACACCATCAGCCCTATATTCTTTTAACTGTTCTAATCGTTTATCTTCTTGAATTTGTTCAGCTTTTCTTTCTACATGTTCTTCATATTTAAATACTTCCATTTTTGTAATACTGATATGTTGTTCATCTTGAGTGCTCTCCACAGGTGCTTTAAAGGTGAGCAAACTCTCAGTCTTCTTCAATTCAACGTGTATTTGACTTTCTTCCAAAACAGCTTTCCTTTGATCTCCTTTAGTAATATATTTTTCGACCTTCGCTTGGTCTTCCTCTATGAATATCTCTTGTTTAATTTCCACTTTATCTATTTTTTCTATAATTTTTTCTTCTGTTATTTGAGTTTTAGAAGATTCCAAAGAGATTTCACTTTTAACCCTCGTTTCAAGTGCATCAACAGCTATCTCCTCTTTGGCTATTTCTTTGACTTTATTGATGTCTTCTTCTTCCTTCAAGAATGTATTCCCTTTCTTGTCCCTTATGACATCCTCACTGCCCAAATCCTCTGAAACCTTCTCCTGTCGCCCCTCTTCCTCAGCCATCTGAAGTATGTCGTCCATTTGTTCAGAAATTACTTCAACGGTATATTTTGTATCAGTCCCAATTGAAACTAGATTACTGCTGGTTTCCTCATTCTTAATGGCCACAGCTTCACCAAAGGTGTCAGATGTTTCGGGTAAAGTTTCTTGTATGATAATTTCTGGTTTTGTAATGTTTGTTGCCACCTTTTCACCCAACAGATCTGAACCGATATCATATATCTGGGGCAAATAATTGCTCTTGCCAGGAACTAGGACTTCTGTGTCTACCTTGGGGACAGAATGGCTTCCATCTGTATCAGTAACACCTAACATAGCCCTGAATGCTGAGTTGTCCTCATTAGTGTCAACAGCAACTAAATCTACTTTGAACGTTTCACTATCATCGACATCAACAGCAGCGACCTCTGCCTTAAAAAGAGTCTCGCTATCATCAGTGTCAACAGCGACTAGATCCGCTTTGAAAAGAGGTTCACTTTCATTATTATCTGTAGCTACTAGTTTTGCCTTGAAAATTGCATCTGAGTCGTCACTACCAACAGAGACTAACTCCGCCTTGAAAACTGATGTACTCTCAGAATGGACAATAGCTGGTTCTGCCTTGAAAACTGATTCACTTTCATTGGTGTCTACAACAACTACTTCTGCTTTGAAAAAATCGCACTCAGAATAGACATTAGCTGGTTCTGCTTTGAAAAGAGCCTCACTCTCATCAGTATCAATAGAGACTAAATCTGCCTTGAAAATGGATTCACTTTCATCATGATCAGTGGAAACTATCTTAGCCTTGAAAAGGGAATTACTCTCGTCAGTGTCAACGGTGACTGCGTCTGCCTTTGATAGTCCATCATTCTCGGTAGTATCAACTTTAACTAATGCTGCCTTGAAGATATCTTCGCTTTCATCGGTAACGACAACGATAGGTTCTGCCTTGACGACTGCTTCACTTCCGTCAGTCTCGAAATACTCAGCCCTATAAACGCCTTTACTTTGATCATTATCGACAGTGGCTAAATCTGCTTTGAAAACAGATTCACTTCCATCGCCGACAATAGCGGCTGAATCTGATTCAAAAAGACCTTTACTTTCATCAGTGTCGACTGCGACCACTTCTGCTGTAAAAATGGACTCACTGTCGTCAGTGTCGAAAGTGACTAATTCTGCCTTGAAAACTGTTTTGCTTTCTTCAGCATCAGTGAGTTTTTTCTTGAAAGCTACCTTGCTGTCATCTGTATCGACGATGTCAAGTGCTAACTCTGATTTGAAGACATTTCTTTCGTCAAATTCAACAAGAGAAATGTTTGCTTCTGAAGTGGATTCAGCAAGACGCTCACCGACATTTGTATTCAAATCACCAGAACTTATCTCGACGAAAGAAAATGAGGTATCTATTTTTTCTGTACTTTCTACTTTCATCTCTTGATTAGAATCATCAAACTTCTGTTTTATATCGTCATTTGATTTAGTTTCATCTGAAGTGGTTATTACTATCTGTGATAACTTATTCACTGACTCCTGCACGTCCTGAATTTCCTCCATCATAACCTCCATGTTTCTCTCTACCAAAATTGGTGAACGAATAGGAGACCTTAGCTTGTCTTCAGCAGATTTTTTACAGATTATATTTGTCTGAGTTACTGGCATTCCTACCACTTGCTCAGGTGACAGGCTTCTGAATTCCTCGTTGTCACTGCCTTGGATTTCAGATGATGGAGTACAGCTTCGTAAGCTCCTCTGTAGTTCATCCTCCTCTTTGACTTGTTCTGCGAGTTCTGGAGTAATGTGTCCTGAGTAAGGAAGTAGGGATCCCTCGGTATCAACATTTCCTAAAGATATAAACATTTTTGTCCTTGGCGAAAACGCCCTCGGAGGCGAAGTGCTATTTTCTTCCTTTGCTTTAGATTCAAATAAGGATCGAAGTCGAGAAACTTTTTTCTCTGCATCAAGAACTATTATGGATGGATGTAAAGCAGAATAAGCTAGTTTTGTAGGTTTCTTTGGTACCCCTGGTGGATGCGACAAAGATATACTTGAAACGCCTGTAGGTGGGGAAGGAAGGGGCAGACTTTGTTCAGTCGACTCATCTTGGCTGTCGACACATGTACCCTCATCATCATGATCATATTCTCTAATAACCTCCCCTTTAGTTGTAGTAGCCATTTCTTCTTTTTGAGTGGAACTAGAAGACAATTCTACAGTGAAAGGACCATGGTGCTCAGGTTTCGTTTTATCCTGCTGCCCCATACCAGTGTTAAGGTCTTCTGTCTCACGATTGAGATCATCCATGGTATCTTCCAAAGAAAGAAATGGTGTTTCATTATCTACTGTTTTCACCTCAAAGCATGGAAAAGTGCCTTGAGTGTTCATGTCACCTCCTAAAGATTGTGTCGTAGAGTTGTCCAATGTTTCCATTGCTGCTTCACTTTGCCCTCCATGGCCTAATTGTGGCTGGGCACAGGTATCTGAGGATGTCATGATATCGTCCACTTTTACACTAGATGTAAGTTCTTGGGACCCTCTCTTCTCCTCCAGTTGAGCTGATTCCAAAATCTTTGAAACCAAGTTGAGCGTTTTAGTAACGTCTTCATCTAATTCCGTGGTTGGTAGTACCACAGGCAACGCATATTCTTCTACTTTCATTTCAGCCAGTGATAGTTCTCCTGGTTCTGCTGATAGTGCCTTTTCTTCCTGTTCAATTACTCTTTCTTCTCTAAAACCTTGTGCCCCACCTAGATATGAATTCAACTCCTTCTCAGGTACACGTTCATTGATTATATCTCGCCCTCGTGACTCCTGTAACTGTATTTTCTCCTCCTGTTCAAATACACTTTGTTCTACAAGATTCTGATTTTGTGTTTCTTCATAAACAAAAATTTCCTCCTTTTCTGATGCACTTACTTTTGTCAAATATTGTTCTTGTGTTTTCTCTAACTGTATCTTATTTTCCTGCTCAGATACACTTTGCTCTACTATAGCTTGTTCTTGTGTTTCCTCTACTAGTAGCTTCTTTTCCTGTTCGGCTACTCTTTGTACTTCCATCAAATCTTGTTCATGTGTTTCTTCTAGTAGTATCATTTCTCTGTGTTCGGTTTTTGGTTCTACTTCTGTCACAACTTGTTCTTGAGTTTCCTGTAATTGAATTTTTCCTTCCTGATCAAACCCACTTGGTTTTTCTGATTGCATTAGATCATCCGAATTCACGTCTCCAAGCATTTCGTCTATGAGTTTCTGAATATTATCTGTAGCTGACTGAAAATCAAGAAATTGCCCAGTCTCTTTCTCTGTCTCATTTTGCATTTCTTCCATACCTACTTGATCTTCGTGGATATCTTCTATGCTACCCAAAGGTCTTGTTTCTATGTGTATTCCCGCTTGCTCTATCTCACTCGAGCTATTATCTGTTCTCTCATACTTAAGATTATCCTTGTTACTGACTTGGTCCACTTGCTCGTCTATTGGTAGATCTGTTTTGCTTAAAGTTTCTGCAAGAGTTCTCTCCTGACTATTTAAATCAGGTGAAATTGCGAGTTCCGTGTTTAATGCCTCTTGTCCGACTTCGATTGTTTTTTCTTGTAATGTGTCTGGCATGAGATCAAGTTCTACAGGGGAGGAAAGTTGATCTTCGTGTACGGAAGGCAGTTTCTCTTTGTCGTCATCTGTCATACTTGATGTGGGGAATTTCTCTTCAGTATCCCTTCCAATCTGTGGTATCTCCTCGATCGGCTTTGTTTCGAGTATTGCAATGTAGCGCGCAATAGATCCCTCTTTTGCGACTAACTGAACATCTTTTTCATCTTTCAGAGTTTGACTGGGTCTGCGAGGCATTGGGGAGATAGGTGAGGGAAGCGGGAAAGGTGCGCTGGAGGTATCAGGAGGTTGCAAGACTTGCTCAATTGGCTTAAAGAGAAATTCATTGCTTTCCTCACTTTTGCAATTATCCGTCGGAGTAAACTGATAAAGTGAAGATCCTGTACCTGTGGTAGTTCTGTACTCAGTCGTAAATTTAGGTTCGACCGAACATTCAAGTTTCGCTACTTTTTCAAATTCCTTCTCTTTATTGCGGATCAGCACAGATGTGATGCTTGCCACTTCAGCAGAGACAGGTGAAGAGGAATGGCTTCCTTCCTCCACAACTCTAGCTTCTGGCCCCATGATGAAGTCTGCTATTTCTGTCAACGGTGTTCTTCCCCCTGGAGATGGCGCGTGGGCATCGAGTGATTCAATATTACTAAGAGTGTCTTCAAAATCAATACATTTTCTGTCTTCTTCTCCAATAGAACTTGGTTCTGTTTCCTCATCAATGGTCTGTAGGAAGTTACTCATGTCTGCAGCTGAAATATCTGCGAGGTATAAAATCTTTCCTTTTTTATCTTCTTTGTCGTCAATGGGAATATCGGCAGCACCCTCACAACCCTGTTGGTGATCATCTCCCGGGATGTCGACAATAACTTCAGGAATGTGGAGAATTGACTCTCCCTTCTCTTCGGGCACGTCAGCAACAGGAGTGGAAGATCGCGATGACCCCAGACTTTTTTCCTTGTTGATGTCATCATCCGTCAGATCACCTTCGCCCTTATCTTCATTTGGGCTACTGATGGAGAGGCTTACGACATTCCCTTGATCATCGACAACAGATTCAAGAATGTCATCTTTGTCCAGGAGACTGTGTCCTTTTTCTGATTCAGTGTTAGCTCCTTCGTCATCAAGAGACGTAGTCCGTGTTGTTGGAAGGGAGTAGGAAGATTCAGAAACTTCCGTAATATCTGCTTCTGCGATCATCTTAGCTATTTCTACCGCCTTGAGTGCATCCTTCTTGGGGCTGTTTTTTATTATGAAATCACATATGCTAATAATTCGGTTACATTTTTCCTCAAAATTGCGCATTGGGTTAGCAGATATTCCTTTAGAGAGTTTCTTTTTCACCTTCCTCTTTTTCTTCTTTATGCCCACCGAGTCATCGATGGGTCCTTCATGCGTCATCTCGGGAGGATCTTCTGTTTTGGAGTTGTCATGTGCAGGAGACCCTTCAGTTTCCTCCCCATTGATTTCGTTAAACTTTACTTGCGTAATGGCTTCGGGATCACGCACAGGGCTTTGAACACCATTGTTGCCTACAGATTCACATTTTTCCTTATACTCACCTTCGTCATCCACACCATTTACAGTTCGGTCTGCGTCTTGGAGGCCTTGCGATTTACTGCTATCTTCGAGTATTTGTGTTTCTAGTCCCACTTCCCCATTTCTATTAATGTCATCGGAATGTGCGCCCACATGATCCACAGAGTCAATAACACCTTCAGTTTCGTGTTCAACACTAACTCTATCTACATGTTCAATACCACCCCTCCCTTCTGCCATATCTCCTAGAGTTTTCATTGAATTGACGTCGAGATCACTCTGCATCTCGCTCTTACTGTCCAAAACCTTACTATCACTTTCATCTGTACTATTTTCAGTTTTTACAGCTTGACTTGCAGCCAAAAGAACTACATTTAGGAGAGCTGGAGTCCTGCCTTCAGAGTCCGAGATGTTACTTTGTGTCACTTCATTATTTTTGTCCTCAGTGGCCAGGACGTCACTGCGGGACAAACCACTCTTGTCTTCTGCATCCAGGGTACCACTGCGGGTCATTGCACTCTGATTCTCGGATTCTACCATCGTGCTTAGAGAGTCTTCGCTTCGGCGCTCAGACTCCAAGAGTTTTCCCTTTGGTTGCTTGGTCTCGCTCTCGGAATTGCCAGCAGGAATAGAGCTGGCCCTGGACGAGCTCCCACCGTCCGGGGAACTGTCATCCTCCGATGCAAGGCTTTCGTTGCTCTCGGTGGATTGGCTCCTCATTCGCTGCAGTGCCTGGAAGCAAGAGAAGGATATAAGGGTCTTTCAAGTTTGATAAATTGTTTGAGAGTACTATTGCTAAAACGCAGTAGAAGTGAAGGGGGAGATGGCATTAGATTAACTATAAAGCTATGAGGCAAGGATGAATCAGGTCTCTGGCTGGAAGTTTACTAACGACATCCAAGGCTGGAAATGAAGGGTGAGTCTGGTTGTGGGTTGTCCCAGCGTTTGCCTCTACTGACTGATAGCCCACTAAGCAGGCCAAGGTTTTAACGTCTTCAATACGAGTCAAATTCTCATGCACAGCATTGGATGCCTAATGTACGATGCATCACACTACTCGTGTTATAAAATATGAAGTCACTGCTGTATTACTCGTTCTCTTTCTCTCTTAGTAATAATAAACACAGAAAACGTTCACAGAATTCGGGGGTCACTCTGCTACAACTACAAAATAAATATAATGAAGACACCGACTGTTGTTTTGGTGATATCGCTGAGAGAGCGTGGTGTGTCACTGTTGGATAGTGTAATGCTGTTGACTGTCTTGTACATTTTTTTTTTTTTTTTCGTGATTAAGTGTGTTGATAATTTTTTGCAAATTTAGTGTTTTTTGTTCATGTATTTTGTTGTTTATCTCTGTGTTAAGTGTTTGTATTGGGTCTGTTATGTTCTGAGGGATAGGTGAGGGGGTGTTATGTTTGAGTGTATCGTCTTGTGTAATGAGACCTTGGATTACTGGTGTGAAATTTGGGTTGTGATTTTCTGTTTCCTCTGGGGGATTTATTTCTTGTCTGTGTTTTGTATTGTTGCGTTGAAGGTGTGCACAGCAGTGTCTATGTGACTGGTGTACTGTTCATTATCTTGGAGTGTTGTTCTGTCTCTTCAGTGAAAGCTTCTCAGTTTGCTCTCTTGTAATTGGTGAATGTGTGTATCGTGTTTTGTTCAATGTTTGTTAAATTGGATAGCTGCTGACGATCTGTATAGCTGATCGCTCAAAATTGCGGAGGACTTTTTTTTTCTCGTTGTTCAATGTGAAACAGAATTTTCCAATATTCATCTGGGTACCAGTACCTGCAGATTTCGAGGTCTCTTATCTCGTCTTCAGCTGGGTAGGAATAGTAAGTATTCTAATAATCTGAATGTATATGTTCATAACTTGAGTGACCTCACCGAGTGTGGCTTGTGATCTATTATCATTACTATTGTTAATGCGATGGGCAGCAGAGCCGCATCACTCACCTGGCGAGCCCTGCGCGACCTCCCGATGCTCTCGCCGGGCGTCAAGACCACATCTTCCCTGCCCACGTGCACCACCCGCCGAATGATCCGGCGGCGCAGAATGTTCATGTACCTGCGAGGGGACAGACATATACATAAGGCAAGGAGGTTACACCAGGGGGCACCTCGCTGCGACACCGAAACCATCACATTAGTTTTAGATAGTGCTCAGACGAGTAGGGTAATCCTGTGTGTCATCGTGTTTGTGTGTGTGTGTAGGTGTGTTGGGATTTCTCACCTTAGTGCGCCCCGATGAGCCATTAAGGACGCCACGGGCTGGGAAGGCGTGTCCCCGCCGGAGGACCCATCCTTACCGTTCCGAAGGGACCCGACAGCGTGCAGCCAGGTGGAGCGGGCCCGCAGGGAGGGAGAGTCCTGTCAGGAGATAAGGTTCGGGACGTGAAGAAGGGGTCCTTTTGAAACTTAGGTTGAAAAACTAAACAAAAATCCTCTTCAGTGTACTTTCCCTTCCGATTCACAACCAAAATGCGTTTCGGTGTTTGTTGCGTTCCAGTTTGAATACTTTCATCTCCCGCCAAAGCTTCATGACGGCGGAGGGACTGGATCCAACCCAAGCTGTGGCCCATAGACTAGAATGTTGGCAGGAATATGACAATCTGGGCCATAACTAGGCCATACCATGCCCAAACGAGACCTTGCCCCCAGGAGCAAACCTAACCAGGAAGGACTGGGTTACCTTAAACAGAGGAAGAACCAAGGCGGGCAAAACGAGAGAAAATCAACACAAGTGGGGATACACCAATACCCCCCAATGTCCCTGTGGCGAAGTACAGACGATGGTCCACGTCCTCCGGGAATGTCCATTGAGTCCCCATTGCTCCGACCAAGACCTTAGGAAAGCAAATGAAACTGCCTTTACATGGACACGGTTCTGGTGCGACAAGATAAGATGATATCCAAACATGTACTCTGCGTTTCCTTTGAAGTCCATCTGGCCTCAGCACTCGTCCCATACCTCTGCCAGTGCCGTATGGCAACGTCCGTTACAAACCCTCATATGCCCTTTTCCTACTCCGTCTCCTCCTCTACCCCCTACTCCCTGCCCCCTCGCTACTTCGGAAAAGAGTTGGGTTCCGCCTTGAATCCCGTGGCTGGACAGTTTGCCAATCGGACATGATGCCTACCGGACATTATGCCTACCAGACATATATATATATATATAGATATATATATATATATATATATATACATATATATATATACACTCGTACATACATTTGAGACGACTGGTATCAAGTTAAGGCCAGTATCCTAGCAGCAGGCGACGACGAAGAGCCCCAGAGCCTATTTATTTGGTCATTACCTGCGAAGTCGTGGCATCGACGTTGACTGTGTAGGGCGACCCGACGATGTGCTGCCCTTGCCAGATGATGGACAGCCGGTGCCTGCCGGCGTTGACGGGGATCCAAGAGATCTTGATCTCGGAGGTACGCACGTCGTACTCGAAGGGGATGTTGTGCTTCTCCTGTGGAAGGGAAAAGGGAGGAGGAAGGTTGGGTTAACCGTTCGTACAGATGGCTGGAGGGGGAGAGCTCCTCGAGGAGTCGAAAACCCATTGGATTTATCGCTTTGAGTGCAATCCTGCTAAGCCAACATTAACGAATAAACGAGCAAATACTTCTCTTAACAGGTCGGAGTGTTTGTGGGACACTTATTCCTAGTTTATTATTATTATTATTATTATTATTTTTTTTTTTTTTTTTTTTTTTTAAGGAGTAAAAGCTTTCACAATTAGAGGGCGGGATCCTAAAGCTTTGAAAAAAGGCCGCGATGGTCACTGTATCCTACTTATTTTACTTAGGTGGGTGTGGGGTGGAGATACGGGCGCGCATGCGTGGTTCATGCGTCCACACGAATGTGGACCCATCAAAGGGGGAGCCACGACTCAACCAGACCATCTCCATTAACCTCTCCTGGATAATTTCTGTTACTGTCAGGAATTGCGTTCTGGCCAACTCCAAACAGTTTCCTTCTGAAGGGGTCAGAGAGATCGTTTCAGAAAGTAAACAATTTCCTTGCATTCTTTCTTGAGCCCTCTCACGTACCCTGAGCTTCTTGCTGGTGAGGGCGCGCGACTGCCGGTGCCGCCCGGTGATGTGGTGACTGCAGTAGTCCCCGCCGTCCGACCGGATCTCGACGACGACCCCGGTGCCCAGGGGGCTGGTCAGGTACAGGATAAACTTGGCCCGTCGTCCCCGGACGGCCATGGTCAGGCCCATCCCCCGGGCAATCACCTACGGAGGAAGTCACAAAGCAGTACAATAGGTGAGAAGGGATCCTACAAAATCTCGGAGACTTCAATAGACCACACACGGGTGAGGAATGAGTTGAATACATCACCAAGTAAACAAAGAGTAAATATATAAGCAAACCAAACAAATACATCATCCGGCACGTCATGTCACGTGTCACGAGCTTACCTGGTGCTCGCCGAGGGCCTGCGTAACACTGTTGGGCGTGACGGGGGGTCCCCCGAGGACGCTCCTCCTGAGCGACGCCAAGCGCAGCGCCTGCAGGAATCGAACCGCGGCTCTAACGTCTCCACCCCGGAGGCTCGTCTCCGAGATGGTCTGTGGCAGTAAATTTTTTTTTTTTTTTTTTTTTTTTTTTTCCAGAGGGGGAGCGAGAAAAGGTGGAATTAGTGAACTGTTCAGTGAAAGCCAAATTGATATGAAATAACGAGTGTACGATGTAAGTACAGTATATGCATTATATGCCTAAGCTGTGTGTGTGTGTGCGCGCGCGTGTATATGTATGTATGAGTATATAGTATAATTCTAACGATATTGTGGTTCTTGACTTATTATGATAGCTTGTGTCGCAATGCACATATTCATGTATCTATATATATATATATATATTATATATATATATATATATATATATATATACATACATATGCTTATGTAGATACGTGCTATTTACTTTTTCATGACTTTCTAACATTATCTTGGGGATATACGTGCGCACGCGCACTTGTCCATGATTTGCTCCCCGCAATGGGCGACGCCCTTCTAGTTGTCGTTTTCTCGAGGATCCATGGGCACGCTGGAGAACGAAGAACCGCCGCTGCCTACCTACCTGGGTGACTCCGAGGAAGGTGCTGGCCAGGCGCCCCGCCAGCTGCAGGTTGGCGGCGCCCAGCTCGGGGGGCAGGAGGTCATGCCGGGGGCAGGTCCCGGGAACCAGGGCCTCGAGGAGGGCACACAGGGTCACGCCGTCAGCCAGGTCCACAGGCAGGTTGATGGCGGGGCGAGAGGGCACCATCCGGTGCAGCCAGAGGGTGAGCGGGGCCACGTCCCGCCACCAGGGCACCAACGCTGCCGGAGGGAAGGAGAGGTGCGTGAACGAGATGGACCAGGGAGGACCTGGGGACGCAGAATGAGCGAGGGAGATCCCGCGACTCGAGACAAACCTCAAGATTCGCCACAGTGCTTGGCGTCTCACCCTTCGATTCTGGTCTCACACTTGATGCACACACGTGACCCTCATCCCACACAAACGATGCTTTGCAATGAAGGAAAATAAAAGCATACTTAGAAAAAAAATTGTGTGCGCATGTGCACGTATAACATACATATATATGTGTGTGTGCGTATATGTATGTATGCGTGTGTCCGTGTGCATTATATGTATATATGCGTGTGTGTGTGTGTATGAGTATGTATATACATATATATGTGTGTGCATGCGTATTATTCCCTACATTGTTTTCCATTCGATTAGCAACCCCTGTTGCACGTCGACGAATACGCATGTTTTTTCTATTATTATTATTATCATTATTTTTTTTATTATTATTATTATTATATTATTATTATTATTATTATTATCATTATTGTTATCATTATTATTATTATTACTAATACGAGCAACAGGCTGCGCCCGACCCTGCTACGCGGTGTCTCGGCCCTTCGGGCTAGCTCGCTTCACTCGCAGGCGCCTTCAGCTAATCAGTCGTCTCCGTTGCCGTGACGTTACCACTCTCAGCCAATCAGGAGCCGGAGAGATTTCCGGTCCGATTTAGATCAATATCATCAGGAATTTTTTTTATTAGTATATATACAAAGGATAGCCGTATACCATCCCAATTTTTTAAGCGGGGAGCACCACTACTTACATAGGCTGGAGTGGCGTTACTGCCCTCTGCTACTATGGGCACTGCTGCTCTACACTGCAAGAAGGAACTGTCGTTACTGAAGCGCCCCACAACATCTACAGCGCCACTGACAAGCTGATCAGGACATGACGTTTGAGAACACAGGAATTATGATAGTCTAAAGCAGCGTTTCCCAACCTTTTCCTACCTTAGCAGCCCCTGTAGTCAGATCTAAAGAGACCATCATCCCTTAACTAACATCTTATCAATAGATGGAAAAAGGAAAATGTATATTTGAATCACTTCCCATCGCCCCCTATAATTGATATCAGCACCCCAGGTTGAGAAACGCTGGTCTAAGGGGTATCTATGCACATACATAATTATACATAAAAATTTGCATGTATGAACGAATGGATGGATGGGTGTATAGATAAATGCGTGCAAATATGCAGGTAAATAGGTAAATACACATGAATTCGGGTGTTTTGTATTTAAGAATATATGTATATATATATATATGTATATATATGTATATGTGTGTGTGTGTGTATGTGTGTGTGTGTGTGTGTGTGTGTGTGTGTGTGTGTGTGTGTGGATGTATGTACGTATGCGTATAACTTATGTTTGGCTATCCGTAGTATTATGTACAGTATGAGTATATACTATGTATAAGAATGTTTGTATTCATGTGTGTACAACAAATGTGTTAATGTGTATAGGTTTATATACGTTTATGTATACACATTTGAATATATGTATATACAAATACAGTATAAGTATATGTATGTATATATATATATATATATATATATATATATATATATATATATATATATGTGTGTGTGTGTGTGTGTGTGTGTGTGTGTGTGTGTTTATGTGTGTATGTATGCATGTAGAAGGTACAACATCGCTGCTGCTCTGTATTACTCTGAACTCTATGTATATACGTATGTATGCAAGAATATGTGTGTATATTTGTCTATCAGACAAGATTTTATTGTATTTCAGCGCTAAAAACCGGCGCTTCTATCCTTGGGAACAGTATTGTCCTGAAGAACCGTAGTCATTGTAGTTTTAGAGATTCAAAGGATGTTACTAGAAAGGATGGGGCACTATACTAACTAATCAGTATTCATCTCTGAGAGGAAACTAGTTTACAATCTGATCATTAAAGATGCTATGCAACTCTTGTCCGTAGGGGTGCCACAAGAGCCCCCTAGTGACTACCTAAATTGTATGTACTCAGGTACTCAGGATTCCATACAATGATGTACTACAACAAAGCTGTAAATTCCTAATACTAATGCATTCTACAGTCATTATAACGACACTTGTGGCCAGAGAGGTCGTAGAGCGCCAGCCTCTTCCTCCTCCTCCTCCTCCTCCTCCTCCTCTTCCTCCTCCTCCCTTCCTCCTCCTCCTCTTCCTCCTCCTCCTCCTCCTCCTCCTCTTCCTCCTCCTCCTCTTCCTCCTCCTCCTCCTCCTTCCTGCTGCTGTGGCAAGTTAACGGGTCCTCTGATCCCCTGGCACCTGGCCTTCCCTCACCTGTGGTCAGGTGGAGCCAGGCGAGGAGGAAGTAGGGTTTGATCCTGAAGTAGCATTCCACAACGAAGATCCACAGGGAGAAGCAGGTCTCGCGAAGCCACATCCACAGCGCCCAACCTGCGACACGAAGAGAGAAAATGGGACAGCTTAGCTCAGACATATAGGTATATAAGTGTATATATATGTATGTATATGTATATACATATATTTGTATATATATATATATATGTGTGTGTGTGTGTGTGTGTGTGTGTGTGTGTGTGTAAGTGGGAGTAGGAAACACAGGAGTCTTAGTCTGAGTTTATTCCTGACTAGTATGCTTTCTCAAAGGAAGCATACCTACGAAACTAGTCAGGAATAAACTTAGAATAAGTCTCCTGTGTTTCCTACTCCCACTTAAGTCAACCTGTCAGAATGTCTCAACATATATATATATATATATACATATATATATATATATATATATATATATATGCAAGGTAACCACTTAAGAAAATAAACAAACGGATCAGAGCGCTTTCGTATATTACATCTTCAGTGTAATTTACACTGAAGATGTAATATACGAAAGCGCTCTGATCCGTTTGTTTATTTTCTTAAGTGGTTACCTTGCATCTATAAAACAAACGTTCCTAGTGTTCTTATTGCATATATATATATATATATATATATATATATAGTATATATATATATATACTGCATATATATTGTGTGTATGTGTGTACACATATATAGGGGGTGGGGAATGCATATATATATCAAATGTAAATGTAGCACTATTGCTGTTGGCTCCCGTACCTGACCCATGGCATTACATCAGAACTTAAATAATATGTTTTTTGTCTATGCATTCGTACAGTTTTGGTGACAAAAAAAATTATTTTGAATAAAGGAAAGTAACTGTATAGAGAACCATAGAAACCAGCCAACAACTAAAAATATGTCTGTGTCTATTTGGTTTGTTTCCATGGGTCAGGCGCGGTTACTCAACAAGAGTACATAAAAAAGATATTCTGTTCTCTAAGCTTATGTAACGGGTGTCAACTTCGAGTCCATGACAACATTGTTGTCACCGTTTCGTAACGGAATATGCTCGCCTTGTTACCGGTTCTTAAAATACACAGCACGACACAGCAAAGCACATAGAGCCCGAAGAGGTTTTAATGGCGTCATTGAAAATCGCCTGAGTTTCTCCTTGGGTCAGCCAAACTAAGGCTTCTTGTAGTTGTCACTGTCCTGCATATTTACTATTTGTTATTTGTTTGCGGTAGAGGAAGGCTTGACGTCTCAGCTGGTCATAGGGTTCGGCATTTGACATGTTCCTAGCGTTTTCTGACCATGTCGATGTTTTACGAGAAAAAAAAAAAACACCATTACTCCGCTCTCGCCTAAGCGGAAGCAGTTAATACACTTTTTTTTTCTTCTTTTTTTTTCTTTTCTTTTTTTTTTGCATCTGTGAAGCAACCGTTTGCTCGCAAAAGTCGACTCTAATGAGGCAATTGCTCAAATTGCATCTCTCGCCATCAAGCGGTTTGCTTTACCCCGACTTCCTGCTGCGCTGGGTAAGAATTATCCAGAGATGCTGTTGTTTGTAAATTTTGCAGAAGAAGAAAAAATAAAATCGGTTGTAGGAAAAGGAGAGAGAAAATATTTCAAACAATACAACTAAATGACTCTTTATAAAAGTCTTTACCATTACCTTTTGCGCGGATCAGAGGGACCTTTGGTGTAACCGAGGAAGAAGGAGTGGGTGAGGTTGAGAACCTTGAAGTATCATCGTCCTCATTTCAGCCTATTGAGGAACAGATGCACAGCCTTCCATGATCTAGCATGCATACACACCTACATCCATTTATACTTACATACATTCATGGATACATACACACACTTACAAAGTTACAAAGGATTACAAAGGCGGAGCATGCCGACAGGAGACCTTTTGGTCCATATCTACACAAGTATACATATGTTGCACATAAGCATACATATGTACATGCATGAATAAACATACACTTAAGTAGGCATATTCACATAGTAAATATACATATATAAGTATATATACTGTATATACCCGGTATATACATACATATATATATATATACATAATCTAATGGACTTATCGGAAATGTCATTTATTGTTAAGTTTCTCTGGATACTTTGGGGAGGTTACTGTGAAGTGTGAAGCAGGAATGCCCTCTTTCTGAAATTCAGGTTAATTCAGGAATGATGCAAGGTTGGATCCCCACCGTTACACTTCAGCGCCTGCATGGGAATGGTACTGGGCATAGATGTCTATCAATGTTACTGCGAAGCATCCACGGGGAACACTAAAAGACACCGACCTCGACTTTGCCGACGATACTGTCATCTCTTGCGAAGTCTCCGACGCAGGTCTCCTGGGGCAAAAATCAAGGCCAAGTCGTCTGGAATTTTATTGGAAAACGCGGTTCACCCTGTCCTTGCATTTAGCGAGGGCAGGAAGGTCTCAGAGAGCTTCACGTACTTTCGAAGCGTAGTGAATAACATTAATGGGTCACATCAAGGAATTTAATCACCCGTGGTGTTGCGGACTCGCTCGACCGAATCTTCGAGTCACTTGTGCTCTCTGTCTTGCCAAATAGTTTTGAGACATAAGCATTAAAGGCTGACTTGAAAAGGCGTCTCGGCTTCTTTGGTAGCAAGTGCCTTCAGAGAACCATAGGATATTGCTGGAGTAACTATGTGCCAAACCAATAAGTCAGTCGTCGCCGGTGACCAGTACAATTCGTGAACGTCCACTTCGATTATATGGGCTTCTGGCACGTTTCCCTGATGGTGATCCTATTCAGCGTTGTCTCCACATGGGAGCTTGTTCGGAGAAAATGTTGGGAGTGGTATCGGCGTGTGAGTGAAACGACGCGTCCCCCTGTGTATAATGCCAGATGGCTGAAATTGACATACTAGTATACTGCTATATATGCATGCGTGTGAGGAAACATGTATTTACGTTCATGGATATATGCATGGATGCATGTGCGTACGTATGCATACGTACATATACTCATATATACATGCATAGATACACACACACACACACACACATATATATATATATATATATATACATATACATGATTATATACATGTATATTACAAAGGATTACAAAGGCAAAGCATGCCGACAGGAGACCTTTTGATCCATATCTAGGTCGGATGCAAAAAAAAAAAAAAAAAAAAAATCATATTAATAATAAATTAAAACTATAACAATGTAAATAACAATTAAAATACATAAATAAATGCATTGGTATAGTTGAATAACAAACAAACAGGTAAATAGTAAATGATAATAAATTGACATATAACTAATAATAAATGAAAATCAGACAGACAAATTATAACAAAACAAAAACAAATAATATAACATAAATTATAATAATTACAGCATCTTACTTAGATATTTATCTAAATGATTCTTAAAGCTTCGAACTGAACTACATTGCACTACCTGTGCAGGAAGTTTATTCCATTCATTAACTACACGGTTGGCAAAGTTGTTTCTACCTACTTCCAAATTGAATCTATTTCCGGACAGTTTGAGACCATTGTTTCTTGTCTGATTCTCATTCAATGTGAAAATTTGGTCACTTTTGATGTTGTCAATTCCCTTTAAAATCTTAAAGACCTGTATCAAGTCACCTCTGAGTCTACGCTTTTTTTAGGGAAAACAGATTCATGTGCTTAAGTCGATTTTTCGTATGATTTAATTTCTGTATTTGGAATCAGTTGTGTGGCTCGCCGTTGTGTGTGTATACATACACACACACATATATACATTTATATAAATATAAAAATTATATATATATACACACACACACACACACACACACACATTTACATATATATATAGATATATATATATATATATATATATAGGTCCACTAGCGGAGGCCATTGCTTTCTTTGTAACCTAATATTTTATATTGGACAAATATATCAAAACTAGAAACCTAACATTGTATATAGGACAAATATATCAACTATTGACTAATTCAATGCAGTATAAGTTAATAAACTTTTATAGTGATATAAGAAACTATTTCTAAGGCACTGTTATGCTTTGAAATGACAATTTTAGCCGGACTTAACAGGTATTATTGTATGAGGTTAGTGGACACCAGGGTTGGCGATTTTTTTTTTTTTCTTCTTTTTAAAAAAATTAAAAAATCGATTTTTTTTAATCAGATTGATTTGATTTAAATAGCTTTTTTTGTAGATTTTGAATATTGTGGGATTGCTATCTGATATGCGATCTGATTGCTAAAGGACATTTTTAGCATATCAATATAAGGAGCAGTGTTATATAGACTTGCCACAAGTATACAGGAACGGTATAAGCCTACATGTAATATATATATCACTGTGCAGCCCACAACAAGTTTCAACAAGATTCTTGTTGAAACTTGTTCTAGGTAAGCAGCCTCTCACTGAGTCAGTTGCTGCTTTGGAATCAACCAGGAAGGATGTCTTCTGGACCTGGCAGAGTGGTTCCTTCAGGCAGAAAAAATTATCCTGTCTGGAATTATTTTGAAAAACTACCAACAACTTCTGGCAAAGGGTACCGAGCTAAATGGAAAGACTGCAGCCAGGAACTACAGGGCATTGTGTCAAGATTAAAATCTCACAGAGGTAAATGCCAAGGTCAGCCACAGCATACAGAAGAAGAAATTTATGACCCAGGTAAATAATTTTACTTATATTGTGTGCATTTCTCCCTTTTCATACGCAACTATATAAATTTGGTGAACATTGGAGAGCATGTGCAATAAAAATGTGAAGGCCTAAAGAGATGATACTTCAACTTCATTACTTCTAAATTTGGGTAATGACTATATCACTATAATATACTGTATCCACTCAACTTTGGGGCCTAGATGATTGTTATTCATTTCATTCAACATTGTGTAATATATTTCATAGGTTCCATTGGAATTCAGCCCACATGGGATTCAGCCCAAAGGGATTTAGCCTAACCTAACCCAAGTAACCCATTATATTTGGTGAATTTAAAAGTGGACTGAATCCTGTGTGGGCTGAATTACAAGCCCACCTATTTCATATCCTGTTAATTATTTCCAAATAATTTAGTGGCTTGTGTGAATATGATCATTATCTAAAACAAATAACTACTGTACTCAAAAGTAGCTTAAATCACACTGTATTCATTCACTTATTTATTCATTTATGAATTATGCAATATGCTTAAATTTTCTGTTTCCATTTCAGAATCTGCATCAACAGCTTCAATCCCTTCATCATCGGCTCCACTTGAATTATCTGCAAACCTGACTCCACCATTAAAAAGGTCACTATCAGACTCCTCCACAGGCGCCACTTTTGCTAAATAATTTTCATCTAAAAGAAAGTCATCAACATCTCTGGACAGATTTATCATAAAAACTTCAGCCTCTCAAAAGGAAAATCTCAACAAAGAAGTTGCAAGAGTTATATTTGCTACAAATTCACCATTTCGTCTTGTTCAGCATCCTCAGTTTCTCAAGGTGGTTCAGAACCTGAGGCCAGGTTATATTCCTCCATCCAGAAAAGATATTGCTGATGAGTACTTGGATCTTGTGTATGAAAAGGAATATAAAAAGTGTGCAGATGACCTGAATAATGAAACTGTATGTCTTTCAATTGATGGATGGTCTAACATCCATAATGAGCCCATAATATGTGTCACTCTAACAACATCCACTTGTCAGATTTATTTAGTTGACACAATAGACACATCAGGGAAACCTCACAGTGCTGAATATCATCTACAACTTGTACAAAGTTCGATCAAGAAGGCTGAACAAGATTTTGGTGGTCACATTGGAAATGTTGTGACAGACAATGCAGCAAATGTCACCAAGATGAGAAAACTCTTAGAGGAATCGAGTGAACCTGAGCATACCGTCCTCACATACGGCTTATACCGTTCCTTGTATACTTGTTGCAAGTCTATATAACACTGCTCCTTATATTGATATGCTAAAAATGCCCTTTAGCAATCAGATCGCATATTAGATAGCAATCCCACAATATTTAAAATCTATAAAAAAAAAAGCTATTTAAATCAAATCAATGTGATTTAGATAAAAAAATCGATTTTTTATATTTTTTTTAAAAAGATAGAAAAAAAAATCGCCAACCCTGGTGTCCACTAACCTCATACAATAATACCTGTTAAGTCCGGCTAAAATTGGCATTTCAAAGCATAACAGTGCCTTAAAAATAGCTTATTTCACTATAAAAGTTTATATTAACTTATACTGCATTGAATAAGCCAATAGTTGATATATTTGTCCTATATACAATGTTAGGTTTCTGGTTTTGATATATTTGTCCAAAATAAAATATTAGGTTACAAAGGAAGCAATGGCCTCCGCTAACGGACCCAGGGATCTGGGTGCGCACGTCCTGTGTAATAGTAGTCCTTGATATATATAATATAATATATATATATATATATATATATATATATATATATGTGTGTGTGTGTATGTTATATATATATATATATTATATGATATATATATGTATATTATATATATATGATATATATACATATATATTATATATGCATATATTTGCATATACACACACACATACACACACACACATATATATATATATATATATATATGTATATATATATATATACTGTATATATGCATACATATATACATACATATGAACATAAATGTATGTTGTAGATTTACATATACATGCGCGCATTGACAAAATTGATGATGATGATGATAATGATAGCAATAAAAACAATAATAACCTAATGATAATTGGAGATGAGTCTACGCCAGGAGGCACGTAGCTTTGGCTGAAGCCGTCACTTTTGCTCTATTGGGGCAGGTAACAGGATCTGCTGAAAATCTAAGAACGCGCGGGATTCGAACCCACAATGAAGCACCTGACCTCCCCCCGGCGGTCGCCAGACGCACCCGTAACCACTGAGTCATGATAATGTATGAAAAAAATAAGCGTAAAGGGAACACCATTATGGTGTTCTTATCTCACAGTTAATCCCATTCTGGAAGTAGAAGAATGTTTTGCGGTTTGTGGGGTAGGGGGGGGGGCGATATGCTTTGTGTTTATGTTGCCCAATTTCCTCGAGTTTCTTTTTGTCCTTTTCGCTCCTCCTTTTCCTATTCCCCTCAACTGGAATCGACCTCTTCGTTCAGACTTTAGGGACCTACACGTCCTCAGCTGCCTCCTTCAGGATAAGGAGGTTGTTCCTTGCAAACATAAGATTCTAGTGAATTTTATGTCCATTCTGTAGGACGGAGATCAAAACTGTACCGCATAGTCAAGGATGGGTCTAACTATCGCTAGATAGAGTTTAATAATCACCTCTGCACTTCTATTCGTTACCGTCCTAGCAATGAAACCTAATGCTCTGTTACCTTTATTCCTGGCGCTTATGCACTGTTTCCTGGCTTTAAGGTCCGGACTCACTAGAACGCACAAGTCTTTCTCGCACTCAGTTTTCTCTAAAAGCGTGTTATCTAAGCAAAAACGTATAGAAACGCTCCACGACATGGATTCGTCTTCCCGCTTCGTTCAGACTTTAGGGACCTACCTACACGTCCTCAGCTGCCTCCTTCAGGATAAGGAGGTTGTTCCTTCCAAACAAAAACGTATAGAAACGCTCTAGCCCAGTGTTTCCCAACCCCGGAGTAAATTACCCCAGTGGGGTAATGGACCCATATTTTTTGGGGGTAATGGATGTTCTGTGTGAGAAGATCACATAAAGTGATCACTGAATAATATGTATTATTATTGTTGTATTGAATATTCTGCATTCATGATGATGTTGATATACATAAAAGTGGAAAATTTTGCATTTGTGTTAGATCCTTAGATATATACAGCCAATAGCGGGCTATATAGCCCATGTAGTTCAACAGGTGACAGCGAAAAAAAAAACATTCAATATTACCGGGTATATGTTCAATGGGGGTAATTGATAACTGCGAAATTGAATCTTGGGGTAATCATTTTGAAAAGGTTGGGAAACACTACTCTAGGACATGGACGTCGGGAAGAGCAAGGTTCGCGTCTGACCTTCACGGGGTTGGGACAGATCTGTCCTTCGAGAATATTCGTGGATTGACCTCTTTCCCGCGGACGAGAAACCCTACCGAGCGGACTGACTCTCCTGCTGCTCTTTCTGATGTTTGACATTCCGGCGTTAGTACGTGTGGAGAGGAACGGGACAGGACTGGGTGAGAGAGAGAACCAGCAGATATACCCGTATGCCCCTAAACCTGGTCAATATGTGTGCTTATGTTTGCGAGTGGGTGTCTGTGTAAGTAAAATTAGCATGAAGGAAGGGACTGTGGATGGAGGTTTAGGTTATATATATGTGTGTATATGTATATATATATATATATATATGTGTGTGTGTGTGTGTGTGTGTGTGTGTGAGAGTGTATATGTATATATATATATATGTATATGTATATTACAAAGGCGGAGCACGCCGACAGGAGACCCCCCCGATCCACATCCAGGTCGGATGCGAAAAAGAAATCATATTAATAATAATAATAAAAAGAAAATCATAATAATGTAAATAACAAACAAAATACATGAACAAATGCATAGGTATAGTTAAATAATATCTTAAACAATTATTTTAGCTCGGTATTCGTAAACGAAACACCCCAAAGTGAATTCCAAACTGAAACCTGTGAAAAGTCTGGGGTAAACTTACTCACTACGGTAAATATAACAAAAGAAAAAACTAAAAGGTGTATAGACAAACTCAAAGTTAATGAAACACCAGGGCCCGACGGTTAGCATCCAAGAATCTTATATATATATATATATATATATATATATATATATATATGTACATATATGCGTAAGTAACCACTATGAAAAGTAAACTAACGAAGCAGAGCGCTTTCGTATAATTACATCTTCAGTGCAGATACAAGGAAGGAATTATAATTCCTTCCTTGTATCTGCACTGAAGATGTAATTATACGAAAGCGCTCTGCTTCGTTAGTTTACTTTTCCTAGTGGTTACTTACGCATTTG
>NC_134805.1:20456162-20536162 GCF_046742065.1 Oratosquilla oratoria
GTGTGTGTGTGTGTGTGTGTGAATTACGCTTTCCTCAGAGAGATGTCGTAAGAGGCGTAAGAAATAAATGAATAAAAAATCAGAACAAACTCAACAACGCCATACTGCCGAAACGACCTGCAAGGTGAAATATCTGAATGATTCCCATACAGTGTGCGTATAAGATTATGCTCAAGCTAGTTGTAGTCAGAGGCCTGAGGGTGGTCAGCATGGTCGAAACGTTAAACCATTAAGTTCTTCCGGTCCATCTTCGTATATTCTACTTTTCATTTGTCGTGCAGTTCATTCCCATATTCATTCCTTATTCATTCAAACCCATAATCAACCCGGTCGTCGCTTGACCCGATCCGTGGACGATGTCACCATCGAGCGTACAAAACAAACAGAACTTGTTATTAATGTATACCCAGGAATGAAGGTGGCTACCAATCGCCATCATATATGTTTCATTTCTCTTAGCTCCCGACGCCACACATAGTGAACAGTAGCATATGACCGAGGCTTTTATTCATGGAACAAATCACTCGTATCACTGAAGTCTTTCAAATAATTAACCCGGCCGTCGCGAGACTCGATCCGGGGACCATCAAAATGTTAGCCCACAGCGCTACCGATGTTACCATCGAGCGTATAAAAAAAATTAGAACCTGATATTAACTTGTACCCACGTGGGTATGTTAATATCAGGTTCTGGTTTAACTGAAATGCTTTACTCTCATATCCTCTCTATAGCTATGATGGTAAAGAAAACTGTCCGTGAATGAGAGGCAGTGTTGTATGTCACAACGAAAAAAAAAAGGGGGGGGAATGGAGTGGACTAAAAATAAATCCACTGCCGAGGCAACCACATAATATTGTTGCCATAGGAAAAAAAAAATCCCCATCCTCCAACTGGATAACAACCGAAAAAGTAAAAGACTTGCAACACACTCAGATATCCGCGACATTTTACATAAAATTTGCAGAAAAAAGGTAGAAATATTTAACTCCATTCAACTTCATACCCACATTCTTTCCCAAGAGGAGGGTATAGCATGTGCATCTATATAAAAATAAAATATAATAGCAAGCATTTCGTAATGTAGTTTCGTAATAAAGCTATTCCATTACAAATAGATATGTACATTTAATACTTGCATTGTGTGTGTGTGTGTGTGTGTGTGTGTGTGTGTCTGTGTACTCGTGTACGTTTCTTTTGACCACTTTTCATTATTATCTAAATAAAGTATTACAAAAGTGAGGTAGCATATAATGGAATAAAGTAGAAGAAAACGAAATAAAGTAGAATAGAATACAAATAAACTAAAACAAACAAAAAGATGGCGTTGTGCGGGTCCGCCTCTTACTTTGTTCAACGGGGTCGACATTTCGAGCTCGCAGCCTCTCGACGTAGGGCTTCGAGGCCTCGAGGACCTTCAGCGCTGGCTTTGCCATCCTGAAGGAGGTGCCCCCGGAGACACTCTTCAGCACTACAGCCTCAGACCTCTTGGGAGGTCAGCAAGTTTCTTTTTCTTATAATTCCGTGGCATTAAAAGAGGTCGTCGCCTTGTCAGCCTCCATTCGTTGTAGTTCATTTACGTATTTTGCTCATATATTCACTGTTTGGCGAAGGCACTGTTCATTTTTCGACATGTGCTGCTACGCATCTCTTTCTTTTTTTCGATATGCACAGGGGATTTACTGCAGATGGATGCAAGCTCCTTGTGTCGATAATTATCCGTTGCCGTCGGAGTTTAGGCTCGTGGGCCCCCGCATTTCTCAGGAGTCGTTTCCCCCCGAAGTTTTGAAGAAATCCTAAGTCTCTGTTGTAAGGTCCCAACTCGTATAAAACGTGCATATCTTGTGCAGCTGTCACGCAGCACCATTGACAGTATTTTCAAATTAGAATCTTAAGTCTATGTGATCCGACTGCTGCCCTCCTTTTTGAATTGTTTCTGTCACATCTTTCTGTAGTTACGCAAAACAATTTACGTCGGGCAATTACGTGAACGTTGTAAAAAAATCACTTGAAATAAAAGTGGCTGCACCATTCACGTTACACTCCGCTTTTTTTCTTCTTCTTCTTCTTCTTCTTTTCTTTCTTTATGTTGTCACTTGTCACCACGTTAACGTATGCGACATCAGACTAAGTCAGATGCGTAAACGGATTTTCCTTTTGGTTACTTGGTAACATTTACGTCGCCCGTCTCCCCCTCTGCACTCACGCTTAATCGCTTCACAGACCTTTGCGTCTCTAAGATATGCCTTCTGGATTCCTTACTTTGTCGCATTCGTTAAAGGATAAGAAATCGCTCTGGGAGCAAACTGAATTCACACAATTTTAATGATTTATTTTTCTCGGTGTTGACTCAAGGGGAGGGGGAGTTCACGTCTGCTCGGTTAACACAGAAGTATGTGGGTCTGAATCAACCTGGCCGTTACATGGCTGACCCAGCTTCCACCACAGTTCTTCTCATCACTTCCCATCACTGACTGACTTCCACGTAATGAGTCTGAGAGCGAAGTTGAAGCTCCACATTTACAAGTGTCACCTCTTACGAACCTCCTGCCTCCTGCCTCCGCCCAAAGTCCCGTGGTCATTGCCAGCAGCACCTAAGTGGATGCAAGGCAACGACCGAAGCCTTTGAAAGACCCTGTGCGTTCTTCAACTCCTCTTCTACTTTCTTCTTTCTTCCCACCCTCCTGTTCCTCTTCCTCCTCCTCCTTTGCTCTAGTCCCTTCTTCTAAGCACCGTCGCTGTTGTCACCGAAGTTTTTCGTCAACTTCCGGTGCTTTGAGCCTTAAGACCCGCTTGGTGGACTAGGATGTATTTCGGGGAACCTGGGTTTCTTGTTGCGACTGTCCTTCAACCTCGTCCAGGTCCAACTCCTCTTCCTGCAGTCGTCGAAGCTAGCAGGGACCTCAAGCTGACACGCGTCCATCAAGGGAAGTAGGTTTATCTGGAATTAAAACACACGGCATGGAGTTAGAACATGCTTCAAAATTTTGAAAGTGGATAACTGCTTGTTCATTGCACCCCTTATTTCAAAATAGTAATGATAAAGATGATATGATAACAGTAGTACTACTACTAATGATAATCATAATAATAATCATAATAATGACAATAATAATTGTAATAATGATAAATAATAATAGTAATAATGATAATAATGATAACAATAGTAATAATAACAGTAACAATAATACTGTGATAATAGATCATAATGAGGACTACTTTCTTCTGTCCCGTGCCATAAAATGCTGTGACAGTCATTTGAAATAGCACTGCATATCTGGCAGCTAGTATCATGATACTGAACCGGGCAGATAGCGAGATAAAGTGAGAGCCACAAGAATCAGGACCTAAAGATGTGGTACATTTCTTAATGATGATTCTGTTCATGCAGTATCATGATATGACCTAATCGTACTTTGCGTCTAACTTTAATAATAACCACGTAGAAACAAAGCTTATTTCAATTTTGATTTTTGGACTCTTGATGTATTTGTTTTTTAAAGTAGTTAGTGAGAATGATCTAGCCAAGAATGTTGTACATTAATGTGCTTCCTCGGATTTATGATTTTCTTCCATTCTCGTGTCTTTTCTTTGACATGCTTTGTTAGCGTTGGTCTTAAATACTATACAGATAAGATCACAGAACAATTTACATCTCGGAGGAGATTGTGACTGATGTATTATCGGTTTAAGTCAAGTTATACGGTATTTGTTTGATTTGTGTATCCTTGAATCTTCCATTTCTAATCATGTCATGAGACTCATAACGGTTTTCACAGTCAGACAGACAGGACATTCCGATATCGAAAGAGCCCTTACTACCCAAATATCACCTGACTAAATGTCTTGTCAAGCATGACTAATCCAATACTGAGTATCGAAGGTCAATAGAGTCGGATGCTCCTATCTAGATAATGTAACCATCGAACCTTTCAGCGGGTTTGAGGCGTGCGTCCTCTCCGCGTCGCATGGTCTTTGTATAAATGTGTAAAAAATAAGTAATCTATACTGGATTTTGATTAGCGTTACTTACACTTAACAATCCGTGCTATGCAAAGAAATTTCCCAAAGTTTGTATACGTTTGAGTTATACTTATGCCTGAGTAACAGGTTAAGTAGCACACCCTGTGGCAGAAACCATCAAGCGCCATTGATATTTTCATAAGAACGTAAGAATGAAGGTGACTGCAAGAGACTATAAGGCCTACACTAGGCAATTCCATGTCCATTACCACCTGTCATATCTATCCATAACGTTAACTAATCTTTTCTTGAAACAACCAGTTGTTTCAGAGCTCACTACATGATTATTAAGTATAAATATACATCGTCTGTGCGTGTGCGTGTGTGTGTGTGAGAGAGAGAGAGAGAGAGAGCGTGTGTGTGCGTGCGCGCGCGCGCGGAGGATTATATACCTTTCTAAAAGTAAGAGAATGGTGCTCGGCAAATTATATCTCAAGTGATTCTTACAGAAGAAGATAGAAAAAAAACCGTTTTGTAAACCTTATTCCGACCCCGTTTCGACGAAGCGATGCACTCAACAAATTATATCCAGGCACCAGACCTTTTTATTCACCATTTAGAGAACATCACCTTACGATGCAGGAACCAAAAGGCATAACGATAATGAAATTTTCCAGCTCAAATTAATAACTGGACCTTTTCATATAAGGATTGTTTCTGCATCAACGTTGCATCATTTTATTCTGGCCAGAGAAAGGCGACTCTGTTCTTCTGACGGGACCTAAAGGCAGTCTCGATTGATCGATGTCCCTTTCAGGATCAGAGACAGAGGCTTAACCACTAGCTGCACAAAATCGCCTGTTCTCATCAGGAACAACAAACATGAATTGCGCAGTTGTGTTCTAGAGTTTCAGTATGAGATGAATGATCTCGCGCCCTGTAGAGATGTGAGCTAATTAATCTTACTCCCACGTCATGAGGTCTGCCAAAGGAACTAAAAGACCTACAGTGAATTGAGGGAGACCCTCGCTTCGACTGGGAAGTTTCTGGCAACCTTCCCTGTTAGTTAGCCTTTTGGAATTAGCCATGATATGAAACAAAATAATATTTACTGGCCTTATTTTGTCCCTCCTCCCCTCTTACTACATTTCCGGACTTCGATAAAGGGAAATCACACAAAATTGCACTAAAGTTACCGCAGTGTCATCGAGTTTTATCCATCAAATGTTGTCTAGAACGATACATCTTATGTGTCTGGTGGCAACCCAAGAAGCGTCGTTTTGGCATCACCTCGATGGCCCTCAGTGTCTGTGGCAGAGGTCATCCTCAGACACAATGTCTGTCTGCCGTCCTGAGGAAATTGATTTTCCCATAGACTTGGTCGTTACGCGAGCACCAGGCTGGCTATCCAAGCACAAGGGGCAGAGGTGACATGTTCGGCCGTAGCTAAGTATGTTATTCTATTCAGATGTCTTTATACCTCACGTAGACACGACCACACACACGCGCGCGCGTGCGCGCACACACACACAAACACAAATATAGACAACATTCCTTAGGCAAGTGTAAGTGATCATGTGTGCGTGTGTATAACATACTTGGTCAGCGGTTTCCAAACCAGCTTTCAAGTTAATTCCATGTATGACAAGTCACAACAGCACAACACCACCAGGCTGCCGCCGCCCATCCAGCGGCGGCGGCGGTCCCTCCTCCTCCTCTTCCTCCTCCTCCTCCTCTTCCTCCTCTTCCTCCTCCTCCTCCTCTTCCTCCTCTTCCTCCTCTTCCTCCTCTTCCTCCTCCTCCTCCTCTTCCTCCTCGTTCTCTTCCTCTCGCCGCCCTACGCAGCAAAATATGGCGACGACCTAGGTTCGACTATTTTCCGTGAACGCGTCAGTATTAACCATGTGAGAAGCCCCTCCTTTGCTGATACTGGCAGTGACGACGACGACGACGGAGTTGCTATTTCATCTTGTCGGGGTGCCAAAAATCATTCTCTTTTAACCCTCTTATAGGTCATGGTGAAAGTAACCTCGATGAATCAAAAGACTTGATTATATTCTATACAACATTTCGAAGGTACAGACTCCATGATCAAGGAAATATAGAATCTATCCAGAGAAAGTGACTTTGCGAATTTCAACTTTAGAATCATTCTACATCAGAAAGAAGACTCCAAGCATGATCATCCAGAACGAAGCACTCTCTCTCTCTCTCTCTCTCTCTCTCTCTCTCTCTCTCTCTCTCTCTCTCTCTCTCTCTCTCTCTCTCTCTCTCTCTCTCTCTCTCTCTCTCTCTCTCTCTCTCTCTCTCTCCCCCCCCCTTCGGAACCAAAAGCTGTGTGATATTTGCCTGTGACCTCCCCAAGTAATACCTCACTGTTCACTATATGTACTACTACATTGTATTTCTATAATATTTGCTTCCGTGATCATGAAGGTTGTACCTCAGAAACGTTGAGTACAATATAATTGAGTTTTTCGATTCTTCGACTTTCTCTTCCTCATGAACTTTCTTCCCTTGCTCTTCTGGCTCTCCGAGAACATCTGATCACTTGTTTAGAAAATGTAGGATATACATATATATGTGTGTGTATACATATATGTAACATATAACATACACATGCATATATGTACATGACCACATGACCATTCCTGATGATATTCGACACCTAGGGTTGTGTAAATATGAGTAACTACAAGCGTCTAAAGTATGGTTGGGAATACAGTAATTCGTTTCCAACCATATGTATACATACATACATATATATATATATATATATATATATATATATATATATATATATATACATATATACATATATATATATATGTATATATATACATATATATATATTATATATATATATATATATATGTGTGTGTGTGTGTGTGTGTGTGTGTGTGTGTGTGTGTGTATGAGAAATTCGCTAGTGAACAGCGACATCAATCAGAGTGGCGAGTGGCGATGGAGCCTCTTGGCTTCAGAGCAGCAGGTTCGAGTCTTCTGCGCGACGGTCATAAAAATTATCTGATATATATATATGTATATATATATATATATATATATATATATGTATATATATATATATATATATATATATATATGTGTGTGTGTGTGTGTGTGTGTGTGTGTGTGTGTGTGTGTGTGTAGGTGTAGGTGTGTGTGTGTGTGTGTGTGTGACTGTGCATGTGTGTGTGTCCGTATATATATACATATATATATATATATATATATACATATATAATATATATATATATATGTGTGTGTGTGTGTGTGTGTGTGTGTGTGTGTGTGTGTGTGTGTGTATTCACCTTGGCCTTTCACCTTGGTCTTTGGATCACGTGTTGGACTCGTGATCGACAGCTACTTCCCTCCCGGAAGAGAGCTCAGAGCTCGTATGACCGATCTATGGGTAATGCTATGACCTTACACACACACACACACACACCCCAACTCCCCGCCCACGAGAGTCGGAGTAACGACCCGAAGCGCAGCGATACCGAAATAATTTCGGCCCTGGGCAGAATTCGAACCAGGTACTGCCGCACCTCCGTACTGACAGTCCAATACTCTGTCAACCGCGCCACCGAGTGTGCAAGCAAGTGTGTGTGTGTGTGCTTGAGTGTGCATTTGGGTCTGCATCAGCCATTTCAATGTGGAAACCTCGCATTTCTACCGCATCAGGTCCAGAGGATACACATTCGATTTATGAAATACGATTGTTCATTTCCTTAGACTAACAACCAAATCCCTGACTTCCACCAAGTCATTCTTGATCCTCACACTTGGCAATGTATACAAGAGAATAATCTAGAAAATCGAATCATTTTGAGATCACCTTCTCTCCTTGTATGAATGAAATCGTCTGACATTAGCCAAAATAAAAACGTTCATGTTAGATCGCCTAGTGTGTGTGTCAGCGGGCGCCTTTGTACCCTTCTGGCAAATCAACCATGTTTTTTTCCCATCTTGTCAACAGTACGAACATTACAATAAAAAAAATCACTTTTAATTGTCTTATTTTTGCCAGTTTTTTATACATGAACAATGATATCTTATTTATGTTGAAATGCCTGTTTCCAAGCAACAATTATATTAAGCCTTGGTATTCGTTTCTTGCCTTTCCCTTACAAAATACCAGCGAGTGTCTTTGGGCGCGAAAGACCAAATCCATCCTGGACCTGGGCGGGGGATGGGTGACGTTTTCTGTTGTGTTGTGAGGATACAAAAGATTGCAGCAACGTGTACCCCGCCGTGCGGTGGGGCCTGAGGGTCAGGTCCCACCTGTTGGGAGCTGCGGTGATCTGACACAACAGCAAGGAACATCTCTCATATCTCTCTCTCTCTCTCTCTCTCTCTCTCTCTCTCTCTCTCTCTCTCTCTCTCTCTCTCTCTCTCTCTCTCTCTCTCTCTCTCTCTCTCTCTCTCTCTCTCTCTCTCTCTTTCCCTCTCTCTCTCTCTCTCTTCCCCTCTCTCTCTCTCTCTCTCTCTCTCTCTCTCTCTCTCTCTCTCTCTCTCTCTCTCTCTCTCTCTCTCTCTCTCTCTCTCTCTCTCTCTCTCTCTCTCTCTCTCTCTCTCTCTCTCTCTCTCTCTCTCTCTCTGGCAGATAGGGTTCAATCGCACCTCTTCGACCGTCGCCGCGGAACCGCGTTCGAATCCAGTAGTTCCTACCAGTGCCTTCCACTTGCGCTGGAAGTCCTACCACACAGGGCAAAGGTGACGACTTCGTCCACGCATTCTATCGGGAGGTTTTTTTTTTTTTCCTTTTTTATATCTTAAATATTGGATACCTTAGCAGCGAAGGAAATTCCCAGAGGAATCCGGATTGATTCGATGCACGTCGTCCAGAATGAGGCTGTCTGCAGAACGACTATTCCTGGCTATGGTTTAACTCCGCTCTTATTTCGTGTGATTCGTTATTCCTGGCGGTAGGCAGGAGGCTGTGGTGCCGGCCTGAGGCCCCAGTGTGCCGGGTTTAAACAAACCAGGTCCAGACTTCACCCCTCAAAAACCACCCCCTCACCCCTCAAAAATTACCCCCTCCCATGCACCCTCCATCCACCCCTGAATTCACCATCGGGGGGACCCGGAAGTATTTGGCCGGCTTAGGGCGACAGCGCCGGTCACCTGAAGAAGGTTGACCGACCGACTGACGAGCGACGCCACGTCGTCACGAGTCGACACTGAAGCAACGAGTCGCCCACACAATGTAGGCTAACACCTCAAAGTGGATCTTAGTTCTGAATAAATTCATATGCTCATTTACATATTTCTTTATTCATTCGTTCAGTTATTGTTCATTCGTATGTCTGTTTATTCATCTGGTATCTAACTTTTTTATAATATTTTTTATTTCTTAATTTTACGACAATCTTCTTTCACTGATCTAATCTTATTGTATTTCGTTTTACTTTGTTGTGTCATATTATTCGTTTCAAATTGTTTTGTTTCTACTTTATTTCGTTTTATTTTATCTTCATTTTGTGTATTTTATATATGGATTATGTAGGGGATGGAATGGGTGGGAGTGGTTTCTATGCCTTTGTTTTTTTGGCTACCCCCCGTGTAAGGGGGAAGAAAGCCTTTGGTATATGTATGTGTGTTTGTATGTGTTTTATGTTCTCATTTTATTTTATGCTATTCTATTTTGCTTTATTTGCATAAGATTTTGAATTGGAGAAAAATGAAGCTTGCTCATTTGTTTTATCATCGTCATTAATTGTAGTATTATATTCCTTTTCATCGGTCCCAACAACGACGACGAACCGTCGCTAAAGTTCAGGAGCAGTCCGACCATACATGTACAGACACGAGCAAAAGCTTTGTCCCACTCTACATTTCTCGCAACGTCGATATTATTTCTTTTGTCGAATACGTGATATATGTGCCTATGTAGTATTTAGCTTAAGTTGGGTAATCTTCTTGATTAGATAAAAAGAAATATCAAATAAGATATTTGAATTTTGAATCATGAAAAAGTCTGGGTGAGTCAAAACTTTTGCTCGATACTGTATATGTGCATGTTCATGTACGCCATATCCCTCCTGCTCACGAAAGTCGGTCTCCTGTTTCAAAGACGTCCAAATCCCTGGAGGGCTGGGCCTATGCATCCGTCTGGAATTGGCCGGGGGCGGGGCGCGTGAGGAATAAGGGGACAATGGAAAAGAGGGATGACAAGCAGAGGGAGTGAAGAGAGGTGTCCACACGCAACAGTAAAGCATAAATTCATTCCCCACTTAAGCTGCCTTTGTACTATGAATTCGGCGAGTTTCAGACAACTGTTGTCACGTTCTTGTTTAGTATACTTGAAGAAGGAACGAATTTTGTCCACGTTAGTTCTATGAATAGCTTTCAAAATGTTGTTCATCTTATGTGTGGTGGAAATGTATGTAGTGAAATTCTTAACCCTGTGTATTTTTCTTTTCAATTTGTGTTTTCCTTCTAGATGCGCGCAAACGATTTTGTTCATTTGAAAGAAAAATCCTCACACGATTGAAGGAAAACATTTTCGATTACCCCGTCAGCCATTCTGTTTATATTTATCTTTAGTTTACCTGCCGCTAGACGATTTTATTCAGCTGGAGGAAACCTCACATTCCCCCTTTTTCTTTTTCTTTTTTAGCATTTTTTCGCGCTAAAGAAAATATGGAGACAGTGTGTTCTCGCGTCGTCTGCACGATCTCTGCGACATGACGTCATTGGGGTTGGGGGTAACATTTTCCTCGACTGTAGTCCCCGAATCTGACCCGACCTGGGCTGGTGAGGAGGAAAGCCAGAGACGAAACCTTCTTCCCCTTCACTACCACCACCCACAACCCCAGCATGCTCTGGAAGGGCTTGGAAGCCGCATAGCTTCCTTCTAATCCTGAGCTCACTTCGAGTCGTATATGTTTACCGTGTAGACGACGACGACGACAAACGACGCCCCACTGGCGGCGCCAAGACAACGTCCCTGGCCGTTCCGTCCGGCCGGACACCATTGCCACCGAAGACCAACTTGTTCATTTTGTTCTGACGGAGAACATGGCGAACTCCGACGTGAGGAAAGGGATGAGTAGTCTTTTCCTTGGGGCACCAGTTTTCGAACGTGTGTGGGATTAGTCTTAACGCCTCAAAAATCGGTTGAATTCTCCTACGACAACCACGAAAACACCTCAGAGTCGCAAAGACCCTCCCCCTTCCCCCCCCCACTGAATAGAGTTGCAGACGTTTGCCAGAATAAAGTTCTTAAAGAAGTGCTCCATCCAGCCACCGCGTGGAAGAGGTTAAGAGGCTAACCTTAAGTTCAGGAGTGGGTGTGGAGGAAGGCTTTTTCACCACTCACTCTACTTGACATCGTTCCACATATTCATGCTGGCTGCCACCAGATGGCTCTATCCAGCTGAGAGAGTGAACCCTTCCCCACCTATCTATAGTTGAATAAAATCGCCAGCCGGCAGAGTGATTAAACACACACAAGTCGAGAGGTGTTGAAAGGGCTGTTCATCGAGACAGATAGCTTGATCCTTAATGAAGTCCTTTAGGTGATACCCTTCCCTCACCTGATTAGAATCACCAGGCGGTACAAGTCGAGTGATAGGCAACACACCATCCCCAAAGGAAAGGTCGTATCCACCAGGACCTCCATGTTTCTATAAGAAGGGACAAGTGAGAGGGAAGAAGGAGGGAGAGGGAGGGTGGATGTCCCGAAAATGAAGGACCTGGTAGGCAGACACCACAACTGCTGTTGACTCCCTCTCCCTCTCCCTCTCCCTCTGCATCCCTACGGTTACCAGCCTCCTCTCGCTTCCAGAAAGAAAACGAACTCGTAGGTCCTGTTTCGCGACGAACCATTCGTCGTCTATCGTCTGTTGACGCTGTTGCCTTAAACCCCTTGAAAACCCTTTAATAGCGGTGTCTGTTGACGCGATTGCCTTAAACCCCTTGAAAACCCTTTAATGGCGGTGTTTGTTGACGCGATTGCCTTAAACCCCTTGAAAACCCTTTAATCCCGGTGAGAAAGGGGTTGAATAAAAGTCTCCATTTGGCAGTCAAGAAAAGAATCGTCGTTGTCCACAGCTTCAACGACGGCGGAGAGGTCTCCTCAGCTGAATAAAATCGCCCGGCGAAAGCCGTAAAAATGTACAGGAGCGAACAGCGCCGCCTGTAAGTTGATAAGCTCATTTGAATAAAAAATGTGAAGCCTAATAACTGGAATTTTAACCCACAACCCTGTCTCTACGGAAGACGAGTCGGAAGGATTCACTGAATAATTTTTTATTACAAAATCCAGAACACGTAATACTAAAATCATAAAACGCAAATTAAACGTTTATGCTGCCTCCCGCCAGCCGATTCTATTCAGTTGAGAGAAGCCCTTCCCGTAGCCAAAGGGCTAACAGACGCAGTTAAGCCGCACAAACAAGTTAAACGAGGATGATGATTGTCACGTGTTATCCCACGTGTGTTTTTCGTGCGTGCGTGCGTGTATGTGTGTGTTCATAAGTATGTTTACATCCGTGTGTATTGTGTGCGTGTTTGCAAGTGCATGTATATGTATAGGTGTGTGTGTTTGTGTGCGTGTGCGGCGTGTGTACGATGTAGGTGGAGGGTTGTGAGTGTCTGGGCGTCTGGGAGGAATGGGCGTGGGTGTTTGGGTATCTGGGAAGTGTGGGAGTTGGTGGGTAGGTGTAGGAAAAGTGCGAGTTCGTGGGAATTGTTCACCGTGTGAGCACAAGGTTCTTGTTATTCTTTCTGAAGGTACTCACCCCACATCCTTAGCGACTGAGGACGTTCCGTGGTTGGTGGCTTCCTCTTCCTCTTTCCCCCAGAGAACTCAATGACGGTGTCACTCAGGGTCATCCTCACCCTCGCCCCTCGTCCTTCCCTCGACCTCCGTTAGCATCTCTAACTGCTCTCTGCCCTCACGTCCTCCTCATATTGTTTAGCCTAAAGTTCCTCGAGTCTGAGCTCGTTTTCTCGAGGGTAAAGTCTCACATTAATGTTGGAGGACGAGTAGGCTCGAGATGGAGACGAGCTCGAGTAGGAAGACGGAATCGCGTGTTCGAGGCTGACCTAAACCTCTTCTATTTCTTCCTCTGCCGTGCAGAGGAGGGCATCTCAAGCCTCGACCCAGTTTCTTCCTAACACTTGACCTCGAGCTCAGCCTCGACCTCGACTGCAGTGCCTGCTCCTCCAATTCTCTTTCACGAGGGTCGTCCTCAGGAACCTCGTCTTTGCTGTAATTCTCCCCCGGGAGCGGCGCCGTCGAGGGAGAGCTCACGGAGACGGTCTGCCGAGGGGCGAGGTGGTGGAGTTCCGAAGGCGTTACCGAAGGGTGACACTCCCCCTCCCCCGTCAGTAGAGCTCACAGGTCCGTCAGTCGTGCTTCGCGAGTGGTGGCACCAGAGGGCGCGATGTTGCACCAGTGATGTGGGACTGTTGCACTGGTGGCGAGGCGACTCACGGTGCGCGCTCTCGACCTCTCACGCTCTCTCTCTCTCTCTTCCGCACCTCCCCAGTTGCCACTTCTCCATTTGCGTGCCCGTGCTCGCGTGCACGTGACGGCGCGACCGCTGCCTGCGTTATTCCTCATCATTAATATTTCCAGATATAAAATCTAGTAGCCCAATAATTCGATTCCTACGATTTAGTTTAGAACGTAAGGTTTAATGGAAAAGTAGTAAAGTGAAGGAGTTTTTAGTTGTTGGACCACTTTAGTTTAGAAATTAACTTTAATGCAAATTTTATATGACCCAAGATTTTGATCTCTGATCTTTGTAACTTGAATCATAAAGGATAATGTAAGCCATAAAATGCATCAACATATAGGGGTATTTGGCATGTTTTTGGGTCCTTATATAAAGTAATGACATATATGATAGTCTTTGGGCACTAAAGGATATCATAGTGATCATGGCTCTATATATATTTATGCCTCAGTCCTGCTCTCCGCCCCTCAAAAAAAAAAAAAAAAAATCCCAACTTGGAATAATTTACCCCAGGTTGGACTTCTTACCCCTTGTACTCTGCAATGATGCTATGTGATGATGCTGTGAGTCTGTCACGATGCTGAGTCCTCGTGATGACGATTATGTGGACCTCTGAAGGTGCTGAGGTGTCTGCGGTGGTACTGTGTGTCCGTTGGCGATTGTTTATTATGAGGGTAAGGTGTCCCACATAAAGATTAATTCGAAAACTGGAAAACGTTGAGGGACTTAAAGGGAACATACTGGAATGGATGAAAGACTTCCTAAATGACACGTGCATGCGAACAGAAGTGAAAAATGAAATGTTAGATTGAAGAGAGGTGACTAGTGGTACCACAGGGCTCAGTACTGGCACCAGTAATGAACTTGCTGTACACCATTGATATAACGAACGGGATACATTGTTACCCAAATCTATTTTCTGGTGATGACATAAAAACAGTGAAAAGTGGAGAGTACACTAAATTGTTACGAAAAGGTCTAAGTAAGTTTTATGAATGGAGGCAGATGTGGAAGAGGAGATTCAATACAAAAAAAAATCTTGGAAATGGTCAAAGAAAAATAAACAAATAAATGAATAAAGACCTTCAGAAAATTATTTAATTGGAAATAAGTCTACCAAAAGGCAGAAGAGGAAAAGAATTTAGGAAACTTAGAAAATAAGATATGTAGAATAACGTGAGAGGCATATGAATTGCTGATGAACATACTACGAGTATCATTTCATCATATGAATGAAGATATGATAAAATCTTAATTAAATCTTCCCCGCCTTAGACTGAAATACGCAGCAGTGGTATGGCCGCCACACCAATAGAAATATATAAGAAAAATAAGATACCTAGGAGGAAAGACTGGAAAAGCTGTGACTACCCACACAAAAAGAGCGAAGAGGGAAGTGATATGATAGTTATATTTAGAACGGAGAAAGAAATACAAAAATGACAGAGTATGTATTAGTATGAAATGAAAGAACAAGCCATATAAAGATATAGAGTGTTTAGAAGATGTTAGAAAGCATAGGTTTTCAAATAAATGTGTCAATATGTGGAACAAATTAGAAGAAAATATACTCCAGATCTGTGCAGAAAGCTTTGTAGGCAAACTTTGTTTGGCCGAGTGTGTGTTCAGTAATCCTTCTTGGCTCATGACATTTCTGGTCAACACAGCGTCAGCTTACGCTCAACCACATTTAAGAATTAATGCACACACACACACACACACACACACACACACACACACACACACACACACACACACACACACACACACACGCATAGAGAGAGAGAGACGCACATCTGAATAGAGGCACAAGAAGCGGAATCAAAATCTTTGCCATCCTCGCCATCTTGCTGTCTGGTAACTACAAAGATGGAAAAAAACTGTTGTATTACAATTCGTCACGTAGGGACGAATTAATAATGCCTCTCGTTCACTTCTGTTGCCGAAACTATCACTGGCGGACATTGTTGCAGTTACATGCGACTTAAAACGCTTTTGGTACCAGCAATTGTTAGCAAACTGGTGAGGCACCTACGGTATATTTCCAGCTGTACATACACAATCGCATGCAAAAACTACACAAAATAGAAATAAAGGTACCTGTCCCCACGAAAAATAAACAAGAATGAAAACATCTGCATATAGACATATTCACAACTCTCATACACTTTCGTTCTCCCGATTCCCCATGCGTCTTCCTTTAATATATTCATAAAATTCCCAACACCATTGAAGTTACTGAGGGGAGGCCTTACTGCGCCATTGAACACCCATAATAATGCACGGCTGACTCCATTACAAAAGATGGCGCCCTGGGCGAAACTAAACCAAGAACCACATTACTTTAGGACGAAAATTTACGATACGAATAAGTCTATGGTGAGATTGTATAACACTCATTCACGACGTGAAACGACGACCCTCAATGACGCACACCTCCTGCAGCTCCTCGAGAGACATTAGCAGCCACTGTAGAGCTTGCAAGTGGTGGCAGCTGTACGTAAAAGACAAAACTACCTTTCCAGGTTTGTCCGAAAAGGGATTAAACTTGACGGAACATTATGGGAATCGGCTAGAGGCGTAAAACTATTTCTTTGTCTATTATTTACTTACTACTCAAGATTAAGAGTGAAAACAGATTCGGCAATTTCGAAACATTTTCTGAGTAAGATCCCAACGATTCCAACTACTCAGGTATACCAACTGTGCGCTTTACGCCTTTCAACGATTCTCATAATGTTTCGCCATGTTTCATCTGTCTTCGGGCAAACCTGGGAAGATAGTTTTGTCTTTCACTGTTCAAGGAGAAGGAGGAGGATAAGAGGAAGCCCCACCTGTTACGAGTGACTTCCCACGCATTCCTCAACTACATTACATACATTTCGCACCTGGCCCGCATTTGCGGCCACGCATCACATCAGATATCCCATAGTTTTGTTTATCATGATACCTCAACATAATTCCATCTACACTTGTTTTTATCCACATTGTTTTGGCTTCCGCTTTAGATTTCCTGCCCCGCAATCTCCCACTAGTCCTCGAGCACATAAACATGATAAACTTAGGATTGTAGGATCACACTTACAGATACTTCCTTCCCTATACTTAGGTGCCCCACGACGGCAGAGAAAGAAAATCTTACGAGCGTTGACGTTGCCACGCTGTCACATGTAGTCATTTCGGTGTGTGTGTGTGTGTGTGTGTGTGTGTGTGTGTGTGTGTGTGTGTGTGTGTGTGTGTGTGTGTGTGTGTGTGTGTGTGTGTGTGTGTGTGTGTGTGTGTGTAGTGTGTGCGTGTGTTCCAGTGTATGCGAAAGCATTATTCTAATGAACAGGACCATAAGTTCTCTCAGCAGGAAATGCAAAGTTTCCAGTCAAGGTTTTACTGGAGGGAAATCGACATTTCTGCCAGAAGGTCACCACGGTGCGGTGGTGGTGGTGGTGGTGGTGGGGATGGCGAGCCATACAAGTGAGCCTCTCGGCTCTTTGGGGCCTGAAGAACAGCTACTAGAGCGTCCGCCGCCGCTCTAACAGCTGTAGCCTCTCTTTTCCATTGCCCCCCTCCCACCCTCCATGCTCCTCCGACAAGCTACACCATCCCACTTTATCCCTACAAGGTGTGTCTTTCATAGATACCCATCACATGGGCTCAAACAAACCCCGTGGGAGTGACATTTCACTCCAAATTAAAAAAAAATCCCAATCCCCCATGCTGACCTCCTCTCCACCACCCCGCCGTCCTCCCCACATACCGTTGGCAGGTTTGGCGTATAAGGGAATGGGGGTAGGGGGGTCTCCCAGGCAAGGTTCGTGGAAGGGAGGGATACGCAGGTCCCACAGGCTCTTCAGCCAAGTCTTCGATGCAGTGGAAGAAGAAACCGAAATTTCTTAAAGAACCCGAAATTTCTTAGAGATCGAAATTTCTTAAAGAACCCAAAATTTCTTAGAGATCGAAATTTCTTGAAGAGATCGAAATTAATACACAAAAGAAAACGACTAACTGAAATAGAACACTTGGACGGAAATTGACTTATATTAGAGGGTAAAATTCATCGTTTGATTCCAAAACGAGGCCCTGAAAAAAAAGACTTAATCCCCCGGCCACCTCCAGACGATCTTATTCAGCTGCGGGAAGCCCTTATAGATACTAGAGGATTAAATCCATCTCCATTGACCTTTTGGGGCCTATACTCGACTTTTGTGTTTATTCCGGGTGCTTACATGATTTAATCGTGGCTAAGTGCAGTGGCCAGGATGCAGGGATGACCCGTCATCCAGGAAGTGCCAAGATAAGAGGGAGGGAGGAGGGTGGAGGGGAGTGGAATATATAGGAAATGGAATGGGTGGGAGTGGTTTCTATGCCTTTTTCTTTTTGGCTACCCCCTGTTTAGGGGGAAAAAAGCCTTTGGTATATGTATGTATGTATGTAAAGGCAAGAGCCGGTCTGGAGTGACCGCGGGACGGGGGACTGGGCCGACGGAACCCGGGACTCGTATGTGTTTTTATGGATGGATGGATGGATGAATATATGCATGTGTGGATGGATAGACGGATGGATATATACATATGTGGGTGGATAGATGGAAATAGATATGCCTATGTTTATGTATATGTATGTGTGTATGTATACGGTACTTATGTATGTATGTATGTATGTATGTATGTATGTATGTACATATGCATGTGTGTATGTACTCTATGTAGGTAAGGAGGTAGGTAGGTAGGTAGGTATATAGGTATGGATATATGGATGTATACATGTATGTATGTAGGTATATGTAACTGTGTGTACGCATACTATGAGTGTATTATGTACTGTATATGTGACCGTAAATATGCATGTACTGTATATGTGTATGTACTGTACATTAGTTTATATTAGTAGACATAGATACACCTTTAACCCTTTCCATCCCTGGTGGTACTGTTCCATTAATTCTGGTTGCCGTCAGGTGATTTTATACATCTCCGTGACAGCCAGACTATTCTATTCATCCCTATAACACACACACGCACGCACACACACACATGCACGCACGCACACACACGACTCGACAGCGCAATGGTAGCGTTCGTAACTGCTACTACAGCGGTCCGAGTTCGAATCCCGTCCACGGCTGAAATAATTTCAGTATCGCTGCGCTGCGAATCGTTACTCCAATTCTCGTGGGCGGGAAGTTGTGTGTGTGTGTGTGTGTGTGTGTGTGTGTGTGTGTGTGTGTGTGTGTGTGTGTGTGTGTGTGTGTGTGTGTGTGTGTGTGTGTGTGTGTGTGTGTGTGTGTGTGTGTGTGTGTGTGTGTGTAAGGTCACAGCATTATCCATAGATCGGTCATATATGAGCTCTCTTCCGGGAGGGTAATAGCTGTCGATCACGAGTCCAACACGTGATCCAAGACACACAAACCTACCTGTCACCGAAGAGGTTTGCCTCTCTGATTATAGTCTCGTCCCCATTTGAGAGGATATCAAGTGAGGAGATTGTGACTGCGGGAACTTTGGCTGCGGCCGAAGCCGTCACTTATGCCCCGTACGCTCAGACAGCCGGGAAACTCCACAAAAAAATTAATCAAATTATGAGAGGTAAGTAAAGAAGCTCTATAGACCGAGAATTAATTGGTAGAGGAGAGAGAGGGGATATGGAGAGAGACAGAGTGAGAGAGAGGGAGAAAGAGAGAGAGAGAGAGAGATACAATCACCAGAAGACAAGAACCCTACTTCGTCGCTGCGGTAGTGCATTGTCATGACGAATTACCCGGAAAGGCGTCTTCGGCGGCGTTCTGTGGAAACGCACGAGTGACGCAGAGTCGGGCAGTCAGGCAGGCAAGCAGATAAACCATTCAGTTACAGCAACAATTTCAAAAACTGACGGAAAAGAAACCATACAACAGCAGTCAACTCGGCAGCTCTTGGATTCTGTAGTAACAGTCTGGAGTATTAGTAGTAGCAGATCAGCATCAACAGTGTTACATTAGTCTAGTAGTAGTAGTAGTAGTATTGGTGATGGTACTACTACACTTGTCACACTCTCCGTACCTCCTATCACTGCTAGGGATTTGTTTGACCAGGAGCAACGGTGGACTATTTTCCGTGTGGGATCAGTCAGACTTCCTCACGAATAGGATTCCCGTTCGTCGTGAACCACAGGATGACTCAGACCCGCTTGTCGTCCACCTTCGCCTCTTATTTCTGTCCTGGTTGTCGCCGACCGATTTCATTCAGCCGGAAGGAAAACGGATGCCAGAGACATTGTTTCGGGTTTATTCGTATTTCCCATAATGCATCACTCTCTGCCAGTTGCTTCAGTTGCTTCGTTGTTGTCCCCTTTCTTGAGTACTGAGCACCTGTGTGGGCATCGGTTCCCGCTTGTCATCTGGACTTCCTTGACAGAGTTGCGAGTACCGATGGCTTTCTTTCCTGATCGATCGATTTTAGGGGACCCGAGTCATCGTCGCGATGGTCATAGATAGATACATAAATACACATATATACAAACATACATACAGACATACATACATACATACATACATACATAAACTTTGAAGATTGGACTTATCCCCTTCCCTCCGCTGTATTGTTCACTTCCAGGATCGCATGTACCGATTAAGAATACGTTCACCATGACGAGTATGTATTTGCAGGGTTTAGAGCCAATCCGTTGCCACAAAACGTCGTTTCTTGCCTTGTGTTGTCCAGCTTCGGACCTCGTAGAACAAAGGTACTTGTATGGCAAGTGAAGTTCACAACCGTTAAAAGAGAGTGTGGTTAATGGATCGAACCGGAGTGTGTGTAGCCTCGAGGCGAGATCGAGGTTGAACGAGATGCAACGACAAGCGTGAGCAGAACCAATAAGTGGATATGGAATCCGCCAATGATATCATCGGAATTGGTTCGAACATCGTCTGGCGTGGCGTTAAGCCGGGACAGGTGGGGACAGGAAAACAAGGAGACACCTTGAATAGTGAAATGGGATCGTCATCTGATATGAAAAAAAAATAAAACACTTCGATTTACCTAAGAAGGGTTTTATAGGACTATAACCGAAAACCTCGGTGTCTTATTTTTGCCCCAGTTCGAAATGACCCTAGCACTTGAATTTTCGAGAATTTTCTGCATCTTGTGTGATTATCTACTTCTTATTTTACTGGACGTTGGAAGAAATAACTCTCTACTACCTGTGTTGTGACCTCTACTTTTCTGACCCTCCGAGGACTTTCGCCTGGAACCGTTTACCCATTTGTTTATTTCATCGTCATCTCATTAACTAACAAAACTAACACGTTGGGCAACATCATCTTGGAAAGGTGACCCGACGGTTCTCGGGCAAGCGCGACAACGGCGATATTCTTGGGGCTTCCGTCTCTGGTGGCGCGGCGACTGGCTGCATACCAGACTAGTCCACGCCGACCCGAGTTTCCCCGCGGGAGTTGCGCCTTTGAACTCGTCCCACCCATCCTTGGCGTCACTTTATTCGCTATCAGTCGCCTTTAGAGCAGTCCCACTGCCCTCGCCATGCAGTAACTGTGCCTCTGAGCAGGCTGCATTATTTGTTCCGGTTATTCTAAGTGGGCAGGTGCATAAATTGGCTAAGAGTGCATGAACAAGAAAGGAATAGACATGGAGGAATCTGGGAAACATTACATATATATATATATATATATATATATATATATATATATATATATATATATACGTACATACATATGCATATACATATACGAGTAAAAGCAAGGTGATGAGGTGTACACGGGGAGAGGGTGGCAGTGAGTTGGAAGTAGGTCTTAAAGGAGAAAGGCTGGAGGAAGTGGATAGCTTCAGATATTTGGGATAGCATGTGGCAGGAAAGGGAGGAGTAAAGGTAGAGGTAAATTGTAGATTGAGAGAAGCAAGTAAGTGCCTTGGGATATATAAAGTGTCATGAGAATTAGGCATCTGGGAACAGATGCAAAGAGTATATGAAAGAGTGATTGTGCCGACGGCTTTGTATGGGGCAGACTTGGAATTTAAAAGAGGCAGAGACCAAACTTTGAATGTGTTTTGAGATGAAATGTCCGAGAAGTATGATAGGGTTACTAGGTTGGACAGAATCAGAAACGAGGAGGTGAAGAGGAGAGCGGGAATGAAAAAGAAAATAACAGGTAGTGCTGATGAAAGAGTATTAGGATGGTTTGGACACATGGAAAGAATGAGTGAAGAAAGATTAGTAAAAGAGGTGTGGAAGGCAGAGGTAGAGGGAGTGAATTTGAGGGGACGACCGAGAATGAGATGAATGGATGGGGTAAGGAGGGTGTTGAGCAAGAGGGGAATGTCTGATGAGCAAGGAAAAGAGAGGGCAGGGAATAGGGATGAGTGGAGTGTGGTTGTGTATAGATGATACTATTATGCAAGGAGGGGAGAGGCGGGGACGGGGCGTTAAGGGGTGCTTATGTGTAAATGATATTTTGACGCAGCCCGAAGGGATTTCTCCTCGTCTTCTCTTTTTCTGCATGAAGGGACCGAGAATGGAGGTCACCGATTAAGTGAACATGCCTTGCTGTGTCTTGCTGCATTGCTTTTGACGAAGGGTAGTGGGCGATATACAGGGATGACCCATCATCCATTAGAAGTTAAGATGAGAGGGAGGAAAGGGTGGTGGAGGGGAGTGGAATGGGTGGGAGTGGGTGCATACCTTTGTCTTAGTTACCTCCCTTATAAGAGGAATATATATATATATATATATATATATATATATATATATATATATATATATATATATATATATATATATATATATAACATGTACACCTGTACTGGAATACTAAATGGATACTTTTCAATGCAACCAACACAGAGACCTCCATGTCACGTGGAGCCCAGGGTCACTCAGTAGGAGATTAGACTTCACTGAGAAAGAGTTTATCTACTTTCAACTTAAACTCTTCCTCTTTTGGAAAAGAGGCTTCCCCACGACGAAAGCAGTCTTCTCCTGCTGGAAAAAAAAAAAAATATATATATATATATATATATATACATATCTATATAAATATATATATATATATGTATATATATATATATATATATATATCAAAGAAAAGAAAGTACACACACACAGATATACATACATACATATACATATATATATATATATATATATATATGTATATATATATATATATATATGTATATATATATATATATATATATATATATATATATTCTTCGTATAAATGAGCAGGAGATTCTCTCTCAAGCATATTTCAATAAATGAAATGGCAAGCTTGTTGTGACAAAGCTTTTTGTCAATCTTCTCTCTCTTTCGTAAGGAGACTTTGCCTTCCATAGGCATGAGTCTGAGTAAATCGCCGTATGCCATGATATATAAATAGGCATAGTCGAATAGAAAAGTTGCTGATATTCATAGAATCTTCATTACTTCAGTTGCCATTGAAGAAGCACCAGGAGGTGCGAAAACGCGTTTTGGCTTTCGACTATGCCTATTTATATATCATAGCATACGGCGATTTACTCAGACTCCTGCCTATGGAAGGCAAAGTCTCCTTACGAAAGAGAGAGAAGATTGACAAAAAGCTTTGTCACAACAAGTTTGCCATTTCATTTAATGAAATATATATATATATATATATATATATATATATATATATATATATATATATATATATATATATATACCCGTATATGTAAACATACATATTTAGCCGGTTTTACCGTCGGGGACTTGGTCTTGGGGGAGGCGCTCGTGGGCCTTAATCTCGACTGTCCTCCTCCTCGGTGCGGTGAACAAATGTCCCCAGGACTCCAGGCCGCTCGGAGATTGGGGGAGCTTCGACACACGCAGCGAGAAGAGTGGACAAACGAAGAAAACCACCGGCCGGCCGGCGAAGAGGGAGGGACAACGGAACACCGGGACGGACTAGCCGGCCGGCAGAATAAGAAAATGAAGAATATTTTAAAAGAAAACAACTGGCCGGCCTAGGCCGGCAAAGAGGGAGGGACATCGGAAATGTATCTATACAAGGGAAGAAAGAGCCGGCCGGCCAACACTCACAGGAGGAACACTGAAACACGGAATAAGTGGCCGGCCGGCACAGAGGGAGGTACACAGAAAAGTATGGACGGATAGCCGGCCGGCCAGCACAAACAGCGGAATTTATTGCGGAAAATACAGAACAGCCGGCCGGTTGGCCAGCATAGAGGACGGCACTAATGAACAACAAAGATTAAGATTGTTATTTATCAGAAAAAAAAGTAAAATTGTCCATAAACTTCAGAAAGAAATTGTTGTTTTGCTTAAACCGGTTATCAGAATATATATATATATATATATATATATATATATATATATATATATATATATATATTTGCTGAAAGAGAAATAAAATAAGTTGAGATTGTGAAATATTTTATGTAGGTCTGGAAAGGAATCGCTGCTCCAAAGGCCTTGCATGTGTGTGCATATATATATATATATATATATATATATATATATATATATATATATATATATACATGTATATACATATAGTTGGATACTCGCTAGTGGTTCATATAGATACTCATGGCCACTTACCAGACTGGGACAGAATAGAGGTGCTGCAGAAAGGACTTCCTAAGAAAAGAAGAAAAATAACTGAAGCAGCTTACATCGCTTCCCATCCAAACAACAACCACCGCGATGGGTTTATTAAATTAACAAAAACGGCGAGCCGTTTGATACTTCGCGAGGCAGAGCGGAAGAGGACGAGAGGTCAGGTCGATCATGGCGGAACGCGGAGAGCTCCGGCGGGTATTTAGGGTGTGAATTGTTTGAAGGTGTATATACTCCGAAGAAGTCCTGATAAGTTCGAAACGTCAGAATAAATCTCACCACCCATCCACTCATCCGTCTTAAATACTTCAATATATATATATATATATATATATATATATACATATATATATACATATATATATATGTATATATATATATATATATATATATATATATATATCTGTGTGTGTGTTGGGATGGGAGGCCGTGCGTGTGTGTTCTGTTTAACCCGAGTTTGAGTAAAATTCCAAAGAGGATATTGAGTCATTCACTTCGATGGATGACGCACTGACGAAGCCTTCTTGTCTTTTTTTTTTTTTTTTAACCAGAAGTCGTCACCATAGGATCGAGACACTGAGAAATAAGTTGTAGGTTTGTCCCCGATGCTATACACACGCGCGCACACACACACACACACACACACACACACACACACACACACACACTCTGAGCTCTCTTCCGGGAGGGAAATAACTGTCGATTACGAGTCCAACACGTGATAAAAAAAAGACCAAGGTGAAAGACCAAGGTGAATCAAACACACACACACACACACACACACACACACAATGGTAGTGTTCGCGGCTGCCACTACGGCTGTCTGGTTTCGAATCCCACCCAGGGCTGAAATAATTTCATTATTGCTGCTCTGCGAGTTGTTACTTCAACTCTCGTGGGCGGGTGTTGTGTGTGTGTGTGTGTGTGTGTGTGTGTGTGTGTGTGTGTGTGTGTGTGTGTGTGTGTGTGTGTGTTTACCTAGTTGTATTATACGGGAAGGTGTGTGTGTGTCTGTGTGTGTGTGTGTGTGTGTGTGTGTGTGTGTGTGTTTACCTAGTTGTATTATACGGGAAGGTGTGTGTGTGTCTGTGTGTGTGTGTGTGTATTTACGTAGTTGTATTTACCTAGTTATATTTTACGGGAAGGGGAGCTATGCTCGTAGGGTCCCGTCTTCATGTCTCATTTGATCTAAACTATTTTTAAATTCATGTATTGTTTTTGCACACACCACTTTCTCATCTAACTTGTTCCAACTGTCTATTACTCTGTGAGGAAAGCTGTTCTTTTTCAGATCTCTTCTATAGCTCTTTTTTATTTTATTTCCGTGTCCTCTTGTATTTCTATCATCCCATTTTATCAGATTCTCTCTATCAGTAATTTCTATGCCTTTCATGATTCTGTAAATAGCTATCAAATCTCCTCTCTCTCTTCTTTGCTCTAGTGTCTGTAGTTCAAGTTTTGCTAGTCTCTCTTCATATGATAGTTTTGAGAGTGTTGGTGCCAATTTTGTAATTGCTCTTTGTATTCTTTCAAGTTTTTTTTATACATTTTTTGTACTTGGTGACCATATCGTTGCTGCATCATGGTGATTAGAATTTTATTCATCATTTCTTCATCCAGGTATGTAAATGCCACTTTGATTGTTCTTATTAAGTTATAAGTTTCTCCAAAAATCTTATTTGTATGTTTCTCAGGTGACATATTATTCATAACAATGACTCCCAGGTCCTTCTCATTTTCTACTTTTTTTATTCCTTCTTCTCCCAATATTCTGTTTTTGCTTTTTCCAAATTCCATTATACTACACTTTTTTGTATTGAACTCTATCTCCCACTTCCTACTCCATTCCTGTACTTTATTTAAATCACTCTGTAGTGATTCACAATCTTCTTCCGTGTTCACTTTTTCAATAGTTTGGCATCATCTGCAAAGAAGCTCATATAGCTTTCAATTCCTTCATCCATATCATTAATATATATAGCAAACATTATTGGGGCCAGAACTGTTCCTTGTGGAACACCGCTTATTACTTCATCCCATTTTGAGTGTTTGTCTCTTATCACTACTCTCATTTTTCTTTCTTGCAAAAAGTCTTCCATCCAATTAAGCAGTTTGCCCTGTATTCCTCCTTCAGTTTCTAATTTCTTAATCAACTTCTTATGTGCTACTTTGTCAAAAGTTTTTTTTAGGTCTAGAAATGCACAATCCGCCCATCCATCTCTTTCTTGTATTATATCTATTAGCCTTGAATAGAAACATATTAAATTGGTGACGCATGATCGTCCTTGTCTGAATCCAAATTACCTTGGATTTAGCATGTTGTTGTTGTTGTTGTTGTTTTCTAGATATTTTACCCATCTACTTTTGACAAGTCTTTCACAAATTTTTGCTATTGTACTTGTTAGAGAGACTGGTCTATAGTTGGTAGGGTCTTCTTTATTTCCCCCTTTATATATAGGCACTATATTTTCTTTTTTCCAATCTTCTGGAACTTTTCCTTCTTTCAAGGAACTGTTTATTATGCTATGTATTATGTCTGCCAGTTCATTCCTGCATTCTTTCAAAATCCAGTTTGCTATTTCATCTGGTCCATGCGATTTTCTAACATCAAGATTACTCAAGTGTTTCAATATTTCATTCTTTGTTACTTCTATTTCTTTCATAGGGGGGACTTTCTCTTTCCATTCGATCTCTTCAGGTTGTATGTTCTCCCTTGTAAACACTGATTTAAAATGTTTGTTCATAATTTCCGCCATTTCAATTTCCTCTGTGTATTCAACTCCTCCTTGTCTTAATTTCTCCAAATCTTGTTTGTTTTTCAGTTTGTTGTTTACAAATCTGTAAAATAGTTTTGGTTGATCTTTACACTTTTCTATGACATCTTTTTCATATTTTCTCTTTTCCTCTCTGCACGTTTGTACATATTCATTTCTATAACAAGTATATATTTTCCATTTTTCAGGCCTTCTGTCTTTTTTCCATCTGGTCCAAGCTTTGTCTCTTTTGTCTTTTAACTCCCTACAACTTTTGTTGTACCAGCATTTTACATATTCTTTTTCTTGTTTTTGTCTTGGGACATACTTTTCTACTCCTTTTTTTTATATATAATTTTTTGTCAAAATATTCCATTTCTCTTCCACTGTTGTTTCTTCTTTGTATATTCCTTCCCAGTTTTCTTTTTGAATGAATTCTCTTATTTTATCAAAGTTTGTTTTTTCATACATCATTCTTCCTTTTCTATATTGTTCATTTCTTTTCATGTTTTTTTTCCTCATTTAGTTCCAGTTCAATCAATATGTGGTCACTTTTACTTATTGGTGTTTTATACTCAATTTTTTCCACTATTCTAGGTTCAGATGTAATTATTAGGTCTACTCTCGACGGTTCTTCCTCATTTCTATACCTAGTGTTCTCCTGTATCCACTGTGTCATTGTATGGTCAGTAATCATCTCAAGTAGAGCGTTTCACCATGAGCCGTCTCCACCCTTTACTGTCATCTCTTCCCAGCAGATTTCTTTGCAATTAAAGTCGCCCATCATAACTATTTTTCCTCCATCTTCCATTATCTTATTTAATGTTATCTTTGTGTCCTCTAACATACTTTTATGTTCACTCTCTTCCCACGAGGCTGTTTTCGGAAGCACATAATTTATCACAAACTTTCTGCTCATTTTATCTCTGTCTTCCACTTCGATCATAATCATCTCTACTGTATTCTTTCCATATGTGACACACCTCACGTTTATATCCTTCTTAGTCAGGAACATAACTCCACCCCCTTGCTTTGTCTCTCTGTTTCTAATCCAATCATTATATGTATCATGTCCTACACTGTTGGGTGGTAGTGGACCTTTTAATTTTGTTTCTACAATTCCCGTTATGTCCTGTTCTTTTTCTTTCAGATAATCATTCAGCTCATTCAATCCTGTTATTAATCCATCTATATTTGTGTAAGACACTCTTAGTTTTCTGCCACTTCCATTGTGTTCTCTGTTTCCCTTTTGTTTTTCTCTAGTATGTCGAATTTCCTTAATTTCATATTCACTACTCTCCAATAGAATCTCTCTTTTTCTGACTCTGTTCTGGTCTCGTTTTTTTCCTTAGCTTCATGTCTTTTCTTTTTTCCCTCTTCTCTTTCCTCTTTATTCATTTCCCTTTTTATCCATACCTTTTTATATTGTTCACTTGTTGCTAGTTTCCCTGTTTTGGATAAGATATTCTCTGCCGTCGTTTGTGACCTGAATTTAATCTTAATTGGTCTGGTCTTATCTGTACTATACTTTCCGAGCCTAAACTTCTCTTCGATTTGTTTCATTATTTCTGGCTCATCTTCCTGAACTAATTCAAGTAAACTTCTTACTTTTTCATTTTCCTCTTTGATTCTTGTGGTTCTATCTGGGTTATGTTTCTCTTCCATTCCTAATATAATTATACATTTCTTTTTATCTGCTAAGTCTCTTACTATATTCTCCTTCTGTCTCATCACTTTAATAACTGAGTCTTCAGTTTGTTCTTTCATTTGTTGTTTGATTATGTCAGTAAATGCAACTTTACTGTTTTCTTGGATTTTTTTCCAACCCTCTTTGTTGTCCTTACTATTCCTCTTTAATTCTTCATTCTCCTTTTTTACTTCTTTTAACTGTCTTTTTAATTCTTCAATTTCATTAGTTAAGTTTTTGTTCGCCTTCTCTAGTTCTTCCAATTTTTCAACTCTCTGCACAATGTTGGTTACATTACCGAACCTATCCTCCCAATGTTCGATCATCTTATCAAGTTTCTCCTCTAGTCTTGTCAATCGGGGGAGGTTGGTATCCCCCCCACCCTCTTTAAATCCCTGGAAACTATTATCATCACCTTCCACTGTGTTGCTCTTATCTATACTTCTAATCTTTACATTTTTGTTGATCCCGTCCTCTCCAAAGTCATCGTCTTCAGTTCGCCTCTTGTTTACAAATCTCCTGGCCTCCTGGACCGTGTCTCTCTCTTCCTCATTTCCTTCCATTTCCCTCAATATCCCTTCCCTTCTCTTTCTCTATTACTTCCCCACTATTCCACGAGCACTCCCCTTCCCTATAAATACAAAAAGGCACTTCCTGGACGTTGAGATCCACGTAGATTTTCCTTTTTCCTCGGAACACCAATTCTCGCCGTCCATTCGATGAAAGGGTGTGTGTGTATGTGGTCACAGCATTATCCATAGATCGGTCATATATGAGCTCTGAGCTCTCTTCCGAGAGGGAAATAGCTGTCGATCACGAGTCCAACACGTGATCTAAGACCATGGTGAATCACACACACATACACACGACAGTCGAAGTGACAGGAAAAACTTCAAATTTCGTGGATCTCAATGACGAGGGACTACCTGTGTTGTATAAGTAGGGAAGGGGAAAGCTCATGGTGTATTGGGAAGGTGAAGAAAAAGGAGAAAGGGAGGGATTATTGAGGAAAATGGAAGGAAATGAGGAAGGAAACGAACGGGCCCCGGAAGTCAGAAGGAATGTCAACAAGAGGTGCGCAGACGATAGAGGTGAAGTCGAAGAGTTTAGTAAAAATATAAGAATTAGAAATATAGATAAGAGCAGCGCAATGGAAGGTGAAGATAATTATTTCCATGGATTTAATGAGGGAGGAGATGACAACCTCCCCCGATTAGCCAGTCTAGAGGGAAAACTAGAGAAAATGAACCAACAGTGGGAGGCCCTTACACCCTCCCAATTTCCCTTTGCCCTTACCCCCGATTAGTACTCCCCTTCCTTTGTCCCCGATCTCTCCTTTCCCCCCTCTGACCCAGATCCTACACCTTCCCCACTACCACCCCAACCTCAACCCCAAACGGCAACATACAACACAAACAAAACACACAACAACAACATATTACAACACAACATTGACGGCCATTAACACTAAAAAACATGAACTTGAACACTTTCTTAAACAACACAACATACACATTGCAATTCTACAAGAAACAAAATTAAGACACTCACACAAAACACCATCATTTCATAATTACACCACCATCAGACAAGACCGGACTGACGGCAATGGCGGTGGACTCATCACCCTGATCCACCATTCCATCTGTTTTGTGGACACAAGTGCCACTACCAGAATTCTCCTCCCTACCACAGATAACACAACAGAAACCCAATCCATTCGTATCCGCACAGGCAACAATTCAACACTAACAATAGTTAACATGTACATTCCCCCCCAATCATCCCCCACAGTTCCAAACACCTTCAGACCTCAACTCAGCCAACTAACCTCAATCCCCAACCTGATCATGGGTGGTGACTTCAACGCCAAGTCGTCTGCCTGGTTTGTCGACAACCCTGACACAGACAGAGGGCTTGATATACAGACTCAATTCGACTCATTGACTATCATGAACAACACGCATAATCATACACATATCCCATACCAAGCCCTCTACACTCCCTCCTCTCCTGATATCACCTTTTGCTCCCCCTGCCTAACCCCAACAACATCATGGAGAGTGGTCGGAGCCCTTGGTTCTGACCACCTTCCAATCATCATCACCACCAAAACAAGATGCACCCCAGCTGGCCACAGACACACTTACACCAATTACAAGAGAGCTAACTGGGAAGCCTTTAATGAAGAGACAGAACAACATTTTGAAACACTTAACAGTACACCAATCACAAACATAAACAATGCTGTGCACGCTTTTAATACAATCATACAAAACGCAGACAAGAGATACATCCCTAGAGGCAACAGAAAATCACACAACCCCAACTTCACACCAGAAATCCAAGGCCTCATCAGACAACGTGACACACTTAAACACGATACCCCCACACCTATCCCTCAAAACATAGCAGACCAAATACAAACACTAAACACTGTGATTGCCAATAAAATACATGAACAAAAAACACAAAATTGGCAAAACTTTATCAATACACTTGATCACAAAACAAACGCCAGCAAATTGTACAAAACACTCAACAGCATCACACTATCCAACACTAACACTACACGCTCTCACGCAGCAATAATCACAACAACAGATAATCTACCCTCAGACAACAAGCAAACGCACTCATACGTCATTTTGCACAGACGAGCCATCTTACATCTCACCCTGACGACCGACGCACCATTCGACGTAAGAAAGACTTTCCCACAGACTCAGACTATACACCCTTCATAGACAGTCAGACAAAACTCATAATGCATAGTCTCAAGCACTCATCTGCCTGTGGCCCTGATAACATAAGCAACATCCACCTAAAACACATTGGACCACAAGGTATACACGCACTCACAAACATTGCAAACTACAGCTATTCACACAACACTATACCCGACATCTGGAAGCATGGTAAAATAATCACCATTCCAAAACCGAACAAAGACCCAACAATCCCAACATCGCACCGCCCAATCACACTTCTCTGCACCCCCTCTAAAGTCATTGAACGCCTAATACTTAAACTTGTCACACCATATATTCCCCTTGCTGACTCACAACACGGTTTTAGGCCACTACACTCCACAAACACTCTCCTGACAAATCTCACACAAAGAATTTTAGATGGCATCAATTCAGATAGGCCCCACCACAGAACACTTCTTATAACATTGGACATTAGTAAAGCTTTTGATGCTATCCCCCGCCACAACCTAACAAATAAAATATATAACACAGACATGCACAATAACACCAAAAGATGGCTGGCCAATTATCTGGCAGGCAGGAATGCTCATGTGTCATATAATGGCCAATCATCGCACATCAGAAACATTAAGAACGGAGTATCACAGGGCTCAGTTCTATCCCCCACATTATTTAATCTATACATGCATGACTTACCCACGCCAGACACCTCAGAAATACAAATCTCTTCCTACGCAGACGACATAACAATCACATGCACACATCGTAACACAGACAAAGCTGCAGAAATAATCCAGCCTTACCTTGACACACTCAACACATGGTTCATCACAAACAGACTCAAAATAGCTCCAACCAAATCTACAGCAACACTTCTCACCAACTGGACAAAAGAACACAAATACATACCTCATCTCTACATCAACAACACTCTAATACCACACACAAACACACCGAAAATTCTTGGTGTAACTTACGATACATCCATGTCTTTCAAACAACACCTCACAAACATAAAAAACAAATGCACACCTAGACTTAACGCACTTAAGTCAATCACTGGAACAACATTTGGACAAAACAAAGAAACTAATATAACAATATACAAACAATGCATACGCTCAGTGATGAATTATGCGAGTCCTGCATGGGCTCCTAATCTCAGTGAGACACACCACAACACCCTTCAAATCATACAAAACAAAGCCCTAAAAACAATTACAGGCTGCACAAATACATCACCTACAGACCATTTACACCATGAAACAAAAGTCCTCAAGGTCAAGGACCACCTCGACATGAGAGGCACACAAACACTTGCTGCAGCCACCACAAACACATCACACCCGCTACACTACATAGCAGAACACCCACACACACCAAGAAACATTAAAACTACACCCAAAGACCTTTATTACACACAGATACTCTCTTCTCTTCCTCCACAACCACCAAATACCAGCCTCCGGAAACATATTCATAATCATATCACTCACCGCTCCATTAACACACTGAAAGACAACACACTGCTGCATGCCAGACCCCCTGATATCCACCCTTCTGAATCCTCTCTCCCACGTAAGGACAGAGTCCACTTGGCCAGACTGCGATGCGGTCACCACCCAGCACTTCTAAGCTACCAGAAGAGGCTGGACGACCGTGTTGTGAACAGCTGCCCAGGATGTAACACTTCACCCCATACCATACAAACACATAATGGAAGACTGCATTATACACAATCATGCACGCAAACAACACAACATACACTCTATAAAGGATTTGTGGGAAAACCCAGTTTCGGCTGTGGCCTTCCTTGGGGAGACGGGACTGCTCGGACAGACAGTCTAGGGAACGACAACAACAACAACAACAGTGGGAGGTTAGGTTCAGTCAACTTACACGGATTACACAAAGAGTTGATAAATTGGAAGAACTAGAGAAGGAGAACCAAAACCTAAACAAAGAAACAGAAGAATTAAAAAGACAGTTAAAAGAAGTAAAGGATGAGAATGAGGAATTAAAGAAGAAGAATAAAGAGAATAAAGAGTCCATAGGAAAAGAGGTACAGGGTTGGAGAAAAGTCCAAGAGAACAACAAAATTGAATTTAGAGATATAATAAAACAACAGATGAAAGAACAAACTAAGGACACAGTTATTAAAGTAATGAGGGAGAAGGAGAATATAGTAAGATACTTAGCGGATAAAAATAAATGTACAGTATAATTATATTAGGGATGGAAGAGAAGCATAATCCAAACAGGACTACAAGAGTAAAGGAGAAGAAAGAAAAAGTAAACAAGATATTAGAAGTAGTTCAAGACAATGAACAAGAAACAGGGAAAGAAATTGAAGAAATATATAAACTAGGGAAATACAATATAGATGAGACCAGACCAATTAAGGTTAGATTCAGGTTACAAACGACAGCAGAGAATATCTTATCAAAAACAGGGAAACTAGCAAAAAGTGATTTACATAAACAGGTATGAATAAAAAGAGAGATGAATAAAGAGGAGAGGAAGAGAAAATAAGAAGAGAAGCTAAGGAAAAAACGAGAACAGAATAGAGTCAGACAAAGAGAAATTCTAATGGAGAGTATTGGATATGAAAGTGGGGAAATGGTTCATAGCAGAGAAAAACGAAAGGGAAACAGAAAACAGGATTGAGGTAGCAGAAAATTAAAAGTGTCTCACACAAATATAGATGGCTTAATAACAGGCTTGAATGGACTGAATGATTACCTGAAGGAAAAAGAACCGGATATAATGGGAATTGTAGAGACAAAATTGAAAGGTCCACCACCACCCAACAGTGTAGGACATGGTGCATATAATTATTGAATTAGAAACAGAGAGATCATTAATGTAAAAAAGGAAAAGAAGAGGTCCAAAGACAGTACCATGGGTAATCCCAGAAGTTACAGGAATAATTAAAGATTGACTACCCTCAAGGACAATGCACTGTTCTTGAAAACTCAAGAACATCTTAATCCAGCGAAGAAGTGGTTTTCCTATGCCATAATAATTTATTTTAGCTAATATTTGTTGCCGAGGGACTTTGCTGAAGACTTTGGCAAAGTCTAAAACTATGGTGTCCACTTGTCAAATTGTAGGGTTCTTGAGTAATTGGGATATGTCATGTGTTGTCTCTAGTAATTGCATTTAGCCTGAAAGTCATCAGTTAGTATTTTTTTACTATCAACGTAGTCCATTATATGTCTATGAATAAGTTCTAAAATTTTGCAGGGGACTGAGGTAATTGAAACAGGCCTATAATTGGAGGCACAGGTTCTGTCACTGGATTTGAAAATTGGTGTCACATAAATTTTGACAAAAGCCAGTCATGGAGAAGAGCTCCATTTTTTAATAGTCTGCGAGAATATGACCTGTAGGACAGGAGCCAACACACCAGTACTGGCTTTAGTATCCTACAGGTTATATTGTCAGGTCCAGTCACATTAGTTTCTGTGTCAAAGCAGTCCTTTTTAGGAACCACTCTGCTCACCCTATACTGGGAAGTGGGTAGACTTTTTTTTCCTTAAACAAGATACATGTAGACTGAGTGTCCTCAAAAGTGATATGAAACAAATGATGACTATTGCCAATATAAAAATGCATGGCAAATCCACAAAGGTCGTAAATAAAAAGCACAGATATCATGAGATTGGGAATTTAAAGTATAGTATCACATGGAACTAGTGAATGGCAGAATTTGAATGACAATAAACTCACAAACCTACTGCATCAAATTTAATACCATTCCAAGAAAGTGACCATAGAACAGGGCTAAACGTAAGCATTCATAAAACCAAATTGCTTTGCATCAGTAGATGAAATCAGGACATGGAAGACCTGTGGATATGAAACAATGAAACAGCGGAAAAAGAAAGTTTTAAATATTCTGGAGCAATGGTCACAAATGAAAATTATATAAAGGAAGAACTTATGTATAAAATCATAAAAAAATTAGTTTATATAAACAAAAAATTTACACCCAACAAATACACATATAACTAGAGGCAGTCATAACCAAAACCATGCATACCAAACAAGCACCAATATATTTAAGTGCTCATTCTTTATTCATAGATTCCAAGAGTAGAATCATTCCCATATCATGTAGTCAATAGTCCCACTCTTGACACTTTTAGGAATAGGATCACAAATCACTACCTCACTCTCTTCAATTCTAATCCCAATCCTGACCTTAATTCTGATCTCATCCTTATCCTAACCCCATTCTTGGTCCAAATCCTATCCCTAACCATTAACTGCCCAGCTCAGTGCCCGCACATTATGCTGCCAGTGAGTAGCCCTCTACGGGTTCCCAAAAAGAAATTGAGTTCAAGACAGTGGAGTGAGTGAGTAATGTTAAGGGTGTATTTAATGATGCACTGATGTTAATTCCCTTGACACTTCCATAAAAAATTTACACAAGAATAAAACCAAAGTAATGTTCAATTCTAAAATTAATTACCAAGTTAGTTTTTCCCTCAAATTTCACTTAGTGGAAAATCCACAGCCCCACAGTGGCTAGCAACAGTTCTAGAACCCTCCCACTTTTTCCCTCTGGGAAAAAAAAAACTCAGATTGTTGTGTGTGTTGTATTAGTGTGGTATTATTTCATGTCACTGGCTGAAAGTGGTGGTGGAAAGGAAGCAGTTGCAGGTTTTTATCTCTCCATGTGTGAATAAGTGTAAGAGATAAAGTTGCAGCTGATAGAGAAATATCTTGGGCCTAGTACAGACCAAATGTCAGACCCTTGCAGGATGCAGGAGTACTACAAACAAGTACCCATCAGTGGCTCCCTTCATTTCTAAATTTCAAATTACAGTAAATCAATGGTAAGGGGCTTGAAGAAGTTGGAGAATATAACTATCTACACCACATCCTCAAAGTGAATAAAGATCATGAAACTTTAATAAAGAAATGCCACAACTGATTGGAAACTGCTTAGTAAATATAGGAACATCATAAAAGACTCTCTACCTGTATGTTTATAATGTTTACAACCAGTGTATAATTCCGTATGTGGAGGAAAAGGCCTATGGTATGTAATATACATACACATATATATATATATATATATATATATATATATATATATATATATATATAGCCAAGCTATGACCATGGATATGAAACTTGGAAACTGATCAAGTTATTGAAAACAAAGGGAAGGAATACATAGGAAGCAAGGGAGAGATAAATGATGGGAATAGCACTGAAAGACAGGATGACCTCAAGTAAGGTGAGGGAGCAGTATAAAATAAAAGATAGTGTGGAGGTAATATAGGGGTAGATATGGAGTTTGACAGATCAGGTAGCCAGGGGTTAGACTGTTACTAACTAGACACTACAGGATGGGAAGTGTGGACAAGGAAAAAAATGTGAAGAGACAAAACAGAGGATTGCATGAATAACATGGTAGAGGACGAGGTTGGTTCAGTCATAGAGAGGGTAGGGAGAGGGGCCCATGGCTGTTCAGAAATGAACTCTAAATGGCTAATTGATTGATTGATTCATCTATTAATAATTCAATTTTAGTACATCAGGTACTTCATATTCTGTCACTCAGAAACCTCCTGTCTTGCTCTGGGTTTTCTGTCAAATGTAAAATATAGTACAATGACCCCAAGACTAGATCCTTTCGAGTGGTGTATGGGTGTGGAGGGGAGCGAAAAATAAATACCAAAACACCAGCACTGAAGGTAGATTTGTGTGTGTTTTGTTTGATATCATCGCAAACTACTTTGTCTTTAATTAACACAATTCCCGAAAGGGGTTAACAGATATTGGTTTTGTTTACATCCGAAGACCAATTCCTTTTTCAGTTCTGACTGACTACAGATTCTTCAAGCCCTACCAGACAAAAAGTGTAAAGACTAATTGCCTGCTTGAATACTGCAATTCATGTCATTGAACAGTATCAACCTCTAAAGTGTAAAAAACACGTATTTCATGCAATTTATCTTGAAGAATTTCATATCTTAGGGGATGTAACCCTAAAGTATTTTTATATATATTTGATATTGCTGTAACTCAACCTGCATTATGGACTTTGCTGGTGGGAGGCCACAAGTAGTATATCGTGTACTCATGTAAACAAATTTGAACCAAAATGATGGCTGGTACTGAAAATATGGAATTAAGGCTGGACAGATTTCGAAAAATCGTCAAAAATTACATAGAACGGGTGAGTTATGAATATTAAAGGTGGTACGATCGTGAAGTAACACCAGTGACTGAAAAGGAGGGAAGGGTTGTTTGATAAAATGACAAGTACCGTAATCTTTGCCTCCGGTAGGTTGACAGTAACTATTTGGGTTGGGAATGAAAATATTTCCGCAGTTACTACTTAGTCTTTATGTTATATCGAAAGATTCATCGTTAATAAGGTCAAGTTGAGGTACAATAGTGTTCCTGCCCTTGGTCCCGTCTAGAAACCCAACCCCTCCCTGTGCTAAAGACAGTACCAAATATTCAAATTACCTTAATTTGGATATACAAGGGATATTTGGTCATTCATTTTGCCGTTTTTAGCATGGAAGGGTGGAGGGGAGCAAATCAAAACCATTATTCTGAAGCTGCACCCAAATTTAAGGAGTGAGGTGCAGCCAAACATAGTCATAGATGATAGATACATGTAAGGTGGTTAGGTTAGGTACTAGAAAAATAAATTAACTAGTGTATGTATTTTTTTTTTACTAGAAAGACCATAGTATTTCATGAACATATCTTTCAACTTTTATGGGTTCTAGAAATCTGATCAATCTTTCTTCAGCATCACTACACAGCTGCAGTGTTCTGGGCAGACAAAGTAGTGAGTCTAAGTGGTTCAGCACCAGTTGATGTCTACTGGCTGGCACAGAGTTACTTTCTGACCAAGGAGTTCCACCGAGCTATTCTTCTTCTCACATCACATAAATTGGCCAAGGTATGTTCAGTTTTCTTCACTAAGAGTGAACTAATGCACCACTTATTTTTAGTGTATGGTCAGAAATACTCTATGTATATAATGAAATGCATTATGTTACAATGAAAAGGCAGACCAGGATGAAACCATTTGGTTACTATTAAAGTCAAAAGCATAGTAGACAAGAACAAAAGAATACTAAGCAAATCTGGTACTCTATAGTATTGTTGTACTGTAGAAGGAAAGGTTGATTTTTTTTTTTTTTTTTAGTTAGTATCTTCTCATTTATACTAAAAATGTTAATTTTAATACTGTGAAAATGTGTAACAATATTAACTCTTTTTATGAAAATAGCAAAATGCAACCTGTAGATATCTGGCAGCACGGTGTCACTATGAAGTCAAAGAATACCATGAAGCATTAGATCTTCTTGATGGTTTGGAGAACAATAGCAGAAGTGGAGAAAAGGCCAGTACTCCAACCTTGTCACTGCCAGAAATTGACAACACACTATCGGTGAGCACAGTAGTTACTTTGTATGGTACTTCAGTAGTTATGTACTATGAATTGTTGATAATGTAGTTTTTATCTTTGTTATTACTGTCCTACTTTGATACATAGTGGAGTTTTCAAAAAGAATGAAAACTTTTGTACTTTAATTAACCTTGGAGGTGCCTGCACATGGTGTCACTACTCTCGGAGAGGCAGCCATAACCTTCACCCAGAGACAGCCTCAATTTTTTTCTCACCCTTGCTGCAGGATGCATCACTCATTCTCTGGAGTGGCCTCAGAATCTTGACAGAAACTTATGGATCTGTCTGGTAGCTGTTGCCTTTATTTTTCTGTGTAGTTTCACTCACTGCAAACACATTTATCTTCGTTCTCACTATCAACTCTTCCTTTTTGCTCCCACTTGTCCCATATGCATATATGCACATTCAAAGATCTTCCTCACATACCATTTTTGTAGGAGAAAATTACATACCAAGGCCTATTACCCCTATATGGGGGTAACCAAAAAGAAAAAGGCATAGAAACCACTCCCACCCATTTCATTTCCTATATATTCCACTCCCCTCCACCCTTCTCCCTCCCTCTTGGCACCTCCTGGATGATGGGTCATCCCTGCATCCTGTCCACTGCCCTGGGTCAGAAGCAGAATTCCTAGTCCCCGCATTCTGTCATATTTAGTCACCTTCTATGACATGGATTGGACATATTGTGGCTGTTCTCTTCCCCATCCTAAGAGCATTAGAAAAAAGAGGTGGAGACTGAAGAGTGGTAAAGGATATACTTAAGGAGGGAGCCAAATGGAGGGACAATGAAATACAGTGGCTCAGCATTCCTCTATAAATGGAGATTTGTCTCTGCCATAGGTGAATACATACATATACCAAAGGCTTTTTCCCCTCTTACAAGAGAGGTAGCCAAAAACAAAAGCATGAAATCACTCCCACCCATTCCATCCCTAACATACTCCACTCCCTTTCACCTTCTTTGTGATAAATAATGATTTTATATTAAAGACAAATGCTTGATTCTCTTTGTCAGGTGGACTGCTCCATACAGTTGCTCAAGGGGTATATTTACGAAGCCAATGACAACAGGAGTTTAGCAGCTGAAAGTTTCCGAGCAGCATTACAGGCTGATCCTCTATGTTTTGAAGCATTTCATGCTCTTACCCAGCATCATATGCTGACTCTGCAAGAAGGTTAGTTGCATAAAGTAACCATTTAATATAGAGCTTCCATGGTGATGGAAAAAAGAAAGTATATGTGAAGAATTTTGTTAATCCAAAGGAAAGCTGATGGGCTGGTTAGGAACATTTTTATACAGTACTGTCTCAGAGAGCTGGCAGACAGTGTCAATCAAAGAATGCCGAGATGTTTTGAACATGTGGAAAGAAGGGATAGCAAAAAGGGATATGGAAAGCAGAAGTGGAAGGAGGAAACTTGAAGAGAAGACCAAGAATGAGATGAATGGACAGAATGAGGAGCATTGGATGCAAGATGAATGTCAGTTGAACAAAGAAGAGAGTGCAAAAGATAGGGCGAATGAAAAACTGTTGTAAAATGATGGAATTATGTGGTTTGAAAAGATGTTCTTCTCTACTCTGTAAATTTCTCATGATGGGGTGGGTTGCCTTATAATGAAGCAGTTAGGGTATACCAACTCCAGCTGTCAGCCCTTGCTTTGGAAGTGCTATGCCTTGCTTCACTGCCACAGACCTGAACAATGTGCCAGGGAACAAGGATGACCCTCCATTCACAAGGTGATAAGATGCAGCATTATAACACATTGTTAGTGATTCTGTCTAGTCAGCCCTTGAATCCTGTGCCTTCTGGATGTAGTTCCTTCTGGGCATTTTACATCTAAAACAGGTCTCTTCCATGTCAAACACCTGTTCTAGAAGGTAGCCTTTCTCCTCAGTGATCTCCTTCAGTTCTTCAGGGAATTCCCTAAGTCCCTCCTTTACCCTATAAGCAGTATTGTCTCTTATGGTAGTGTTGGTTTTTGCCAACAAAATTCTTTCTTCAGGGAATTCATGGACAGTGCCTGTCAGCAGATGTATCCTTGCCCATAATCTTAACATTCTTCTGGTTGATGCATCCCTTGAACTTTGCCATTCACCCACCCACTGCTGGCATATGTGGTGCCATGCTAACCCTTATGACAGGGTAGATACAATAGACAGGAAAGCATTGTGGGAGGTATTGCTGATATATGGGAAAGTTGTTAATGGCAGTGAAAAGCTACTACATTAGTAGAGCTTGTGTTAGGGTTGGGAATAGTGGGAGTGAGTTGTTTGAGAAATACTGTTGAAGTTGATAGAGAGAAATCTTGTGCCCAATCCAGGGCAGCGTACTCCAATCTTGGTCTTATCAGTATAACTAATATTTTCTTTACCATTTCCTCATACAAGTAATCAAAGGCCATTTTCATTAATCTTAGTAGATTGAAGGTTTCTCCAACTATTTTGTTGATATGCTTGTTTGGTGACATGCCTTTGCTGATAATTACTCCTTGGTCTCTTTCCAAGCTGGCTTTTTTAACTTCCTTTGTACCATATGTTCACCAAAGTGTATGCTTTTCTTTTTATTGAAATTAGATTTACTTTACAGAGAAAGACCTCCTGGCAAACTTAGCCCTTGGCAAGGATATGTCTCCAACAGAAACTGAGATTGTAAAGGTTGTTTACGAAACTCGGGTTAAAAAATACAGTGCCCCCACCAGTCTTCCATCTCCTGCAGCACCCCTCACAGCAAATGCCGACTTTCTTACTGCAAATGCAGAAAAATTGTACTACAGTTGTGATTTCGTGCAATGTTACAAAATTACTCAAGAGTAAGTATTCATTTGATTTTCATTGAAATGTGGTGCTACTGGTGATATGATAATGATAATGGAAAAAGATATGGTACTTAGAATAGTATATGAGGCATGTATAAATTTGAGTAGTAATGTATGGTATATTTTGTTGTAAATTACCCTATATTTCACTTTTTCCATTTCAGAGTTTTAAAAACAGATCCTTATCACACAGAATGTCTTCCAATACATATTGCCTGCCTTGTGGAAATGAAACAGTCAAACAGTAAGTGGAAGAGCTGTGCCTCACTGCATTGCTTTTGACCCAAGCACTGTGTCAGGGAACATGGGATCCCTTTATCCCCCAAGGTGCTGAGGTGGAGGAATGGTTAAAAGGATTTTATTTGTTTATGTAGATGTATGCTTTGCTTAGCCACCTCCCTCATATGAGTGGGAAAGGGCCTTTGATATTTATGTATATAATAAAGACATGATATGCATTAGTAAAATGAATGTATGAAGAAATAGTGCTGCCTTATTTATATATATATTATATATATATATATATGTATATATATATACAGTATATATGATTAAAGCCTAGGTAATGAAGGCAAAAGAGATGAGTCATGTAGAGGGAGTGTCAAAATGTTTGACGGCCATTGGTAGAGTAACAGAATAAGGCAGTATACAGAAAAATAGAGATCATGAAAGGAGACAGTACAGATGAGAATGGGAGATATAGTAGAACAGGCCAGCCTGAGGTGATGTGGTTACATTATGAGAATGGACGAGTAGATATCCTTGAAGGATTTATAAATCTTTGAACTTGGAATTGAGAACAATATGCAGACCAGTGAAAAATGGATGAATGGGGTGAATGAAGTTGTATAGGCTCATGGTCAAGGTGTCAAACAGGCAAAAATCTGAGTGAATGATTGATAGAATGAGTTTGAAAATAATGTATAGAATAAGAGAGTGACTTGTGCAATGAGAAGGGATGCACAACAGGTAAATTGGTAGTACAACTGGGGAAGTAATGTGCAGTTTTCTCATAGATAAAGATAAAGTAGGAAGGAGTGAAATTTATGTGTGAAATGGGAAAGGGGTAAGGCATTTTCTTTGCTATGTCTGTTTGCCTAGCTTTGTGGGAAATAGTTTATAGGTTGGGAAAAATTGAAATAAAGTATTAATGCATGTCTATGTACTGAACTACATTCCTTTTTCATTACAGCTTTGTTCTTACTAGCACACAAATTAGTTGATTTATACCCTGAAAATGCCCTTTCCTGGTTTGCTGTCGGCTGTTATTATTATCTCATTGGTGAGTATTATTTTCTTTGTTGCTTATGTAGATTCTTTTTTCCCCTTTACAAGTCATTGGTGTTTGTGGATGTAAGATTTATTGAAAATATTCATAGTTTCAGTTACTTTGTATTTATATTGTTTGCATGTGGTATATCTCTTGAATACCTTTGGATGCTCATTGGCTGAGGGAGCTAGAGTGTCACTACTTGCAATGAGGGTCGAGGTGACGGTAATTTGAACCCTGCCATGAGTGAGTGGGTCCAAGGGTATGGCTCATTAAATTCCATGCTAACAACTCCTCTGTAAGGGGCATTATAGCTGATAGGGGGAGTTTGCAACATTAAACCAAATCAATCAATCAATATCTCTTGAGTCGAGAAGTGGGAGTGCAAGAGGCAGGAGTGAATGCAGGGAGATTGTGAAGGGATGATGATGTAACAATTTTATGTATTTATTTATTTATTGATTATATGTAGCAGCTTTAGAGGGATCACTTTGTTGAGTGTAGTCGGAAAGGCATATGGGAAGATGTTGATTAAGAGGATTAGGAGTTGAGCAGGTTTAGGAAAGGTAGAGAGTGTGTGTATCATATTTTTGTGGTGAGGCAGATATGTAAGAAGTTTTTGGTCAAAGGTAAGGAATTTTTGGGGGCCTTTATGGATTTAGAGAAGGGTTATAACAGGGTGGACTGGATGGCATTGCAGATGTATAGGATGGAGGGAGGGATGTCAAGAGTAGTCAAAGGTTTTTGCATTGAGTGGTGGAGCTTGTGTTTGGGAATGGTGAGAGTGAGGAGGGGGCTGGGGCTGTGTTTAGGTTGTGTTGTGTCACCATGGCTGTTCATTGTGTGCATGGATGGGGTGGATGCAAGGATGATGGTTCAGGGATTGGAGATAGTTAGAGGGACCGGAAGAGATGGGAGGTGGGCCAGTTGTTTGTTGATGACAATGTGCTTATGACTGGGTCAGAGGATAGCCTGAGGCAGTTGGTGACAGGGTTTGGGAGGGTTTGTGATAGGAGGAGGTTGAAAGTAAATGTGGATAAAAGTAAGGTGATGAAATGTACTAGAGGTGATGGTGTCAGCATGCTGGAGGTGAGTCTTAAAGGAGAAAAGTTAGAGGAAATGGATAGATTTAGATATTCGAGGTCAAATGGAGTGGGGGAGGAGTTTAGCTGTAGAGTGAGGGAGGAAAGTAAATGTCTTGGGGGAGATTAGTTAACTATCTGAATTTGGATAGTATTTTCTTTTAATACATTCTTGCTTTTGATTGGTAAACTGAATATTTTGAAATTAATTGAAAATTGATATACAAAAATCAAGCGGTGATCATAAGATAAATCAGATATTAAAGCAACACACAAACCCTAACTTGTAATGAGGTGTGTTCTTATGAAACTGTTGAGTAATGATGAATAATATACTGTAAACTTACCTTACATTTCAGGTAAGTATGACCATGCTCGCCGATATCTAAACAAAGCCACGGCTCTTGATCGTGTCTTTGGTCCTGCGTGGATAGCATATGGGCATTCCTTTGCTGCCGAGAATGAACATGACCAAGCCATGGCTGCATATTTCAAAGCTGCTCAGCTTATGCGTGGGTGTGTGATGATGATTATGTTTGCTTTTAGAGTTTTTAAGTTTCATTGGCAGATCAGTAAAAACTGGAGTGTAATAGATAGCAATCTTTAAAAAGAAAAATTATGGGTTAAGTATGGATTTAATGAAGTGGCCTTTCTGTGGATGTGCTATGTCTTGCGACACTGCTTCTGACCCAGGACAGTGGACAAGATGCAGGGATGACCCATCATTCAGGAGGTGCCAAGATAAGAGGGAGGGAAGAGGGTGGAGTGGAGTGGAGTGTGATGGGGATGGTTTTTATGCCTTTGTTTTTTGGCTACCTCCCTTATAAGGGGTGATAAAAGCCTTTGGTATATGTATGTAGGTATCTAATAGCTGTGGTACCAGTGACAGGTTGTATCTGGTGATTTTGCTAGATAGACATCAGAAAGAAGAATTTTCTTGCTGTCCATCTTCAAAGCCTGTCAACACCCACACCTCCATTTGAAGGTTAACCCTTAAGGGACTGATGCTTTGTCTCTGAACTGTGCCCTAGATCTGTCAGCTTCATTTGTATTTCCCCAATCTTTTAATAAATAGGTTCCCCTCTTCGTACTGGTTTAAGCTGGTGACTTAGAAACTGTCTCACACTGATACAAGACCCACAATAATCCAAAGATTCTTCAGAAAATGAAAGATTCAAGAACTGTTACCAGTTGCTGTGGGGCAGCAACTTACCAATCATTGCAACTTAAGGCAGTAATTATTATTATTTAATAGCAGTCTTAACATTCTTAGTCTTCATGTGATTGTGTAGTTGTTTTGTTTTGTTTTTCTCACTTAATCCTTTTCTCCCATCACACAGGTGTCATTTACCACTTTTGTACATTGGAATGGAATATGGCCTCACCAACAACCCAAAATTTGCAGAGAAATTCTTCAAAGAAGCATTAGACATTGCTCCAGAAGACCCATTCGTGTTGCATGAACTGGGTGTAGTGGCCTTCAACAATCAAGAGTAAGGACTTGTCATTTGTTGAAGATTTAGTCCACAACTATGACATTTCCATATATATATATAGGGCAGTGGACAAGGTGCAGGGATGACCCGTCATCCAGAAGGTGCTAAGATGAGAGGGAGGTGGAGGGGTGTGGAGTGTATTCAGGGATGGAATGGGTGGAAATGATTTTATGCCTCTTCCTTTTTGGCTACCTTCCTTGTAAGGGGGAAAAAGCCTTGGTATATGTATGTATGTATGTATATTAAAGTAAATGTGGGTAAAAGTAAGGTGATGAGATATATAAGTGGTGAGGATGGCATGGAGCTGGAGCTAACTCTTGAAGGAGTATTTAGGGTCATATAGCAGGGAATGGAGTAGTAGTGGTGGAGTTAAACTGTAGAGTGAGGGAAGTAAGTAAATGTCTTGAGGGAGGGGGATGAAAAGTGAGAAATGGTCATCTGGTGATGGACACAAAGAAGAGACTATGAAGGGGTGATTGATACTATATGGAGCAGCTACTTGGAATTTAAGAGAAATGGAAAGGGGAATTTTAAAAGTTTTTGAGAAATATGATAGGTGTTATAAGGATGGATAGAGTGAAAAATGAAGTAAATAGGGCAAGGATGTAAAGGGAGCTGGCAGATAGCCTTGATGGAAAAATATTGGAATGGTTTGGGCACATGGAAAGATTGATTGAAAAAAGACTAGTAAAAAAAGTGTGGAAGACAGAGGTTTATTGAGGGGAATACTGAGAATGAGATAGATGGATGTGGTGAAGGGGGTTTTGATTACATATGGAATATCTTTTGAGCAGAGAAGAGAGAAGGCAAAAAGATGGATATGAGTGGAGAATGTTTGTAAATGGATGATAAATTGATAAGTCCTGAAGGAATTTTTCCTTGTATTTACATGTAAGGGGACAAGGAGCGATGGTCACCATGTAAATGAAGTGGTGGGGGTTAACCAGCTTTGTTGAGGCCTGCTGTGGGTATGCTATGTCTTAATGCATTGCTTCTGACCCAGGCTGTGGGCAGGGGGCAAGGATAGCCCTTCATCTACAAGGAGCTAAGAAAAAAAAGAGAAACAATTGAGTGATAGATGGGTGGGGAGTGAGTGTATGCCTTGGCTGGCTGCCTTTCCCATTAGGGGGAAGAAACCCTTCAGTATTTATGTGTGTGTATATATATATAAAACTGAAGGTGGAGGAAGTATACGAGGAATAATGGAAGAATTTCTTCAATTATTCCTTGTATACTTCCTCCGCCTTCAGTTACATTTGTCATAGTTTAAATCAATATGTATATATGTATATGTATGTATATATATACACACACACACACACACATATGATAATAACAAATAATATTCTGACTTTTTAGGTACACAGTGGCAGATATGTACCTTAGACGTGCAGTAGAAGTAGTTGAACAAAGTGGAGTGGTGGTTGTACCAGAAAAGTGGGCAGCTTTGTTAAACAACCTGGGACACAATTGCCGGAAACTTCAAAAGTATGAAGAAGCTCTTCATTTCCACCAACAGGTCAGTTAGATATACTTATTTTTTTCTCATGGAGAATTTGATCAGTCTTTCTCTCATTTCTAGCACCTTGGGAATACAAGTTGTCTTTAAAGACAACAATACTGTAAAAAGTCTATTGATTAAAAATTCACCTAAAGTCAGAAGGGTGCATTTATAGCATCCCATGTAAAGAATGTAATTTTAAATACATTGGTCAAACTGGTAAAGATTTGAAATAATAGGATAAGCCAGCATAAGTATAGCGTCGGAAGAGGACAAATATTAAATGGGTTATTTGTACATATGAGAGATTTTAATCATTGCTTTGAATGGGAAAAAGCTGAAAAATTTGTCTTCAATAAAAACATTATGGAGAGGAATATTATTGAATCATGCTATATTAAGAATACATTGGAAAACGACATGAATATGAGTTTGGGATTGTACAAATTGGATAATTTTATTATTAAAAACGTTGTAGATGGTAGACATATAACCTGACAACCTGTGTTGAACTAGTCACAGTGGGCCTTCCCTCGTTTCATTTATGTTCTGTATGTACATATACATATACCAAAGGCTTTTTTCCCCATTACACGGGGGGTAGCCAAAAAGAAATAGGCATAGAAACCACTCCCACCCATTCCATTCCCTACATATTCCAATCCTCACCACCCTCCTCCCTCCCTCTCATCTTGGCACCTCCAGGATGGCAGGTCATCCCTGCATCCTGTCCACTGCCCTGGGTCAGAAGCAGTGTTGCAACACACAGCACATTCACGGCAAGGCCGCTTCTTTAATTCGGCGACCCCCCCTCTCTGTCCCCTCATCCAGAAAAGGAGAAGATGGGGAGAAATCCCTTCAGGCTGCGTAAAATTATTTCTCATACATACTTCCTCACTCCCCATCCCCCACCCACTCCCCCTAATGCATCACAGCATCATCCATACACAAACCTTCTCCATTCAACCGTATTTTCTGTCCTCTCCAGTCCTTCCTCAACAGAGGTTCCTCTCTTTTGTAATGCCCCTTTTACCCCATCCATCCATCTGTACTGTATATAATGTCCTTATTCTCTTGTTTGTATTGTACCTTTGAAGTTCTCTTAAATAGACAAAAATGTTTGGTTTCCAAGTTCTCATTTTCTTAGTGGTTAATTACATATTTTGTAAATCATGTGTTGTTTGTGATTTCTTTGCATATGTATATATAAATATATGTGTGTGTGTATATATATATATATATATATATATATATATATGCGTAAATAACCACTAGGAAAAAGTAAACTAACGAAGCAGAGCGCTTTCGTGTAATTGAAGATGTAATTACACGAAAGCGCTCTGCTTCGTTAGTTTACTTTTTCCTAGTGGTTATTTACGCATTTGTGAACACACGCTCCTAGTGTTTTTATTGCATATCTACATATATATATACATATATACATATACACATACATATACATATATACATATACACATACATACATTACATACATATACCAAGGCTTTTTTTTCCCTTACCAGGGGGGTAGCCAAAAAGGACAAGGCACAAAAACATTCCCACCCATTTCATCCCCGAAAACACTTCACACCCCTCCACCCTCCCTCCCACCTTAGCACCTCCTAGATGATATATACATATATATATATATATATATATATATATATATATTTATGTATGTATTTATATATAATATATATATATACATATATATATATATATATATATATATATATACATGGTTTGGACATGGATGGTTTGGAAGGAAGGACAGGAGAAGACAGAAGATAGGGGTGAATGGAGAATGTGTATGTATGATGCTGTGATGCATGAAAGGGAGTGGGTGGGGGATGGGGCTGAGGGAGTATGTGTGAAAAAATAATTTGATGCAACCCAAAGAGATTTCTCCCCATCTTCTCTTTTTCTGCATGAGGGGACAGAGAGGGCAGGGTTGCTGATTTAATGAAGCGGCCTTTCTACAGATGTGCTGTCTTGCGGCACTGTTGCTACCCCAGGGCAGTGGGTGAGATGCAGAGATGACCCGTGATCCAGGAGGAGCCAAAAAGGGAGGGAGGGAGGGGGGTGAATGGGAGTGGAGTATGTGGGATGGTGGTGGGAGTGGATTTTATGCCTTTGTTTTTTGGCTACCTCCCTTGTAAGGGGGAAAAAGCCTTTGGTATATGTATATATGCATGTAGTTAGAGGTTCAGAAACCTTATAATTGACTTTTTTCAGGAACTATAGAACACTAGAATAATGACTTCTTGGTGTAGAACAATGACTTTTCAGTGACTTGTGACCAATTGAACAAGTTTTACAATAATATTAGATATAGTCATACATACATATACCATTACATTTACATATACCATTACATACCATACCAATGGTAAAAAGCCTTTGGTATATGTATGTATGACATACCATATACATTTATAGTCATAATGTCAGTAATTCAATGTCATATTTTTATCTTTATTTTTAGGCATTGTGCCTCTGTCCAGGTGTGTCCTCCACATATTGTGCCCTTGGTTTGGTTCAGTCTCTGCAGGGAGATTACAGTGCTGCTGTGGTTTCCTTGCACAAAGCTCTCTCTTTGCACCGAGATGACACCACTGCCACCACTCTTCTCACCACAGTCATGGATCAACTTCTTGCACAAACTCCAACTTTTGAAGGTAAGAAAAGGACAATTAGTTGGGAGTGATAGTGTGAATTCTTAATTATTAAATCTTAATTAAAGAAGTTATCCTTACTGCATTGCATCCATTGCATCAACATTGGCCAATTTTATTCAACCAATTTAAGTTATTTAAAATTGTTATTTGTTTATTTTCTTTTGTTTTTTATATACCTGGCAGAGCTGAGAGAAGTATAGAATGTAGTTAAATTTAAAGGAGGAAAAGGGGTAAAAGAAGAATGGGAATGTTTTAAGGAGAAGCTGCTAAAGTGTACAGAGACAGTATTTTACATATGGCAAGTATATAAAGAATGCTTACAAAGAAGAAGGAAGCTCGCTAGCTGAGCAGGTTAGGGCAGCGTTACTTGCAGCAAAGGTTGAGGTGAGGGCAGTTCGAATCCTGCCACCAGCGAAGTTGAACCAAGAGCATGGTTCATTAAATTCCATGCTACAAAGCCCTCTGTGAGGGGCACCGTCCTAGCCTCCCGATAGGGGGAAGTGTATGATGTTAAACCATATCATCATCATATCACAAAGAAGAAATAGAGTAGTATATGAGAGGTACATAACAGAGGTTGGAAACATAATGCAACATGAGGGAGACCAATGAGAGAGTAGATGTAAGGTGGAGTGGGAGTTTGATGGAGTTTTTTAAAGAGAATGAAAATATATTTTTAGAAGGAAATAGGAGGAATTATGGGGTAAGTCTGCTAGGAAGGTAAAGGACAGATATTGGTGAAAATAAAGACAGTAAAAGGAAAATTAATAAAAGGATTTTGGGAGATATTGAATGTAGAGGAGGATGCAGGGAGGGGAGCTATTTTTTATTGTGGTGGTGGGAGATGCCAGGAAAATAAATAATGTGAGAGAAGGGTAGATAATGATAATACAGTTTAACATCACAAACTCCCCCCTATTGGGAGGCTAGGATGGTGCCCCTTACAGAGGACTTTGTAGCATGGAATTTAATAAACCATGCCCTTGGTTCACTTTTGCTGGTGGTGGGGTTCAAACTGGCATCCCCTCAACCTCCACCATGAGTAATCATGGCATAACCTGCTCAGCTAGTGAGCTTTGTAATAATGATAGGACTATAAAAAAATGAGAGAGAGGTGCAAAGATAATAATCAAAAGACTGAGAACTGGATGAGGAAAAGTTAGTCTTCAAGAAAGAAGATTAGAGCTAGGTCTCGTTCAGATTATGTTTATGATGTTTTATTTGGTTGAATGAAAAATTTATAAAGATATTGGAGATATCACCTTTATTTATGATTTGTTATAGGTGATGACAATATTCCTTCTTTGGAGCTTCCCCCTGAGTTAACAGAGTTGGACACAAGTTGTGGTGATGTTAGTAGTACTACTACTTCCTCAACAACTTCTACCACTACAACTACAACATCAAGTGCACTTGTTTCAACACCAACACAACCATCGATGCTAAGTAAGATACTTTGTCATTGCCTTCATCTAGTTGTCATAGTTTAATGTAAATAGGCAAGACCTAGAATGTATTTATGTGTGTGCAGAGGGGGGGTCGCCGATTTAATGAAGCGGCCTTGCTGTGGATGTGCTGTCTTGCGACACTGCTTCTGACCCAGGGCAGTGGACAAGGTGCAGGGATGACCTGTCATTTCAGGAGGTGCTAAGATAAGAGGGAGGGTGGAGGGGTGTGGAGTGTATTCAGGGATGGAATGGGTGGGAATGATTTTATGCCTTTTTCTTTTTGGCTACCCCCCTTGTAAGGGGGAAAAAGCCTTGGTATATGTATGTATGTATATATATATATATATATAATATATATTTGTGGAAGGCAGAGGTGGAAGGAGTGAACATGAAGGGTCGACCTAGGATGAGATGGATGGATGGGGAAAAAGGGACATTGGGAAAGAGGAAGGACAGGAGAGGACAGAAGATAGGGGTGAATGGAGAATGGCTGTGTATGGATGATGTTGTGATGCATGAAAGGGAGTGAGTAGGGAATGGGGGGTGAGGGAGTATGTGTGAGAAATAAATTGATGCAGCCCAAAGGGATTTCTCCCCATCTTTTCCTCTCCTGCATGAGGGGACAGATAGGGGAGGTCACCGATTTAATGAAGCAGCCTTGCTGTGGATGTGCTGTGTCTTGCAACACTGCTTCTGACCCAGGGCAGTGGGTGAGATGTAGGGATGACCTGTCATCCAGGAGGTACCAAGATAAGAGAGAGGGGAGTGGAGTATCGTAGGATGGTAAGGGTGGGAGTGGTTTTTGTGCCTTTGTTTTTTGGATGCCTCCCTTGTAAGGGGGGGGAAAAGCCATATAACATTGCTGTCCCCAGTAAGGGTAATTTTCATACCTGTATATATAAGATTATGAATTATGCCTTTCCCTTTTTGGCTACCTCCCTTGGAAGGGGGAAAAAGCCTTGGTATATGTATGTATGTATGTATATATAAGATCACTGTTAACCCACTATCGGAGAAATAATAACGGAAAGTACAGAGAAACTGTATATTTCGACTACTCTCTGTAGTCCTCTTCAGCAGAATGCTTACATAAGGTTAAGGTACAAGTATATATGAAGAAATGAGGGGTACATAGAAGGGGATGAGGAAAGTGGGGGGGGGGGGGGGCTCAGGTCACATGCCCTTGAAATGGTCGGGTCAAAGTAGGACAAAGGGTGATATTTTGTCCAACCGCTTTAGACATGATCTTGTTGACCGCTAACTTGGTAATACAATCTGGGGGCCACTGGCCTTTAGAGGTATTAAAGTTAGGATAATGTTTTATTAGAGAAGATTCTACAATTTTTCTTCTATAGCTACAGTGTGATTTATAAATAATTGATGCATTATCCCAATCTAATCTATGGTCTTTTTGGCTGGCATGAAGGAACACAGCGGAGTTAACTTGTCCATATTTTATGGAGTTTTTATGTTCCTTTAATCTCGTGGACAAATTCCTGCCAGTCTGGCCCCAGTAAACATCATCACAGTCTTTACACGGCAATTTATATACCCCAGAGTTTTGGTCCACTTCATCCCTCCGGTGTACATTAACTACCTTTCTAAAAATGCTGTTTGGATAATTGTAAATAAATTTGATTTGATTATTGGGTAGAAGTTTGGAGACCGAGTTGATAGAATCATTAAATGGTACAATGATGTTATTGTTACCCCATTTAAACTTCTCCCTGGAGTTACTTGGCTTATAAAAGTTGGATTTGGCTTTATGTAGGGCTTTCTTTAGAAACCATTCCGGATAACCTACGTTAGAGAGTTGTTTATTAATGATATCAAATTCTATTTGCAAGAATTGTGGACTGCAAATTCTAAGGGCTCTGAGAAATAGACCCGATGCAACACTAGATTTAATATTATCCGGATGGTGGCTAAAAAAATGTAAGTAATTACCTGTGTGGGTAGGTTTCCTATACACAGTGAAGGACAATTGGTCCGGGTCTCTTATGACCGAAATGTCCAGGAATGGGATTCGACCTCCTTCTTCCCATTCAACCTTGAAATTAATATTCTTAGCTAAATTATTTAATTTAACAAAGAAATCATCTAATTATCCCATAATATCGTTCCATAGTGTAAAAATATCATCAACATACCGATACCAAAACATATCAGGTGGTTTAATCTTAGGTAATAAAGTACTTTCAAAATATTCCATGTAAAGGTTAGCTAACACGGGTGAAAGATTAGAACCCATACTGCAACCATATCTTTGTCTAAAGTAAGAATTATTGAAAGTAAAAACATTGGTATTGATACATAAACGGGTCAGGCTAACAATCTTTGACACTGGAAGTGGGAGTTTGTATTGATATGGTTGCAATTTGGTTTCCAAAAAACCTAAGACATCTTCCGTGTTAACATTTGTGAATAAGGAGACTATATCGAGACTTAGTAGTTTGCTATTAATAGGTATGATTTGTTTTTTAATTTTACTCACAAAATCTTCTGAGTGTTTAATGTGAGAGTTTGAGAAACTTCCCACAAATGGTGACAAAATACCTGTGAGCCATTTTGATACCTTAATTGTGCATGAATTCCTATTGGAGATAATTGGCCTTAGAGGGGTGCCTTCTTTATGTAATTTAGGAAGCCCATTCCTTTTAAGGACAGACGTCCCCCAAATCAGGCTCGCCCAAAGTGGCTCGACAAAGAAACTGAAAAAAGTATTGCTAAAAAGAGACAGGCTTATAAGAAATATAAGTGCTCGGGTGCATCTAATGACTATGAAAGTTATGTATCAATACAGAGAGATTTAAAAAAGACAATAAGAAAAAGAAAACGACAATACGAAATGAACATCGCTGAGAAATCCAAAGAATTCTATAGTTACATTAGAGATAAAAAGGTTGTTAGGAATCACATTGGTCCACTATTATCTGCTGACGGTCAACTTGAATATTCAAATGAAGGAATGTGTAATATCTTAAACAATTATTTTAGCTCGGTATTCGTAAACGAAACACCTCAAGGTGAATTCCAAACTGAAACCTGTGAAAAGTCTAGGGTAAACTTATTCGGTACGGTAAATATAACAAAAGAAAAAATTAAAAGGTGTATAGACAAACTCAAAGTTAATAAAACACCAGGGCCTGACGGTTGGCATCCAAGAATCTTAAAGGAAATGAAAAATGAGATTGTTGTTCCATTAGAAATTATTTTCAAGAAATCCATCATATCCGGAGATGTCCCAAGAGAATGGAAGCTAGCTAACGTTACTCCCATATTCAAAAAAGGTGACAAAAAGAAACCAAATAACTATAGGCCTATAAGTTTGACTTCAATCGTAGGAAAAATAATGGAAATTATCATCAGAGATGCTATCGAACATCATTTAGAAAGTAACCGTTTGATAAATGATAGCCAGCATGGTTTCAGACGGAAACGTTCTTGCGTGACTAACTTACTCGAATTCTACAACACAGTTATCTCGAATTATGACAAAAGAAACAATATAGATTTAGTATATCTAGACTTTGCAAAAGCTTTTGATACCGTCCCACACGAAAGACTACTTACTAAATTAGCTTCGCATGGAATAAGTGGTAGCCTATTAAGTTGGTCTAGTAATTAGTTGAATGATCGAAAACAGAGAGTTGTTTTAAATGGAAAAAACTTCTAGCTGGAAAAATGTTACAAGTGGAGTTCCTCAGGGTTCCGTTCTTGTGCCACTTCTATTTATAGTATATATAAATGATATAGACCATGGACTAAAATTTACTGTTTCCAAATTTGCTGATGATACAAAACTGTGCGGAGTGGCAAATGATCACTCAAACCAATTAGATATTCAAGAAGATTTAGATAAATTACAACAATGGTCTGAAAAGTGGCTAATGAAATTTAACACAAGTAAATGCAAGGTAATGCACATAGGTAAAAATAACAGTAAGTACGATTACAAGTTATTTGGAAATTCGTTAACAAAAGTGGATAGTGAAAAAGATCTCGGCGTAATTATCAGTAACGACCTCAAATCATCCAAGCAGTGTATTTCAGCCTCTGAGAAAGCAAATAAGATTCTAGGACTGATTGCACGATCTTTTGATTTCAAAAGTCCATCACTCATTAATAAGCTATATAAATCGTTAGTTCGTCCACATTTGGAATATGCTGTTTCCGTATGGTCACCGAATCTCATTAAAGACATTGACAGATTGGAAAGAGTACAACGGCGAGCCACAAAACTGATTCCAAATATCAAAAATAAATCATACGAAAATCGACTAAAACATATGAATCTGTTTTCCCTAAAAAAGCGTAGACTCGGGTGATTTGATACAGGTCTTTAAAATTCTAAAGGGAATTGACAACATCAAAAGTGACCAAATTTTTACATTGAATGAGAATCAGACAAGAAACAATGGTCTCAAACTGTCCGGAAATAGATTCAATTTGGAAGTAGGTAGAAACAACTTTGCCAACCGTGTAGTTAATGAATGGAATAAACTTCCTGCACAGGTAGTGCAATGTAGTTCAGTTCGAAGCTTTAAGAATCATTTAGATAAATACCTAAGTAAGATGCTGTAATGATTATAATTTATCTTATATTATTTGTTTTTGTTTTGTTATCATTTGTCTGTCTGATTTTTATTTACCTGTTTGTTTATTATTTAACTATACCTATGCATTTATTTATGTATTTTATTTGTTATTTACATTATCATAGTTTTTATTTATTATTTTATTATTAATATGATTTTTTTTTTTTTTTTTTTTTTTTTTTAATCCGACCTAGATATGGATCAAAAGGTCTCCTGTCGGCATGCTCCGCCTTTGTAATCCTTTGTAATTAGGTAATTGAGGATTGATGACTCTTAAATTATCAAATAATTCGTCTCCTATTAGTTTCCGGCCTTTCTTATTAAACTCTGCGGAGGTGTTCCTGAGGGGATTTTTAGTAAGGCTTTCATAGGTGTCCTTATCAGCTAACATATCAAGGGCTTTTGTGACATAGTCTTTTTGATTAATGATTACTATTTTACCTCCTTTGTCGGCTCTTGTGATGATGATATTTTTACGTTTGGAGAGATGTTCGACTGCCAATTTCAATCTTTTAGGTAAACCACTGTCTCCCTTAACACAGTCCATAATACCTTGCAAAAGGACTCCTTTTAAACACTGTAGGTCTTTGTCGTAATCGTTGGCTGCCATGAATTTATCAAAACCCACAATGTAGTCCAAGGTATGACTTATGTCTGGTTTCATGGCAAAATTAACCCCTAAGCCTAACACTTCTTGTTCGTATCTTGAGAGAGACTCATCCGAGAGGTTAGTCACATTGTCCGTTAGAGAGAACTTAGTCCAAGCACTGTTATTGCATAATCTAATGAGCTTCTTGTTAAGTCTATTTTTATGTTTTTCACTTACGTAAAGGGATCGCCAAAAAGACCATAGATTAGATTGGGATAATGCATCAATTATTTATAAATCACACTGTAGCTATAGAAGAAAAATTGTAGAATCTTCTCTAATAAAACATTATCCTAACTTTAATACCTCTAAAGGCCAGTGGCCCCCAGATTGTATTACCAAGTTAGCGGTCAACAAGATCATGTCTAAAGCGGTTGGACAAAATATCACCCTTTGTCCTACTTTGACCCGACCATTTCAAGGGCATGTGACCTGAGCCCCCCCCCCCCCACACACACTTTCCTCATCCCCTTCTATGTACCCCTCATTTCTTCATATATACTTGTACCTTAACCTTATGTAAGCATTCTGCTGAAGAGGACTACAGAGAGTAGTCGAAATATACAGTTTCTCTGTACTTTCCGTTATTATTTCTCCGATAGTGGGTTAACAGTGATCTTTTACAAATGTGTTATAACATACTAGTTTCCAATTGACTGTATATATAAGTACGTATTATGATAAACACATGCTCAAGTTCACTTTATTTATGACTTATTTCATTCCAGGTCTCCTCTTGCACTCATCTAGTATTGGAAATGACTCTGCCCTTCCTACTCCAGATCAGTCGTCAGTTCTTATGATCGAAGATATGGTCATGGACGATGAAAGTCCCTAGCAGTTTGTCGCTGAAATACATTTTTAAAGGGTTCAACATGACATGTTTATCTACTATCTTGTCACTGAAATATCTATAGAAGGGCCTTGAAAACAGACTCCAGATTTTTTAGGACTGCTCATAAGCTCAGACAATTTTCCTTGATGAATCTGTCCTTTTAATGTGCTGCCAGAATCTTTATGGAAAATGCCTTGACATTCATTATATTTATGTGTAACATATGTTTTTTATGCCCATAAAACATGCACAAGGAAACATTGTATTTTCTTTCCAAAAGGTACGTGTTATCAATGATGAACAGACACCATTTACAAAGTCCAGCACCATTATTTGCAACCACATTTGTATTTCTTGTAAGAAAAATTTATTAAATTTATGTAATTCTATTTAATTCATCACGGCATATAAATTTATACATATGTATTTTTTATTTCCCAAAATATTGGATGTGGGTTTTAACGGTGAGGGGCTGGAGGGAGTGGGGAGCTTCAAGTATTTGTGTTAAATGTAACAAGGAAAGGAGTGGGAGTGGAGGTAAATTATAAAATAAGCAAATAAATATCCAGGTGAGGGAATAAAGTACTGTAAAAAATAGTCATTTGTAGATGCATACATACATATACCAAGGCTTTTTCCCCCGTACAAGGGAGGTAGCCAAAAAGGAAAAGGCATAAAATCATTCCCACCCATTCCATCCCTGAATACACCACCCTCCCTTTTATTTTAGCACCTCCTGGATGACAGGTCATCCCTGCACTTTGTCCACTGCCCTGGGTCAGAAGCAGTGTCGCAAGACTCAGCACATCCACAGCAAGACCGCTTCATTAAATTGGCGACCCCCTCTCCGTCCCCCCATGCATAAAATGAGAAGACGGGGAGAAATCCCTTCGGGCTGCGTCAAATTTTGCTCACACATACTACCTCACCCCCACCCATTCCACCTCATGCATCACAACATCATCCATATACAACCATTCTTCATTCACCCGTCTTCTGTCCTCTCCCGTCCTTCCTCAACAGACATTCCCCTCTTCCCCAAAGCCCCCTTCACCCCATCCATCCACCTCATCCTAGGACGTCCCCTCATGTTCATTCTCTCCACATCTACCTTCCAAGGGAATGGTTGTGCCCAGGGTGCCATATGGAACAGTTGAAGTTTGAGGGAGGCAGAAAGGAAGAGCCTAGATATGTTTGAAATGAAATGTAGTTGGGTTTACAAAGATGGACAACATGAGAAATATGGAAGTATGGAGTCCTGGCAGATACGATTGTGAAAGGTGCTAAGTACTGGATTGCTTATAAACTAAACTTTGGAATGAGTATGGGTGACCAAGAAAAGCCATGGGACCCTGCCTATAGCATACTTGGTGTAGTTGAGGTAAGAATATGACAGTAAAAAGGCTTCTCAAGAAGGTAAACTATGAGTTTAAATGGGATGTTTGTGGTGATTTGAAAATGCTCACCTTATTTGGATTACAGGATGTGTACACCAAGTATTCATGTTTTCTTTGCCTATGGGACAATCAGGATGATAATGAACACTATCAGAAAGTGGAGTGGCCCCCTCAAGATGACATACAGCCAGGAAAACTCAATGTTATTAGACAGCCTCTTGTAGAGCCTGCCAAAGTGTTGCTACCCCCATTTCATATATGGTTTGGTCAGTCTGTAAAAGCATTAGGTCATGGTGAAAAAGCATTTCAAGAGATTCATCCATTCTTTCCAAAACTACCAGAGGCTAAAGTTAAGGGTGGTATGTTTACTGGTCCGTAAATAAGGAAAATATTGAAGTCAATGCAACTTGAGAATGTAATGTGTGATGTTGAAAGAGGTATGGTGTGCATTTCGAGGTACAGTTAATGGATTCCTTGGTAATAATAAAAACCCAAACTACAAGCAGCTCATAGCAAAACTTTTGGAAAGTTCTAAGAACTTAGGATGTAAACTGTTATTAAAGGTGCACTTTTTGCATTCACTTTTTTTTTTTTTTTCTCTCTCTCTCCCCATGAAAACTTGGGAGGAGTGAATGAAGTGTATGGTAAAGAGGTTCCATCAGGACATTGCTGCAATAGAGAAAAGATTCCAAGGAAGATGGGACACTGCTATGATCACTGGTGTGTAAAGATCAAGGAGCTCACAGTAGGAAATCATGCTCATCAATGCATTTCTAGTGGGCTCTTATAACCATATCACATGCTTTAATAAATACATTTTCTCATTAGTTTATAAAGGGAATACATACATATACCAAGGACTTTTTCCCCTTTACAAAGGAATCAGACAATGTCCAAGGCATAAATCCACTCCCACCCATTTCATTCCCACATATTCCACTTCCATCCCTATTTTCTTGGCTCCTCCCAGATAACGAGTCATCTCTGCATCTCACCCACTGCTCTGGGTCAAAAGCAATGCAGCAAGACACACTACATCCATAGCAGGGCCACTTCATTTAATTGCCGACCACCCCTCTCCGTCCCCCCATGTAGAAAAAGAGGACAGAGAAAGCCCTTTGGACTGCATCAAAATATCATTCACGCATACTCCTTCACCTCCCCATCTCTTTCCATGCATCACAGCATCATCCATACACAACCACTCTCCACTCACCCCTATCTTGTGTTCTCCCTTCCTCAAAAAACATTCCCCTTTCCCAATGCCCCGTTTACCCCATCCATCTCATCCTTGGCCACCCCCTCATGTTCACTCCATCCACCTCTGCCTTCCACACCTTTTATCTTTTTTCACTCATTCTTTCCATGTGTCCAAACCATCCCAATACTCTTTCAACCCTATCTCCCAACTCCCTTTTCACCTCATTTCTCACACTATCCAGCGTAGTTACCTCTACCATACTTCTCAGTTACCCCTTCATACAATTTCCTCTTAGCATCAATTCCCAAATGTATTTCTCATTACACTTTTTAATCTACCAAGGCATTTACTTATTTCTCGCAATCTACATTCTACCTCCACTCCTCTTTCCCACCACATTCGCCCCCAAGTATCTAAAGCTATCCAATTCCTCCAGTCTCAGTGTGCCTTTTTAGACATTCTGCACGACACCCATCCAACCCAGGTGCCTTACCTGTTCTCATCATTTTCATGATAAAATATTTTTCTTTAGGACACCTTGGAGTTACTTTATTGTGTTCCACTTCAGATGACCATGCTTGGGGTAGCTCTTATTCAGGTGAAAATGGGCAGGACAAAATTTAAGGCACCTTTTTCTACCCACTCCCCATGTGTGGTGATTCAAGTGGATTCTTAAAAGGGTTGTTCAGTTGTGCTAGGCTGTAGCTGAGTTATTCTGCTTTCCCAGCCCCATGACAGGGCAACCACTGGATCTTACACTACCAACCATGTGGATTGTGACTTGGGGGTTAAAGAAATAATCTTCTCCCTATGGTCTGGACTATCACCAGTAGACTTGTGTCCATATTAAGACCCATGTTATTATTAGATAGTTGGGGAAAAGCTACTTCACACAACATTGACTACCCTTGTGGGAGTCACCACAAAGTGGTGGCATCAGTTTGCCTTCCTCTTGAGGAAGTACATAGCCCTTTACTCCTGTTGTGGCTATTTCCAGTCCTGAAACCCCAACAAACACCCAGTCATCTGCATTTGCCTCATTAGCCAGAATAGGCTAAATGGATCATAGTCATTAAGGCTGACAATATTAGCTGTCTATTTGAAGGGATATATAGAAAATTGAATAGAGAAGTCAGTTTTACTTATTTAATTAAATGTGTATAATTAATCATAGCAATAAAACAAATAAAACCCATGAAATTTTACAGTTCACTCCCTGCGAACCAGCCCCACATCATTGGGCCCTTTCTATTTAGTTTTTTGTTTGTTTGTTTTTATTTATTTTTTTTAGTTTGTTTTTTTCCTCTTGTTTAACAAATTCAATTGTCAGGCCTGATGGTAACACCTCGGCGAATCTGACCCCAACCAATCAATCTGTGGGAGCAAAAAAATATATATGAATATATATGCAAATGTACAAGAAATACAACACTATGTATTTATATACCAAGGGCTTTTTTCCTCCTTACAAGGGAGGTAGCTAAGTTGAAAGGTAAGTATCCCACTCCCATCCATCACCCTTTCCTCCCTTTCATCTTAGCTCCTCATGGATGATGGGTCATCCCTGTGTCACACCCACTGCCCTGGGTCTGAAGCAATGCAGGACAGTTTATCCACAGCAATGCTGCTTCACTTAATTGACAACCCCCTCCCTCTGTCCCCTCATGCAGAAAAAAAAAAGAGACCAGAAAACCCTTAGGGCATCAAGTCAAGCCAAAACATACACACACACTATATATATATACATATATAAACTATATAATAAATATAAAACCCACTTTATGCCCCTCCCACCCCATCATGATTGATTCATCCCTGCCCACGATCACACTACTTGGGTCAAGGGCATGAAGGGCAATGAAGTGAAGCAGTGCTTTCCACAGTAGAACCTAACCACTAGAACTTGTTTGCCCCCACCACTTCATCATAATAATAACCTCCTCATCCACTAACAACAAATTATAAAGCATAGAAGTATATCCATTCAGGTTGCATTATTTTTTCATCCATTTATCCCTATCTTTTGCACTCTCTTCCCTGCTTGACAGTTCTTTGTGCATCCAAGCCCCCCCCCCCCCCAACCATCCACATTCTTGGTCATCCTGAAGTTCACATTACTTCTGCTTGTCTTTCCCTATTTCAATAGGCCTCTGAAAGGTGGTATCATCCTAACCCTCTTTGAGAGGGGAAACATTAACATTAAATGGAATCAATCAATATTTTCATACAAAAATGCCACCCACACAAAATATAAATATGCCAACATTCCTATATGTACTCAAAAGTAACTTACCGCCAATGCTTGTCAATCCTCCTAGACAGGGCAATCTTTTCCCCTTCTTCAGTACACACTGGCTGTGTCAGGGCAATTTTTGCCAAATCAGCTTTCACTGCCAATACCCGACCACCCGTCGAAAGAGAGCCAATATTTACCATCAGCATTTCATTCTTTGATAATTTTTGTACCTGAAAGTCCATACAGACTATTAGATTCCATGAATGTCATAATCAAGTTCTTGCATTACAGCACATCATACAATTTAATGTACAAAGATTACCACCACTGACCTTTGCACCCTTCTTGTCTCCTTCTGTCCTTACTCCTAACAAGCGCCTAAGCAGGAAGTAAGAAATTTCAAGCTCGGTGAAGATTTCTGGAAGGGATTCCACAGCTCCCAAAACCTGCCCAACCATACGGTCAGCACGACATAGTGTTGGGTCAATTTTTGTTCCCACACCTGAAAAATACCAAATATAACTCATAATTCAATACCTCATTTATTAAAATGTAGAATTCCCTAATAATTCTAACCTGGTGGGGGAAAACCCTATCTCCCCCCACACATACTCATGGGTAGAACATTGTTGCTTTTAGTGGCTAGTAAGTCTCACAGGCCTTCCATTGATCTCTCGGAGGAAAAAAAAAAAAATTCATTATTGTCTATAACTGTTAATGTAGAACTGTTTCACCATTTGTCTGCTCTATTATCTTACAGAGACAATCAATCAGTCACTGCCCCAAGTTTCTACCTATATACAATGGGCTTTTCCCCTCTTATAATGGAGGTAACCAGTCAAGGAACACACCAACTCCCAGCACTGAGTTTTCTATCTATATACCAAGGACTTCTCCCTCTTCTAAGGGAGGCCAAGTTAAAGGCATGCACCCACTCCCACCTATTCTACTCATATCCACCACCATTTTTTCCCTCTCATCTTAGCTCCTTGTGGCTGATGGGTCATCCCTAGCTCCTGCCCACTGCCCAGGTCAGAAGCAATGCAGCAAGACACAGTACATCCACAGCAAGGGTGCTTAACTTAATCGGCCCCAGTCCCCTCATGCTCCCTTCCTTCCTCAACTGACATCCCTCTCTTTTTCAATGTCCCCTTCATCCCATCCATCTATGGTACTAGTTCAATCTTGGAGGAAGGAGGGTGCCGACAGGATCTGAAGGCGGGCAAGTGATAGGTCTGATGCCAGTTGCCAGCTTTCAAAAAGATTAAAATTGTGCCCAGTCTGAAGACAGACTACCTGCCCTTTGATGCTGCATATACAGACAGATCTGTGGGAGTTCATGGGTTTGGAAGATGAGTGATAGAAGTTTCTAACATGATGGATTCCTCTACCAAGTTAGTTTTGGTCCACTTACCAATTAAACCACCTGGAACAGCATACTGTAATGTGTTGGTTTCTGCACATAAAGATATGATTTTGGACCTGATGGGTTTGCACATTACACGACCAGTTTCAGGATCTCTAGACATGATACCTGGACGAACTTCAATTTCTTGGCCAACCTAGAATAAAAATTCAAATCTGTAAATTACTTGGGTACATTTTTTCTAAGAATATCAGCATCCATCATACAATAACAACTGATATCTGCCACTAGCTACCAAATACATTAATGAACAAAACTGGTGAGGGGAAAAAAGAAAATTGTATAGCCACAATGGCTATTAAAAGGTTATATCTACATTAAAAAATATCAACTAATACATGCATACATATCCCAAGGGCTTTTTCCCCCCTTACAAGGGGGATAGCCAATGTCAAATATAATTCCACTCGCCATGCACCACCCCTCCCTCCTTCCCTCTTTTCTTGGCTCCTGGATGATGGGTCATCCCTGCATCTTGCCCACTGCCCTGGGTCAAAAGCAATGTAGCAAAACACAGCACATCCAAAGCAAGGCCCCTTTCCATTCCCTCATGTAGAAAAAGAGAATACGGGGAGAAATCCCTTTGGGCTGCAGCAAAATATAATTTACACATGACCACTCCCTAAATCCACCAATCCCCCACCCACTCCCTTCCAAGCATCACAGCATCATCCATATACATCCATTCTCCACTCACCCCTACCTTCTGTATTTTCCCTTCCTTCCTCAACAGACATCCTCCTCTTTCTCAATGCCCCTTTTACCCCATCCATCTCATCCTCAGTTGCCCCCTCACTCCATTCACCTCTGCCTTCCATACTTCTTTTATTAATCTTTCTTCACTCATTCTTTCCGTGTCTCCAAACCATCCTAATACTCTCATCAACCCTATCTTCCAACTCCTTTTCCACTCCCTCCTTGTTCCTCACTCTATCCAGCCCAGTAATGCTTATCTTAGTTCTCAGACATTTCATATCAAACACATTTAAATTCCTCCTCTCCTCTCTTATATGTTTCTGCCCCATACAGTACTATTGGCACAATCATCCCTTCATACAATCTCCTCTTAGCATCCATTCCCAAATCTCTATTTCTCATTACATTTTAATCCCCCAAGGCGTTTACTTGCTTCTCTCAGTAAACATTCCGCTTCCACCTCCACTCCTCCCTTTCCCACCACATTCGCCCCCAAGTATCTAGAGCTATCCACTTCCTCCAGCCTCTCCCCCTTAATACTCACTTCCAATTTGCTGCCATCCTCTCCCCTTGTACGCCTCATCACCTTACTTTTACCCACATTTACCTTCAACTTCCCTTTTGCACATCTTCTCAAACTCAGTCACTAACTTCCTTAATCCCTCCTCTGATCCTAAAAATTTAAGCACTACTACTAACCTTAAGTACACCCTTCAGAATTGAGCCACCAGCAACTCCACCCTTCAGATCTTCAACTTCACATCCTGGTTTGTTTACATCAAATGATCGGATGACAATAAGCCTGGGTTGGGCCATGAAGTCTCGCTTGGGGATTGGAATCTTCTTTGTAATGTATTCACACACCACATCTATGTTCAGCTTCAGCTGCGCTGATATGGGAATCACTGGAGCTCTTTCTGCAACTGTTCCTACAAAGACAAAGGTGACAAAAAATTAGGACAAGAAAATAACTAACTACCACTTTCAAATCGAATTAAAGTTCATACATGCATATACCAAAGGCTTGGGATCATAAATTACATTAATAAACATGCCTACATGAAACCTTTCAGTCCATATCTATAATCAAATGTCTTGTACCCTAAAGAGAGCATGAGAAAGAGAAACGAGAGGATTACAATGGTAAAACTGCATGCCAACAAAACACCTTTCAGACTGTATTATCTATATATCTTTTTAATAATTTATGTTACTTTCTATGGGGGGACGGAGAGGGGGGCGCCGATTTAATGAAGCAGCCTTGCTGTGGATATGCTGTGTCCTGCGACACTGCTTCTGACCCAGGGCAGTGGACAGGGTGCAGGGATGACCCGTCATCTAGGAGGTGCTAAGATGGGAGGGAGGGTGGAGGGGTGTGGAGTGTTTTCGGGGATGGAATGGGTGGGAATGATTTTATGCCCTGTCCTTTTTGGCTACCTCCCTGGTAAGGGGGAAAAAGCCTTGGTATATGTATGTATGTATGTTATTTTTTTACACAACAAAGAGCTATGGAAAGAAAGATGGTCAAGAGGGCATTAATGGATTATGCAGTGGTGCCCAAAAAGAGGATTTGAAGAAACGTGTCTCAATGTTCCCCACAACTTACATAAAAACCTTACCTTGGATAAATCTGATTATGCTCTCATACTGGTCTCTCAGTTGTGCTTCACGGCAAAGATCAATTTTGTTTTGCAGGATTAAGATGTGCTCCAATTTCATGATTTCAATTGCAGCTAAATGTTCCGAAGTTTGAGGCTGGGGACAAGTTTCATTGGCAGCTGAAATGATATGTGAATATAAAGTAATGATCAGTATAAACTGTAGGCGACTGACACAAAAATCTATCCAAAGATATTCTGAAAACTTCAGTTACTTCAAACTAACTAAAGCTTGGCTAATGGCAAACTTAGAGGAAATGTGAAAAGCTCACCAATCAGCAGTAATGCTGCATCCATGACAGCTGCACCGTTGAGCATCGTCGCCATAAGAATGTCGTGGCCTGGGCAATCAACGAAGGAAACATGGCGTACCAGGGAAAACCTAATCAAAGAGACAGCAGGTCGTTAATTCACCTCTCTTCATATTAATTCACCTAAATAGATTTCCCCGTCTGGGGTACTGGCTGCATGTTGTTGTGGGGTTAAAAGCTGCTCAGTAGTATGTAGTTGATACTTTGGGGGTCAATATGGGGTGCCCCTATGGACCAGAGCACACACAAATTTGTCTGTGATAGAAGAAATCTGTTCATAGAGAAATTTACACTTTATTATACTGCGACTGTCCCTCCATTACTGTATTTCTCAAAAAGTTTATTTCAAAAGAAATATAAACATGAAGTCCTTGAATACAATGACACCTATGTAGATGTCACAAGGTGAGTATATGAGGATGCCGGCATCAATAATATTCATTTTGTAATTGTAGCTGAGTGACCCCTGTATTCTGTGAACAAGCCTCATCATACTTTCTGTCATTATAAACATTCTGCATGAAAGAGAATGAGTATAACAGCTATAATTTTATATTTCATAACACACGTATTGTGATGCATCATCATACATCAGGCAGCTTATGTGCACATATTTGAATTGTATTGAAGATGTTAAACAGCCACAGTGACACCATAGCCCCACATTCACCACAAACAATTCACTCTTAATTTTTTACCCTCACACTAGGTAAAATAGCTTCAGCTTTGTCCATCTATCTATATACCAATAGGCTTCTTCCCCCTTATAAAGGAGGTAGCCAGCCACGGCATGCATCCACCCCCAACCACCCAACTCCCACTCATCACCTATTTATCTTAGTTCCGTGTAGAAGAAAGGTCATCCCTGTCTCCTGCCGAGGTTAGAAGCAATACAGCAAGACAAATACATTATGACTAATGATTCTAATAGTACATGCATCCATCTATATCTAAATTACAACAAATTTCAAGTATTCTATTTACCAAAAGGCTTCTTCCACCCTTCCAAGGGAGATGGCCAGCTAAGACACCCATCCCACTCCCACATATCACCCATTTGTTTCTCTTTTATCTTAGTTCTTCCTTAGCATATCATATATAATATGCACTCTTAGCATCCAAATAAAACTAACAAATATACCACACACATGCATCCAGACATGCACAGAAACCATCTGCACACTTACTTGCCCGAACAATTGCTTCTCAAACATGGAAATGTATCTTCCTTGTTGGAACTGGCAGAGATATAGCATGCTGGTCGTGGACATTTCTCATTGTCACACTTGTAGATCTTGGCATTAGCATAACCTATGAAATTCAACAAATTAATCCTCTTCTTTAATGTCTATGTTTGTCTTTTATGTTGGTCATATTTCAGTGCACTGGATTAATGATGTAAATATATGTTACTGAGGTACCACATAGCCCTTGGTATTTAGATGGAAATTAATTTTGCCTAAACCTAACAAGACCTCTGGAAGGTCAATCCATTGCCCCAGATCTCTTTTACACAAGACCCGCAGCTCTCAGGTAACCAATAACAACCACCAGATTCACCCAAAGTCACTCCAGGAGGAAATATTATGTTGTCTGGATCTTGGATGGGGCAGTGTAAGAAGAGGCTTCTATTTCACCTGGTTAAAATAGTACAAGGGGACAATCCATGACTGTTAGCTCCTCATTTAAAAATGTAGAGGAAATACAGTAGAAACTAAAAGATAGATCTTGTGACCAGTTCAGAAACATTGTCAGCCCTCAGGGATGTACTTCCATATGGACGTGAGGGTGATGACAGGTTATGAAGACAGAAAATGGAGACTATTCTGATGTCCATCTCGCAGGGCCACCATTTGCAAGTACCCATCCTACAATAATTGTTGCCTAAGTTTCACTGACTGGAAACCTGCAATACCACAGTAACTGGTAATGATCCCCATCCCTTCCATAATTTTTTTGATGAGAAATACTGGGCTGTTGCTTGCATTATATTAGCAAGAGTTTCTGTAACTATGAGTAGTTTATAATCGTATTAGTACGGAACTGTTTCTATCATGAGTTTATAGTAGTACTAGGAAGAGTAATCACCCATTATCAGCTCTTTTTACATAAACAGGTGGAGGAAATATAGTCAAACTTGACTGATACCTCAGATACCAATACACAAATCTTACCTAATTTAATGGTGATGTTCCTTTCCAATTCATTCTTGAATCTGACAGTCTGTACACCAGAGATGGCCTTAACTACAGTAGATTTGCCATGAGCTACATGCCCAATGGTGCCAATATTTATGGTTGCTTGCCTACTGATTACTTCTGGGGATAATGGTGTCAACTTGCTGATGTCCTGTACAAAAGATAGCAAGTTAAACAATCAGAGGAAAATTATTAACTGAGAATATCATGCATAGCTGAATGTTACAAGTGTTCCTGTAATATCAGTATCATTGCCAAGTAGGGTTACTTAAAATGAGTATAAACCAAACCACTAGTGCTGCTCATAAAATGAGTGGGTGGTTCCATTGAATCTTTAACACTAGGAGGCCCAAGAATTTGCTATCTCTATGGAAGTCCCTGGTGGTGTCAAAGCTAAAGTATGTATGCCAGCTATGGAGAGGCTGGAAATTTTTGAAGCTCTATTCACTGCAGACAAAGACAGCACTATATAGTGATTTATGTCTGGAAAGTCTTGCGGGCACAGCACCATACCCATCCATAAACATCTGCTCCCGGTGAATGAAGATGATTCTGGCATATTTGCCTGTGATGACCCCAGACTCTTCAACTGTCTTCTAAGAGATAAGGGACCTAACAGGTCTCAGCACGGAGGCTTTCAAGAAGAGGCTACACAAATTCCTGAACATCATCCCAGATGAGCCTCCAATCCCACATGGCCTAACCTTTCAAGGAGCAGCATTGAACTCGATCACAGACAAGTTCCGATATGTTAGGCTCGGACAGACGTGGGAGCAGTGTGTCCCTAGACTCGCCACTGTGTTAACACCAAAACCTACCTACAAGGCCAATGGGTACATTAGGTTTAAAACTATTGGACAATTTAAGTTTAAATTATAATGTTAAACATCCATGTTTATGCCATTCTAAGATTTTACCAAAGCTTATTTCCCCACAATCTCTCCATTAGATAAGTAGGTAAGCTCATTTCAATAAACTGTTGCAGTTATATTTTCATTATAATCATGATAATCTGATTCCATTTTATCACATAATCATCCTCTAATGACTAATGTACTATATAGTGTAGTCAATGTAAGCAACATACAGTTACCAGTATACACACAAAATCTATTTAGTAAATCTACAATAATTATGTGTGTTCTATGTAGAAAAATAAGGCTACCAAATACAAATTGGATAGGAATATTAATACAAGCTGCATGGGAAATCTTTTAAAGTAAGATTACTGTAACTAGGTCGGCCAATTTCAATTATGCTGTGGATGTGTGATTTCATATTGAATCACCCTCACTAAGTGACTAACCACCCTCAGCCCTCACTAACAGGGCCAGCCTGGCTACAGCAACGACGACAGGAAAATTAATTAGACTTATTTCCAGAAGTTTTCCGATGAAATCTATAATTAACTTAACTTTGTAAACTATTCGTATGTAAAGACAAAACATTTTTCGTTCATTTATTTCATATACAATAACAATACTTTTATACTGGATAGTATAATAATGTATTACGTGAAATTTTGCAATTGTGAATTTGTGTCCACGGAAGTAGAATTTTAAGTTATCAATCCAGCTCAAAAGGTAAACTGTTCACCAAAATTAGAAAACATATTTATATATGTACAAATAATGTTATACTGTTGGAGTCTAAACCAGGTAATAAAGTAATAACTAATTACAATAATTTCATTTTGACAGCTGGTCTGATGGTGCCAATTGCAATCTCTTACACTCACACTTAACATAGAAAACAATTATATTTTTCTACTCACCAATGTGGCGAGATCTTGAACTGATAATGCTGATTGCCCAGACATGATGGAGGTTTGAAAAATTACTTTCCTTTAAAATACATCAACATGTACCCCTCCTTTCCAGTCGACAATGTGTACAGACCGGTGGTAGACTCGTTTATCCAAATGGTCTAATTCTATGTCGGATGTTTGTGTATACTTATTGCTAGTTGACGAGCTTACATTAGAATGACGGCGGTAATGCGCACTTCTGCCAAAACATCTATATTAAAAATTGCACTTCAAGTAAAAAATTTAAAATGTAATACAAGGAAAAATATTATTACTCTACTATGATAATAAAAATTGTGTATAAAGTCAATCAGTACTTTTATCCCAAATATGATGCAATACCTAAGTAATTTATTTCGCTTGCATTGTCACGACTTTTGTATAATTTTTATAATATAATTTTGTATATTGTGTATCAATTACATTATCTTATATGTTTATTATTTCATTGTAACAAAAGTAATTCAAATTACTGACCAAAATGTCCGTACTGAGATATTAATTCCATGGTAAGGTGCATTTAATACTTTAGTAGAGACTTTGGGTTGCCGATACAGGTCGGACTCATGCATCATTCGTTAAAGCATAAAATGTACTTCTACAGAAATTATAACACTTTTGTACCAGAGCTGTCCTTCCTTAATGCAGTTCACTTGAATCTGTCATTTACCACTTCTTCCAGATACTCCTTCGGTGATGCTGAGGTAGTAGGGAATTCTGCCACCGTGTTTCCTATGTGTGTCATAAAAGGTGAGAATGGAACAGGCTTATGCAGCTAGGGATCCTGCACTCTGTATGTTTATCCTACGAATACTCAAGGTATGAGAGGGTCTGGGGGAAAGAACTCCAACCAGAAACATAGTCATTTGGCCATTATGTGCGTGATTGTGGTACGTATGAGAGTTAAAGGGAAGAGATTTGTAGTTTGTGAGAATGGAAATGAATATGTTAGCGTTAAGTGAAACTAAGTTAAAGGGGAGTTGTAAGCTTGAGTTTGGAAGTATATGGGATGGTTGTCGGAAATGATGAGTTTTGCGAGGGATGGAAGGAGGGAGTGACTGCTGGTAAATGATGAGATAGGAAAATGCAAAGTGGAGTGATGGGAAGTCTTCGAAAATGTTATGGGCGAAAGTGAAACGAACGGGAAATATGGGATTTTGTAGCATACAGTCCTGACAGTGAGGAAATTGAAGAGGAAAGGGAGGCTCCTTAGATCGATTTAGATGGATGTATCGAGAATTTTGGAAGGAATATACCGTTTATGTAGAGGTGTTCGAAATATTTATACTAGCGTAGTATGTGAGCCAATAGATGCAGTAGCATGGTGGGGTTTTGGGTATCAGGTAAGAACTATAGAGGAGAGATGTTGTTGGAGATGTGTATATAATGGGAATTGATGCCAGTGAACACGGTGCTTAAGAAGAGAATCAAGCATATTTGTACATTGGGAAGGGTGGTGAGATGTTTGGTTGACAGGGCATATTTACACTATGTGGAGGCACCCAAAGGAAGGATCGGAAGCGTTCTGGATATTCATGTTTTCACGGGAGAAGTTCTAAATATAAACAAATTAAATAGAGGGATAAAGATAAGAAATACCAGGAGAAGCTGAGAGAAGTGTAGGTGATGAGGAATAAGGGGGAAACAGGAGTAGAAGAATAAGTAGGCTCTATGTTTCAAGCAAGAAGTAAAAGAGCGTGCAAGGATGGTAAGTGGGGCCGAAGAGGGTAGGAGTTACTAGAAGGACTAATAATGGTGGGATGCAGAGGTGAAGGCGGTGAATGAAAAGAAGAAGCGAAACTATAAGGATTGGTTTAAAGGAAGAACTAGAAGAGTATATGAGAAGTACAACAAGAGAGAAGCAAAACGCAAGGTGAGGGAGGCAAAGCGGATGGCAGAAAGTAAAGTGGGGTAAGGGTTTGGCAGAGAATACTGAAAACGAATAAAATGTGTTTTGGGAGGAAGTGAAGAGAGAGTCGAGTATAGAGGAAAAGGTAAAAGGTGCAGACGGGCAGATTTTAATGGAAGTAAAGGTGGCAAGGGGAAGGTGGGTAGAATATTTCAGAGAAGTGTTGAACGTGTATGAGAATAGCGAGGTATTAGTTGTGGCAATAGGAGGTGATAGGAAAATTAATGTAATGGTAGAACAAAGTGATAGAACTATAGAAAAGGTGAGCTGGAAAGAACATTGAAAGTGATCAAAACTAGAAAGGCGCCTAAGTTGGATGGAAGTCATGTGGATTGTCTGGTGAAATGAGAAACTGTTTTAGTGGATTGACTAGTGAGATTGTTTAATATTTGCCTAAGGAAGGGGAATGTTATGGAGGACTGGGGAAGTACTTGAGTAGTTCAGCTTGTTTACAAAGGAATAGGTGACACATATGATTAGTTTGTTGAGCGTAGTTGGACACGCATATGAGAGGGTGTTAATTGAGAGGATTGGGAGCGGAATAAAGTAACTGGAGAAGATTAATGTGGGTTTTGCAAGAGTAGAGGATGCGTGTTTTTTTTTTTCTAAGGTAGGTGTGCGATTTATTGATTTATTTATACTTTATTTTATTTATATAATTTATTTTATTTATTTATGCAAAATGTACGATTTGGGGGAGGGGGAGGCTGTTCATGGATCTGGAGAAGGTTTATGGCATGGTGTACGTGAAGGCATTGTGGAAGGTGTTGCAGATGTATGAGATAGGGGAAAGTTAATAATGACAGTATTTTTTATGGATAGTAGAACTTGTATTAGATTTGGAGATGGTGCAAGTGGTCGAATGAAAATGTGGATCTGCGGTAGAGTTATATTATGTCACCATGTGCATAGATGTAGTACCAAATGCGAGGGTAATAGACAGGGGATTGGAGAGGGTTAGTGAGAATGGGGGGGGGCGTAGGAAATGAGACACTTGTGTACTGATAACACTGCACCAGTGGCTGGATAAGAGGAAAGTCTAAGGTAGCTAGTGGCGGAGTTCAAGGTATGTGGGAATAAAAAAACCGAGAGTAAATGTGGGTAAAAGTAAGGTGATGAGATGTTCAAGAGGAGTGGGTGGCAGTGAGTTGGACGTAAGTTTTAAATAAGAATTTAGAGGAAGCGGAGAGTTTTGAGTATTTCGGGTCACATGTGGGAGGGAATGGAGGATTCAGTGTGGTGGCAAACTGTAGGGCGACGGAATCAAGTAAATGCCTGATGGGGATGGAAAGTGTTATGAGAAATAAGTATGTGGGGATTAACACAAAGAGAAGATTATACGAAACAGCAAGAACATAAGAATGAAGGAGACTGGAAGAGACCATAAGGCCTACACTAGGCAGTTCCATGTCCATTATCACCTGTCATCCCCATCCATAAAGTTGTCTAACCGTTTCTTAAAATAACCGATAGTTTCAGCGCTCACTACACATGGTTACTAAGTCTATTCCATTCGTTGACCACCCTATTAGTAAACCAATTCTTGCCTATTTCCTTCTTATATCTAAAATTGCCCAGTGATTGAGCTCACGACACTGCACGGGACGGAGATTTGGTATTTAAGGGAGACAGAAAGGAAGAATTACATGGCATTAAGATGAAGTGTTTAAGAAATATGGTTGGGGGGTTGCGGGGATGAATAATGTGAGAAATGAAGATGTGAGTAGTCGGAGAAATGGAAATGGAAAAGGACTCGTCAGATAGGGTTTATAAACATATACACTGGGATGGTTTGGGCACACTGAAAGAATAAGTGAAGAAAGATGAACAAAAATAGAGTATAGAAGGCAGAGGTGGATGGAGTGAATTTGAGAGGAAGGGAACCATGGATAGAAGGGTAATTTCTATTGAGTAGGAAATGGAGAGGGCAAGAAATAAGTGTGAGTAGGGAGCTGATATGAATGGATCATACATTACCACGGCCCAAAGGGAATTCTCCTTGTCCTCTCAAATTACTCGTGAGTGAGCGAGGAGGGAGGATTACCAGGTAACGAACTGGTGCAGGTAAACGATCCCTGCTGCGGAAGCGCTGTGCCTTGCTGCATTGACTGTCGAAATGCAAGCTGGCGTTCAGTGAGAACACAGAGAGCAAGAGCTTGGTGAACGTTGTGCATATTTTAAAGGTGTTCTCCGTCAGCAATTATTTTAAAGTCACTCTGCTCATCTCGATCCTGGCCCATCTGCGCCCGTCACCATCTGCTTTAAAAGTCAGTCTGGCCATGGTGTTGTTGATAGGCTGCACAGACGCTTGAGTGCATTCCATCAACTTTACATATATGCTCGTATGTACATAAGGTGGAGGTCACTGTAGTTGTGAATCACACACACACACACACACACACACACACACACACACACACACACACACACATATATATATATATATATATATATATATATATTTATATATATTTATATATATATATATATAAGACTTATTGACTTACTGTCGTAGAATGAGATAAGATGGAGAGAAAATATGTATATTTCGACCACTGTGGTCTTCGTCTGCAGAAGAGGACCACAGATAGTGGTCAAAATATGCAGATTTTCTGTCCATCTTATCTCATTCTCCGACAGTGGGTCAATAAGTCATTTTACAAATGTGCTACTACATTATACCTTTATATATATATGTATATATATATATATATATATATATATATATATATATATATATAAATATATATATATATGTGTGTGTGTGTGTGTGTGTGTGTGTGTGTGTGTGTGTGTGTGTGTGTGTGTGTGTGTGTGTGTGTGTGTGTGTGTGTGTGTGTGTGTGTGTGATTCACCTTTGGTCTTTGGATTACGGGTTGGATTCGTGATCGACAGTTACTTCCCTTCCGGAAGAAATCTCAGACCTCGTATGACCGATCTATAGGTAATGCTGTGACCTTACATGCACACACACACACACAACTCCCCGCCCATGAGAGTTGGAGTAACGACTCGAAGCGCAGCGATACTGAAATAATTTCAGCCCTTGGCAGGATTCGAACCAGGTACCGCCAGCACATGGTTCGAATCCTGTGTGTGTGTGTGTGTGCGTGCGTGCGTGTGTGTGTGTGTGTGTGTACACGTATAAATACAAGGTCAGCAGGTCAGTTTTAATTTCTTCATCGGGACTGCAGCTGCACTACAGATGTGGCCAGGAGAAACTTGGGTCATAAACACCAATTTTATTTATTATTCGCAATGTAGCCGAGATATCTGTTGTCGAATATCTAATCAATGTAAAAGTGAATCCAGAACGAAGACCTGATATGTTTCGGCTGGCCCTGCGAGGGAAATGCAGTTGTCCAACGTCTCGTCTATTCAAACGAATTCTTCATATTTGAGGAAAATGTACCTTAGGTGTCTGTGACGTGAGTAATGTGAGTAAGAACATCCTTTATTGATACTAATGTAACCTTGATCTCACATCAAATTATCTAAAAGAAAAATGATGAACAGGAAAAGGAAACCGGAATAATCATAGAAGTCTGATTCCCGCTTCTCCCTCTCCACTGCTCATCCGCACTCACTGCCCTGCAGCCGACCCAAACAGGCGTTGGCGCCTTATCGTCAGCGACAGTCCTCAGAACCAAACTGGAGCAGCAGGAAGGGGAAAGGACGCTGACTGTGTGCGTGCATTCTTCCGTGTTCGGCTGAGATGCTCTGAATTGCTCACTGTCAACCTGGCACGATTCGGTCGTGAAGCGTAAAATGATGTCCCGGGTGTTCTGAAGAATGTTAACACAGAAAACTAGAATTGTGGTGTTGACTGAACATACGTTGTGTTCGAGCCACTGAACAGATTTTGCTGTCGCCCTTACGCGTTTAGTGGAGTAGTAGAAAAGGACCATGGAAGCAAAAATGGACACGTCCTTAATGATAGCAGTCGCCTTGGCATCATTGGTGGCTGTAGCTGCGGTGTTGATGCTTTGGCGACTTTGCACAACCGTGATTGTTGTTGCAGTTCGAGTGGCACTGCAGGTGGTCATGTACACTCTCAGGGCTCCACTTCTGATCCTGCTTGGCTGCGGACAGGTACTAACGACCAACGGTGCCAGGTAAGAGAGACAGAGAATACGACCGGATAAGATTATTGACATAAATCGCTCCAACTTTGGTGCAATCAGTGGTAGAATTCGGTACAATGCTTTCTTTTCGCACATTTTAACTACTTGACATCTCTGGTTGTATGATTATTTAAATCGCATTCGAAGACATTTCTGTAATGCTCAGTGCTCTGCATAGGTGAAGCAACTCCAATCAGAATGCATCAGATATTATCATTCAGTTATGGGGAAATCTGGCAACTCTACCGAGCGACATCTTGAGTTTTCGGCTACAGATGCCGGATCTCGCCATAAGGAAACGATAATTTCCGAAACATTTTCGCTCTTTTCACCATTTCAGAGTACTATGTAACTGGAAACAAACGAAGGTGGTTGGAAATGTTCAGGAATCTATTCGGGAAATATGTAATCACTGGAAGAAATTAACTAGCCAATGATTCAGAGATAACTCACTCACGCACACGCACGCACTTGCACGCCACGCACATGTACACGTACACAAATACACGTACGTACACACACATGTTCGCACTCACGCGTACACGCACATACACACACACCACTCACACGTGCACATACACGCACGCAGTTACACAATCTTACACACATGCACGCACATACCATCTCTCACGAACACGCACACGCGTACGCAACCTCACACGTACACACAGTCATGTGCACACACAATATCTCACACGTACACGCGCACGCACGCACAGACACGCGCACGCACACACACACACACACACACACACACGCACACGACTCAGTGGTGCGGTCAGTAGAGTCCCCGACTGTCACTGCGGCGATCCGGGTTCGAATCCTGCCTAGGGCTGAAATAATTTCAGTATCGCTGCGCTTCGAGTCGTTACTCCAACTCTCGTGGGCGGTGAGTTGGGTGTGTGTGCCCGCGTGTAAGGTCACAGCATTACCTATAGATCGGTCATACGAGCTCTTGAGCTCTCTTCCGGGAGGGAAATAGCTGTTGTTCACGAGTCCAGCATGTGTTCCAAAGACCAAAGTGAATACACACGCACGCACACAGACACACACGCACGCACACAGGCACACACAGACACGCACGCACACACACACGCACGCACGCACACAGACACACACACACTCAAACACACACACTCAAACACACACACATACACGCACGCACACACACGCACACAAAAAAATGTGTGTATGTGTAAGGTCACAGCATTACCCACAGATCGAGCAGAGTATGAACTTTGAACTCGCATACGGGTGGAAAGTACCTGCAGATCACAAGACCAACACGTGATGGAAAACAGTGGACAAACACGTGTACACACACACACACACACACACACACACACACACACACACACACACACACACACACACACACGTACTCGCGCGCACACACACGTACTTGCGCACACACACGTACTCGCGCACACACACACGTAATCGCACACACGCACACGTAATCGCGCACACAACCATACGTACCCGCGCGCACACACATACGTACTCACGCACACACACATACCTACTCGCGCGCACGCACACACACACACACACACACACACACACACACACACACACACACACACACACACACACACACACACGTATTCGCGCGCACACACGCACCCACACAAGTATTGTCAGTGTTTAGTTCTGTCACCACGTGTTGAAGTTTGTGTAATTTGATGCTTGTTTACCGACGGCGTAGTTTGTGATCGCGATTGGTCTTTGTGTGTGGACTGCACTTGGCCAGAATGTTACACAAGGGTCACACTGTCCATAGTTTATAAAGTCCATGGCATGTCTGTGGTGTGCATTAGGTTCGCCATGGTCTTGGACCACGTGCGTGCTTGTGATCGATAGTTGTTACCCATCCGGGGGAGAGCTCGGGGATCCTAGGAGTGTAGTCTTAGCGTGATGCGTGTTATGATAGGGGTGTAGAACGACGTCGAGCGTTAGCGAGATGGGATTAATTAATTATCGGTACAGAAATAGATCAAGTGCTAGAGGAAATACATAACGCGGGAAAAAAAAAACTCGGGAGGTAGAGGAAAATGAATTAAAGAAAATAAATTGCTGTTGTGTACGCACATGCTATACATAATGTATAATCCAGAATATGTTTACAGTATGTAAAGAGCAAGATGGGGGCGGGCGAGCGAGTGGTACTGTAACGCATACGTTATTCGTTCTGCCCAAATAGGGAATCTAATTCGGTCAGGACTTTGTCCTCCCATTCGTGCATGTAAACCCATAGCGAGTGGATGGGTAGATGGGGGATGAGAACAAGAAGACATCGAGTAGAAAGAGGGAGAGAGAGAGAGGGAGAGAGAGAGAGAGAGAGGGAGAGAGAGGGAGATAGAGAGAAAGGGAGAGAAAGGGAGAGAGAGAGAGAGAAAGGGAGAGAGAGAGAGAGAGAAAGGGAGAGAGAGAGAGAGAGAAAGGGAGAGAGAGAGAGAGAGAGAGAGAGAGGGGTGGGGAGAGAGAGGGAGAGAGAGAGAGAGAGAGAGAGAGAGGGAGAGAGAGAGAGAGAGAGAGAGAGAGAGAGAGAGAGAGAGGGAGGGAGAGAGAGAGAGAGAGAGAGAGAGGGAGGGAGAGAGAGAGAGAGTGGGAGGGAGAGGGAGAGAGAGAGAGGGAGAGAGAGAGAGAGAGAGAGAGAGAGAGAGAGAGAAGGCAAGTTCGACTGACAGTTGCACGCAGCGAGAGAACGCAGCAGCAAGAATGGATTATTTTTTCCCCAACAGATCTCCTGCCCCCCCCCCACCTGCGTTCACCGGACTTGAACTGACCTGCATTGACGTGATGTCAAAAAGCATGACGTCACCGAAGGTTAGGGATCCGAGGTCGGGGAAGGGACTCGTTAGAAGGAAGTATAATTTTGTCGTAGGATGTTTTAGACACAGTTCAGACACCGCACCTGTGGCGTTGCAATCCCTTTCCACGCAGAGCCAACAACTCCATTTAATGTGCCTGGCTAGTCAAGTTATCTCTACCGATCGATATACTGTTTTGTCTGAGCTCGCCGCACCTCAGCCGAGCCTGGGATTCATTATAACAGATGGGTTGAACATTGTTGCTGTCGAATGCTTTATTCGCCGCTGAATAAAATCGTCTGGCGGCATTTGTCATGACAGTGCAAGTGCCACTCCGTATGGAAGGCCCGTCGCCGTCTCCCTCCTCCTCTTCGTCCTTCCATCGACCTTTAAAAGTCTCCCCCGACCTCCGTGACCTTCCTCTGACCTCTGTGACCTTCCCCCATTGGCCTCGTCCTGTGGGTTCCTCACGCTTCTCCCTGTCCTTTTCTGGCTCGCCCCAACTCCCCCCCCGACTCCTCCCAACTCCCCCCCGACTCCCCCCAACTCCCCCGACTCCCCCCAACTCCTCCCAACTCCTCCCAACTCCTTCCAACTCCCCCAACTCTTCCCAACTCCCCCTCCCACACCTCTCCGGGTCTTTATCTCACCATATCCTTACCTTTCTTGTTCACTCTCGAGGAGTCGCATTCGCTCGAGATCGCTTCATTCCTCTCTTGTGCGTTCTATTCTCTGCCTGCATGATACTCTGTTGTCTTTGACCTCTTCCTTAAGTCCTTCTCCTGAAGTTTGGGGTGTGAATAATCAATATTGCTGCCGCCAAGCGATTTTATCAAATTGGGGGAAACTGTCGTATCCAGAGGTTTCACGTGCCGTCACGTTCTTAGTGTTCCTCGATATTCATGGTTCCCTTTCATTTTTTTTTTCTATCGGAAGTCCCCCTTGGAATAAAGAAAAAAAAATGTTAGCCAGAACAAAATGTATAAAGTCGTGGGGTTAAGATAACCAATTCAATATCTTCATGTGCGAGGAGAGATCTGAAACCATTTATTTGATTAAATTTCTTGCGTTTCCTCAAAGGAAGAAAATAGCTGAATAAAATTGTAAGTGCCACTGCAGTATAATTCCTACACAGTCTGTGCAGTTTAACGATATCTCAAGGTCACCTTTTGTGAGTAGATTTTTCCAGCAGTGGAAGACGCTGTTGAAAGTACTGGAGAGGTCTGGAGTGCT
>NC_134805.1:20548662-20556162 GCF_046742065.1 Oratosquilla oratoria
TTATATTTTTTATCATTTATATATTTTTTCGCATCCAACCTAGTTATGAACCAAAAGGTCTCCTGTCGGCATGCTCCGCCTTTGTAATCCTTCGTGTGTGTGTGCGTGTGTGCGCGTTCGTGCATGCGTATGCGTGAGTGTGCACGTGTGCGTGCGTGCGTCCGTCCGTGCTGGCGCGCATATGTAGTGATGGTTGTAGTTGTTATACAACCCCCGACTTCTGTGGTCGAACACCATTATTGTCCCAGACTCTCACTCACACCCCGTCCCCCGTCCCCCGGTTTTTTTTTTTTTTTTTTTTCACGACTTTGGTGTCGTCTTCTTGGCCAAGGTCTGCTTGCCTTTCCAGCCGACGCCCTTGACCGTGGGCGTGGCCATCCCTCTGTGTTTTATCCGTGATACACGCACCTCGTTACCTCGCAACAGACCCGGGGATCTACCCTGGAGAGTCTGCCCTGTGGCTCCTGCCGACCCTTGTTTCCAGACTCCTTTCAACTAGGACTACTGTCCGTGAGCGCGGCATCTTGGCGGTCTCTCATAGCATATAGAATCAACATGTCGGGCAGCTTGCCATCCGGGTAATGGTTGTATTGAGCGCAGCAGACCTCTCGGCATCGAGGAACTGGTGCCAAGACACTCGTCTTCAGCATTCCCTGGTGCCTGCAGTGTCTGCCGAGGCGATGGACGGAAGTTCCAAGGTCTAAGTAAACAGGTCTAATCGCTGGAGTAGTTCTGCGCAGCTTCTGACGTCATTTAGATGCGTCCATTTTCTCTTTGTGATACATTGAAGAAAACTGTGAAACGCCAAGGAAGACAGGAACTATAATATTTTATATATTATATATATATATATTATATATCATATATATTATATATTCATATATATAGACAGGAACTATAATATTTTATATATATATATATTTTATATAATATTTGTCAGAATATAAATAATTGAGTGGAGCGGTGCGAGCGAAGGCGACGTCATTTTCGAACGACGGACCAACTTCAACTGACAGCTATAGGACCCGCTAACCCCACTTTGAACAGCCAAGTGACGTTCACGGGCTCGCTGCGCCAACTCCCTCGAAATTCGGTCGGAAGTGGTTAGACCTTATATTCTTAGATCTTGGGAAGTTCGTCGGACGCTCAAGTCCTCGGCGTCTGAATCGTTACTTCGGCTCGGACGCTGCAGAATATTCGGATGATGGTGGACCAGAAGTTCTCAAACGATTCGAAAGATGCGATGGTATAGCAGCGTTTGTGTGCACACGTGTAACACTGTATAGAACTGTACACGTCATCGGGGTCTTTCTCTGTCCGAAATCCTCAGGACAAAAGGACTGGATATGAGAAGTCATGGAGGATTCGGTTTCTTGTTGTTCTCAAGAAAGAGGACTGTTTTACTTTCCGTCCCCAAGGGAGACATATCCAGGCTATGTATCATCGACTGGCGCTAACCAGATCATTGGTGGAGAGTCTATGAAACGAAAAGGACAAACTGAGTGAAGGAACACACCAGTCACCAGTCTCGTCCCAGGACTTGTTCCTGGTATGTTTCGCACAAGGCTTCTCCAAGAAGCCCTTGTGTTAATCGAGTCTGCTCTAAACTCGGATTAAGACTCGTGTCTTCCCTCCGCTTATGTCACGCTATCTCGAACCTGTCTCGACTATACCTTTGGCCCTGACACGTAGAGGTGTTGTGTCCAGAAGACTGTAGAGATTGTAGAGTCTGTAGGATTGTAGTTTGTAGAAAAGTCAAAATTTCAACAATTTGATTTCGAAAATGTACGATCCTTGTTCTCCTTCCCATGTATCCCTGAAATTCTCCACCCCAGTGCGTTTGTGCCTTACTGGTTGAAAAGAACCTCTGCTTTAGCGAGTTGCCCCAATCCCTCCCTCCCTTCCTCCCTCCCTCCCTTCCTCTCTTTCGACCTTTCTCAGCCCTTTTCCGAACTGCAGGTTCCTCTTTCGCTCTGCATTAGACCTCCACCCCTCTGTTCCTATGGCACTACATTTGTCGTCGATTTGTATCTATTATACTTTTAGTCACATATTTTGTATGGATCCCTCTTGCGCGCGTTTGTATATTTACTTAATTGTGACATTCAGGAAAGGAGCTCTATTTGTTTGGTTTCGAATTTGCTTACAGTTTTAACTTGAGTTATATAAACCTCTAAGCTATTCCAGGACTCTCCTGTCTCCATGCAGTCTTGACTATTTCCTTTAATGATCTGAACACTAATATCAAATCGCCTATTCCTCATCCTTCTTCCAATGATGGGTCCAATTTTGATCTCTCGTACGATTTATCGACAAGACTCGTAAACAAATTTGATCGCTGCTCTGTTTTCTGTTTCATTGTGGATAACGCACCGCCTCTGCATACAGGTATTCTAATCTAGGACGGATCAAGCATAACATTGTCGTGTAGTTAAAAGCCACATTTGTGTCCATCGGTAATCAGTTTGTTTCACTTGTGATTTTACTTGTACGTTTGTCCGATGACAAGGTATCCGTGACCAGCACCCCCAAATCTTTCTCCTCTTTTGCTTTTCTGGTGGATTCCTTTCCTATTTAGTCATTCATTTGTGTTTTTTATGTGTTTTTTTTTATCAATTTCATTTACATTGCACTTTTACATTAAAGGTCATTTCCCGTGTGTGTGTGTGTGTGTGTGTGTGTGTGTGTGTGTGTGTGCGCGTGTGCATGCGCGCGCACGTTTTTGTTTGTGCTTGTCCAGTGTGATATTGTACCTCTTATGTACAGTGGGCACAAGAATCGTAAGACTGAAATAATAATGCAGATCGAATTGAGACGATCTTGCTCGTCTTTTTTATACCAGGAACCTGTTATACTTGTAGCCAATTGTTTATAATTATCATTTGCTTTCATGTGGATTCATTGGGATTGTCCTGGGCTGTGAAAACAAAATCCTCTTTTCAACCTTCAACGATTGTTGGTGCTAGAGCAAGCTAATTTCCGAGTACACAAAATCTGTTCAAATTTGAAAATGCCCTTGCAGTCGACATGACGTCACTCACCTTTCAGATTGTGATTTCGTTTCTCGGCCACCCCCCACCCCACCCCCCGTCCCTTTGAGGATATTCTTATCCTTAGTGTAAGATAAAACTATCATAAACCATAAACATTCTCTTCACACTCTTATATTTGGTGTGTGTAGTCCGTAGAGTTGTCCGGCACTACCCGCATGTCTGTGAGTTAGACGCAGTATGACCGGCATTAGGTAGCCATGTTGATCTCGTTCTCCAGTTGGAATTAATACGATAGTGACTGATTAGTGTGTCAGGTTGCAAAGTGTCCCGTTATTTCGTACATGTTCTTTGTCTTTGTGACATAACAAAACTTTCAAAAGATGCAAAATGTCTTACAATAATTCTTCCCTCCACAGGCCGAGAAGAGCGTGATTCCAAACTCCGCGGAGTTGAGACGACGCCGTTGCCGCTGTGATGTCCAAGGTGCTTGCGGTGCCAAATCCCCCAAGCGGGCGACAACAGAAGCTCCCAGTTTCGTCGATATGTAAAAGAGTACTCGTGTACTGTACTTAAACGCACCTCTCGTGGGAGTACTGTACACATACATACACGCACACGCGCGCACGCACACACACACACACACACACACACACACACACACACACACACACACACACACACACACACACACACACACACACACACACACACACACACACACACACACACACAGAGTCTTATATCTTCATCCGATGCCTCGATTTCTGCATGATCAATGTCTCCATGTACTCGTATCCCAAATTAAGGTCATGCCTTGTACATATTGATTTACTTCGAATGGTGTCTATTGACGTAACCCCACGACCATTCCTTTGTCCGCCGAAAGCACAACTCTGGCGCCAGCACGGACTTCGTGGTCAGGACCTGGTTCGTAGAACCACAAGAGCTGATGACGGAATGGTCTCGTCTCCCGCAGAAGGATCTGTGGGAAACGGAATTACATGCGAGGGGATACGACCTACGTATCACTCGCAAGGTGCAATTCTCTTCACTTACTGACGATACAATTGTCTTCACTTGCGAAGCTGTAGCAGCGTCCTTTCTTACGTTGAATATTTACTCTCTAATCGGGTCTACGATATCGTAATAAAGGGCTCGTTAACGACGTAAATATGCGACCCGAAGATACGCGTCTTCTACAGCTCCCTAAAACACGCAAGTCCTTGGAAGTGGAGTCGGTTGGAAAATCATCTCCAAAGTATTGTCTTCCCTCCTGAACGTCGCCATGTAAATAATTCTTTACTGAGCGCTTGATATATTATTTATGTGCCTTATATTTTAAAATTAAAAGGAACAGTTGCCAACGACACTGCACCAACCCAACGAGAAATTAAGCTTTCACGAACACTTTGGGATGAGAGGTGGATGAATGAATTTTCGCTCCACACTCGGGTGGAGGAGGGGATGGATTCTTAGGAAGTCACTGACTATGGTAACTTCCATGACAGGAAGCAGGTCCAGATTTGCCTATTTGTGGGCCCAGTGCCAAACTCGTCGGTGGGTCCCCAAATTTACTGAAATGTCGCCTTTTACCATTCTTGCGTGACAAATTAGTTTCGGTGGACTCGCAGTAACCCGTGGGCCCTTGGTCAATGGCCTAATGTGTTTATTGGTAAACGCTGCCCTGACTGGAAGATTAAAACGACAAATGACCTCGCGTTCGCAATGGCATCAACTGCCGACACAAACACAGATTTGTTTTTACGCGTATTTGGCCAAAACTTGCTGTGTTTTCTTGCGCGCATGGGGCCTATGCCACTTGGAGACCCCAAACGGGTTTTATAATCATGTAGGGCTTTTAGGCTCAGACAAAGTATTCTGCTATCGAATATATACCCATTCGCGTCCTCTGTTGAAATCGGTACATTTTGTTCTGGCTTATAGCGGACGATTCTATTCAGTTAAGAAGAGCTGCAGCGTGCGAATGAGAGCCTGTCATTTCTTCGGTGTAGAAGAGATCGCGTGAAACTGAATAAAATACTCTAGCGCCTAAGCACCACTTTGCAAATGCGTCTTTTCCAGAAATTACTGGATGACTGAATACTAGTCACTTTTTTTTAATTGCTCCAAGAGTATTTTCCTTTTTTATTGTCCAAAGTTTTTTTTTCTATTTTTAAGATATCCTATCTTTTACATACTACTAATCCAGTAAGAAACGAGAGCACGTTGTTATGTAATCTTACCATGTCAATATCACCACAATAGTATTACAATATACTAGAATGGCATGCAGAGGACCTTTCTACACATAACGAAGACTCGGACCAGTAAATAGATGAATAGGTAAATGAATGATAGATAAAATGGATTGATTATCAAATAATGAATTGTCAGTAGGTAGACTGATGAATGATTGGATATGTAAATAGATAATAACGAACGGAATTCGCGTGACAGCGACTCGAGAATGTCCGTAAGGATAGAAACGTTGGTAAAACACATTCCAGGATAAGATGTACGTTTTGATTCCCCGAATGGCATAGGTAGTACAAGATGATGAAACGTGTGCAAGTCGTTAATCAGATTCGAATCCAACCTCGATCAGACCACATGTGATCCGAGTCTGAAAGCCTTCATGGACAGTGATCATAAATCAGCCTTAACTCGGGGCTTCCTCCCTTGCTGAGTAGATTTCTGAAAAAAATATTTTCTTATCATATATAACTTGTTTTGATTTCTGTCTTGTACATTTCCTAAGTAGTTGAAAGTGATTATTTTTTGTGATTGAGTTGACATATCAATAATTAATAGAACCGGTATTTTATCCACTAGTCATATACAGCTTGTTTTCAACTTTGATTGTCTCGTACATTTTTTTTAGCATTTCAGACTAATTGAATTTTACGAGTTTTTTATTTCAGCTGCATGAATTTTGTACAAAAAAATGGAGAATTATCTAAGTGTTGTTATCCAAATCAGGAATAAATGTGATTTATTTTAGTCCGTCTTTCATTCCCTGGAAAATTAGAAATACTGGTGACCTTACGGCAGCCGCTAAAAGGTAGATATTGGCAAATTATAGCCGATAAACCTGGGAAAAGGTGCGACATCTGTTTGCGTTGTATTTCAGTGGATTTATTTTGCCCAAATCAATATGTTATCATTCGAAGTAAAGTTATTGAAAATGCAAAGGATTACAATGGAAGAGTATGTCGACAGGGGTCCTTTTGGTCCATGTTTGATGATAAACATTGATAATAATGAATAAATAAAAATAATAAATTAATAAAGTGAAATATAAATGGCAGGTATTACAGCATATTGCTTAGTTCTAAATGAATCTTACCACTTCGAACTGTACTACATTTCGCTGCCTCTGCAGGAAATCTATTCCATTCATTCACTACACAGTTGGCGAAGTTGTTTCTACCCACTTCCAGATTAAATCTACTTCCTAACAGTTTGAGACCATTATTTCTTGTCTGATTCGCATTCAATGTGAAAATTTCGTCACTTTTGGTGTCTATTCTTTTCAGAATCTTGAAAACCTGTTTTAAAATTGTCTATATACACATTTTCGGCGCATACAGTTACTCACTTAGATTAATTTAGTGACATAAATATGACGTAGTACGCTCCCCGGACACTTTAGTGATCTTGTTCTTCTCGACTACAAACGATCGTGTTCAGACTAGAAAGACCTATGGACACTGAAGCGTTGAAGCTGCCCTGGTGAATCGACCGAAGCACAGCTGCTGGTAACGGGCCAAGTTGAGTAGAACAGTCCTCGCTTCACACGACAAGATTTGTCCGAGAACCCCATCGATCATCGATTGGGCCCTCGCCGCTGTTTTTCCATGTTTTGGGAGCCATGCGCATCTCGACAAAGCAACGGTCAACACACACTTGATCAGAAGCTTTCCTAATACATCCACATTTAAAAAAAAGACAAATATTCCACTTAACCAACCGTTCACGAGGACAATTCATCACATTAATGTTATTTTACCTCCTCCTACACACTACATTCTTAAAAAAAAAAAAAAAAATCCTGTCTCACCAACTTGTCCTTTGCTCACTTTGATCGAAACCACTCGTATCTTGAGTGCACCAACCGCCGAGCGACTTCCTAGCCATAAAGTACAGAGTGAAATATTGGCATGGGAACATAAATTCTCTTCAAACTTGTTACCAGGCATCTTTAATGTGAACAACTACAAAATTTCATGCGAGTTAACTCCTGGAATAACCTAGGTGATAGAGCATGAGCTGGAACCATGTAGAAGCTGAAAATAAAGTATGATGTTGGAAAGTAAGACGCCGGACGAGCTTATCTGCCTGCCTGCCTGCGTGTGTGTGCCTGCGTCTGCCTGCCTGCCTGCGTGTGTCTGCCTGCGTCTGCCTGCCTGCCTGCCTGCGTGTGTCTGCCTGTCTCCCTGCCCGCCTGCCTGCGTGCGTCTGCCTGCCTGCCTACGTGTGTCTGCCTGCCTGCCTGCGTGTGTTTGCC
>NC_134805.1:20563662-20738662 GCF_046742065.1 Oratosquilla oratoria
ACCCATAGATCAGTCATACGAGCTCTGAGCTCTCTTCCGGGAGGGAAACAGCTGTCGATCACGTGCCCAACACGTGATCCAAAGATCAAGGTGAATCACACACACAGCGATGCCTACTTCGCACCTTTTGTCCAATCAAACAATATCCACCTCACGTATGTGAATCCAACTCACCGACCCCTTTGAAACGTAATTGGGCCTACCATTTGAAATCAACTCACACGATATGGGTTGCTTTCAAAGGACGTCGAACTTTTTTAGATAGAAAGGACTCGCATTGGAAGCCGTGGGACTTCTTCTTAAAACCAACTAATTTATCTAAAACAACTCATTTATATGAGTTGCTTTCAAAAGACGTGAAGCAATTCTTAATCGACAGAACTCGCATTTGAAACCGTGGGACTCATTTTTTAAACCAGTGCACTCATTTAAACCGTGTAGCATTCATCGTCAGCAATTTGACTTTCGCCCTGAACTATTCTATCTATATATAAAGAGCTCCCCCCCCCCTTATAAGGGAGGTAGCCAGGTCAAAGACACGTACCCACTCCCATCCAGCACTCTTTCCTCCCTCCCATCTTAGCTCCTCATGGATGACGGGTCACACCTGTATCCTTACTGCTCTGTGTCAGAAGACACAGTACATCCTCAGCAAGGCCGCTTCACTTAATCGGCGCCCCCCCCCCACCTCTCCGTTCTCTCATGCAGAAAAAGAGAAGACGGGGAGAAATCCCTTTGGGCTGCGTCAAAATATCATTCACTCATAAACACCCCCCCTACCCCCATCCCCCGCCCCTCCCTCCTCGCTTTGAAGTAAATAGAGATATTGTAGTTACTCTTGATAATAAACTTTGACTTTCGCTTTGAACTAAAAAGGGTTATTGTAGTTCATTCTTGATAACAAAGTTGTAAAACCTTGTTCAATTATACGAGAATATCTATCTATATTTTTTTCCGCCGTGGCTTTTTTTCCGCCTGGGCTATTCCGAAAAGGGATTTTTTCCGCCGTGACTGGATGTGATTATGACTGGAAATGGTCAGAAGGGATAGGAAAGGTCAGGGCAAGTCATGTTGGATAACCCCTCTGGGATTATCACAAAGTAAAGTGATAATTTAAAAAAAAAACTCTGCATGTATGTGAGAGTTGAGAGGGTTTAAAATGCATTTTGTTTGAGAAATATTACAAAAAAAAAATCTTCGAACAGCGTTAATCCATTAATGTATTGAATATCTACATCCCTTATTCTTTATAATTTTCGGAATTAACCACTTACACAATTATTGCCTATAAGAAACAAACGTTACTTTTCCTTTGTGATATTTCTGAAGCTAAAAGTATAACTTTGAAATCTTCATTTTACGAGCATCTTTAATCCGTTGTACTGAATATCTTAATACTTTATTCCTTATCATTTTCGCACTTACCAGTTAGGCGATTATCTGGTACGCATCTGTTCAAGACGTAACTGTTTGTTCACCCAAAACAGAACTAAGTTACTATTACTAACTATATTATTGCACCTCCAGCCCTTGATATAGCCTATTTCATATTTCTAGTGATTTGAAATTGGTGCAGATTAGCCTGACCATTTGGATTTTTTTTTTTTTTTTTTTTGGGGGGGGCGAATTTCACCCGCTACACGCATCAGTTTTACCAACAACGATGACAACATTGTCCCACTGTTGGAACAACATGGACATGTTATCAGGGATGTCAAGTTTAATTTTCTAACAAATTGTTAACGTCATTTTTGCGTAGTTTTATTTTTTAAATATAGTTTGGTTATCTAAGGCCCAATATTTTTAAAATTACGTATTAATTGTAATTTGTATGCCATTTTACATGTACATACTTATCAATATTTAGTGCCAGGGACTTTTCATTGTTTATCATTTGGTTATTTTTCTATTTCAGTTTATTGTCGTTGTTTATCTTTCCTAAGAAAAAAATAAATAAGAAGACTTTACGCCGTGGCAAGCACAAGCAGAGATGTAGAACAAGTGTGCGGCAACCGTTAACGAGTAGGCCTACTGGCCAATGTTAGGGTAGCTGAAAACGAAAAATATAGAGGTTTTGTTACAAAATTTCTTGTCAGTGCATCTCTGAAGCGCCCATGTATTGAGAACGAGGAAAACAAAAGCTATTCAGGAAATGACAGCATAGTCTTAACTACAATTACATTTGATAAATACAGTGATGATATTTTGAGCAAGTCAGAAAAGGATAACGCAGATGTGAATCATCCCATTACGCCAGAAGACAGTCCCAAAGCGGAAAGTCTACTTAAAGCCAAAGAAAGACCAATCCCAAACCTAATGCAATGATGGGTCATCCATGAATGCATTTGTAATTAACATTTATGATGGCCCAGCTAGCTGGCTAACATATATGAATCAAAATGTAAGATCATTTAACAATGAGAGGTCCTCCTAATATTCAAGTGAAGAAGTTCCCACAAAATGAAGATGGATTGTGTTTATCCAGCTTTCACTGTAAAAGGATACTTCCAAATGGGGAGTGTTATAAGAACATAGATTATATGCTATCATTTTGCCCATAGAGTTAATTGCTTTTATCATGAATTTTTAGTAAAAACACAACGAATGGATTCATCAACCGGTCTAATCTTCACTAAAGGATAGAGTTAATTGCTTTTATCATAAACTTTTAGTAAAAACACAACAAGTGCATTATCATCAAGTGAATTCACCAACTGGTCTAATCTTTATACAAGGTTATGTGAACATGAAAATTCTAAAAACCGTTTGGAAGCCACACAGAGCTTCCGAGAGTTGTTCTAAAGACTTTGTAGTGGACAAATAATTGAGAAAGAACATGAAATTGGAATCAAGACAACTTCAAGGAATTAACTTCGTTGAAGGAAGAGAATGTTTTCATATGAGGCAAAATGTCAACCTTCAGATCATCCAAATGAAGCATACATAGTTAAGGGCTTCAGTTTAGTGCAAGACAAAGCTATTCAACTTTAGAGTCTAGATCAAAAGATTTAAAAGCATGTAAAATTATTTGGATTTTTAAATAATTCTCAGAACTTACCAAAGACGGAAATATGGAGGTAGACAGCAGAACTTAAAACGCTTTTAATTTACCTCAAACCAAAACGGAGCACTGAAGGAAGAACAGTTAATGAAACAGTTAAAAATGTGGATGGCTATCTATTGGCAAAATAAATTGAGACTCTGGATTCTTTTCATCTCTTCAATGTCAGTTTGAAGCTCAGTCTGAATGTCTGGTAGTAAACAATACATTTACATCTTTTCTTAATGTTTTTATTGGTTTGAGAATTCACTAAACAATGCCCGCAACTTCGTAACAAGATTTTTTTTATTCACAACTATAATCTAATTAAAACATACTTACGGTCAACAATTTCACAAGTGACTATACAATTTGGCGATATTGTCTATAGAAAATGACATTACTAAAACCATTGACTTTAAAATTATTATGAAATATTTTACAAATAAAAAAGCCAGAAAAGTATTTTTCTAAATGACCTCTGCAGTATACCAGTTATTGTCTTAACTTGTATTGAAAATTAAAACTTTCATATTGTCTTTCAACATTTAGTATTTAATGTTTTGTTTCAAGTCTGGTATACCACATTAAAATTAAACATCAATGTCGAGCTTTTGTAGAGCAAAAGCCCCGCTATAAAATTTCTCATTGGGCCTCGCATTTTCTAGCACCGAACCTATTACTACGCAGAGAAAATATAAATATATATATATATATATATATATTTTTTTTTTTTTTTTTTTTTTTTTTTTTGTCTGGTATATCCAGTCCTAGATTGAGCTTAATAGGAGTCTGAGACACAGATCATCTTGGAGGCCTATATATAGATAGATAGATAACAAGAAAAAAATAAATTGTTGCTAACGTTTTATTAAAAAATCAAAAAGCACAACTATTGGTAACCACTTTTCTAGGGTCCAGCTGGATACATTAAGACAGAAATAGTTAAAGGTGTACTTATTCGTTGATCATTTACTGGAATATATAGATAAATGTAGATACAAATATCCATAGAATCTAGGGGCCCCTTACATGAGTTGGGGGGAAGGGGTCAAGATCCCCTAATGCCTCATTTTTAACCAACCCTGAGTTTATCATGGAACCCTTTCTCAGTGTATTGTGACTCCCTGCTACAGTCACCTTGCCCACCTCCCAAGCCTGATCATTTACGAAGAAATTCTGGATGACTATAGTAGGAATAGGATAAGAAATTGGCCCTTTAAATGGGCGTCTGAAAATCTGGTACATGAAAACGGTAATGAAAAATAAGATGTCAAGGTGGAAGACGGAGAAGAGAGGAGTTCCACAAGGTTCAGTTCTGGCATCTGTTGTGTCATTGATAAACGTCAGTAATGAAATGGAAGATAAGGCAAACTACATTTACATGTTTGCAGACAATGCAAAGATCGTGAAGAGATTAGAAAATGAGGGAGACTGGGTATTACTACAACATGATCTGGTAAAAGAACTGATATAGAAGAAGTGCAAAATGTTGGTAACTGGTAAAAACCCGAAAAGTTCATCACTGACTTACTCAGTGGGAGCTGAGTAAATTACAAAAGTAGAAGAAAATAAAGTTCTCAAACCACTGGTCAGATTCCATGTCACCTGACAGATATACTAACCAAATCGAATGAACCATACATCAGAGAAAATAAATACAGTGAGCACTTTCGTGTATTATATCCTCAGAGTAAAAGAAAATTCTTGGGATGTGCAATGACCCTACCTACCCTTACTTTACATGATCTCAACTATATTCATATGTCGGAAATTTCTTTGCAATCACTGTGGTAAATAATTTCAGGTGAGGCCACCTACCCACATCCATTTTCCATGGACATACCTCACTTTTTGTCCGTGTGTGTGTGTGTGTGTGTGTGTGTGTGTGTGTGTGTGTGTGTGTGTGTGTGTGTGTGTGTGTGTGTGAGATTCACCATGGTCTTGGATCACGTGTTGGACTCATGATCGACAGCTATTTCACTCCCGGAGGAGAGCTCAGAGCTCATATATGGCCGATTTATGGGTAATATTGTGACCTTACACACATCCCAACTCCCCGCCCACGAGAGTTGGAGTAACGACTCGCAGAGCAGCGATACTGAATTATTTCAGTCCTGGGCGGGATTCGAGCCCGGACCGCCATAGTGGCGGCCGGGAACTCTAACCACTGCGCCATCGAGAGAGAGAGAGAGAGAGAGAGAGAGTGTGTGTGTGTGTGTGTGTGTGTGTGTGTGTGTGTGTGTGTGTGTGTGTGTGTGTGTGTGTGTGTGTGTGTGTGTGTGTGTGTGTGTGTGTGTGAGAGAGATTCACCATTGTCTTGCATCACGTGTTGGACCTTTTTTTTTTTTTTTTTTTTTTTTTGAATCCGACCTAGATATGGATCAAAAGGCCTCCTGTCGGCATGCTCCGCCTTTGTAATCCTTTGTGATCGACAGATATTGCCCTCCTGAATGAGAGCTCGGAACTCATATATGATCGATCTATGGGTAATGCTATGAACTTACACACACGCGCGCGCACACACACACACAACTCCCCGCCCACTAGAGCTGGAGTAACGGCTCGCAGCGCAATTATACTGAAATTATTTCAGCCCTGTGTATGTGTGTGTGTGTGTGTGTGTGTGTGTGTGTGTGTGTGTGTGTGTGTGTGTGTGTGTGTGTGTGTGTGTGTGTGTGTGTGTGTGTGTGTGTGTGTGTGTGTGTGTGTGTGTTCGCGCGTGATGTACAAAATTATTTATTATTTTTATGTTTTCTCCTTTTGTAATATTACATACTTGTTTTTAGCCATGTAAAAACTCCTGCACTGTTGGTTTTCACATTGTCCGTAGAATATTCCAAGACTGAGGCCATGAAAAGGAACATGGCTGGACACAACCCGTCTTGGGTTGTGTAGCCGAGGGAGGTTACGCTGACGGTGACTTCTTGCAGCCACCGTCACACCCATGGGTCGGTGTATTAGTGGTGATGTTTGCTAGCGACGCTAATGCGTAGACCATGGTACTGGTGGTGATGAAGATGACGTCTTATCGGTGACATCCGCTCGTAGGCCACGGTCACTCGCCTCGGGTTGGTAGTAGAGGCGCACTACGAGACGGCGACATCTCGTGTGGGGAAGGATTCTAAAGACGCCATGTTGGAGAGGGTGGCGGCTCATCGGAGACGTCTGCCTATGGAGGGAGAAAGTGCCGCGCTGGCCCGATACCCTGCCGGGCGAACAGAGTTCGACACTTCGGTCATCCTCGCTTCTTCTTCTTCCATTTTCTTCTTCATCGTATTCTTCCTCTTCTTCTTCTTCTTCTTCGTATTCTTCTTCTTCTTCTTCTTCTTCTCCTTCTCCTTCTCCTTCTTCTTCTTCTTCTTCTTCTTCTTCTTCTTCTTCTTCTTCTTCTTCTTCTTCTTCTTCTTCTTCTTCTTCCTCTTCTTCTTCTTCTCAGATTATGCCACTCTGTTGGAAGTGGCGGTAACCGAAGGCGATCAGGAGAGGAAGGCAGGCCTCGATGCTAGCGGCGCGGCGTGCCAACGCATCAACGGGCCTCTTGTTTCGCGCGGCGTACATGTAATAACATCGCGGAAGGTGAAGAGGAAAGAGGAGGCTAAGAGGGAATTCTAGACCCTACGCAAGCAGGATCCGAACTTACACAAGGAAAAAGTATACAAACCTTAATTTCTATACTTTATTGATCAACTCTTGCCAGCTCGGTGTCTTTTTTAAAATGGAACAATGTCTAGAAATACCTGATTTGTCATATCTATATTTCGGTAACATCTAGACCTGTGGGAAACTTTACTATGTTATATTGCTTTCCTCAGTATCGTGTACTTCACACATCAACGTCACGACGAAATGTGAGTACAAATACAACGTGAAACAACCTGTAACTGAAATGCTGTAGTAAAATAGAATAAGAGTAGTAGTCAACCCCAGAAATAGATATTTTATTGATATTTTTGAATGGAACAACTGTACAAAGTGGAACATTATAGTAGCGTTAGAAAAAAAAAGGACAGCCGTAAAATGGCGGGACTGGCCTTCTGACCTGCATCGTAAAAATAATTGTAATGTTTAGTTCATATGCGAACATTTCCATATGTTTATGTAAGTTTCTACGTCCTTCTCCATTATCCTCCCTATGTTATGACCCAAACTCCAAATTTGCTCCGCTTCTTTCTCTTTCATTCTTGTCTGGTTTTCTGTATCTATCCCGAAAATCTTTGTCACTATGATTGTTTCCACAATTTACGTAACAACACGTCTTACTGTCTGGCCTACGACACTTCATAGCCATCGCTGCTTCGCCGTGCATTTTCCCCTGGGAAGGGTAAGCTTGCCTTTGTCTTCGGTGTGAGGGTTTCGCTTCTTGGTTGGCTATGTTAGGCATCCTTCACCCATAGCGTGAGCCACAGGGCTGACCACAGCTCGGTCGGGGAGAGGCAGGCCCTCTCCATGCTGCACTTCAATGGATTCCCCCGATCGCCCCTCTTTGTGCAGTGGTCGATGCAGCAGGAATCCAGTGCACCTCACTGCTGGCACCTCACCAGTAAGGTCCAGCCGAGGACACTGGTTTCGGGCCACATTCACCCAGCTTTTCCAGCACCGCGATGGGTGACCTGATCTGTGAAGGCCACATCGACCCCAGGGGTGAACCGGTGCTGTTTGACCGGTAACCTCCCCGGTATCCAAAGGGTTAAATTCAACTGAATAAAAATGACGACAACCTTGATATAGGGACACATGTCCTTCCGGTACAGGAAGTGTCCTTTCACAGTCCAGTTACCGAAGGAGTGGCGTGCAGCTGTGTCCTGTCGAACAGTCCGGTTGTATCCGGTAGGACAAGTGCCAGATGGAACGGACCGGATTGGGACTGAGCTGGTGGCACACCCGAAGTCCGGTGAAGGGAATATCAAGCCCAATCACTCCGCGGGTCCGGGCGAGGACCGGGGTGGAAAGAAAGTGTTAGCAAGCGAATTGACCTTCGCTTTAGAGGGGGAACCACAGACATGAATAAGATAGCCTACCGCTAATTATATCAAGAAGAGAAATGACATCAAGTACGAATAGGATTCATTATCATCAGTCTTGGTGTTTATTTCCCGCCGTCTTTTAAGGATTTGAGTATCCTTTTCAGTTCAGGTCTTGATTTTTTTTTCTGGTTATTATTTTCATATTCCTTTTTTCTTAGTAATGCCGAAATCATTCATGGCAATGTGTCAGAAAAAACAAGAAGATTTTACAATTGTTTTAACTACCATTACATCTATGCGTTACTTAACAATTTTCAAATTTCTTATTGATAAAACCTTTCCAAAAGACTTCGCATGACTTTTCTTAATTTGTACACAAAAAGTGACAACCATAAACATCACAGGACTGGCTGATAAGACATGAAGAGAGGCTTTTTAGGTGATATGATAATGACATTTAGATAAAAAAAAAGAGTAGACAGAGATTACCTGCTTGTATGGGATGAAAGAACAATAAGTCACGGTATAATATCAAAATATAGTGTTTAACATATGCTAGAATGTGTTTTAGTTTGTGGAATAGGTTAGAATACGTGGAATACATGACCCAGGCAATAGCCTTCATGAATTTAAGGCAACTTTTGATAAAAAGGTATACAGACATGGGGCCACTGAACATAGCTACTATAACCGGGGTACAAAATCCCACTGGGTCAGAGTCCTACTTACTAAATCATCAAAAGTCTCTTTAAGAAAACTGCTGCAGAATTTAATAAGGGAACCCGTAAACTCGTAGGAGATGATTTACTTAGTAAGTTAAAACTCATTATACCAATAAGGGTTCCATATGGCTCACAGAAATATTTTCATCTTTTGTTGGGAGTTTCTCCAATTTCCGTATTAGCCATTCTGAAGATTTTGTGATTAAGATTAAGGGACAAAACAGGCCTCGATATAGTTTCCCTATTCACCAATGTAAACAAAGAAGCTGTTCTAAACTGTTTATAAACTAAAATGCATCAATATCTTCAAAAATAGTCAGTTTGGCCCGTTTATGTGTTACTACTAATATTTTCTCCTTCAAAGATGCTTACCTTAGCCAAATATATGGATGCTGTGTGGGTTCTAATCTTTCTCCAGTGCCCACAAACTTGTATATGAAATATTTCGAGTGTGCCATCAAACCAATCGACATGCTGATGATATTTTTACCATCTGGTATGATAAATGGTTTTTTTTTATGATTATCTAGCCAAATCTAATAATATAGCTCGCAACATCGAAATAGATGTTTGGAGTGGGAAGCAGAAAGTAAACTCTCATTTCTGGACATATTGATCAAGTGTCCAGGCCATCTGTCTTTTTCGGTGTACAGAAAGCCTACCCACACGGGTAACTACTTACTCTTTTTCAACTATCATCCAGATACAGTATTGCTTTGGGCCTTTACCCAAGAGTACTCAGAATTTGTAGTTCACTATATTTAGACGACGAATTAGAATTAGTACGCTCACGACTTAAAATTAGATTGTCCGGTATGGTTTTTTACTAAAACCCTCGACAAAGCAAAGACCAACTTTTATTGGACTTCGAAATTATCCTACAACGAGTCCATCAATGCTGCTTCCAAACTGTTGCCAAACAATCAAATCAAGGTCACCTTTAATTACCTCAACAGCATTTTTTAAAAGGTAGGAAATGTCCATCAAAGAACCAAGGTCGATAATAGCCCCGAAGTATATAGATTACCATTCCAAGGCTGTGAAGTGGGGCTAAATGGCGTGTGATCTAACTACAAGATAAAAGAATAAAAGAACATGAAATCTCCATCAGATACGCTTAAGACAACTTAACATACCATACCATCTACTGAAGAAATGGTATTGTGTTTCTTCACTCCAACAAGATGGATCACCGCATCGATAGGAAAAAAGCTGCTATTATTTTCAAATCCCATTGTTGTTTCAGAAGAAAAATAATTGAATATTTACTTTTCAATTAAACACTTCATTAACTTTAACACTTCCAAAGGTCAATGGTCACGAGGTTCTATAACTTGGTTGCCAATCAATGAATTAATCTCCAAAGCTACTAGTCCCGAATTTGACACCTGTCAATCATTTACCTGACCTCACCAAAGGCATTGACATGAGTCTACTCGTTCCTATAATGTACATCTTTACTTTACATATATGCTTGTTCTCCACTTACTATACTTACCTCACGGTTACATGCATTGATTCCAGCCTCCAACTCCAAGTCTCCTGCCCATCCCTCCTAAGCCACGACACCACGAAATAAATATTCCTAAAATCGCCCGATGGCAATAGCCCTCTTTTATACACAAATATCTTTTCATTTTCATACAGACATCGCTTCCCCATCTACGACTACCGATCTCGCGCGAGCGGATGGTCTGTCCTAAGCAGTCCATACTCCATTACAGGATCACAAATAATGGTCGAAATATACGGATATTTCTGAACTTCTCCGTTAGTGCTTTATTTCTATTTCATCCATGTGCTACTGCATCACCTTACTCTAATACATGTATATATTATTTTTCTCCACTTACTCTACCTGTCTGCACAGGAGGATCATAGATGGTGGTCGAAATGTACGGATATCTCTGTACTTCAACACTTATTCTTCTCCTATAGTTGATCATTTTTATTTTACTCATGAGTTTCTATATCACCTCACTTTTAATACATGTATATGTACATGTACACACGCACACACACACACACACACACACACACACACACACACACACACACACACACACACACACACACACACACACACACACACACACACACACACACACACACACACACCACGGGATACCACGACACCACGGGATCCCACGAGCATAGCTCCTCTTCCCGTAAAATACAACTAGGTAAAATACACACACACACACACACACACACACACACACACACACACACACACACACACACACACACACACACACACACACACACACACACACACACACACACACAGGTCTTTAAGATTCTAAAGGAAATTGACGTCAAAAATGACGAAGTTTTCACACTGAATGCAAATCAGACAAGAAATAATGGTCTCAAACTGTCAGGAAGTATTTTTTATATGGAAAGTAGGTAGAAACAATTTCGCCAACCGTGTAGTTAATGAATGGAATAAACTTCCTGCGGAGGCATTGTAATGCAGTACAGTTCGAAGTTTCAACATTATTTAAATAAATATCTAAGTAATATGCTGTAATGCCCGTCATTTATTTTATCTTATTTTTTCATTTATTATTATTTATTAATTCATTATTATCTATCTGTTTTATTGTGAGTTATTATTACTTGTCTGTTTGTTTATTTGTTATCGTTATCTATCGATTTTTGCTATTTAATCATTTATTTTTTACTTATTGTTTTTTTTTTCGGGCTGCGTCAAAATAGTTTGTTGATGATCCCCCTGATATATATATATATATATATATATATATATATATATATATATATATATATATATATATATATATATATATATACCTACCTATCTATACATACACACACACGCGCGCGCACACACACACGCGCACACACACACACACACACACACACACACACACACACACACACACACACACACACACACAAAGCTTTTGACGAAGTACCACACAAAAAATATTAAAAAACTGGAACATATAAGAGGGATACAAGGGAACCTACTAAAATGGATGGAGAACTTCCTGACTGGTAGAAAGATGCGAGTAGTGCTCAGAGAAAGATATTCAGGTTGGAAAGAGGTAATCAGTGGAGTTCCACAAGGATCTGTATTGGCTCCAATAATGTTTGCTATTTATGTGAATGACATGGATGATGATGTGCAATGTTACATGAGCTCCTTTGCAGACGACGCCAAACTGTTAAGGAAAGTAAAAACTGAAAAGGAGTGCGAATCACTACAGGAAGACCTGAATAAGGTATGGAACTGGAGTCAGAAATGGGAAGTGGAATTCAAAATTAACAATTGTAGCATAATGGAGTTTGGAAAAAGTAAAAATAGAATACCAGGACAATATAAAATTGGAACTAAGGAGGTAAAGAAGGTGAAATCCGAAAAAAGATTTGGGTGTAATTATCTCAAACAACTTGTCCTATGACAAACAGATAAACAAAGTTGTCGGAGAATCCTACAACTTGCTAAGATCAATAAAAGTGGCATTTACATATTTGGACGAAGAAATTATTAAAAAAAATATTGGTCACACTGATAGGGCCTAGACTAGAATATGCGTCGACATTGTGGTCACCCAGTACCAAAAAGAATATAAAGAAAATAGAAAAAAATCCAGAGAGCAGCCACAAAAATGGCCCCTGCACTTGCAAACTTGTCATATGAGGAGAGATTGTCTAAACTGGAGTTACCGACTCTGGAGCAAAGAAGAGAGAGAGGTGACCTATTGACCATGTACAGAATCATGAAGGGCACAGAAATACTCGATAGAGAGGACCTGTTAAACTGGGACAAGAGAAGCACAAGAGGACATGGAAAGAAAAAAAAAACCATAACGACAGAAGAGGTCTAAAGAAAAACAGTTTCCACATAGAGTGGTGAACACTTGGAACAAACTGAACGAAAAAATAGTGTGTGCAAAAACTATTCATGAGTTTAAGAGACACTGCGAGATACAAAGGCGGGATATCACGAGCGTAGCTCCCATTCCTGCAAAATACAATTAATTTTCTCTTATAGCTATAAAGGATACCTTCAGGAAGTTGGAAACTCTGAAGAAGAAAGTGATCAGCGCTGAATTTGCAGTTGCTTTTAACCAAGCCTAGGCTTACCTAAGAGAGAATATATATATATATATATATATATATATATATATATATATATATATATATATATATATATATATATATATATCTGTGTGTGTGCATGTCGGTATTAGAACATTCTGACAGGTTCACGTGGTCAGGATGAGGAAACATGGTTATACTCTATGTTTCGCAGATGAGAATGCTAATTTGAAAAACTAGTCAATATTCATTACGGGTTAAAACTCCGGTGGCGCGGTTAGTAGAGTACCAGACTGTCACCACGGCGGTCCGAGTTCAAATCCTGGCCAGGGCTGAAAATAATTTCAGTATCGCTGCGCTTCGAGTCGCTACTCCAACTCTCGTGGGCGGGGAGTTGGGTGTGTGTGTGCGTGTAAGGTCAAAGCATTACCCATAGATCAGTCAAACGAGCCCTGAGCTCTCTTCCGGGAGGGAAATAGCTGTCGATCACGAGTCCAACACGTGATCCAAAGACCAAGGTGAATCACACACACACACAGATATGTTGGGGAATTAGAGAATATGAGACGTGGTCTAAAGATCGGTACTCCTTTACTGTGTACTATAATTGGTGAATAATTGGACACATTCACGCTGTGCTAAATTTTAGGCATGATGATGATTTGTTCTGGTCCTACTTTTTGCTATTTCCTCTTGATATACCATAGCAGATTTGTCCAAACTTTCTATATTAGAGAAATGTAAATTCTAGAAACTACAGAAATGTAATATTCATTGGTATTATTTGCTTGTTGTATCTCCGGCAAGGTATGCTTTAACATATTCGTGGCTGCAAATAGAACGTAAGGATGACCGTACGCCACTACAGGACACGTTCTTTATGAAAAAAAATGCTTTATAGTTGGTTTTACACGTTTCTTTTGAATATTCCTCTAAATGAGTGACAATGAACATATTATAAACAAAATACATTAGTGTTTGGCACTGCAAGTCCCGACTGGGCTTTGCTACAAGTTCGCATGCCGTTTGGCATTTGTTTTGATCACGTGATCAGTCAGCTGGTGTCGTCCGTGGTACTGTTTGTAACTTTCTCCACAAGACTAGGCGTGTAGCCATTTTTTCTAATTAAAAACCGGCTGTACATGACTATTATTGTAATGTGAATCTATAACAGTGTAATAGAATTCTATTTTTGACAAATAAACTTATTATTGGTGCATATGAAGATGAATGTGTAAGGTACGGAACTAACTACTTTTACTGCGAGTCTGTGAGATCTTTGATCAACGGCGACTCGGTGTTTGCTTATTTTCTGTGGCCTCGTTTCAGACTTTGTAACCCAATCTTTACTTACGTACACGCAGTACAATTTTGCGTGGTTCAGATCTTCAGAGTGGCCACTGCAAGAAGGTGTTGTTGGGCAAAGTCTGTTGTGATAATTTCAAGAGGACTGCAGTGAACATACGACAATGATTATTGAAAATCCAGAAGCATTCAAAACGTGGCTCACAGCCTACCTGGAGCCTATGTAAGTATTATTTTTGTTGTAGTTTCGTGTTACTGAACGCATCATTTGAGATTCAGCATACAATATGGTAGATGCACTAAATTAACAAAATGGTCACACATAGGGAGTGGACGTCGTGGGGGGAAATTTCTAAATTAGGACCATGCAACAACAGGAGTAAAGTTTCGAAATTATTAATGTGGAAACTGGTGTTATGGATGAAACAATATATTATTGTATTGAATTTGTGCATTTGAAGTGGAACATTCCTTCAGTTGCTGATTTATTTATATGGTATAATAGCATGATTTGGCACCATAGACATGATAGTGTTTCCTACCAACAGAGTACCAAAAAGGAGAATAATAAGCTCTCGTAGCCCATGTAGAATATTAGTAGTTGTGGAGTGTGCATACCAACTTCTAAATACCCACATTGTCAGTAGTTGAGCACCAATACAATTTAGTTTTGAAATTGTATGTCTTAAACTTTTGATGTGTTAAATGGTGCGACTGGTTTTTGCAGTTCACCTCGTAGGCTTCCCAGATAATAACAAAAGGAAATTGAATTAATCCATAGTAATTTATTCAGTTGTGATACTTGGATTAGTTTTTAATATATTCAAAACAAGAAAGTGACCAACAATAGATGCTTGGTTGTAGTGTGTTGTAAAAAAAGATAGTAAAGTTACTTGTTTTCAAAATTTCAATCCCCTAACCACTATTAAGAACTGCATTCCTGTAGAGCGAATACCTAGTCTCCAGACTGGGTATAATAGCTATATCCACTTCACCTATATTTCATACACCATTTCACGTGACTTTGGGAGCAAACAACCAGCAGCTGCAACCCTCATGCACGCAAACAACACAACATACACTCTATAAAGGATTTGTGGGAAAACCCAGTTTTGGCTGTGGCATTCCTTGGGGAGACGGGACTGCTCGGACAGACAGTCTAGGGAACGACAACAACAACCCTCTAACATAGAAACAAGTCCGACACAAATACAACACAGCAGATCAAAGATTCTTCCCAGAGAGAATTACAGGAGGGCTCGGGGACCATTGCCAGCTGCTGTAGTGGTGTGGGTATACTACTCATTGAATCTTGAGGCAGCTATTATTTTTGTTGTTATTATTAGACTATTATTATTTTATTGGGTAAATTTTTAGAAGTGCACATCTACACGGTATAAGAATAGAAAATTAAATAATACTTTTGTAAATTATAATACACCAATGTAATATATGTTATTCTAGGTGGAAATTGATAATAGAAGAGGTTGCTAAATGCTATAAACCAACAAACGTAGACGCTTCGGTTGCTTGACATGCCGTCTTTACTTTGGTAGAGGTGGAGGCTGAAGGAATTAAAATATAACAAGTTTGTCTATTTTAACCAAACCTAACCTGCATTTAGTAATGCAGTGCCTGTAATTCTAGAGGTCATCAGGGTTGTCTCCAACCTACAAATCTTTCAATACAAAGAAGGTGTCTAAACGAGTCAAAGCGACTTGCAGTATAAATTTTAGCAACATTTTCTGATATTGATTTCTGCCAAGAAAGATATGTGTTACATTGTTATATTGTAATTTATAAAATTAATATTTAATTTTCTAATGCTATACTAATGCCTTGGTGGTTTAAAGAGTGTAATGAGGAATAGACATTTGGGAATGGATGCGAAGAGGAGACTGTATGAAGGAGTGATTGTGCCAACAGCACTGTATGGGGCAGAAACGTGGAACATAAGAGAAGAAGAGAGAAGGAGTTTGAATGTGTTTGAGATGAGGTGTCTGAGAAGTATGGTGGGGGTTACTAGGCTAGATAGAGTGAGAAATGAGGAGGTGAGGAGGAGAACAGGGGTGAAAAAGGATTTGGGAGATAGGGTCGATGAAAGAATATTAGGATGGTTTGGACACATGGAAAGAATGAGTGAAGAAAGACTAGTAAAAGAGGTATGGAAGGCAGATGTGGAGGGAGTGAACATGAAGGGACGTCCTAGGATGAGGTGGATGGATGGGGTGAAGGGGGCTTTGGGGAAGAGGGGAATGTCTGTTGAGGAAGGAAGGGAGAGGACGGAAGACAGAGGTGAGTGGAGAATGGTTGTATATGGATGATGTTGTGACTGCATGAGGAGGAATGGGCGGGGAAGTGGGGGGTGGGGTAGTATGTGTGAGTAAATTTTGACGCAGCCCGAAGGGATTTCTCCCCGTCCTCGCCTTATATGCAAAGGGGGACGGAGAGGGGGGGTCGCCGATTAAATGAAGCGGCCTCGCTGTGGATGTACTGTGTCTTGCGACACTGCTTCTGACCCAGGGCGGTGGGCAGGGTGCAGGGATGACCCGTCATCCAGGAGGTGCTCAGATGAGAGGAAGGGTGGGAGGGGTGTGGAGTGTATTTAGGGATGAAATGGGTGGGAGTGTTTTTGTGCCTTTCCCTTTTTGGCTACCTCCCTTGGAAGGGGGAAAAAGCCTTGGTATATGTATGTATGTATATTGCATAGATGAGGACTTCTAAAAAAGTACCTTAAAATAATTACATATTGCTTACTGAGTATCTTCATTAGGCTTGACTGAAAGGCTAGGAGACCAGGATTGGTTCATAGACAGCCACTGTATGCTGACCATGTCAATATTCCAAAAGGCTTCTTCTTCCTTCTTAGGAAGGTAGCCAGCCAAGGCATGCAGCATTCATTCCACAATGTTTCCCCCTTGTTTTAGCTCCTTGTGGATGAATAGCCATCCTTTCCCACTGTCTGGGCCAGAAGCAATGCAACAAGACACAGTACATCTACATCAGGGCCCAACAACATAAACTGTATTACTTGTACTACTTTATACAGCAACCCTCCCTGAACATCTCGTGGAGAAATTTCTATTTGTTCATAACCATTCTTCATATAAACCTATCTTTTGCCCTCTCACTTCCCTGCTCAACAGACATTCTCCTTATACCCAAGGCTCCCTTCAACCTATCCATCCCATTCTTGGGGGATAAGTATGAATTTTGTAGTTTTAGAGGGATCATTGTCAAGTGTAGTTGTTAAAGTGTATGGGAGGATGCTAAATAAGAGGATTAGGAGGGGATTTAGTAATTGGGGAAGAACAGTGTGGGTCTGGAAAATGGAGAGGGTGTGTAGATCAAGCTTTTGTAGCAAGACAAATTTGTGGAATTTTTAGCAAATTGTAAAGATGTGTTTGGGCTTTTATGGATTTGGAGGTATATATGCCAGTTGACAGAATGGGCTATTAATTCTGCAGAGGCCCACCATATATGCCTTTGTTTTGGTTTAGATCGACTCACCTCATCAATTATACAATGTTCTTAAATGAAGATCTGCAAATGTATGGTTTTTGTGATAGTGTTCTTGACATGTACACACTCCATTTTGTCACCCAACACAGTAATCCACATAAACCAGTGACAGAGAGATTAGGAAGGTTAGTGTTTTATGTTATTTTAGAAGTAAAGAATTATAATACAGCAATGTTATATAAATTTTTATTGGTGGAAATTATAAAAAAAAAATGCTAAAAGCAATATTATAATTGTGACAACTTGGACGTTGGCAAAATTTGAGACACCATGTTTATTTTTATTTGTTGTGGAAGATGAAATAACAAAAGTCTAATAAATTGGCCTAATCTAACCAAACCTCCTAATGGGTATGCATTTAGCATCCCTAGAGGTCATCAGGGTCATCGTAGGCATAGTTTTTTTTTTGTTTCATTCAAATTTGACCCTGAAGTTTGGTGGAAACCACATTTTTGCTCGTACCCTATCACCCCTACAATAAAGGGGAGGCAATGGGAAGGTGGATGATTAGGTGGGAAATCACAAATTAGAGCTGAACTTTGAAAGAAAAAATAAATGCTATGGAAAACCAAGCTTTGTGGAACTTAACCTAATCCACCAAACCTAACCTTACTTAACCAAGCCTTATGTAACCTAACCAAACCTTGCATAACTAACCCAGCCAAATTGGTCACTTATTTTAAGCGCTACTGTACTTGTCAAGAAGACTAATATTTTTTTTATTTGTTTAGGATTTATTTATTTTTATTTTATTGATTTTTTTTGCAAGAAAAAATATTGTCAACATACTTTAATTGATAAAATAAATAATTCGTTTTTTATGGATATATTGCTTAGTTGTGCACTTCTAAAATACCCAGATTTGGGGAGTTAATCCAATTGTTTGTGGATGACACTGCAGGTCAAGTGTAGCAGGGAATGTAGTTGAAATATGGAGTAAGGGAAGCATGTAAATGTGTAGGGGGTATGAAAAGAAAGGTATCTGGAGATAAACGCAGAAAAAGCGCAAGGGAGTGGTTGTGTCCACAACTCTGGGTCAGAGAATTTGAATTTGAAGGAGGCAGAAAGGTGGTGGATAGGGTTGACTAAAGAATGCCGAGATGTTTAGGCCTAAAGGAGGGGAGTGTCTGAAAAGACTGGAAGAGTGTGTTTATAATTCTGTTTTGCAAAGGAAATTGGGACAAAAGTGAATGTTGTAATTTTAGAGCACTCAAAATGTGTAGTTGGAAAGGCATGTCAAAGGGTGACACGAGAATTAGGAGAGAAACTGAGTAATTGGAGAGGTACAGTGTAGGTTTAGGGAAAAAAAGTGCGTGATATAATTTTTGTGGTGTGGCTGATTTGCGAGATGTTTTTAGCAAAGTTAAGGATGATTTTAGGGCCTTTATGGATTTAGAGAGGTATTACATATATATGGGACAAAGGGAAAACTTTAAAGGCTATTCAAAAGCTTTTACATGGGTAGACTCGTGTTTGGATTGAGAATTGTGAAAGTGGGGCTGTGTTATGTTGTTGTGGCTGTTCAATGTGTACTGATACATGGGTGGGGTGGTATGGGAGGTAAATGTAAGGGTTATGGGCAGAGGATTGTAAAAGATAATGAATGGATAGTGGTTGTAAGTGGATGAAGAAATAATGTGGCCTAAAGAGATGTTTTTGTTTACTTCACGAATTTCTTGAGTAGATGGAGGTGTGAGGGTCACTTTACAAGGAAGTGGTGGTGGTAAACTGACTCTGGGTGTCAGGCTGTGCTGTGCCTTGCTTCATTGCCTCTGACCAGAACCTTGTGGTGGGAGATAGGGATGACTATCGATAAGGTGTTAAGATGGGAGGGACAATGAATGAATTTTTGGATAGGTGTTGAGTGGGTATATGGTTTGACTCAGCCAACCCTTCCATATAAAGGGGAAAAGGTATTTTTGATATATATTATATACTGGGATTGTAATTTTCAGGTGTGATGCAGACCCAGAAGCTCTAGCCAAATACTGTTTGGCACTAGTACGGAAGGATAAACCACATAAGGAACTTCGTGAGGGAATGGTTGAGCAACTTGATGTCTTCTTACAGTCAAGTAAGTGTACAAAGTAGAGTGGAACCTCAGTATGCAAATACAGCTCCATTCAAAGTAGTATTAAAAAAATGCTCATGTATTAGCCCCTTGTATCTGAATTAAGGGAAATTGTTAAGGCTTGCTCCAGCCAGTGTTTGATGTGCTTTTGATTTTTTTTTTTTGTTTCAATTTGTTAATTATTTTTATGTGTGTGTATATGTATAGAGAAGGAAGGGTAGTGAATGGTGGGATAATGAAGTGAAGAAGGTAGTAGAAGAGAAGAAGCAAAGGTTCAGGAACCAATTCCAAAGTAGGATGAGAGAAAAATATGAGAGGTATAAAGAAAAAAGAGAAACAAAATAAAAGATAAAGGAGCCAAAAAGGAGAGCAGATATGAAATGGGGGATTAGTATGACAGAAAATTTTGAAATCCATAAAAAGATGTTTTGGAAGGAAATCAAGAGAGGAAGGGGAGAAGAGTCAAGTAGAGAAGAAAAGGTAAAATGTGTGGATGGGCAGATCTTGACAGAAGAGGATGCAGTTAGGGGAAGATGGGCAGATTATTCTGGAGAGCTGTTGAATGTGGAGGATAGGGAGGGATTGGTGATAGCAGTGGTAGGTGCTAATAAAATGACGGTGATAGGAGAGGAAAATTATTACTTTTTTATTATTGTAATTAGGCAGCTACTATTACAGTACAAGGACATAATACATGTAGATACTCTGGAAAGTATTAATCCAGGTTACATTATTTCTAATAGGAAAATTTATTCAGTATATGCAATTGTCAAAATATCCCACAGAAACCAATTTAGTTTGTATGATAAGGTTCCACTGTATACTTTTGCATTTCATGGCATATTCACTGGTTGACGAGATAAACACCATATGAGGACGGAGCCTTTATTTGTACGACGTTTCGCTTATTACAGCTTTTTCAAGTACAAGTTGAGATACAAATGCTTGAGATTAAATAAGGGGAAAGGAGGGAACGGGGAGAGAAAAGGGGGGGGGAAGGAAGAGGAGGAGGAGGAGGAGGGTGGGGGGATTGGACACTGGGAAAGGATGAGAATGCTGGCCCAAACGTCCGTGGACGAAATGTCCACAAAGGGTGGTTTAAATATTTAATATTTTGCTGGCCATGGGTATTAGGGGAATAATGTGAGGAGATATGTTAAACATGCCCCTGTTTTGTTCAATAGTGTTCGTTCCTTGAATGATTGCTGCTTCTAAACACTTCCTGCGGATTTTGTCTGGTTCCCGTATCAGCAGCTCTGCATTCTTCCAGTCCATAAGATGGTTTTCCTTGTTTCTATGTGTCACACATGCATTGGTGGTGACATCATGCCTGACGTCGTAACGGTGTTCACGTATTCGTGTATTCAGGTCGCGTGACGTTTCTCCGATGTAAACTTTATCACATCCTGAACACGGAATACGATAAACACCGGCTTTGGTGCCCGGTGTCTGGTTGTTGTGTGTTTCCGTCTTCGTGATGTCTTTTATTGTTCTGCTTGTCTGGCACACTATTTCCAAGTTGGTGGTTCTTAAAAGACGTGTCAGGTTGGTGGTAACGTCGCCAGTTGGCAACACGAGATGTCTAGTTGTGCTGTCCTGCTGCTTACGGCTTTCCCGAATCTTAGCGGCCTGCTGTTTGCAATTATCTAAAAGAAATTCTGGAAATTTTAGTGTTAAAAAGGTCTCTTTAATAAACCTGCACTCTTCTTCTAAGTATTTTGCACTACATATCCTAAATACCCTAAGGACATAATACGCTTGCAGACGGCCTTAAACGAAGTGGAGCCCACCATTCAGTTTTCCCTAGAGGAAGAAATCCACGATTCTCTTCCTTTCCTGGACACACACATCTTTAAGTACGGTAACCAACTTGAATTCAAAGTGTATAGAAAGCCCACCAACAAAAATTATTTAATTCATTTCTACTCCTACCATGATATAAGGACCAAGAGAGGAGTAGTAATAGGTTTTTTCCTTAGGGCATTTAGGATATGTAGTGCAAAATACTTAGAAGAAGAGTGCAGGTTTATTAAAGAGCCCTTTTTAACACTAAAATTTCCAGAATTTCTTTTAGATAATTGCAAACAGCAGGCCGCTAAGATTCGGGAAAGCCGTAGGCAGCAGGACAGCACAACTAATCTCGTGTTGCCAACCGGCGACGTTGCCACCAACCTGACACGTCTTTTAAGAACCACCAACTTGGAAATAGTGTGCCAGACAAGCAGAACAATAAAAGACATCACGAAGACGGAAACACACAACAACCAGACACCGGGCACCAAAGCCGGTGTTTATCGTATTCCGTGTTCAGGATGTGATAAAGTTTACATCGGAGAAACGTCACGCGACCTGAATACACGAATACGTGAACACCGTTACGACGTCAGGCATGATGTCACCACCAATGCATGTGTGACACATAGAAACAAGGAAAACCATCTTATGGACTGGAAGAATGCAGAGCTGCTGATACGGGAACCAGACAAAATCCGCAGGAAGTGTTTAGAAGCAGCAATCATTCAAGGAACGAACACTATTGAACAAAACAGGGGCATGTTTAACATATCTCCTCACATTATTCCCCTAATACCCATGGCCAGCAAAATATTAAATATTTAAACCACCCTTTGTGGACATTTCGTCCACGGACGTTTGGGCCAGCATTCTCATCCTTTCCCAGTGTCCAATCCCCCCACCCTCCTCCTCCTCCTCTTCCTTCCCCCCCCTTTTCTCTCCCCGTTCCCTCCTTTCCCCTTATTTAATCTCAAGCATTTGTATCTCAACTTGTACTTGAAAAAGCTGTAATAAGCGAAACGTCGTACAAATAAAGGCTCCGTCCTCATATGGTGTTTATCTCGTCAATCTTGTCGGCAAACTGCCACTTTTAAGCATATTCACTGGTATCTCGTATTATGTTTTATTAATGACTGATATAGAATAGTGATTATAATTTTGAAATTGTGGAACTAATAATTGCTTTACAACTTTATTGCAGACACACGGTCCTTTGTGGAAAGGTTATTTCAAGTCATAGAAAATAGAGATTATTTACCTAAGACCACAACTCCTACAGCATCCAGTAGTCACTCACCAGATTCTACCACAGCCACTACTGCCACAGCACCTCCACCCAGTACACAGCCTCCCCCACCACCACCCCCTCCAACAACAGCTTTACCTCCTCCACCTCCTGAAACAACACCACCTCTCCTCCAAGTTGCCGCCCCTCTTCCTGCCACCAATACAACTGTGCCTGTTCGCAAGGAGGATGTTACCACATCTTCACAGAAACCAAAACGTTTAGAACCGGTAAGTTTTTTCTTCTTCATGGATAGGTGTCAGTAACAAGAGTGATAGGCTGTAAGCCACATTTTATGGAATATATATTATTTGTAGTATATATCCTGTGTCCCCTTGCCACCTTCCACTCATATACTATTTAAATACCAACAAGCTTTCTCCATGAGGGAGTTAGCCATCCAAGGCATGCATCCACCCCCATCCAGCTCACCCCCTCTTGTCACCTATTTCCCTTTCAAATGTGCTGTATGACTTGTGTGTAAGAGCATCACTAAATTCCTTAAAGTGTTGATTGTATGTAACTACACAGCCTGTAACCTGCTGCTATGACATTATACAAATAAATGCCTTTTTTATATATATAAATCCTGGAATTAAGTTGTTTATTGCTCATTTCTTAACAGGAACGTGACCGAGATGAGAGAAGAGGCAGAAGGAGATCTCACAGTCCAAGAGGAAGAACGCGGTCAAGGTCCCGCAGCAGAGAGAGGGACAGATCCCGTAGATCCCGGTCAAGGGGCAGATCAGGGCGGAGCAAGTACGAGGATAGAAGAAGAAGATCACCTGCAGGCAAAAGGTAGGCTTGCATCACTGGTTGATGTACATTGGCTGAAATTAGGGACACTTGTCAGGGAAATCTTCTGGTGTTTGCCTTATTTATGGCAGTCATCAGATATTTCAATAATTTTTTAGTTTCAGAATTAATTTTTTCATTACTTTGATGAACAGTATTTTTTTCATTGGAGGGTTCAGTGATGCAAGCCAGTCCTTTAGTTGTGTGTCCATCTAATGGCATCATAAAAGTCTTACTGAAAAGATGCTGTTCTACTTGATTAATCCATTGGTGAAATTACTAACTTTTTTCAACAACTTTCAACATACATTGTCAAAGGTGGGACCAATAGCTAGTACTTGCACATGATAGTCCAGCAAGATGAACATCAGGGAGACTTATTTCACTGCTGCCCGTCTTCAGAATCCATTAACATCTTTACCTCCACACTTGGTATCTGGACTGGACCCAAGATATCTCTCTTGATTTAACCACTTCCATACGGTGACGCCTACGTAGGCGTCATGAGGAGCAAGTGGGTACACAATGATGCCGACGTCGGCGTCTTGATTATATTTATTGTAGTCATACCTACGTAACCTCCATTCTCTCTAAACTGGCTTCATCATATTTTCTATGGTTATCAAAATTCACAGGTGAAGGAGAACGAACGATTGAACACTGACTATTTTTTATAATGCGATTATTATGACGCAACATCGCACGTCGGGCAGCTAATGCTGCCAGACGTGCGATGTGCCCCGGAGTGAAGAGGTTAAGCTGTGTTTCCTCAAGTTTTTCACACAAGAAGAGATGACGTCCAGCACCTGCTCCTGTCCCCTTGTTACTTCAAGTTGGTGATATAGTGACAGTCCCACAACGCAGGCATTTGTCCCAAGTCTTCTCCCTGGGAGACCATGGGAGAACTGGAGGGCATTTGCCAGCATTTGTGGGGTTCCAGGTTTTCAGTCAGTGAAACTAGTAATAAATTATTATTTCCAATGGTCACTATTGAAGAAATTCAGAACATTACAAACAAGCTAGTAGAGCTGCACATGTATATTGTCTAACTATATATATACCAAAGACTTTTTTTTTTCCCTTATAAGGGAGGTACCCAAGTCAAAAGGCTCATACCCACACCCACCCATTCCACTCCTATCCCTTGTCCTTTCTTCCCTCTCATCTTAGCTTCTCATGGATGACAGATCATCCCTCTATCCTGTCCACTGCCCTGGGTGCAACAAGACAGCACATCCACAGCAAGGCCATTTCACTTTCATATACCAAAGGCTTTTTTCCTCCTTATAAGGGAGGTAGCCAAAAAACAAAGGCTTAAAAAAACATTCCCACCCGCTTCACTTATTTGCACCCCCTCCCCCCCCCCAAAAAAAAAAATGTCCACTCATGCAAAAAAGGAGAAGACGGGGAGAAATTCCTTTGGGCTGCATGGAAATATATTTCACATATACCCACTCCCTACTCCCCCCCCCTCCCCTGCCCCCCTCCCATCTTTGCATCACAGTATCATCTATATACAGCCATTCTCCACTCACTCCTGTCTCCTGCCTTCCACCTTCCTTGCTCAAAAGACATTCCGCGCTGAATGGCCTACCGGCTCCGGCGCTCGGCCTTTAAGCCAAAAATTTCATAAATCAATCAATCAAAAGACATTCCCCTTTTGCTCAAAGCCCCTTTCTACCCCACCATCCATTTCATCCTTGGTCATCCCCTCAAGTTCACTCCATCCACCTCTGCTTTCCACACCTCTTTTATTTGATTTATTTCTTTAATTTTTATTTTTTATTTTTTTTCTCCATAAGTTATCCTTGGATTCTGTGAACTGGTTTGATCACATTTTCTGTGTTTATTATTACTCAGAGTAAAAGAGAATGAGTAATACAGCACTGATTTTATATTTTATAATGCGAGTAGTGTGATGCATGGTACATATGGCAGCTGATGCTGCGTGCGAGACTTGACTTGTACTGAAGTGGTTAAATTACAAGTCTGCTCCATACAGTGCCATCAGCATAATCACCCCATCATATAATCTCCTCTTTGCATCCATTCCTAATTACCTATTTCTTATGACCCTTTTTAATTTCCCAAGGTATTTATTTGCTTCTCTCAATCTACAATTTACTTCCACCTCAACTCCTCCCTTTCCTGACTTATGCAATCCCAAATATCTAAAACTACCCACTTCCCCCAGCCTCTGTCCCTTAACCTCTTCACTCCGGGGCACATCGGCCGACGTGCGATGTTGCGTCATAATAATCACATTATAAGAAATAAAGTCACTGCTCAATCGCTCGTTCTCTTTCACCCGTGAATTTTGATAACCATAGAAAATATGATGGAGCCAGTTTAGAGAGAATGAGGGTCACGCAGGTACGATTACAATAAATATAATCAAGACGCTGACGTCGGCATCATCGCATACCCACTTGCTCCTCATGACGCCTATGTAGGCGTCACCGTATGGAAGTGGTTAAGACTTACCTCCAACTTGCTGCCATCCTCTCTCCTTTTACATCTTGCCATCTTACTTTTACCCACATTTACCTCCAACTTTCTCCTATTGCATACCTTCCCAAACTCTATCACAAACTCCCTTAATCCCCCCTCTGACCCTGCCAGAAGTGCAGTGTCATCAGCAAACAACAACTGGCTCACCATCCACTTTTCTCCATTTTCTTTAATCATCTTCAGTCCCCTGCCCATTACCCTTGCATTTACCCCCCACACCACCCCATCCATGTACACAATGAACAGCCATGGCAACATGACACATCCCTGATACAGCCCCACTTTTACCTCAAAATAATCACTCTCTCCATTTCCAATTCTAACATTCTCTATTGCTCTTGTAAAAATTCTTAGCTGCCCTTAACAGCTTTCCCCCAATCTCATATTTCTACAACACTCCCTACAATGCCTTCCTGTCTACCCTGTCATAAGCCTTTTCCAGATCCATATAGGCCTAAAAAACATTCTTACCTTTTCCAGATCCATATAGGCCTAAAAAACATTATTACCTTTTCCTAAAGATTTCTGACACATCTGCCTTACCACAAAAATCTGATCAATGGAACCCCTACCTTTGCTAAGCTTACACTTCCTCACCAATTACTCCCTCTGTTCCTCTCCCAATACTCTCAAACAAAACCCTCCCATATACCTTCTCAACTACACTCAGCAAATTGATCCTCCTAAAACTACTAGTCACATTTGTCCCCTTTTCCCTTGTAAAGCACAACTATGCAGGCACTCCTGCCATTTCTTTGGCAATATACCCTCCCTTAGACACACATTAAATGACCTCATTAGTCAGTCCACAATTACTGTACCTCCCTTTTTCAGACACTGCATGACATCCATTCAATCCTGGTGCCTTACCTGTTCTTGTCATTTTCAAAACTATTTGTACCTCATCTTTTAGATACTTGGGTGCAAGTGTAGCAGGAAAAGGTGGAGTGAAGGTGGAGGTAGAATGTAGATTGAGAGAAGCGAGTAAATGCCTTGGTGGATTAAAGAGTGTAATGAGGAATAGACATTTAGGAATGGATGCGAAGAGGAGACTGTATGAAGGAGTGATTGTGCCAACAGCACTGTATGGGGCAGAAACGTGGAACATAAGAGAAGAAGAGAGAAGGAGTTTGAATGTGTTTGAGATGAGGTGTCTGAGAAGTATGGTGGGGGTTACTAGGCTGGATAGAGTGAGAAATGAGGAGGTGAGGAGGAGAACAGGGGTGAAAAAGGAGCTGGGAGATAGGGTTGATGAAAGAATATTAGGATGGTTTGGACACATGGAAAGAATGAGTGAAGAAAGACTAGTAAAGGAGGTATGGAAGGCAGATGTGGAGGGAGTGAACATGAGGGGACGTCCTAGGATGAGATGGATGGATGGGGTGAAGGGGGCTTTGGGGAAGAGGGGAATGTCTGTTGAGGAAGGAAGGGAGAGGACGGAAGACAGAGGTAAGTGGAGAATGGTTGTATATGGATGATGTTGTGATTGCATGAGGAGGAATGGGCGGGGGGGTGAGGTAGTATGTGTGAGCAAATTTTGACGCAGCCCGAAGGGATTTCTCCCCGTCCTCTCCTTATATGCAAGGGGGGTCGCCGATTAAATGAAGCGGCCTTGCTGTGGATGTGCTGTGTCTTGCGACACTGCTTCTGACCCAGGGCGGTGGGCAAGGTGCAGGGATGACCCGTCATCCAGGAGGTGCTCAGATGAGAGGGAGGGTGGGAGGGGTGTGGAGTGTATTTAGGGATGAAATGGGTGGGAGTGTTTTTATGCCTTTCCCTTTTTGGCTACCTCCCTTGAAAGGGGGAAAAAGCCTTGGTATATGTATGTATGTATCTTTTCTTATTTCTCCACAGTTTTCCTCGCCCATCATTGTCATTTTCTTAGCACCTCCCACATCTACCACCTATCCCTCCCGATCCTCTAAGTTCAACAGGTGTAAAACATTCTTCCCCTTACTTGTCTTCCATTAACATCTATCCATCTGCCCTTTTACCATTTCTTCTCTGCTTGACCCACCTTCCCTTCCTCTCATGATTTCTTTTCAAAACATCTCATTATTACTTCTAAATTTGTCCATCATACTCCGCCACCATTTTACATCTGCTCTCCTTTATGCCTCCTTTATCTTATGTTTTGCTTCTTTTCAACTCCAAACATTCAGTAGAGAGACCTGAATGCTTACCAAACCCATATGGCTACACACACACTCAGCATACCATATGATAATACTGTGATATTTGTTGCCTTGAGTTTCACCTACTGGAAACCTGCATACCAAGGTGGATGGCAGCAATTCAGAGGACCTCTCCTAGGGGGGTCACACCCGTGCAGCTTAAACTGAGTTACAACTGTTCAGTTATAACTGAACAGTTGTAACTGTCAGTTTAAACTGCATGGGTTTGACCGGCCCTAGGTCTCCCTGGGAAGAGATTTAATGGTTTTATGTGTTGCATTCTTTTTGGCTACCTCCCTTGTAAGGGGGGAAAAAGCCTTTGGTATATGTATGTGTGTTGCATTAGTGTGGGACAGTTTCACTTATCACTGTCTTGTATTAGGAGGAAAGGGAGCTGTCACCAGTTGTCAGTTCTTATCTGAAAAAGTGGAGATACAGTTGAAATTTATAGAAATTTTGGTTCTGATCAGTGTCATCCCTTTGGAGTTTGACCTCTAGATGGAAGTTAGGGCATATGTGTTTTGGAAGTTGGCAGCAGTGATACGAATCCTTGACACACATATTGTAGGACCCATCATTGGTCCCTCAGTAGGCCAAAGTTGAAAATAATCCTGGACCTTCTCAACCTAAATATGCTAAACTTGAGCAAATTCACCCACAAGTCAATTTCCCAACATGGTCAACAAGTAATTCTCAGCCATCTTGATGTGCTCACCCATGCTCCATCCAGAAAGAATGTGGTAAATAATTTATAAACTCCACTGTGACTACTTCTCAACAAAGATCACCCTGGAGTTTGCAGAAAAAAAAACAACAACACTTTTATTATTATATTACAAAGCAAAATTGCCAGAATACATTAAGAAATAAGAAAGGATTTAGAAAACTTCATTGTAACACAGTTCTCATTTATAGATAAAGCACAGAAATGCTGAAAGCAAGTAAGAAATATATCCCTGGAAGCTGTATGGAAAAATCCAATCCAAATATCTGTGACTGTTTCCCTTAAGATAAATAGAGACAGAGAGAATGAAACAATATGAAAGGGAAGAAAAAAACTATCAGAATAGGAAAAAAGAGCAACTAAAAGACATCACTAAACAAATAGGAAAGAAAAAAAGGTAGAGGGTGGTCTGAATATAGGCACTGTCATACAAGTAATCACACACACACACACACACTCACTCACTCACTCACTCACTCACTCACTCACTCACTCACTCACTCACATTCACATTCACATTCATGAGTTTAAAAGCAAACTAGACACTGCGAGATACAATGGCGGGACACCACGAGCATAGCTCCCCTTCCCGCAAAATACAACTAGGTAAACACACACATACACACACACACACACACACACACACACACACACACACACACACACACACACACACACACACACACACACATACACATTCAGGAGTTTAAAAGCAAACTAGACACTGCGAGATACAATGGCGGGACACCACGAGCATAGCTCCCCTTCCCGCAAAATACAACTAGGTAAACACACACACACACACACACACACACACACACACACACACACACACACACACACACACACACACTCACTCACTCACTCACTCACTCACTCACTCACTCACTCACTCACTCACACACACACACACACACACACACACACACACACACACACACACACACACACACACACACACACAAATGTGAATCAAACTGGCAACAGACATCAGTTGTTCCGAATGCAACCACCACATGGAAAGTGCACAACATCTTTATTTAGTGGCTTCACTGGGTGCGTGATGAATGGGCTGAACTATAGCTGATAACAGGAACAAAATTATCAGGATTGTCAAAAATTTCAGAAGTACATTATTTTGATGAGCTATGAATTCTACTCAAAGATATATCCCAGACATTATTTGTGTAACATTACTGTAGTATGTTATGAAAACTATAACCTATGTTTTGCTGGGGTCATGAATTTTGTTACAAAATGCCACAATTTCTGTGGAAGTGAAATGTCTGAAACATAATATCAAGTACTTCCTGTTATATTTATTGACTTGTATACTTAGGATTGGGAATAATGTGTTAATTATAGGTTTATATAATAAGTTTTTGTGATATAATGTCAAAATACCACTTTATTCCATAGGTACAGAAGATCAAGAACGCGTTCAAGATCCCGAAGCCCTCGGCGATCAAGAACGCCTCGTAGGTCTCGATCAAGGGACCATAGATCACGTTCAATTAATCGATCCCTGTCCCCTCATAGAGGACATAGTGGAAGACCACCACACAGCCCTCTAAGGAGGCCACCATCATCTCCACCTAAAGGTTAGTATATAAGTAATATTTACATGTCCATAATTCAAACCATTGGTCGAAGTTAGAGAAAGAATACTTGCACTCTTACACACATCTACACACACACACACACACACACACACACACACACACACACACACACACACACACACACACACACACACACTTTCAACGAACGGACGGCTTGAAGAACGTTCCGAAGAAAAGTGCCGATTGTGGATCCCAACGCAAAGAGAAGTACCTTTTTGTATTTGCAGGGTGGGGGGAAATTGCTCGTGAGGCAGTAGGTAAGTAGGAAAAGAGGAGAAGGGGAGGGATTGCTGGGGAAATGGAAGGAAATGAGGATGTGGAGGACTTGGCCCAGGCAGACGGGCGTAAGGTCAACATGAAACGACCACCGGACCAGCTCAGTGATGACGAAATGGCAAATAAAAATGTAAAGATTAGAAGTATAGAGAGGAGCAATACAGTAGAAAGTGACGAGAATATGTTCCAGGGATTTAAAGAGGGTGGGGGGGACTGATAAGACTAGAGGAGAGAGTTGATAAGGTGATCGAGGACTTGGAACGTAAGTTAGGTAATGTAGACTCCATTTTCCAGAGAATTGAAAGGTTGGAACAACTAGAGAAGGCTAACAGAAACTTAACTGAAGAAGTAGAGGACCTAAAAAGACAGTTAGGAAATGTAAAGGAGGAGAATGAGAAATTGAAGAAGAATAGTAATGAAAACAGTGAGAAAATAGCTACAGAAGCTAAAAATTGGAGAATAACTCAAGAAGGGAATAAGGTTTCATTCACTGACATAGTCAAACAGCAATTGAAAGAACATAATGAAGACTCAGTTATTAAAGTGATGAGACAGAAGGAGAATATAGTAAGAGAATTAGCTGACAAAAAGAAATGTATAATTATATTAGGAATGGAAGAGAAACATAACCCAGATAGAACCGCAAGAATCAAGGAGGAAAATGAAAGGGTAAGCAGTTTATTAAAATTAGTCCAGGAAGATGAACCAGAAATTATAAAGGAAATTGAGGAAAAATTCAGACTCGGAAAATATAGTACAGATAAGACCAGACCAATTAAGATTAAATTCAGGTCACAAACAACGGCAGAGAAAATTCTATCCAAGACAGGGAAACTAGCAACAAATGATCAATATAAAAAGGTATGGATAAAAAGAGAAATGAATAAGGAGGAAAGAGAGGCAGAAAAGCAGAAAAGAATTGAAGCTAAGGCAAAAAACGAGGAAAGAACGGAGTCAGAGAAAGAGAGATTCTATTGGAGAGTAGTGAACATGAAAATAAAGCAGTTCGACATACTAAAGAAAAACATAAGGGAAACAGAGAACACAATGGAAGTGGCAGAAAACTAAGAGTGTCTTACACAAATATAGATGGATTGATAACAGGATTGAATGAACTGAATGATTATTTGAAAGAAAAAGAACCGGACATAATGGGAATTGTAGAAACAAAATTAAAAGGCCCACTACCACCCAACAGTGTAGGACATGATACATACAATTATTGGATTAGAAACAGAGAGAAAAAACAAGGGGGTGGAGTTATGTTCCTGACTAAGAAGGATATAAACGTGAAAGGTGTCATATATGGAAAGAATACAGTAGAGATGATTATGATAGAAGTGGAAGACAGAGATAAGAAGAGCAGAAAATTTGTGATCAATTATGTGCCTCCGAAAACAGCCTCATGGGAGGAGAGTGAACATAAAAGTATGTTAGAGGACACAAAGATAGCATTAACTAAAATAATGGAAGACGGAGGAAGAATAGTTATGATGGGCGACTTTAATTGCAAAGAAATCTGCTGGGAAGAAATGACAGTAAAGAGTGGTGATGACTCATGGGGAAATGCTCTACTTGAGATGATTACTGACCATTCAATGACACAATGGATACAAGAGAACACTAGGTATAGAAATGAAGAAGAACCATCGAGGCTAGACTTAATCATTACATCTGAACCTAGAATAGTGGACAAGATTGAATATAAAACACCAATAGGTAAAAGTGACCACATATTGATTGAACTGGAACTTAATGAAGAAAAATATATGAAAAGAAATGAACAATATAGAAAAGGAAGAATGATGTATGAAAAAACAAACTTTGATAAAATAAGAGAATTCTTCCAACAAGAAAACTGGGAAGAAATATACAAAGAAGAAACATCAGTGGAAGAGAAATGGAATATTTTGACAAAAATTTACAAAGAAGGAGTGGAAAAGTATGTCCCAAGACAAAAACAAGAAAAAGAATATGTAAAATGCTGGTACAACAAAAGTTGTAGGGAGTTAAAAGACAAAAGAGACAAAGCCTGGACCGGATGGAAAAAAGACAGAAGACCTGAAAAATGGAAAATATATACTGGTTATAGAAATGAATATGTACAAAAGTGCAGAGAGGAAAAAAGAAAATATGAAAAAGATGTTATAGAAAAGTGTAAAGATCAACCAAAACTATTCTACAGATTTGTAAACAATAAACTGAAAAACAAACAAGACTTGGAGAAATTAAGACAAGGAGGAGTTGAATACACTGAGGAAATGGAAATGGCAGAAATTATGAACAAACATTTTAAATCAGTGTTTACAAGGGAAAATATACAACCTGAAGAGATTGAGTGGAAGGAAAAAGTCCCCCCTATGGAAGAAATAGAAGTAACAAAGAATGAAATATTGACACACTTGGGTAATTTTGATGTCAGAAAATCGCATGGGCCAGATGAAATAGCAAACTGGATTCTGAAAGAATGCAGGAATGAACTGGCAGACAAAATACATAGCATAATAAGCAGTTCCTTAAAAGAAGGAAAAGTTCCAGAAGATTGGAAAAAAGCAAATATAGTACCTATATATAAAGGAGGAAATAAAGAACCTACCAACTATAGACCAGTCTCTCTAACAAGTACAATAGCAAAAATATGTGAAAGAATTATCAAAAGTAGATGGGTAAAATACTTGGAAAAAAACAACGTACTAAATCCAAGGCAATTTGGATTCAGACAAGGACGATCATGCGTCACCAATTTAATATGTTTCTATTCAAGGCTAATAGATATAATACAAGAAAGAGATGGATGGGCTGATTGTGCATTTCTAGACCTAAAAAAAGCTTTTGACAAAGTACCACATAAGAAGTTGCTTAAGAAATTAGAATATGAAGGAGGAATACAAGGTAAATTGCTAAATTGGATGGAAGACTTTTTGCAAGAAAGAAAAATGAGAGTAGTGATAAGAGATCAGCACTCAAAATGGAATGAAGTAATAAGCGGTGTCCCGCAGGGAACAGTTCTGGCCCCAATAATGTTTGCTATATATATTAATGATATGGATGAAGGAATTGAAAGCTATATGAGCTTCTTTGCAGATGATGCAAAATTACTGAAAAGAGTGAAAACTGAAGAAGATTGTGAATCACTACAGAGAGATCTAAATAAAGTACAAGAATGGAGTAGGAAGTGGGAGATGGAGTTCAATACAAAAAAGTGTAGTATAATGGAATTTGGAAAAAGCAAAAACAGAATAACAGGATCATATAATTTGGGAGAAGAAGGAATAAAAAGAGTAGAAAATGAGAGGGACCTGGGAGTCATTGTTATGAATAATATGTCACCTGAGAAACATATAAATAAGATTTTTGGAGAAACTTATAATTTAATAAGAACAATCAAAGTGGCATTTACATACCTGGATGAAGAAATGGTGAGGAAAATCCTAATCACCCTGATAAGACCAAGATTGGAATATGCAGCAACGATATGGTCACCAAGTACAAAAAAATGTATAAAAAAACTTGAAAGAATACAAAGAGCAATTACAAAACTGGCACCAACACTCTCAAAACTATCATATGAAGAGAGACTACAAAAACTTAAACTACAGACACTAGAGCAAAGAAGAGAGAGAGGAGATTTGATAGCTATTTACAGAATCATGAAAGGCATAGAAATTACTGATAGAGAGAATCTGATAAAATGGGATGACAGAAATACAAGAGGACACGGAAAGAAAATAAAAAAAGACAACTATAGAAGAGATTTGAAAAAGAACAGCTTTCCTCACAGAGCAATAGACAGTTGGAACAAGTTAGATGAGAAAGTGGTGTGTGCAAAAACAATACATGAATTTAAAAATAGTTTAGATAAAATGAGATATGAAGACGGGACCCCACGAGCATAGCTCCCTTTCCGTAAAATACAACTAGGTAAATACAACTAGGTAAATACACACACACACACACATACACATCCATGCACCCACACATCCACGCACTTACACATCCACATCCATGCACACACACACACACACACACACACACACACACATACACATGTACACACACAAACATGTGAAGGCATCACAAGGTCTTGGAAGCAATTTGAAAAGGACTGCAAATATCTCTCTCCTCTCTCTCCTCTCTCTCTCTCTCTCTCTCTCTCTATATATATATATATATATATATATATATATATATATATATATACATACATACATACATATACCAAGGCTTTTTCCCCCTTACAAGGGAGGTAGCCAAAAAGGGAAAGGCATAAAAACACTCCCACCCATTTCATCCCTACATACACTCCACACCCCTCCCACCCTCCCTCTCATCTGAGCACCTCCTGGATGACGGGTCATCCCTGCACCCTGTCCACCGCCCTGGGTCAGAAGCAGTGTCGCAAGACACAGCACATCCACAGCAAGGCCGCTTCATTTAATCGGCGACCCCCCCTCTCCGTCCCCCCTTGCATATAAGGAGAGGACGGGGAGAAATCCCTTCGGGCTGCGTCAAAATTTACTCACACATACTACCCCACCCCCCACCCCCCCGACCATTCCTCCTCATGCAATCACAACATCATCCATATACAACCATTCTCCACTCACCTCTGTCTTCCGTCCTCTCCCTTCCTTCCTCAACAGACATTCCCCTCTTCCCCAAAGCCCCCTTCACCCCATCCATCCACCTCATCCTAGGACGTCCCCTCATGTTCACTCCCTCCACATCTGCCTTCCATACCTCTTTTACTAGTCTTTCTTCACTCATTCTTTCCATGTGTCCAAACCATCCTAATATTCTTTCATCAACCCTATCTCCCAGCTCCTTTTTCACCCCTGTTCTCCTCCTCACCTCCTCATTTCTCACTCTATCCAGCCTAGTAACCCCCACCATACTTCTCAGACACCTCATCTCAAACACATTCAAACTCCTCTCTTCTTCTCTTATGTTCCACGTTTCTGCCCCATACAGTGCTGTTGGCACAATCACTCCTTCATACAGTCTCCTCTTCGCATCCATTCCCAAATGTCTATTCCTCATTACACTCTTTAATCCACCAAGGCATTTACTCGCTTCTCTCAATCTACATTCTACCTCCACCTTCACTCCACCTTTTCCTGCTACACTTGCACCCAAGTATCTAAAACTATCCACTTCCTCCAGTCGCTCTCCCTTAATGTTCACTTCCAGTCTACTGCCACTTTCACCCCTTGTACATCTCATCACCTTACTTTTACCTACATTTATCTTTAGCTTTCTTCTATCACATACTCTCCCAAACTCTGCCACCAGCTTCCTCAATCCCTCCTCTGACCCTGCCACAAGCGCAGTGTCGTCTGCAAACAACAGCTGGCTCACCTCCCACTTTTCTCCATTTTCTTTAACCATCTCCAATCCCTGACCCACTACCCTAGCATTCACCTCTCGCACCACCCCATCCATGTATAAGTTGAACAGCCAGGGCGACATAACGCATCCTTGACGAAGTCCCACCTTTACTTCAAACCACTCACTCTCTCCATTTCTAATCCTGACACAAGCTCTACTACTCTCATAAAAACTCTTGACAGCTCCCAGAAGCTTTCCTCCTATCCCATAAATCTGCATAACCTCCCATGTATATATATAAATATGTATATATATATATACATGTATATAGATGTATATATATATACATATATATATATATACATATATATATATCCATTTATTCATTCATTCATGGTTAAGGGCCCCTGGCTTGTCAGTTCATTATGTAGTAGGAAAGAAAATGAGAGTAGAGGTTATGTGGGGAAGTAAGAAAAATGAGGGAGGCAGAGAGGTACTGAAGGTGAGCAAATTAGATAGAGCTGAAGTTGATAGATATCTTTAGCCTGCTCTAGAGACTGAGCACCATTCACACACACACACACACACACACACACACACTTCAACGAACGGACGGTTTAGAGGACGTTCTGAAGAAAAAGTGAAATTTCGTGGATCCCGAAGCAAAGGAAGTACCTAACGTATTTACAGGGTGGGGGGGAAATTGCTCGTGGTGTAGGGGAAAGTGAGGAAAAAGGAGAAGGGGAGGGATTACTGAGGGAAATGGAAGGAAATGAGGAAGGAGAAAACTTGGCCCAGGCAGGCAGACGCCATGTAAACAAAAGAGGTCCCGACCAATTTAGTGACGACGAAATGTCTAACAAAAATGTAAAGATTAGAAACATAGATAAGAACAATTCAATGGAAGGTGAGGATAACAATTTCCAAGGATTTAAAGAGGGGGAGGCGGATACCAACCTCCCCCGACTAGCAAAACTGGAGGAAAGGCTTGAACAAATGACTGAACATTGGGAGGTTAGGTTCGGTAAAATGTCAAAACTTGCAGAAAAGTTTGAAAGATTGGAAGAACTAGAGAAGGCGAACAAAAACTTAACTGATGAAATAGAAGAACTAAAAAGACATTTAAGAGAAGTAAAAGAGGAGAATAAAGAATTAAAAAGGAACAATAAAGACAATAAAGAAACAATAGCAAAAGAGGCACAGGGGTGGAGAAAGATACAGGAAAATAGTAAAGTTGCATTTACTGATATAATTAAACAGCAAATGAAAGAACAAACTGAAGACTCAGTTATCAAAGTTATGAGACAGAAGGAGAATATTGTAAGAGACTTAGCAGACAAAAAGAAATGCATAATTATATTAGGAATGGAAGAGAAACATAACCCAGATAGAACCTCAAGAACCAATGAGGAAAATGAAAAAGTAAGCAGTTTACTAAAATTAGTTCAGGAAGATGAAGCAGGAATTATGAAGGAAATTGAGGAAAAATTCAGGCTCGGAAAGTATAGTACAGATAAGACCAGACCAATTAACCACTTCACTACGGGACTTAAATCTCGCGGGCAGCAGCCAATGCCAGCCGTACGACGTGTCGTAATAATACTCGCATCATAAAATATAGTCGCCACTTATATCGATCGTTCTCTCTTTCACCCGCGAATTTTGAAAACCACAGAGAATGGGATTAAGGGCGCATTTGGGAGAATGTAAAAACACAGGGGCGACTACAATAAATATAATCAAGACGCCGATATGGCAGCGTCGCGAATCCACTTGCTCCTCATGACGCCTACGTGTGCGGCACCTTATGGAAGGGGTTAAGATTAAATTCAGGTCACAAATGACGGCAGAGAATATCTTGACAAAAACAGGGAAACTAGCAACAAGTGAACAATATAAAAAGGTATGGATAAAAAGGGAAATGAATAAAGAAGAAAGAGAGGAAGAAAAAAAAAGAAAAGACTTGAAGCTAAGGAAAAAAAGGAGAACAGAACAGTCAGAAAGAGAGAGATTCTATTGGAGAGTAGTGAATATGAAACTAAGGAAATTCGACACACATGAGAAAAACAAAAGGGAAACAGAGAACACAATGGAAGTGGCAGAAAACTAAGAGTGTCTTACACAAATATAGATGGATTAATAACAGGATTGAATGAGCTGAATGATTATTTGAAGGAAAAAGAACCGGACATAATGGGAATTGTAGAAACAAAATTAAAAGGTCCACTACCACCCAACAGTGTAGGACATGATGCATATAATTATTGGATTAGAAACAGAGAGACAAAGCAAGGGGGTGGAGTTATGTTCCTGACTAAGAAGGATATAAACGTGAGGTGTGTCACATATGGAAAGAATACAGTAGAGATGATTATGATCGAAGTGGAAGACAGAGATAAGTAGAGCAGAAAGTTTGATAAATTATGTGCTTCCGAAAACAGCCTCGTGGGAAGAGAGTGAACATAAAAGTATGTTAGAGGACACAAAGATAACATTAAATAAGAATGGAAGATGGAGGAAGAATAGTTATGATGGGCGACTTTAATTGCAAAGAAATCTGCTGGGAAGAGATGACAGTAAAGGGTGGAGACGGCTCATGGGGAAACACTCTACTTGAGATGATTACTGACAATACAATGACACAGTGGATACAGGAGAACACTAGGTATAGAAATGAGGAAGAACCATCGAGACTAGACCTAATAGTTACATCTGAACCTAGAATAGTGGACAAGATTGAATATAAAACACCAATAAGTAAAAGTGACCACATATTGATTGAACTGGAACTAAATGAAGAAAAATACATGAAAAGAAATGAACAATATAGAAAAGGAAGAATGATGTATGAAAAAACAAACTTTGATAAAATAAGAGAATTCCTTCAAAAAGAAAACTGGGAAGAAATATACAAAGAAGAAACAACAGTTGAAGAGAAATGGAATATTTTGACAAAATTTTACAAAAAAGGAGTGGAAAAGTATGTCCCAAGACAAAAACAAGAAAAAGAATATGTAAAATGCTGGTACAATAGAAGTTGTAGGGAGTTAAAAGAAAAGAGACAAAGCTTGGACCAGATGGAAAAAAGACAAGGCCTGAAAAATGGAAAATATATACATGTTATAGAAATGAATATGTACAAGCATGCAGAGAGGAAAAGAGAAAATATGAAAAAGATGTCATAGAAAAGTGTAAAGATCAACCAAAACTATTTTACAGATTTGTAAACAACAAATTGAAAAACAAACAAGACTTGGAGAAATTAAGACAAGGAGGAGTTGAATACACAGAGGAAATTGAAATGGCGGAAATTATGAACAAACATTTTAAATCAGTGTTTACAAGGGAGAACATACAACCTGAAGAGATCGAATGGAAAGAGAAAGTCCCTCCCATGAAAGAAATAGAAGTAACAAAGAACGAAATATTGAAACACTTGAGTAATCTTGATGTCAGAAAATCGCATGGACCAGATGAAATAGCAAACTGGATTTTGAAAGAATGCAGGAATGAACTGGCAGACAAAATACATAGCATAATATACAGTTCCTTGAAAGAAGGAAAAGTTCCAGAAGATTGGAAAAAAGCAAATATAGTACCCATATATAAAGGAGGAAATAAAGAAGACCCTAACAACTATAGACCAGTCTCCCTAACAAGTACAATAGCAAATATTTGTGAAAGAATTGTCAAAAGTAGATGGGTAAAATATTTAGAAAAAAACGTGTTAAATCCAAGGCAATTTGGATTCAGACAAGGACGATCATGCGTCACCAATTTAATATGTTTCTATTCAAGGCTAATAGATATAATACAAGAAAGAGATGGATGGGCGGATTGTGCATTTCTAGACCTAAAAAAAGCTTTTGACAAAGTACCACATAAGAAGTTGCTTAAGAAATTAGAAACTGAAGGAGGAATACAGGGCAAACTGCTTAATTGGATGGAAGATTTTTTGCAAGAAAGGAAAATGAGAGTAGTGATAAGAGACAAACACTCAAAATGAGATGAAGTAATAAGCGGTGTTCCGCAAGGAACAGTTCTGGCCCCAATAATGTTTGCTATATATATTAATGATATGGATGAAGGAATTGAAAGCTATATGAGCTTCTTTGCAGATGATGCAAAACTACTGAAAAGAGTGAACACGGAAGAAGATTGTGAATCACTACAGAGTGATCTAAATAAAGTATGGGAATGGAGTAGGAAGTGGGAGATGGAGTTCAATACAAAAAAGTGTAGTATAATGGAATTTGGAAAAAGCAAAAACAGAATAACAGGAGCATATAAATTGGGAGAAGAAGGAATAAAAAAAAGTAGAAAATGAGAAGGACCTGGGAGTCATTGTTATGAATAATATGTCACCTGAGAAACATATAAATAAGATTTTTGGAGAAACTTATAATTTAATAAGAACAATCAAAGTTGCATTTACATACCTGGATGAAGAAATGGTGAAGAAAATTCTAATCACCCTGATAAGACCAAGATTGGAATATGCAGCAACGATATGGTCACCAAGTACAAAAAAATGTATAAAAAAACTTGAAAGAATACAAAGAGCAATTACAAAATTGGCACCAACACTCTCAAAACTATCATATGAAGAGAAACTGGCAAAACTTGAACTACAGACACTACAGCAAAGAAGAGAGAGAAGAGATTTGATAGCTATTTACAGAATCATGAAAGGCATAGAAATTACTGATAGCGAGAATCTGATAAAATGGGATGATAGAAATACAAGAGGACACGGAAAGAAAATAAAAAAAGACAGCTATAGAAGAGATCTAAAAAAGAATAGCTTTCCTCACAGAGTAATAGAACAAGTTAGATGAGAAAGTGGTGTGTGCAAAAACAATACATGAATGTAAAAATAGTTTAGATAAAACGAGATATGAAGACGGGACACCACGAGCATAGCTCCCCTTCCCGTAAAATACAACTAGGTAAATACAACTAGGTAAACACACACACATACACACACGGTCCCTTCCATTCTAATTTCCTCCCCACATATCCTTGAGGATCTTTACGTTCAGTGACATGCATATCTTGTCGCTCATGAAGAGTCAATCATCTTCCTCACCCTGTCTTCACTTGACCCTACTGACCACACTCCCAAACTTGTCCTCATCTTTCCCATTCAGCTTTATCTATGTATTTGAATATATTCATATCAGTTTATCTTTCCCCAGCAGTTGAGGAAAAGGTACTGCCAACCCAGAATGGGTCCCCAGTGGCAGAGGTGAAAGGTGATGTTGATGACCGCATTGGAGGACCTATTCAAAGTGTTGTAGCAGAGCTCCAGCCCGCCAAAAAGCAACGCTGTAGAGACTATGATGGTAAGAATTGTAACAGCTAATGTTATGGGGAAATTGCACATAACTTCATCATATTTATTTCTGGAGCTGCCTAGTGTAGGCCTTATGGTCTCTTGCAGTCTCCTTCATTCTTATGTTCTGTAGGTAGAGATTGTCACCCATGATGGGTGTTTGATGTATCCTCCCTTGTTCTTCAAGCAAGACCTGAGTGACAGGGAACAGGGAGAGCAGAGTTTTGGAGGATGGATTGGGAGAAGTTAGCCCAAATGTTCATAAGGGCAGCAACAAGTTTCAGCACAATGTGTTGATTGAAATGGGTGGGAATGTTTTTGTGCCTTGTCCTTTTTGGCTACCCCCCTTGTAAGGGGGAAAAAGCCTTGGTATATGTATGTATGTATGTGTTGATTGAACACAGCATTTGTATGTTTTCACTGTTTTCTATTTTACAGAAAAAGGTTACTGTATGCGAGGTGACATGTGCCCCTATGACCATGGCTCAGACCCCGTAGTTCTAGAAGGAGTTGGAGGTGTCCTCGACTTTCATCCCATGTCTGGTGCTCCTCCCCACGTGACACCAGGATACACACCAGCACCTCCTTTACCTCAGGGTGTGCCACGCCCTCGACATATTCCCCCTCCAAGGCCACCACAACCACAACAACCACCAGTGCAACAGCAATACAGTAAGTATCAGGTGGTCATACTAGCTGGACGGAGTTCAATGATGGTACTGATGTACCAATTTAAATTTATCAAATTCAAAAGTTGTATATGAGGTGGGCTGGTGTGTAGTGAAATGAAGATCATATTAAGATATACACATCTTTAACTTTTTCTGCTATTTGTGGATTAGCCTGCAGGTTTTCTATTATGATTCATTGGGATATATATATTCATGGTGTGAATAAGCATGTTTTCTGCCAGTTGAGTTCCTAGGCCATCAAACTGTATACAAAAAGGTCAAGTCTGTGGACTTCACTCAGAACCCTAGTAATTGGGTCATAAGAGGTACATAGTATGATGTGGACTTGACTCTTAATTTTAAAGACCCAGATTCTGTGGATTTAGAATTCAATTGAGAAAACATGTCTTACCAAAATTACATGAATTTGGACATAAATTCAGTCAAATTCTAGGGAATTTAATAATATATGTTATGCAGCAACTCCATTTTAATATAGACTTGGGCTCTGTTTTTTCAAAATTTATTTTATTCATTTTGTAGGTGAATATACACCAAGTGATCCAAGTTTATGGAGTGACCCCAACCCAACTGGAAGCTCAGGCTACTATGGAGGAAGGGGTCGAGGTAGGGGTGCTCCCCCACCCCCGTTTCCCCCACCCAATCAACAGTCATACTCTGGACCAGGCAGAGAGCTTATTAGCATCCCAGTCAACAATGGACAAGGACCAAAGGTACATACATATACCAAAGGCTTTCTTCCCCCTTACAATCACCCCTTTCATATAATCTTTGCATCCATCCCTAGATATCTATTTCTCATGTCACTTTTCATTCCCCCAAGACGTTTAGTTCTTTCCCTTGCTCTACAGTTTACCTCCAACCCCACTGCTCCATTTCATGCTACTTGTAACCCTAAATACGTAAACTATTCATTTCATCTAACCTCTCTCCTTTAAGACTTGCATCCAACTTACTGCCACCATCACACCATGTACACCTCATCATCATGCTTTTGCACACATTTACCTTCAACATCCTCCAATCACATACCTTCCCAAACTCCATGGCTGCCCTAAAGGCTCATCTTACCCAGCCACATGCGCAGTGTCATCAGCAAGCAACAACAGGCTCATTTTTTTCTTTCCTCCGGACTTCTCTAATTATTTCTATTCCTCTGCCCATCGCCCTCACATTTAATTCCATTTCCGTCCCATCCATGTATGCATGTTAGGGCTGAAGTGCCTATGCATGCTGATTTTAACTATGTTAGTTCTACTTACCATATGTTCTGTTCCACATCTATTTATGTTCTGAACTTGTTCTGTTTGTGTTATGTGCATGTAATTCATATCTATGAAATGTTTTGTTACAGGGTGGTATGAGACCCTCCCTTGCACAGCGCTTGGGTCCGGCAGCAAGCGGCCCCCAGGGTAGACCACCAGTGCCTCCAGGACCCAAGAGGGGAGTGGATAGCTGTACTTTGGAGTTGAGGAAGATTCCTAGTGGCCTCAACAGCATATCTCATCTCAATGATCACTTTGCCAAGTTTGGCAAGATTGTTCGGATCATGGTAAGCAACCTCCAGTAGATTACCATGTTGTGAGAATCAACACTGTGTGAGATCGAAACCTTTATTGGTACGACGTTTTGCTTGTTACAGCTTTTTCAAGTATTGACCCGTGCAATTGGCAGAGAACAGGGGTGATCCTTTATCCATAAGGAGCTAAGATAGAAGGGAAACAAAGGGTTAATGGATATGGGTGGAGATGTGCCTTGGCTGGCTACCTATCATATAAAAAGGAAGAAGCCTTTTGGTGTGTAGATAAATTTTTGCAATAAACATATATTGGCATACAAAACATCCCAATTTCTTCCTCCCCCTTCTCCTCCAAATTATGGTGAGAGCCTATATTCATTGTATGTTAATTTCCAATCCATTGCCAAATTGAGCTTTGAGGTGGATGGTGTGAATATGAGAGGAAGACTGAGAATGGGATAGTTGGATGAGGTGAAGGGGTCTTTGGGCACAAGGGGAATGTCTGTTAAGCAGAGAAAGAAGCAGGCAAGGGATAAGATTTGAGTGGAGAATAGTAATGAATGAATGAGATATTGATGCAGATTGAAGAGATGTCCTCTTGTCTATTTTGTAATTTCTCAAATGGATAAGTGGATGAGTTGTCATGTAATGAAACAGTGGGAGCAGACCAGCTTTGGCTGGTCTTGCTGTGTAGGAGATTTAATGGATTTGTTGAAGGCATATTACTGGAATCATAAAGAAACGTGGGATATGCAGTGGATATATTGAACAGGGGAACTCTATTGAGTGTACATACATATACCAAAGGCTTTTTTCCCCCCTTACAAGGGAGGTAGCCAAAAAACAAGGCATAAAAACCACTCCCACCCATTCCATCCCTATCACACACTAGTCCCCTCCACCCTCTTCCCTCCTTATCTTGGCACCTCCTGGATGACAGGTCATCCCTGCATCTTGTCCACTGTCCTCAGTGGTGAAATTAAAAATTATGTTAGCAGTAGAGGTGTTTATATATATATATATATATATATATATATATATATATACATATATATATATATATATATATATATATATATATATATATATACATATATATATATATATATACATATATACACACACACACAACTGGTATTGGTGTACCCCCCATCCTGAGTACTTGAGGACTATTTTGATACGTGATTTCCCTTATTTTTTCAGGTGCAACACGGTGGAGATCCAGAGGCTGCCTTAGTCACATTCTCATGCCACTCTGAGGCCAATGCAGCAATTAGGTCAACTGAAGCTGTCCTTAACAACCGTTTTATCAAACTCTTTTGGCATAATCCTGAAGTACGTATTGAACACTGTAGAACTTTTGAAAATTAAGTAAAATTAATACCTTGCTGACAGGACTTGCCCTATCTTTTCTATCTATACCATTCCTGATATGCTCTTGAATTTCCTCTCAATGGATCCCCCTCCCCCTCCCCCCTTCAGGCTCTGCTTTCTCTTTCTCACACATGCCCTGCTGTCTGGGTATATATATATATATATATATATATATATATATATATATATATATATATATATATACATACATACATATACCAAGGCTTTTTCCCCCTTCCAAGGGAGGTAGCCAAAAAGGGAAAGGCATAAAAACACTCCCACCCATTTCATCCCTAAATACACTCCACACCCCTCCCGCCCTTCCTCTCATCTGAGCACCTCCTGGATGACGGGTCATCCCTGCACCCTGCCCACCGCCCTGGGTCAGAAGCAGTGTCGCAAGACACAGTACATCCACAGCAAGGCCGCTTCATTTAATCGGCGACCCCCCCTCTCCGTCCCCCTTTGCATATAAGGCGAGGACGGGGAGAAATCCCTTCGGGCTGCGTCAAAATTTACTCACACATACTACCCCACCCATTCCTCCTCATGCAGTCACAACATCATCCATATACAACCATTCTCCACTCACCTCTGTCTTCCGTCCTCTCCCTTCCTTCCTCAACAGACATTCCCCTCTTCCCCAAAGCCCCCTTCACCCCATCCATCCACCTCATCCTAGGACATCCCCTCATGTTTACTCCCTCCACATCTGCCTTCCATACCTCTTTTACTAGTCTTTCTTCACTCATTCTTTCCATGTGTCCAAACCATCCTAATATTCTTTCATCAACCCTATCTCCCAAATCCTTTTTCACCCCTGTTCTCCTCCTCACCTCCTTACCTCCTTATTTCTCACTTTATCCAGCCTAGTAACCCCCACCATACTTCTTAGACACCTCATCTCAAACACATTCAAACTCCTTCTCTCTTCTTCTCTTATGTTCCATGTTTCTGCCCCATACAGTGCTGTTGGCACAATCACTCCTTCATACAGTCTCCTCTTCGCATCCATTCCCAAATGTCTATTCCTCATTACACTCTTTAAACCACCAAGGCATTTACTCGCTTCTCTCAATCTACATTCTACCTCCACCTTCACTCCACCTTTTCCTGCTACACTTGCACCCAAGTATCTAAAACTATCCACTTCCTCCAGTCGCTCTCCCTTAATGTTCACTTCCAGTCTACTGCCACTTTCACCCCTTGTACATCTCATCACCTTACTTTTACCCACATTTATCTTTAGCTTTCTTCTATCACATACTCTCCCAAACTCTGCCACCAACTTCCTCAATCCCTCCTCTGACCCTGCCACAAGCGCAGTGTCGTCCGCAAACAACAGCTGGCTCACCTCCCACTTTTCTCCATTTTCTTTAACCATCTCCAATCCCTGACTCACTACCCTAGCATTCACCTCTCGCACCACCCCATCCATGTATAAGTTGAACAGCCAGGGCGACATAACGCATCCTTGACGAAGTCCCACCTTTACTTCAAACCACTCACTCTTTCCATTTCCAATCCTAACACATGCTCTACTACTCTCATAAAAACTCTTAACAGCTCCCAAAAGCTTTCCTCCTATCCCATAAATCTGCATAACCTCCCACAGTGCTTTTCTGTCTACCCTATCATAAGCCTTTTCCAGATCCATAAAAGCCCAAAAAACATCCTTCCCCTTTCCTATAGCTTTCTCACATATCTGTCTTACCACAAAGATCTGATCTACACAACCTCTACCCGTCCTAAATCCACACTGTTCCTCACCAATTACTCCTTCTGTTCCTCTCCTAATCCTCTCAATTAAGATCCTCCCATAAGCCTTCCCTACTACACTCATCAGGCAATCCCTCTGAAATTACTACATTCACACTTGTCCCCTTTTCCCTTGTAAAGAGGAACTATACAGGCACTACTCCAGTCCTCCGGTACTCTACCCTCTCTCCAGCAAACATTAAATAACCTCACCAACCAGTCCACCATCACTGAACCTCCCTTTTTCAGACATTCTGCATGACATCCATCCAGACCAGGTGCCTTACCTGCTTTCATTATCTTTACAACTGCCTTCACCTCATCCATCCTTATTTCTCCTCCATTCTCCTCACTCATCACTCTCATTTTCTTCGCATTTCCCACTGCAGCTATCTTTCCTTCCCTATCCTCCTTCACATTCAGCAACTCCCTAAAATATTCTGCCCATCTTCCCCTCACTGCCATCTCTTCCATTATCAACTCTCCATCTGTACCTTTTACCTTTTCTTCCCTACTTGATTCGCCTCCTCTTCCTCTCTTAATTTCTTTCCAAAACATCTTTTTATTACTTTCAAAATTTTCTGTCATACTCCTACCCCATTTCACATCTACTCTCCTCTTTGCCTCCTTTACCTTTTGCTTTACTTCTCTTTTCTTTTCTTTGTACGTCTCATATGACTCCCCTGTCCTCTTTTGTAACCAATCTGTGAATGCTCGCTTCTTCTCTTCTACAACCTTCTTTGTTTCCTCATCCCACCATTCACTACCCTTTCTTCTATTTCCCCCTGTCCTTCTTGTTCCACACACCATCCTTGCACACTTTAAGACTCCCTCCTTGAACCATCCCCATTCCTCCTCCACACCCATCTCTGCTCTATCCTTTACCCCCTCCCACTCCTCCTTCAGCTTCTTTTCGTACTCCTTCTCCTTTTCCTTTTCATTCAAGGAGTTCACTCTAAGAACCTCCCTACCTTTTGTCCCTTTCCTCCTTCTCCATCTATCCTCCACTCTCAGCTTACCTTCCACCAAAAAATGATCTGATATTCCCCCACCCTCTCCCCTTAGCACATGTACATCCTTAACTCTTCCTATCATAATCCTATTTACCACTACATAATCCATTAGCGCTCTATCTACCACCCTTCCCTCCACCACCCTCTCCCATGTGTACTTATGCTTGACTTTCTTCCGAAACACTATTTGCTATCATCAACTCTCTTTCTAGACACATTTCCACCATCAACTCTCCACTACGATTCTTTCCTGGAACTCCACACTTCCCAACCACTCCATCGATTGGACCATTTCCCACCCTAGCATTAAGGTCTCCCAGTACTATTACATTGACATTTCTTCCTAAACCCTCTATGCACTCATTTAAATCTATCCAAAAGGCCTCCCTTTCTTCCATGCTCTTCTCACTGCCCGGCCCATATGCACTTACAAAGACCCACATCTCCTTTCCCAGTTTCACCTTCATCCACATTATCCTTGAGGAAACCTCCTTCCACTCCACTACCCCTTTACCTATCTCCTCACTTACTAGAATAGCCACCCCTTCCCTCCCTCGCCCTCTCTTCACTCCTGATAACCTCCCACTTACACTCCCAAACTTACACTCACCCTTCCCTTTCAACTTAGTTTCACTCAAAGCCAACACATCCAACTTTCTTCTCACAAACATACTACCTATCTCTTCCCTTTTACTCTCATCTGTACCACATCCACGCACATTAAAAGACCCAAACCTTAGGGTGCTGGCCCGAGGCCCTCCAGCACCCCTTATGCCTTTCATTTGTTTTTTAGGAATCTGCCCCTTGGGGCTACAGGGAGAAGGATGCCTAGTCCCTCTCCCCGTCCCTTTCTTCTCGCCTCTTATGATCCAAGTGGGAAACTTGGTGGCAGTATTCTTTTCCCCCACCACAGGGAATTCCCCCATCACAGAAAGAGAATACTCAGAGAAATGGTACAGGACAGCAACAAGGGGTTGGGGGACAGCATAACGGAGGGACAGTCGTAGTATATATATATATATCCTATTTTTTCTCTTTTGCTCTATCTTTTTCACTTTCTCTTTTTTCTCTTTTTCTTTCTCTTCACTTTCTCCCTCATTCTTGTTCTCATTATTTCTTTTTTTCTATCAGTTTTTTCTTTCTATTTTCTTTTTCACTTTTTCTCTTTTCTTTTCTTATTTCTTTTTCTCTTTCTTTTTCTCTTTTTCATTCTCTTGTTCATGTTCATACATTCTCTCTCTTTCTCTGTCTGTCTATCTCTCTCCCTCTCTCCACATACTATATCAGAGTGAGTTATGAATTATTGATGGAATAATATTTGTTTTTCTATAGTTATATCTTCATATACTAAGACTAGTTTTGGTTGTTTAGAATAACCAAGCCAAGAGTGAAGCCACTCCTGCCACTACCACAGGCCCTCGCTCTGTGCACGATCGCCTTGGTTTGAGGCATCCAAACAAAACTCTCAATAAACTTACTCGAGAAGAAGACAAAAGTGAAAAGGTTTGTGACTTGTTGAGTAAAGTCAAAGCCAAGTTTGATTGATCTGTGTTTGAAAAAAATGTCACCCATGGTTGATATATTTTATTTATTTATTTTGCTTCCAAGTATGTATCAGATATCATTCAAAGGTTTCTGTATACATATTACATTTTGATTCCCTTTTGTAGTGATTTGATAGTTGTCAACTTTGCAGTTATCACCTAAGTTATAAAAAAAATACCTTCTTACTGTTTCAGGTGCTTTTAACTTACGGAAGCCTTGTAAAAACTGTGTACAATCCTTCTGCTCTTCAGTCAGCAGCATGCAATCCACCACAGCCTGCAAGTACAGGAGCCCCAGCAGCAGTAGCAGTGCATACAGTGCCAGACTCGACACAGCAACCTCCTCAGGTAGATGCTAAGCAGCAAGAGATTGCAGCCATTTTGAAGCAACAGGAATTACTGGCTGCTGAGGTATGGAGATAGTTGAAGAATGTTCGTGTGACAATAATTTAGTTAGATGTAATATAACTCGTATTTTTTTCGTTGGAATATCTTAATCAGTTTCACGTAACAATGAAGGAAGTAGAGATCAATGACAAAGTACCTGGAAGCGATAGTTCAGCAAGATGGACATCTGAGGACAGATTTCCTGTTGCCCATCTTCAAAACAACACGCTTTCCTCCACCTGGAGACCAGACCTAATATCTCTTATTATCTTCAAGTTTTATGCATTCCAAATGTTCACATACAGAGCTAACAACAGGGAACTGTTCTCTTCCTCCTTCATCTGTGAGTTGGTGACAGATACTGTCCGTACAAATACAACATGGCTAATAGTCCAAAGTTTCTTCACAAAGAGATCTGTGGGAAGGCCTAAGGACAGTTGCCATCCACTGTGGGGCTGTGGATGTCCAGTCAGTGAAACTAAGTAACAAAATTATTATGAAGGAGGCAACCATATTGCCTATTAGTAAAGGTAGCCATTAGTAAACCTAGGTCTTACATTTTTTTTTTTTTTTTTTTTTTTTTTTTTTCCTCTCCAGGTTGCTGCAAAGCAGAAGGATGAGAAGAGGAAAGCTGATACCATGAAATTGAAAACTGAAGTGGAGCAGAGGAAAAAACAACTCTTGGAAAAGCAGATGCAGCAGCTAAAAGTAATTTCTTATACTTTGGTGTTTTAGGTGGGGAAAGTACAGTACATGAAGGTAACTATATGTATTTGTTGAAATGTAAGAAAGTGTGACATGTTTTTACTGGCAAGGAAAATATTTCATATGGACTGGACTAGATGGGATTTACATACATATACAAACAGCTTTTTTTCCCCTTACAAGGGAGGTAGCCAAAGTCAGACATAAATCCACTCCTACCCATTTCATCCCTACATAATCCACTCGCATTCACTACCCCTCCCTCCCACTTTTATAGGCTCCTAGATGATGGGTCATCCCTGTGTCTTGCCCACTGCCCTGGGTCTGAAGCAATGTAGCAAGACACAGCACATCCACACTAAGGCCGCTTCATTTAATCAGTGACCCCTCCTGTCTGTCCCCTTGTGCAGAAAAAGAGAATACTGGGAGAAATCCCTTCGGGCTGTGTCAAAATATCATTCACACATACTCCCTCACCCCCCCATCCCCCACCCATTCCCTTCCATGCATCACAGCATCATCCATACACAACCATTCTCCACTTACCCCTATCTTCTGTCTTCTCCCTTCCTTCCTCAACAGACATTCCCCTCTTTCTCAATGCCCCTTTTACCCCATCCCTCTCATCCTTGATTGCCACCTCATGTTCACTTCCTCTGCTTCGGCCTTCCACACCTCTTTTACTAATCTTTCTTCACTTAATCTTTCCATGTGTCCAAACCATCCCAGTACTCTTTCATCAACCCTATCTCCCAAGTCCCTTTCCACCCCTGCCCTCTTCCTCACCTTGTTTCTCACTCCATCCAGCCTAGCAACCCCTACCATACTTCTCAGGCATTTCATTTCAAACTCATTTAAACTTCCTTATGTTCCATGTTTTGGCCCCATACAGTGCAATCAGCACACTCGCTCCTTCATACAATCTCCTTAGCATCCATTCCCAAATGTCTATTTCTCATTACACTTTAATCCCCCAAGGCATTTACATGCTTCTTTCAATCTATATTTACATACGTACACCAAAAGACTTTCAGGGTTTGCCCAGCCAAGGAACCCACCCTTCATGTATCTATCTTCCATTTGTTGCCCCTTTTATCTTAGCTCCTTGTAGATGAAGAGTCAGTCCTGTCTCCTCCCACTGCTCAGGTCAGAAGCAGTGCAACATGCCAGAGCACTGCCGCAGCAGAGCCCTGTAACTAAAGCTGGTTTACCCCCACTTCTTCATAACATGGCTACCCTTACCCTTTGTGAACTGAACCTACGGCATTCTTTGACCTATCTTTCCATCCTATTTTTGGTCTTCCCCTCAGGTTCACTCCATTCATCTGTGTCTTTCACACACTTTTTGTTGCTGATGACATGGTTTGATGTCACACACTCCCCCCTATCGGGAGGCTAGGATAGTGCCCCTCACAGAGGGCTTTGTAGCATGGAATTTAATGAACCATGCCCTTGGTTCAACTTCTCTGGTGGCAGGATTCAAACCGCCCTCACCTCGACCTTCGCCATAAGTAATGACGCCCTAACCTGCTCAGTTATTCCATATTCGCAAACCATCCCAGAGAGGGATTTGGAGCATCTTAAAGACAAAATGAAAAAATAAGGAGATATAGCCGAAGTTTGAATTATATGTGAATTTGTTGCCATGTGTGACAACTGGAGAGTTAAATCGCCGGAAAATCACCCCTCGGTGCAGAAAAAACGTAATATTGCATGTATGGAAAAAGGCTGCACAAATACAACTACAAACTATTTACACCATGAAACAAAAGTCCTCAAAGTCAAGGACCACCTCGACATGAGAGGCACACAAACACTTGCCGCAGCCACCACAAACACATTACACCTGCTACACTACATAGCAGAACACCCACACACACCAAGAAACATTAAAACAACACCCAAAGACCTTTATCACGCACAGATACTCTCTTCTCTTCCTCCACAACCACCAAATACCAGCCTCCGGAAACATATTCATAATCATATCACTCACCGCTCCATTAACACACTGAAAGACAACACACTGCTGCATGCCAGACCCCCTGATATCCACCCTTCTGAATCCTCTCTCCCATGAAAGGACAGGGTCCACTTGGCCAGACTGCGGTGCGGTCACCACCCAGCACTTCTAAGCTACCAGAAGAGGCTGGATGACCGCATTGTGAACAGCTGCCCAGGATGTAACACTTCACCCCATACCATACAACACATAATGGAAGACTGCATTATACACAATCATACACGCAAACAACACAACATACGCTCTATAAAGGATTTGTGGGAAAACCCAGTTTCGGCTATGGCATTCCTTGGGGAGACGGGACTGCGCGGACAGACAGTCTAGGGAACGACAACAACAACAACAACAACTGGAGAGTTAGGGACAGGACCCCACAAGTGTTGGTTCTTTCTTGTACATGCACACAAAAAAAAACACACACACACACACACACATATATATATATATTTATTGATGGGCTGGTATTGTGCTCAATCACTAATTCAGCATTCTGAATTAAAGTCCCTGCTAAGGCTGAAAAGCATTATTGCACTACAAGCTACTTCTTCAACTGTGATGGGCAATAAGGTGTGTGTGTTTGTGTATAAGCTCAACTCTCATCTGGTATGGTAATAGTTGTCAATCATGAGTCTAACATGTAATCCAAAAATGTGGTAAGTTACAATGTTGAGGTGGTGTGTCTTACTGCATTACCTTTATCCCAAGCCATGTAGCATGGATAAAGAATGAACCTTCATCCATGTAGTGGTAAGATGGGAATAACAGTGAATGGGTTAGATGCATTGCCTCTGACCTGAGCAATAGGCAGGTGATAGGGATGAGCCTTTGCACATAAGGAGCTAAAATAGGGGAAACAACAAATTGTTTAAATTAGATGGGTGTAGGATGTGTGAAGAGTGGATGAGTGCCTTTTGAAGGAGATCCAGTCTGCTGGATCTATGGTAAGTGGTGTTGATCCAAGCTGTGTATTTGCAAGGCATGCTACTTATGAATGCTATACTTTTCAGGTGCTGCTAGCTAAACTAGATACCAATAAAGCAACAATGAAAGACGATGAGAAGAAAAAGATGATGCAAACTATAAGGTCTCTGCAATCGGTCATTGAAACAACAAAGGCGCAAATACAGCAACAGCAACCAAAGAGTAAGGCGCAGGTTAGTAGCCATGTAAAGTATATTTATATTCAATTATAGGCTAGTGTTTACAGGGAAAAGGGGTCTTATATTTGCACATATACATTTATGAACTTTGTTGCTATAAGACTTAGGTTCTATCCTCATTTGAAAAGTTGTAGTATTTTTCATACAAGGTCTATAAAATGTGTTGAAATTTTATACTTATTCAGTGTGTTTGGTGAGAAGATGTGGGTGTGAGTTTTGACTCAGCCACCACATGTAAGGGGGAGAGGCCCTTTGGTATATTTATGTGTAAATGTATGTACTTTTATATTTAATAGAGTTTATTTTGTATGCGGCTGGACCAGGTCGATAAAGAAATTTTGGATACGGAACTAGATATGTATACCAGGCAGGCAGAAGGCACTGACGTAACAGAGTTGCGATCAAAACTGTTGACGCTAAAGGCACAACAGATACCTAAACCTAGCCGTGGGGCTCGCCACTCTCCATATGCTTTATCGAGGTGAGGTGATTTTATGAATTCATTAAACAATGTAAAGAATTTACATTCAAATGAAAAATTATTGTCAGTATAAGTTCAGTTTTTCTAATGAGAATGTACTTTCACAGAGGAGGTCATTATGGAGTCCGTGGGCGTGGAGTTAGGGGAGGTTACCGTGGAAGAGGAAGGGGACGGGGAACCTTTGAGCATCTGGCTTCTGTAGATCACCGTACCACCAAGATCAATGCTTCAGGATTTGAGAGAGAAGACAAAGATCAAGTCTTAGCCCATTTTGCTGTAAGTAGCTTTTTGAACAAAAAAGTATTAGTACACTGAATTGCAAAAAATTTGTATATGCAAAAATTTGGTCTGCTTCTCCAGTCTGTAGTCAACCACCATTCCTTACAGAAAATGGGAAGTATTGTCAATTATGACTGGGATGATGCTACGCCAGCCGTAACGGTCCAGTATGCAACCCGACGAGAGGCAGAGCGAACCATGACAGAAGGGCGGAACTTAGAGGATCGCCTGCTAACAGTCACTTGGGTGAATGAACAGCAAGCCCCCTCTCGTACATCTAGCCAACAAGTGCCACCCGTCATGCCCGCACCACACTCAACCACTCCCACCCTTCTCTCTCTCTTTTTCTCCCTCTCTCTCTTCTCTCTCTCTCTCTCTCTCTCTCTCTCCCCCCCCCTCTCTCTCTCTCTCTCTCTCTCTCTCTCTCTCTCTCTCTCCCCCCCCCCTCTCTCTCTCTCTCTCCTCTCTCTCTCTCCCCCTCTCTCTCTCTCCTCTCTCCTCTCTCTCTCTCTCTCTCTCTCTCCTCTCTCTCTCTCTCCTCACACTCTCTCCTCCTCCCCTCTCTCTCCTCCCCTCTCCCCTCCCCTCTCTCTCCCCCCCTCCCCCCTCTACTCTCCCCCCTCCTCTCCTCTCTCCCTCCTCTCTCCCTCTCTCCCCTCTCTTCCTCCCTCCTCTCCCCTCTCTCCTCCTCTCTCTCTCTCTCTCTCTCTCTCTCTCTCTCTCTCCTCCTCTTCCTCCCTCTCTCTCCCTCCTCTTCTCCTTCCTCCTTTTTCTCACTCCTCATCTTTCTTCCCCTCCATCTCTTCTCTCTCTTCTCTCTCCCCTCTCTCCTCTATCCTCTCTCTCTCCTCTCCTCTCTTCTCACTCCTCTCTCTCCTCTCTCTCCTCTCTCTCCTCTCCTCCCTCCCTCTCCTTTCTCCTCTCTCTCCCTCTCCTTTCTCCTCTCTCTCCCTCTCCTTTCTCCTCTCTCTCCCTCTCCTTTCTCCTCTCTCTCCCTCTCCTTTCTCCTCTCTCTCCCTCTCCTTTCTCCTCTCTCTATCTCCTCTCTCCTCTATCTCCTCTCTCTCCCTCTCCTATCATTCTCCTTTCTCCTTCTCCTCTCTCTCCCTCTCCCTCTCCTTTCTCCTCTCGCTCCCTCAACCTCTCCTCTCTCTCCCTCTCCTTTCTCCTCTTGCTCCATCTCCTTTCTCCTCTCTCCATCCCCTTTCTCTTCTCTCCATCCCCTTTCTCCCTCTCCTTTGTCCTCTCTCCTTCTCCTATCTCCCTCTCCTCTCTCCCTCTCCTCTCTCCCTCTCCTCTCTCCCTCTCCTTTATCCTCTCTCCCTCTCTTTTCTCCTGTCTCCCTCTCTTTTCTCCTCTCTCCCTCTCCTTTCTCCTCTCTCCCTCTCCTTTCTCCCTCTCCTCTCTCCCTCTCCTTTCTCCCTCTCCTCTCTCCTCTCTCCCTCTCCTCTCTCCCTCTCCTTTCTCCCTCTCCTCTCTCCTTCCACTTTCTCCTTTTCCTCTCTCCTTCCACTTTCTCCTTTTCCTCTCTCCTTCCCCTTTCTCCTTTTTCCTCTCTCCCTCTCCTTTCTCCTCTCTCCTTTCTCTTCTCTCTCTGTCCCTCTCCTTTCTCTTCTCTCTCTCCCTCTCCCTCTTTCTCCCCCTCTCTCTACCTGTCTCTCTCCCTCTCCCTCCCTCACTCCCTCTCTCTCTCCCTCTCCCTCCCTCACTCCCTCTCTCTCTCCCTCTCTCTCCCCCTCTCTCTCTCTCTCTCTCTCTCTCTCTCTCTCTCTCTCTCTCTCTCTCTCTCTCTCTCTCTCTCTCTCTCTCTCTCTTTCCCTCTCTCTCTCTCCTCTTCTCTTTCTCTCTTAATTCTTCTCTGTCTCCTGATCCTGTTTGAACTTAGTTTTATTCTATTTGTTTTATTATTCATTTTATTATATAATTATCTCCATATTTGGGTGTTGACTATTTCAGGGACAAATATCCACTCGGAGATGAATGCTAAGTCACATTCTAACATTTTCTGTCCTCCATTCTTGCTGTTTTGAATAATTTTAAATACTCCTATGACTCCTTCTTTTTTCATGTTCTGTGGTGCTTGTAAAAGGCAACTGAATGGGGGTGAGGGGTGTGTTGGAAATTCCCCTTCCTGAATATTTTGTGATAAAGAACTTGTATGCAGTGACTCGGAACCTCCCCTCCCCTCTTTATCTACTCTATTGGGACAGACACACTGGCATGCATGCACATACTTGCTTACACACAGGAAAAATTCATGTTACAATTATATATATTTTTGTACTTTTTCCTGTAAATTACATTACTGGATTTTTTCATTTTAGGAGGAGATCACAGAGGAGATAGTTGAAGTGGAAGACACTGATGTTGGAGAGAACAACCTCATCTTTGAAGAAGAGGAAGAATTGGAGGAAGAAGAGGAAGAAAACCGCTCATGGAGGCGCTAGCCAAAGTCTTCTTAGATATTTTATTATTATATATATATATTTAGATATATATATTTTTTTGTTTTTTCGTTTTTTCTTCTCCTCTTGCTGCTTACTTTGGGCTGTCTTCACCTGAAGTTACGGAATAGTGTTATTTTATTATTTTATTCTCCTCTTTTAGTCACATAAGAGTTGCAACAGTTTCTAATGTTTGAGGATGTTCCATACTCTTTCATGATCATTGTGCAACCATTGATACTACGGTGGGAAAATGAGGTTATGCTGTGGTACAGATAACCTTATTGGATGTTCCCCATATCCTCACTCCCCAATGTCATTCTTGTAGCCATGAGCTGATAGGTTTGTGTAAATTTTCACTTTGGAAGTTAAGTGAGCTGAAAAAAATGTACAAACTGTATCCTGTTATGTATCTGTACAGATGTGCATCAAAGCTACAACTTCCATCGACGATACTTGAGAGTGCTGCCTCAAAGTTTTTGCTTTACAGTACATCACTATTTGAGTCATTGTAAAGATTTTGTTTCTAAGATGATTGTGTCCTGTCAACAATTTGTAAACAATTTGTACAATTTTCCACTTGGAAGTTGCTGCTTCTGCTGCTGCTGCCTCTCTCACTATGTGACCAAATGGGGAACTTGTGTAGCCCATTAGGTGATGTTGCTAAGGTGTTTAGGCCATATTTGTACCATCTCTGTAATCTGTCAAGAGACATGAAGAAAATATTGTAACAAATTGCTAACTTGTAAATGGTTGCATACCATTTATTTTGTGTGCACAAAGTTTGAAAAAATACTTCACACCAAAAAAAAAATAAAAAGAGTCACATATAAGAGAAAGAAAAAAGATATATATGTGAAGTGGTTCATGAACAAAAAAAAGAAAGAAAGAAAAAAATTGAGTTAATAGAGCTTAAAAGAAAAGAATAAGAAAGAACCACAAAAAAAGAGAAAATTACAAAAGAGATAACTAGACAAAAACCCTTTTCCTCTTTTTCCTCTTTCTCTCTTCTTCCAGGGTAATTCATGCACTTGCTCCTCTTGATAGTAATCTGTCTTGGACTTGCTTAATTATTTATTTATTTTATTTTTTTTTTATTTTTTTTTTTATTTTTTTTTTTTTTTTTTTTGTGTGTGCATAGGTTCACCTTGCACTCCCATCTTTATTTTTATTATGCAATAATGGGAGATACGCCATTTGTTTGCTGATGACACTGCTTGTAGGAGGATCAGAGGAGGTATCAAGGAAGTTAGCGACATTTTGGAAAGGTGTACGAAAGAAGTTGAAGGTAAAAGGGTGGGAAGAGTAAAGTGATGAGATGTCCAAGGAGAGAGAATGGCAGCAAATTGGAAGTGAGTATTAAGGGAAAGAGACTTGAGGAAGTGGATAGCTTTAGATACTTGGGGACACATGTAGCAGGAAAGGGAGGGGTGAAGGTAGAATGTAGATTGAGAGGAGCAAATAAATGCCTTGGGATTCAAAAGTGTAATAAGAAATGACATTTGGGAATGGATGCCAAGAGGAGATTGTATGAAGGGGTGATAGGGCTGACATCATTCCTTCATACAATCTCTTAGTATCAATTCCCAAATGTTTATTTCTCGATGCACTTTCCAATTCCCGAAGGCATTTACTTGCTTCTCTCAATCTACATTCTACCTCCAGTACTCCCTTTCCTGCCACATTTGCACCTAAGTATCTAAAGCTATCCACTTCCTCCAGTCTCTCTCCCTTAATACTCGCTTCCAATTTGCTGCCATCCTCTCCCCTTGCACAACTAATCACCTTACTTTTACCCACATTTATCTTCAACTTCTTTCACATACCTTCCCAAACTCCATCCCTAACTTCCTTAATCCCTCCTCTGATCCTCCTACAAATGCAGTGTTGTCAGCAAAGAACAACTGGCTTATCTTCCATTTTTCTCCATTTTCTTTAACCATCTCCAATCCCTGGCCCATTAACCTTGCATTTACCTTTTACACGATCCCATCCACATATAAAATGAACAGCCAAGGTGATATAACACATCCCTAGCAAGGTCCCACCTTTACCTCAAACAACTTTCTCTCTCCATTTGTAATTCTTGATTGCACTTAACAGCTTTTCTCCTATCCCATATATCTACAATGCCTTCCTGTCTACCCTGCCCTAAGCCTTTTCCAAATCCATACATGCATGTACCAAGGGCTTTGCTTCATCCCACCACTTGCTACCCTTCTATTTTCTCCCAGCCTTGTTCCACACATCATCTTTGCACACCTTGTGACTCTCTTTGAAACACCAGCATTCCTCCTCCATTCCTAGTTCTACTCTATCCTTCATTCCCTCTCACTCCTCTCAGCTTTTTCTTGTACTCCTTTTCCTTATCATTTAAGCAGTTTACTCTAAGCACTAACGTCCTAGGATGAGATGGATGGATGGAGTGAAAGGGGCATTACAAAAGAGAGGAATGTCTGTGGAGGAAGGATGGGAGAGGACAGAAGATAGGGGTGAATGGAGAGGGGTTTTGTATAGATGATGCTGTGATGCATGAGGGGGAGTGGGTGGGGGAAGGGGGGTGAGGAAGTACGTATGAGAAAAAATTTGACGCAGCCTGAAGGGATTTCTCCCCGTTTTCTCCTTTTCTGCATGGGGGGGTCGCCGAATTTATGAAGCAGCCTTTCTGTGGATGTGCTGTGTCTTGCAACACTACTTCTGACCCAGGGCAGTGGACAGGATGCAGGGATGACCCATCATCCAGGAGGTGCCAAGATTGGAGGGGAGTGGAATATATAGGAAATGGAATGGGTGTGAGTGGTTTCTATGCCATTTTCCTTTTGGCTACCCCCCTGTGTAGGGGGAAAAGCCTTTGGTATATGTATGTATGTACTCTAAGCACCTCCCTATCTTCTGTCCTTTTCCTTTTCCCCCCATCAATCATCCACTTTTAACTTACCTTCCACCAAAATATGATCTGATGTTCCCCCACTGTCTCCCATTACAACATGTACATCCAAAACTACTACTACTCTTCTGGTTACCACTATATAGCCCATTAACCACTTCAGTACGATGACACCAACATAGGCATCATGAGACGCAAGTGGGTACACAAGGATGCCAGCATCGGTGTCTTGATTATATATTTTTTCGTATTTGTACACGAGTTAGCCCAGATTCTGTGAACTGGTTTGATCACATTTTGTGTTTTTTATTACTCAGGGTAAAAAAGAAAGTAATACAGCAGTGACTTAATATTTTATTATGCGAGTAGTGTGATGCATTGTACCTTTGGCAGCTGATACTTTGCCCAAGAATTTGACTCTTACTGAAGCGGTTAAAGCCCTATCTACCACCATTCCATCCACCGCCCTCTCCCATGTGTACTTCTTCCTGACTTTCTTCCTAAACACTTTGCTATCATCAACTCTAGCCACATCACCATCATCTCTCTGCTACAATTTTTTCCTGGTTTAGTATTTGTGCGTGAGGTAGTACTAAGATGGGGTGTATTTCAGCTTTTATGTTCAATGTTGAGACTGTGGTGGATATTATGGATAGTGAACCTGCCTTTGTTTTTCAGAAAGGGAATGGTTTGGTGACATTTCTGGAGTGTAAATGTTTTTGGTCAGGTGAGTTTTCTGGTCTGACATATTCCATTATTGACATATGTGGTTATTTTTGGAGAGTTCAATCTCTTCTTTGAGTAGATGGGTTGTGAGTTGCAGTGGATAAGGGGAGGGGATTAAAGGGTTTGTGGGTGAAAGTCATAGAAGACTGGTGAAGGTTGGGTCTTTCTACAGATGATTCTTGTACTCTTTTTCATAGGGTAAAATGATTAGCTGATTAGGGACGGAGAGGAGGGGTCGCCGAATTTATAAAGCGGCCTTGCTGTGGATGTGCTGTGTCTTGTGACACTGCTTCTGACCCAGGGCAGTGGATGGGATGCAGGGATGACCCGTGATCCTGGAGGTGCCAAGATAGGAGGGAGGGTGGAGGGGAGTGGAATATATGGGAAATGAAATAGGTGGGAGTGACTTCTATGCCTTTCTTTTTGGCTACCCCTTGTGTAAGGGGGAAAAAGCCTTTGGTGTATGGATGTAGAATGATTAGCTGTGGGTGGACAGAATGAGTTGTTTGTGGTTGATGGTTTTGGCATGCTGGAGGCAATTGGGGCTTGTATTTGAGGTTCTTTTGCTTCTGATGAGTTTGGGTGTGTGTGGTTGGGCTGTAGGTTCTAATGACACTGGGATTTTTCCCTGTCACCTCTTTTTCTGCATGAGGGGACAGAAGGGGGGTGCCAATTAAATGAAGCGGCCTTGCTGTGGATGTGCTGTGTCTTGCTACATTGCTTCTGACCCAGGGCAGTGAGTGAGATGCAGGGATGACCTGTCATCAAGGAGGAGCCAAGAAAAGAGGGAGAGGGGGGTGATGCATGGGAGTGGATTTATGCCTGACTTTGGCTACCTCCCTTGTAAGGTGGAAAAGCAGTTGGTATATGTTTGTATGTATTTTAGATCCTCATGGATAATGTGTCATCCCTGTATCTCGCCCACTGGGATGAGCAGGGCATTCCTAGTTGGCTGTTCAGCCATGTAGGCTGCTGCTGTGCTGTGCTACTCTTCATTTTACACAGGACCTACACTGCCTACCATTTGGGTTCCACACAGCTTCCAGAGATCACCATCTTTTGCCCCCCACTGTGATGCACCATCACCGGAGAACTGATGGTTGTTAGTTGGAAGGAAAAAGAAGCTATATTCAAAAAGTGGGATAGAAAGTTACTGAATATACCATCAGTCACAGTCACTGCCTTCACCTGGGAACTCCCAGGTAGGAACAGGTCCCAAAGGTGGGGTATTAATTAGTCCTCCTTTTCCAGGTATTCAATACCTGAGTCTTACTTTGGGATCTTACTATCCTCTTCTTAATAGGGGATATGTTTCAAGGAGGAAGTGATAAATTGTGCAAAGGTGGTATTTGAAACATGGAAGATAGAAGGGAGCAGAAAAAGAGGTGAAGGCAGTGGTGGAAGAGAAGTGAGCATACAAGGATTGGCTTCAAGGTAGAATAAGGGAAGTGTATGGGAGGTACAAGAAGAAAGGAGAAACAAAATGCAAGGTAAGGAAGGCAGATTAGGGGAGATATGGGGTAGGAGTCTGACAGAATTTTGAAAAGAAGAAAAGGATGTATTGGAAGGAAGTGAAGAGTGGGGTGGGGGCAAGTTAGGTAGAGAAGAATATGTAAAGGATGCAGATTGACATACATTAATGGAAGTTAAAATTAGCAAGGGAAAGACGAGTATGGTATTTCAGAGAATTGCTGAATGTGGAAGAGGTTAAGGAGGGATTGATCATGGCTGTAGGAGGTGCTAGGGAAATGACTGATGGGAGTAGAAAACAATGGATGTAGGAAAAGATAAGATTCTATGAACAATGAGACAGATGACTTGGTAAGGCACCTGGGTTGGATGGGTGTTATGTGGAGTGTCTGGCAAAGGGAGGAACTTAGTGAATTGGCCAACAGGTTTGATATATGCCTATGAGAGGGGGAATGTGCCAGAGAACTGGAGGAGTACTTGTATAGTTCCACTTTACAAAGGAAAAGAGGGATCAATATGAATGTAATAGTTTTAAGAGGGGTGTCTGTTTGAGAGGATTGGTAGGGGAACATGGGAAGTAACTGGGGATGAACACAGAGTACTTGAGAAAGGTGGAGGATGTGGATTAATTTATTGTAATAAAGCAGGTAAGTGAAAGCTTTTGGCATAAGGTAAGGATTTTTTCCCTTCATTTTTCTTTCCTTTCTTGCTTTAGGTTTCCTCAAGGATAATGTGGATGAAGGTGAAACTGGGAAAGGAGATGTGGGTCTTTGTAAGTGCATATGGGCCGGGCAGTGAGAAGAGCATGGAAGAAAGGGAGGCCTTTTGGATAGATTTAAATGAGTGCATAGAGGGTTTAGGAAGAAATGTCAATGTAATAGTACTGGGAGACCTTAATGCTAGAGTGGGAAATGGTCCAATCGATGGAGTGGTTGGGAAGTGTGGAGTTCCAGGAAAGAATCGTAGTGGAGAGTTGATGGTGGAAATGTGTCTAGAAAGAGAGTTGATGATAGCAAATACAGTGTTTCGGAAGAAAGTCAAGCATAAGTACACATGGGAAAGGGTGGTGGAGGGAAGGGTGGTAGATAGAGCGCTAATGGATTATGTAGTGGTAAATAGGATTATGATAGGAAGAGTTAAGGATGTACATGTGCTAAGGGGAGAGGGTGGGGGAATATCAGATCATTTTTTGGTGGAAGGTAAGTTGAGAGTGGAGGATAGATGGAGGAGGAGGAAAGGGACAAAAGGTAGGGAGGTTCTTAGAGTGAACTCCTTGAATGAAAAAGGAAAAGGAGAAGGAGTACGAAAAGAAGCTGAAGGAGGAGTGGGAGGGAGTAAAGGATAGAGCAGAGATGGGTGTGGAGGAGGAATGGGGATGGTTCAAGGAGGGAGTCTTAAAGTGTGCAAGGATGGTGTGTGGAACAAGAAGGACAGGGGGAAATAGAAGAAAGGGTAGTGAATGGTGGGATGAGGAAACAAAGAAGGTTGTAGAAGAGAAGAAGCGAGCATTCACAGATTGGTTACAAAAGAGGACAGGGGAGTCATATGAGACGTACAAAGAAAAGAAAAGAGAAGTAAAGCAAAAGGTAAAGGAGGCAAAGAGGAGAGCAGATGTGAAATGGGGGTAGGAGTATGACAGAAAATTTTGAAAGTAATAAAAAGATGTTTTGGAAAGAAATTAAGAGAGGAAGAGGAGGCGAATCAAGTAGGGAAGAAAAGGTAAAAGGTACAGATGGAGAGTTGATAATGGAAGAGATGGCAGTGAGGGGAAGATGGGCAGAATATTTTAGGGAGTTGCTGAATGTGAAATGAGGATAGGGAAGGAAAGATAGCTGCAGTGGGAAATACGAAGAAAATGAGAGTGATGAGTGAGGAGAATGGAGGAGAAATAAGGAAGGATGAGGTGAAGGGCAGTTGTAAAGATGATGAAAGCAGGTAAGGCACCTGGTCTGGATGGATATCATGCAGAATGTCTGAAAAAGGGAGGTTCAGTGATGGTGGACTGGTTGGCGAGATTATTTAATGTTTGCTGGAGAGAGGGTTAGAGTACCGGAGGACTGGAGTAGTGCCTGTATAGTTCCTCTTTACAAGGGAAAAGGGGACAAGTGTGAATGTAGTAATTTCAGAGGGATTAGCCTGTTGAGTGTAGTAGGGGAAGGCTTATGGCGAGAATCTTAATTGAGAGGATTAGGAGAGGAACAGAAGGAGTAATTGGTGAGGAACAGTGTGGTTTTAGGACGGGTAGAGGTTGTGTAGATCAGATCTTTGTGGTAAGACAGATATGTGAGAAAGCTATAGGAAAGGGGAAGGATGTTTTTTGGGCTTTTATGGATCTGGAAAAGGCTTATGATAGGGTAGACAGAAAGGCACTGTGGGAGGTTATGCAGATTTATGGGATAGGAGGAAAGCTTTTGGGAGCTGTCAAGAGTTTTTATGTGAGTAGTAGAGCATGTGTTAGGATTGGAAATGGAGAGAGTGAGTGGTTTGAAGTAAAGGTGGGACTTCGTCAAGGATGCGTTATGTCGCCCTGGCTGTTCAACTTATACATGGATGGGGTGGGGCGAGAGGTGAATGCTAGGGTAGTGAGTCAGGGATTGGAGATGGTTAAAGAAAATGGAGAAAAAGTGGGGAGGTGAGCCAGCTGTTGTTTGCGGACGACGCTGCGCTTGTGGCAGGGTCAGAGGGAGGGATTGAGGAAGCTGGTGGCAGAGTTTGGGAGAGTATGTGATAGAAGAAAGCTAAAGATAAATGTGGGTAAAAAGTAAGGTGATGAGATGTACAAGGGGTGAAAGTGGGCAGTAGATGGAAGTGAACATTAAGGGAGAGCGACTGGAGGAAGTGGATAGTTTTAGATACTTGGGTGCAAGTGTAGCAGGAAAAGGTGGAGTGAAGGTGGAGGTAGAATGTAGATTGAGAGAAGCGAGTAAATGCCTTGGTGGTTTAAAGAGTGTAATGAGAAATAGACATTTGGGAATGGATGCGAAGAGGAGACTGTTTATGAAGGAGTGATTGTGCCAACAGCACTGTATGGGGCAGAAACGTGGAACATAAGAGAAGAAGAGAGAAGGAGTTTTGAATGTGTTTGAGATGAGGTGTCTGAGAAGTATGGCGGGGGTTACTAGGCTAGATAGAGTGAGAAATGAGGAGGTGAGGAGGAGAACAGGGGTGAAAAAGGATTTGGGAGATAGGGTTGATGAAAGAATATTAGGATGGTTTGGACACATGGAAAGAATGAGTGAAGAAAGACTAGTAAAGGAGGTATGGAAGGCAGATGTGGAGGGAGTGAACATGAGGGGACGTCCTAGGATGAGGTGGATGGATGGGGTGAAGGGGGCTTTGGGGAAGAGGGGAATGTCTGTTGAGGAAGGAAGGGAGAGGACGGAAGACAGAGGTGAGTGGAGAATGGTTGTATATGGATGATGTTGTGACTGCATGAGGAGGAATGGGCGGGGGGGTGGGGTAGTATGTGTGAGTAAATTTTGACGCAGCCCGAAGGGATTTCTCCCCGTCCTCTCCTTATATGCAAAGGGGACGGAGAGGGGGGGGTCGCCGATTAAATGAAGCGGCCTTGCTGTGGATGTACTGTGTCTTGCGACACTGCTTCTGACCCAGGGCGGTGGGCGGGGTGCAGGGATGACCCGTCATCCAGGAGGTGCTCAGATGAGAGGAAGGGTGGGAGGGGTGTGGAGTGTATTTGGGGATGAAATGGGTGGGAGTGTTTTTATGCCTTTCCCTTTTTGGCTAACTCCCTTGGAAGGGGGAAAAAGCCTTGGTATATGTATGTATGTATGTAGCTTGTTATAGGTTTGGAAATAGTATGGTTTGAGGTGAAGATGAGATTGCACTAGGGTTGTGTAATGCTACCATAGTGGTTTATCTTGTACATAGATGGGGGTGATACAGGAGGTAAACACAAGGGTGATGGGTAGGGGTATTGGAGGGAATGTGAGTGATTAAGAAAGGTGGAGGATGTGTTGATAAAATTTTTGTAATAAGGCAGGTAGGTAAGAGGCTTTGTCTTTTTTTTGTTTTTAGCTTGTTTTAGGTTTGGAAATTGTGAGAGTGGTTTTAGGTGAAGATGAGATTGCATCAGGGTTGTGTAATGCTACCATAGTTGTCTTGTACATAGATGGGGTGATACAGGAGGTAAACACAAGGGTGATGGGCAGGGGGGTTGAAGGAAAGTGTGAGGTGAGCCAGTTGTTGTTTGTAGATGACTCTGTGCTTGTGGCTGGGTCAGATAAGGGTCTAAGGCAGATAGTGAAAAACGAAAGGTCTAAGGCAGTTAGTGGCAGAGTTCATGAGGGTATGTCAGAAGAGAAAGTTGAAAATTACATGTGGATAAAAGTAAGGTGTAAAAGGGATGAGGGTGGCAATGAGTTGAAGACAAGTCTCACTGGAGAAAGGCTAGAAGTAGATAGTTTTAAGTACTTGAGTTACATGTATCAGGGAATGGAGGAGTAGGGTAGGAGGTAAATTCTAAGAGTAAAGGAAATATTTAGGAGAATGAAAAGCATGAGAAATAGGTACCTGGGGATGGATGCAAACACAAGACTATACAAGGATGATTCTGCCTATGACGCCATTTGGGGCAGAGATTTGGAACATAAAGTAGGCAGAAAGGAGAAATTTTAAGTGTGTGAGAAGTATAGTGGGAGGTATGAGGGTGGATATGGTGAGGAATGAGGTGGTGAGGCAGGCAACAGGTGTAGAAAGAGAGCTGATAGATAGGGTTGATCAAAGAGTAATAGAATGGTCTGGGCATATGGAAAGAATGAATAAAGGAAGACTAGCAAAAAGAGTGGAAGGTGAAGGTGAAAGGAGTGAACTTGAGGGTAACTGAAAATGAGATGGATGGGGTTAAGGGAACCTTGAATGAAAGGAAAATGTCTGTTGAGCAGGGAAGGAGGGTAAAAGGTACAGTAGGTGTGAGTGGAGAATGGATGATTAACTGACATGACCTAAAGGTATTCTCCATGTCTTCTTGAATTACTCCCAACTGGATGAAGAGATGGGGGTAAACCAGCTTCGGCTATTTGGCCCAGCTGGTGACGTGCAGTGTCCTGCCACATTGCTTCTGACCCAGGCAGTGGTAGTGGGGAGAAGGGATGGCCCTTTATCTACAAAGAGCTAAAATAAAAGTGGAAACAGGTGGATTGGGTGAAGGGTGGGTGCATGCCTTGGCTGATTACCTCATTAATAAGAAGGAGGCGGCCTTGATTTATATAGATATGTACTATATTGTCCATACACATACCAAAGGTCCTTTCCTCCATGTAAAGAAGGTGGCAGTCAAAGCATACATTCATTTCATACATATAAATACTGTGCCTACATAACAAAGCCCCCCTAACCCCCTTATGGAGAGCCTTGATGTGCCAAGGTAGAGCATGCTGACCCAGATCTGAGCCTTAGACCCGGACTGATATGCTAACAGTTCTTCACTCCAGTCAAGAATTTTCTTATGCTTACACCCAGGTGACATGAGGTTAGATAGCTTCACAAAAGGAGGTAAGTGTTGATGAATGACTGCTGTCTCTGCTTCTCTTGATAAACCACTCAAGTTTTCTTCCAGCTGTTCATCCTCCCTTCTCCCTCTTTCAAAAGTGGTACTTAAGGCTGAAGGTTGAGGACCCACTTGAGCCTGCTAGCTCACAAGTCCTCCTTTTACTCCCTCATACATTGGGGAGTGAAATTTACTCCCTCAGATATCCAGCACATGTCATGACTCTCACTCAAAGATCCTGCTACTCTTCACAGAGGAGAGCAGTATTCTGAGGTAAGACTCGGGGACTGGAAATCTGGAAAAGGAGGACCAACAACTGCCCCAAAACCTCCATATGGTACCTCTTGGGACCTGCAACCACTGAGGAGTTGCCAAGAGTGAGACAGTGACTGGGACCAACAGTATATTCAGTCACTGTCACTACCGCTAACTGACAATGATTTAATTTTTCCAACTAACAACCATAAGCCTTCAGGCAATGGTGTGTGACAGTAGGGGCAGGAGATTGTGATCTCTGGAAGCTTTTAGTCACAACCCACACAGTGGGTGGTGTACACCCAATGGTCTTCATATGTGAGGATGGGGAGTAGCTTAGCTTAGCAGTAGCCTACAGGACTGAACAGGCCTATTTAGGATCCACTCCGCACACCCCATATGGTGAAGGGCTAGAAAAGGTGCCCTCAACATATCTTCTCCAAGACTAATCAGGCTGGGGAACACATGCAAAATTCAACTCTAGTATTGGAGTGGTCCTCATCCCACAACTGGGGCACCACACAAAAGAAGAATGATGAAAAAGGTAATGAGAGTATATCAGGTTAAGAAAACCATAAATGACAAGACCAATGTGGTGTGTGTGGATGTGGTGATCGTGCAAGATAAACAGTGAAGCTTTCTATTTGAAAAAATTGACCCCTTCACCTCCATTAGGAGATGCAGCCCTGAGGTGCTGAGACTAGGCCTCTGGACTGGGCCCACAATTTATCTATCTATTTCAGCTGGTTTTTTTCTTTTTTTTTTTTAATATATATATATATATACATATACATATACACATACACATACACATACACATACACATACACATACACATACACATACACACTCGTCGAGTGCTGACAGCTTAGGTGCCCCCAGCAAAGTTGTCCATGTGCAGTACAAATGAGCATGACCAAACAGCAATAAGGAGAGAAAAGCCCTCCTAAAATCAAAGTTCCTCTTTTGCACCCTCGCCTCACCCTCAGACACTTCCCTGTGAATGGAGTGAAAAAGAAAAGCTCCCTCTCCCCCAAAGATGATGATAATTACTGTTGTCAATGTAATTCCAACCCCCACTAAACAAGCCTAACCAGCTGCCAAATTGACCCATATTGAGAAGTTAATCTTGACTTGGACTACCCAGGATTCTTGGTCTCAGAATCCATGAACAGTAAGTTATTATGAAAGAAATACCCCATGGAAGATGACTTTGAAGATATATGTGGGGAATCCGATAATATATGGCCTAAAGGGGAGACCCTAACAGTAGAAGTAGAATCAAGAATGCTATATGACAAAGCTTAACCTTGGCAGACAGCCCAGTTCAAACGATACCTCGCTGCAACATTAGACATCAGTAGGAATAGTTCACAACCAGTACATAGAAAAAAAAAATGGTAAAATAATCATAGGTAATAAGAATAACTGTTAGAGTTAAAAAACCATAAAAAGTACAAAGATCAATATCGACATAGTAGTGGCCTTCAATCGACCCAAACTTCCACCTATTGTAGGGTACCTAAAATACATAGTCTACCCATACTAATGCTGCTTCAACTGCAAGTTCAATTATGTCATTACTTAGAAGATTTGTTCAGATCTGGTACCGTGCCCCATGCTCAAACTCGGCCAAATGTACAAAGTACAACCAAAATCATCCTGCAGCATTGTCATACTGTACAGTGAATTTGAAAAAAGTCCTCGGTCTCGGGGACATTGAACACAGTTTCAGAATGATCATACCTGGAATTTCATGTACAGAAGAAGTATGATCCATCAGATGCCCTTCATAATTCCATCCAAATTGCCACAGAAAGGCCACCTGCATGATGCAAGAACCCCTACACTACTTCTTACATCTCTACTTCTGCCATGAGGAGCCCCAATTCAACCCCTCCTCTTCCCACCTGAATTACAAGAACCTACCATACAACCTTCCACACACTAGAGTCCACCACACCCCTACCCACAAACCCACCCATCTCCTCCCCTCACTCCTCCCAGCACCTACAACCTTACCATCTAAAAGAAAAGACTAAGGTTTTCAGATGAAACCATAGAAAATATGTAATATAACTTCACATTACCAGTAATCCTCCACCTCTAAAGCACCATCAAACTATTCTCTCCAAACAACCAAAGCAAATCTACCCCACCAACCATGCCCATTGGAACACAGCCTAATACCAGCCACACATTCCAACACCTAACTAGACCCAAGTGGAAAGAACTGATGTCTTCAAATTCAGATATCATTGTCCACCCCTGAGGAGCAAAGGTATCCATTACCTGCCATGAATCTTGTTTTGAGGTTGTGCAACTCTTCACCTTATCTCCCTACCAAGAGGAGGATAATAGGCTCTTAAGGCTAGGCTTGAGGACTGGAAACCTGGAAAAGGAGGACCAACTGCTATCCTACCACCTCCACATGGTGTTCCTTGGAACCTGCTTGCACCTGGGAATTCCTAAGAGTGAGGAAGTAACTGAGAGCGAGAGAACATCCAGATGATCTCTGGAGGCCTTTGGTCACAACCCACACAACCAGTAGTTACCTTGTATGACAAGGATGAGCAGACCTATTTAGGGTCTGCTTTGCTAACCTCACATGGGGAAAGGGCTAGAAAAGATGCCCAAAAAATATCCTCCACAAACCTGACCAAGTTGGGGAGCTGCTACCCAGCATGGTCATCTATAATGCTGTATGAATGATAGTAGTAATGATAATGAAAAGAAAATGAGGAAAACACTTCCCCCAAAGTCACTTTGTTGCATCCCCACAACACCCATTAGCAAAGTGAAGAGGCCTGCCCCCAAACTCGAGAATAATCTATAGTGGTAATACCAAGGCAATTACCCATGCTCTCCACAGGTGGCAGTAATTGCCAGCATTGGCATTATCAACAGAACCAAGGAGCACAATAAACCTTCACAACCCAGTCCTCGATATGAAATGCAGCACACTCGAGTTTACCGCCCATACCAAGATGAAGTGGACCCTGAACTGGACTACCGAAGATTCTAGGTCTTAAAATCTTGTATCAAAGAATCGATCGCAAAGAAATACCCTATGAGAATATATGACGAATTTGAAGAGCAATATGGAATTTCCTGTTATTTATGGCCACAAGGAGATCTCAATGTAACTGGATTGAAGAGATTATAACAAAGAACCCTAATGACCCTGGCAGGCTCCCCAATTCAACACCACATTGAACATTACACAAATGTATGTATCCCACTTGTATGACACCACACAGAAATAATAATGGAAAGAATAGTAAATTCACCGAGCTAAGAACACAGAGTTGTACAAAGATTACTAATAGTGACCTTCAGTCAACTGTAACTTCCAATCGTAGATGTAGGTTATCTGAATTATGAAATAGATAAATGCTGTACACACCTACATCATTGTTTGAACTTGCAATGGTTTAGGCACACTAGACAATGGTGTATTTACATAGATGTATGTGTAGCTTACATTTAGTTTCTGCACGTGGTACCTTGTACTCAAGCCCAGCAAAATTTATAAATTGCAAGCACGACTGCCCCACATCATCCTCAGAATGCATAGTATACCAATATGAGAAGGAAGTCCTCTGTGTTAGACTCGGAACACATCAGTTTTGTAGAAGCCCAAAAAGAAGTACAATCCAGGATGAGACCAGGAGTCACATACGTGGAAGCACCCACCACTGCCACCACTTTGTTGTAGGTAGTGTGGTAAAAAAAAAAAAAACTTTTTTTTTTCTGTATTATAAAGTTATGAATTTCAGTTACACAATTGCTGATTAATATGCAAGTTCTGACATGTCACATAATACACTGTCCCTGTCACAGCCATATCAGAGTTCCTGTCCATATGCTCCGTCTCTGCTTATGTACTCGCCCTTTTGAGTTGCCTGTTTACCGTTTTTCTAATTCTAATTCCTGTCTGATTTTCTATGTTCTAATTTGTGACAATTATATTAATCTCGAATGCTATTTATTATGATTTTATATTTTTTGTTTCTGGCATTCTGTGTTATACAATTTTTTTCTTTCTTTTTCTTTTTTTTCCATCAGTGATGATAGATTGGCTTAACCTCTTTAGTTCTTGATAATTGTTCCTTACCATGTCGGGACTAGTAAGTCTGAGTGCGTGGTGTTCTACATTTTACAGTGATTTACAATACCTGTGGTGTGAATGAGATGGATGAATGTATGGAATACGTGAGATGATGGGGGAGACCGTTGGCACCCCTGACCGCGGAAGCATTGGCACGTGGGACGGGGTTTGGCGTTAGGGAGTCAGTGCTTGGATAGGTGGGAGTGAAAGAAGTGTGCAGAAGGATGTGCAATTAGGTTAGGGTGTGTGCAATGGTTGGGGTTTAGGTAGTGTAGCGCGTAGTTATTAGGTGCGTGGAGAGGAAGCTGGCATCTATTCGCTAGAAGGACACCAGGCTTTTTTTTAGATGAACCGATCATAAGCTATCTAGGCACGTAACATCATGGCGGAGGCTAGGAGTGCCGGCGGAGAATCTCTCCGACTTGGATATATAGGCATCAAGCCTTTCGACGGGAATGGAGACGTGGTGGCGTGGCTAAAGAAAGCAGAGATGTTGACTGCATTCACTAATGTCGGGAATGTGACGAGCTTAATAGCACTCATTTTGGAAGGCGATGCGATAGCAATCTACCTCGAAATGCGGGAAGACAATCAAAAGGACAAGGCGAAAATACATGCCAGGCTTTCGCGCAGAGTATGTTCAGCGCATATGGTCAGTTATCCAAATTACGAAGGGCCAGCGAGCAAGTTGACGTACCGTATTTGCTAATGAATTGCGGAGGGCGGCAGTACTAGCTGGGTGGAAGGATTCGGGGTTGGAGCAGGCAGTTAAGTTGGCATTCGTGCATGTGTTTCCTGACAACATATCTGCGGTATTGCAGCAGATAACAGACATCAAAAAGGCAAGCATGGACACCTTGGTAGCACATGCTAGAATTTTGAAGTACGGGAAGAAGCAGGCACCTGGTTGTAATCACAGCCGAACTCCTGGCTGCAGCTATAGCTGTACGAACGGCGGGCAACTTTGAGCGGTATCGTTGACGCCAGACGTTTGACGGAGACCGAACCTCGAGGGTTCAGGGGTGACTAACAGACGCGGGGAGGTGCTTGTGACGATGAGATGGTTCAACTGTGGGTGAAGGGGTCACTTTACAAGGGACTGTGGAGAGGTGCCAGGGCAGACATGCTACAAATGCGGCGAACCGGTGCATGTTGCAAAACATTGTGACTAGGGAAATTGATGCGGGGAGGCTGTTGGGCCGGCGGTCGACTCCATGATATAGAAAAGGCGTTCCCTGATATTTTGCCAATCGTGGAGGTCCGAGTGGGGGAAAGACGAGCAAGCAGATTAGTGGATACCGGTTGCTTGACCACGATTGTAACGGCATAATTAATTGAAGGGTTTAGAAGGGAAGAGGTACGTCTAGTGACAGTCGATGGAAAGGAAGCGAGATGGGAAGGTTCTCAAGAGGTCGAACTGGTGGTGAGGGGCATCCCATTAAAACTGAGGGTACTTGTCCTCAGAGCGATTATGTACGGAATTGGAGTGGTGGTGGTAGGGATTGAAGCAACCAAACAGCTGGGTGAAGCTAAGTTTATTGGTGGCCGGGTGAAGCTTGATTGGGTCAATGGACAGAGGAACAGGAACCGCCGAGCGCCAGCAAGGGACATAGGAATGACGGTGAGGACAGAAGAGAGCAGTGTTACTGTAGAGCGTGAGCATAATGAGAAACGCCCGCGCGGGAGGCAAGTAAAGTAGTGTATAGAGCAGAGCCTTGCACGATTGAGGATGAATATTTCCTCGCTATATTCGATGGGGTCAGCCGGAAGGTGGAGTGGCATCTAAAGGGAGGAGTGCCTATGTTGAGCAACAGAGTCGGTTGCTACGAATATACCCTCTGAGAGGGAGTGCGAGAAGACTGATAAGGCAGTGCAGCGGTGAATTGAAGGCATCCAGAGGCCTTCAAGGGAACTGGTGGAGAACGGAGTTTTGCCGTTAATGGCGGTAGTGCAGCCGACAAAGAGTAAGGTTCGCCCCGTCCTTGACTTCAGGGAGTTGAATCATTTTGTGAAATGTCATACGGGCGATGATTTCGTGGACATGTGTAGCGAGACTCTCCGTAGGTGGCGGCAGATGAGCGGGACGTCTACAATCGTGGATCTGAGGGCGGCGTACCTGCAGGTTCATGTAGCAGAGAAACAGTGGCGGTACCAACCAGTGAAATATTGGGGAAACATTGTTTAACCGGACTGGGATTTAGACTATGTTTAGCCCCGCGGATTACGACGAAGATTTTAAAGATAGTTCTAAAGAAGGATGTAGTGATTGCGAAGGGCACGGATTCATATATTGATGATATAGTAGTGGACAACACCATCGTGCCAGCGTCAAAAGTAATGAAACACCTAGCACGATTTGGACTAGTGTCGAAGGAGCTGGAACCGATGGTGTTGGGACTGCGGCTAGAGCGAAATAAAAAAAAAGGAAACCATGTTTAGGAGAAGCAATGATGTCCCGGGGTTGATGGACGGACTCAGTCTGAAGGTGAGCGATGTCAGAGTGCCATCAGAAGAAGACAAAGTGGATGGACTAACCAGGGTGAGGAAAGGTTGGTTGAAAGTGGGGCAAAAGAGAGGGCAGAGTTGTGTGCAGCAGGAGCCATGGGCGCGGAGGAACTACACGGGACGCACCACCTTGGAATTGACAGATCACTGTTCTTGGTTGGGAGAATGAACCCGAATATCACGAAGGAAGAGGTTTAGCGATCTGTAAGGGCGTGTATCCGATGTCAGTCGACTGACCTCGCACCAAGACCATATGGTTCGTGAGAAATCAGCTTGAAGGAGAATTGACGGAGATTAGCAGTTGATGTAACTCATTACCGAGGGGATATGTACCTGTCAATGGTGGACTGTGGTCCCGGACGATTCGCCATCGGGAAGTAACTAAAGATGGAAACGGGACTTGAAATTGCACGTGTGCTGAATGAGATATTTCTGGAGAGGGGGGCCAGGTGATGAAGTGTTAGTGGATACTGGTACCACGTTTCGATCGCAAGTGCTGAAGGAAATGCTGGACAAGTGGAACACAAAGCACTTCTTTAGAGATACCTACTGGTTAAGTGGAAACGGGATAGTGGAGTGACACCACCACACCAAGACCATCGCCAAAAGGACACTAATGTCGCCTGAGGAGGTATTTTTCTGGTATATGTCTCCCAGGTCGGGACAAAATGAGTCGGTACCCCAGAGGACCATATTCAGGAATGAGTGGCGAAGTCCAAGCATAGCGCCGACACTGCTGACTGAAGTCGAGAAAGGAACTGCGCACTGAATGGCCTACCGGCTCCGGCGCTTGGCCTTCGAGCCAAAAATTTCATAAATCAATCAAAGAACTGCGTCGGTGCAAGTTGGGGAGGTGTTTGTGAAACCATACGGTAACAAATGCACCACGCAATGGGCGAGGGGTGTAGTGACACCTGAATTCGCATGGGTTGCCGAGGCATATCTTGGACCTACGTCGGGTAGTTGACGGCGAAGAAAGCAACACAGAGAGCTTCGACATGGCAGCAGAAGGAGACGCGGCGCTAAGGCGACCGTAGCGAGACAGACGTCTTCCGACTGTAACGTGGGATATGAAGAATAGGATGATCTTGAGATCAAGGTGTGTGTGTGTGCGTGAATGTGATGGACGAATGTACGGAAAGTGTAAGATGAGGGGGGAGACCGTTGGCACCCTGACCGCGGGATCATTGACACTGGGGTTGGGCGTCAAGGAGTTAGTGCTTGGATAGGCGGGGGTGAAAGAAGACGTATGCAGAAGGATGCGCAATGAGGTGGTTAGGGCGCGTGTGTGTGTGTGTAATTAGGTGGTTGGGGTGTAGGTAGTGTAGCGCGTAGTTGTTAGGTGCGTAGAAAGCTGGCATCTATTCTCAAGAAGGACGTCCGACATTGGGTGAGTAAAAACTTCTTTTATTTTATTCGTTTAGTTTGTGAGAAAGCTATAGGAAAGGGGAAGGATGTTTTTTGGGGCTTTTATGGATCTGGAAAAGGCTTATGATAGGGTAGACAGAAAGGCACTGTGGGAGGTTATGCAGATTTATGGGATAGGAGGAAAGCTTTTGGGAGCTGTCAAGAGTTTTTATGAGAGTAGTAGAGCTTGTGTCAGGATTAGAAATGGAGAGAGTGAGTGGTTTGAAGTAAAGGTGGGACTTCGTCAAGGATGCGTTATGTCGCCCTGGCTGTTCAACTTATACATGGATGGGGTGGTGCGAGAGGTGAATGCTAGGGTAGTGGGTCAGGGATTGGAGATGGTTAAAGAAAATGGAGAAAAGTTGGAGGTGAGCCAGCTGTTGTTTGCGGACGACACTGCGCTTGTGGCAGGGTCAGAGGAGGGATTGAGGAAGCTGGTGGCAGAGTTTGGGAGAGTATGTGATAGAAGAAAGCTAAAGATAAATGTGGGTAAAAGTAAGGTGATGAGATGTACAAGGGGTGAAAGTGGCAGTAGACTGGAAGTGAACATTTAGGGAGAGCGACTGGAGGAAGTGGATAGTTTTAGATACTTGGGTGCAAGTGTAGCAGGAAAAGGTGGAGGTAGAATGTAGATTGAGAGAAGCGAGTAAATGCCTTGGTGGATTAAAGAGTGTAATGAGGAATAGACATTTGGGAATGGATGCGAAGAGGAGACTGTATGAAGGAGTGATTGTGCCAACAGCACTGTATGGGGCAGAAACGTGGAACATAAGAGAAGAAGAGAGAAGGAGTTTGAATGTGTTTGAGATGAGGTGTCTGAGAAGTATGGTGGGGGTTACTAGGCTGGATAGAGTGAGAAATGAGGTGAGGAGGAGAACAGGGGTGAAAAAGGATTTGGGAGATAGGGTTGATGAAAGAATATTAGGATGGTTTGGACACATGGAAAGAATGAGTGAAGAAAGACTAGTAAAAGGTATGGAAGGCAGATGTGGAGGGAGTGAACATGAGGGGACGTCCTAGGATGAGGTGGATGGATGGGGTGAAGGGGGCTTTGGGGAAGAGGGGAATGTCTGTTGAGGAAGGAAGGGAGAGGACGGAAGACAGAGGTGAGTGGAGAATGGTTGTATATGGATGATGTTGTGATTGCATGAGGAGGAATGGGCGGGGGGGGGGTAGCATGTGTGAGTAAATTTTGACGCAGCCCGAAGGGATTTCTCTCCGTCCTCTCCTTATATGCAAGGGGGGACGGAGAGGGGGGGGTCGCCGATTAAATGAAGCGGCCTTGCTGTGGATGTGCTGTGTCTTGCGACACTGCTTCTGACCCAGGGCGGTGGGCAGGGTGCAGGGATGACCCGTCATCCAGGAGGTGCTCAGATGAGAGGGAGGGTGGGAGGGGTGTGGAGTGTATTTAGGGATGAAATGGGTGGGAGTGTTTTTATGCCTTTCCCTTTTTGGCTACCTCCCTTGGAGGGGGGAAAAAGCCTTGGTATATGTATGTATGTATGTTTAGTTTGTTTATTTGTGAGCTGAACTGGTCACATTACCCTTGACTTTAGCAAACCGTTGGGCAAGGTCCCCCGCCAGAGACTAATAAACAGAATTAATGTCCATGATTAGGAGGAAAAATGTTGATTGGGTTTCCATTATGGGTGCAAAATCCATATTGGGTAGTGTTACTAGTGGAGTTCCTCAAGGCTCGGTTTTGGATCCCTTACTGTTCAATATTATTGGTTTTAATAGTCGCTGGACGAGCGGTCTAGAGCGTCGCTATTTGCGACGGGGTCGAGGTGACGGCGGTTCGAACCCTGGCCACGGGCGAGTTGAAGCAAGGGTATGGTTCATTAAATTCCACGCTACATCATCAGTAAGTTTGCGGATGACACTAAAATAGGACGTCATATTAGGTCGGTGGAAGATGCTGGGATATTGCTGGAGGATATTAATAAATTGCACGGTCGGAGAAATGGCATATTTATTTCAATATCTCAAAGTGCAGTGTGTTAAATGTGGGATTACACAACCCAGCTAATAGGTATAGCTTAGTACTCGCATCACGTCACTCCCTTCGATAGTGCATGCCCATTTCCAGTGTGTGATAAGACATCCTTATCCAACACCAAAAGAGTGTGGCACGATTTTAGTGCCTTGTTCTCTCAAAATCAGAGGAAGAAAACCCTGAACTATCAACAGAAAACAATTTATTATTACATTTACTATATACAAAATTTACAATTCTTTCATATGTAATCATATAATGTTATTAGATATTCCAATTTATATACTCCACTTCAGCACAGAGATATTTACCTATGAGACAGGAGAGAGATAAGGAATACTGGCTTCTTGTGCTCTTGAATGAGAGTCGAACGGGTAATCGGCCAGGGATTGGAGACAAGCGACTCCAGTCACTTGAAGATCGCCCACTGCTAGCAGCGACGAAGATGTGCTATGTGCTTATATTAGGCAAGACAAGTGACTCTGTCACTTGTACTGTAAAGACAGTAAAGTCGAATAAGAAACACGAATCAGTCACTGGTGCTGGTCTTGGGAAGAAAGGGACACTTCAGACGCCTCTTAGTTCTAGTTTCTTCTCGATGGGCGCGTCCTTTACATCTTTTTTTATAATCTTCGTTGATGACGTCACTACTACGCAGTTAGGCGGAGCGCCGGGCATCGCTTACACGAACAACTTAAGTAATTCTTTCGAACGTTGAGAACACATGTTGTCTCGAACGTTTCCCCTAAATCTACTCTCACACCTCCACAAACCTGCGTTTCACACAATTCCTTTCATTTATACATTTATTTATTTTTATCATTGCAATATAAAATTACATATACTTTTAAGTTCTTAATATACGATATAAGGTACATTATACATATACAATGAGGGAATTATCACACTATTTCTTGGCGAGTTGCAAAACATCCTATCATATTCATGCAAGGGCGTAACAAAAGTAACATCATATTACAGAAAACGGAATGTGAAAAGGACTTAGGAGTATTAGTGAGTCCTGACCCAAAATCTAGGAAACTGTGGATTAGCGGCAGGAATAGAGCTAGCAGGGCATTAAGATATATTGCTGGGATGTTTACAAATAAAAGTGCAGAGGTAATCATGAAAGTGTATCTGGCGATAGTTTGACCCATCCTAGACTGTGCGGTACAGTTTTGATCTCCGTCCTGTAGAATATTAATTCACTAGAATCGGTACAGAGGAGAATGGCCAAATTAATTGGAATGACACTCTAGAAAAGAACCTTTCCAGACCTGAGGGGAAGACGACTTTTTGATTGGTTGTGTTTCTGCCACCCCGGTGGCACCTGTCGGTCCATCAACTTTTACATACCCCGGGAAGTCGTTTTCTCTCTCTCTCTCTCTCTCTCACTTTAGCGTTGAGGGGGCTCACCAACCGGTCTCGGTCCCTGGCTGGCAGACATGGCCACCACGACCGAGCTAAGGCTGCCACTCTTGTTGCCAGGTTCGCCCAAGAAGGATCTTCCCATTTGAGCACGTATAGGAACAACTATTAGATTTCCTCTCCACATGTCTAACAAGGAATCCCACAGGGAAGCATTCTCAGTATTTTTTCACCACAGTAATCAGTGATATAACCACATGAATTCCCTCTAAAATAACCGCCACCCTATACATAGATGATCTACCCTTCTGCCAGAGAACCTACCTATTTCACAAATCCGTAACCCGAGTAAACCTATGGGCCGATGACCGGTAATTCTGATTATCCACATTAAAATCTGTTTCCATGCATTTCTGTAGATGACGCTACTTCAAAGATCCCCCATTGTTACAGTTAGGTAACATTATCTTTCCAGTGATAAAAGAGACGTGATTCTTTGGCCTGATTCTCGACAATCAACTTGCCTGCGTTCCCCACCGCAAGCATCTAAAAGTGCTCTGTCTAGTCTGTAATCTAAAATTGCTATCTCCCACAGACTGAGCTTACATAGGATCTTTCGGAAACCTTCAAGCCCTCACATAAAACAAAATCATACATACGCCTCACCCACAGTCAGTAATAAGCTGAGTAAATTCAAAACAAAAGTATTCCAAAATTCTCTCTCTCTCTCACTCTCACTTTTCGCACTACCAAAGCCATATGCACTTTCAAACGAACATACCTTTCACCTAAATCTTACTTTGGTCCACATCGTCCTTCGTGACTTTTTTTTTCTCATTCAACGAACCTATACATCTCATCGCTTAGGTGATATACCCCAAGCTCAAACAATACATGGATTCAAATCCAAATATGTTAATTGGAACTCTACATGAATTTGAGGCTAGGCATGATAAATTGGAGAGTAGATGGGGCCCAGTGAGCGTTGCTCATTTCCTGTGCGGTGGCGAGGGGGACTCCACGTGGATAAGCGAAATACAAGTAGGCTGGTAAGATATTCAAAATGTTTATTTCACCAAACTACCCATGACCGACTACTACAAGAGATTAACACAGACTGCCTCAGGCGTAAGCCAAGGCTTCGAGTCTGACACACATTCTGGCACCCTTGTTGCCGGGTAGAATTTGTAGGTAGAGCAATATATATATATATATATATATATATATATATATATATATATATATATATATATATATATATATATATATATATATATATGTATATATATATATATATGTATATATATATATATATATATATATATATATATAACATGAGGGAAACACATGAATGAGGAATCTGCATGCACATGCGAAGAGGTGACGTTATATAAGATACATGAAATGCTTATGGAATACAGATATGACACCTGTGCATAGGCGTAGTGCGTATGAAGTAGAGGGTAGTGGTTACATAGGGTTATATAACATAACAGTGCTCAGGACTGCGTAGGCCTAGCTACGCACGTAATTACCGTGTAGAACGGTTACGTTATGACTACACTGACTACATAAAACAATTACTATATAGGGAATAATTACTACATATACTATATAGGGAATAATTACTACATACATAGGGATTTATTGCAACATATACTACATAGGGAATAATTACTACACCCTACCACTCTCCCAAACTCGTCTTTCCCTTTCAGTTTAGTTTCATTCATTGCTAACACACACATCTTTCTTTTCACCAATATAATGCCAACCCCCTTATTATTCTCACCCGTTCCAAATCCAACTGGATCCATAGACCCCCATCCCTGGGGTTTAGGTTAGAATTTTCCACTTAGACAATTTATTTTGGGGGTTTTGTGGAAATGCAAACTCTCTCTTAACTCTCACGGATCGCATCTTTGAAATACGAATTTCTGATACGATTAAATATCATGGTACGGACCAAGATTGGCAGGTAAGTCTGTCTATCTTTGTACGAACTAGGTCTATCCTCGACGTATTCCGAACGTAGGATGCTCTCATACTCCTTTCCACTACTCTTCGCAGTAGAAAAATAGAGAGGGGAAATCCTGGTCCCCTCATTCCGTCCTAATTAGTCGCTTTCTCCAACGAGCATAAGAGTGCGGTAGTAGAACTATTTTCCCTTGCACAGGGACATCGAAAAAAGAAATAATGGAAACTTATGACTGGTAATGATAGATTCAAGGAGATAGCAGAAAAGACGGGCAATGATACTTAAAAGGCGGATTTTAATTTTTCCATAAGTAGATGTATTTTTACAACATGAATAATATGTAACGCTGGTCTGTATGGGTGCTCCTAGAAGGAAAAACTAAAATATTGGCTGCATACAATTAATCATGCAGTCAGTATTAGTCCAGCATGTAGCATGAAAATCGCACGTAGGAATACATATCGTAATCTTTTATTAGGTTATGTAATATATCATAATTTGGTTGTGATAGATTTAAAATCAGATACGTATATTTTTTCATCTATTTTGATGTACATTATAGTTCTAAACAATGTATTAAATTTAAACTTCCTTTTAATATACTTTTATATCTTGGGGACACTTTAGAGCTTTTAGAAAACGTGAGACCTTTGTTGTTTTCGCAGGTGTAGTACTCGTTTATTCCTTACATTATGTACGTCTATGTGATTTCGTAAAACTGCATTCAGGTATTAAAGATACCTGAAACAATATAACGATATATCGTGATTATTTCATTCCGAACAAAAGGAAACGCTGAGAGTGATCATGGCTGACCAAGTGGAGAAAATTAAAGAACCAGAAGAAGTAAAAGAAGAAGTGACATACGGATGTAAACATTATAAAAGGAAATGCAAACTTATTGTAAGTAAGGTCACGATTTTTATTTATTTAAGGTTGTTTACCATATGCCTTAGCTGTGATGAAGATTATTTAACATTTTTAGTGGGAATAGTTAAACATTGCACAATTTGTGCTCCAGGGTTATTTAGTAGCTATTTGTAGTATATATGTATGAAATCATGTTATACAGATGTAGATCTGTCATTGAGAAAATGTGGTACTGATAAGGAGACTATACAAAGCACATGTACCTACAGGCTTAGTCATGGGACAAACCAATGACAGGTATGGTATTAGGCTCTTAGACACCATCTTTTCCAGTTAGATCAGGAATATCTATGGATGAAATAATTACGTATGATGCAAGTTGTTTTAGGCAATACCAACAGAAGGCTCTTCCATATGGCTTTGTTCAGTCCAGAGAATTTTGATGAAGACCCCTTTGTTATTGTTGCTTGAGAGGTAAAATTCCAGAATCACAAAAGCATGCATTGTTCTAACCTAACCTAAACGGCCAAACCTAATCTAATAGAGCTTTTCCATAGAACAAAATATATTTTTGAGGTGCAAAAAGAAAGAAGTGAAGAATTGTGTACTTGATACTGGGAAGGAACTGTTTGTGAGTTTTGTGTGAAGCTAGTTTGACCTTCATGGGAATTTTCGTCAGTCTTCAGCTTGGGTGTTTATTTTCCGCTCTACCACAGTGATCTAAGGGCCTTACTTTAAAACCTTTCATAAACCCAAACAAATATTTTTTACTCCAGGAAAGAATCTTAGTAAATTTATTTAAGTGCACATCTACATGATATAGCATTAGAAAATTAGATATTAAATTTGTAAATTATAGTACATCAACATAATACATGCTTTTCTTGGCAGAAATCGATAACAGAAAAAGGTTGCTAAATGTGATACACTAATGAACAGAGCTGTGGCAATTGCTTGAGAGACCATCTTTGTTTTGATAGATGCGGAGGTCTAAGAAATTAAAGAATGATAAATTCACCTAACCTAACCTAACCTGCATTCAGTAATACAGTATCTATAATTCTAGAGGTCATCAGGATTGTCGTTGTCATTATCAGGGATGTTGATAGCCAGTTTTGGCATCCAGTCAGACTGCAGGATGTAGAGGGGTTTCATCGCTTAAAGAAAATATGTGTGGCATGGTGATGTCACTTGGAGTAGGAGAACACCTGGTACACAACATCAATGCCATTGTCAAATTGACATTGAGAAGACTGGACAAACAACAATATGATGTTTCAAAGATATAGTCACAGCTCCGTATATGTGTATATATATGTATGTAAATGTATATATATGTATATGTGTGTATATATATATATATATATATATATATATATATATATATGCAAGGGATATGTTCCTGAAGGAATCGCATGATGTGAAAATCGCATGATAGAGTGAACAGTTAATTTCTACTACTGCTTACTTGATGTTTTACATCATATTATTCTAAATAATCTGTGTAATTTGAAAAATTACTAGATTTGTTTACTTCGTGCCATTCCGAAATTGCATATTCTAAACACACAAATTGAGAATCCCTGTGTGTATGTGTGTGTGTGTGTGTATATATATATGTATATATATATATATATATATATATGTATATATATGTATGTATGTATTTACCTAGTTGTATTTTATGGGAAGAGAGCTATGCTTGTAGTGACCTACTTTTGTATCTTTCAGCATCCAGTTTGTTCTTAAAAACTTGTATAGTTTTAGCACGCACTGTTTCTTCATTCAGTTTATCTATCACTGTGTGGGAAGCTATTCTTTTTCAGATCTCTTCTGTAACTGTCCTTCTTAAGTTTCTTCATGTGTCCTCTTGTTTTTCCTCTGTCCCACTTTAGTAAGTTGTCTATATCAAGAATTTCCATTCCTTTCATAATTCTGTAGATGAGTAGCAAATCATCTCTTTCTCTTCTTTGTTCCAGGGTTGGTAGATTTAGTTTATCCAATCTTTGTCCATATGTCAAATTAGAGAGTGTTGGTGCCATCTTTGTTGTTGCTCTTTGATTTTTTTTCTAGTTTATGTTTTTTAGAACTAGGTGTCCATAGTGTTACAGCATATTCCAATTTTGGTCTTATCAGCATGTGTGTGTGTGTGTGTATAAATATATATATATATATATATATATATATATATATATATATATACATACATATATGGAAATAAGCTCCACCGCAAGGACTTGAACCTTTGCCTTAGCGACTGCTTATTATGAGGCAAAGACGATAGCCTGGAGCCAGCCAAGCCATACAAAAGGAATGACCTGATTCACAACCTGGTGGTTCCCTGACGGTACTAGGCCAGCTCAGTCTTTATTATGGTGAGCCATCCGACAATTTGTGTGTCATTTTGACAAATGGAAATAAGCTCCACTGCAAGGAGTCAAACCTTTGCCATAGCAACTGCTTATAATGAGGCAAAGACGATAGCCTTGAGCCAGCAGCCAGGCTGTACAAAAGGAATGACCTGATTTACAACCTGGTGGTTCTCAGATGGTTCTAGGCCATCTCATTCTCTATTCTAATTTCACCTAGTCTTTATTATGGCAAGCCATCTGACAAGTTGTGTGTCATTTTGACAAATGGAAATAAGCTCCACTGCAAGGACTCAAACCTTTGCCTTAGCGACAGCTGGCTCAAGGCTATCGTCTTTGCCTCATAATAAGCAGTCACTAAGGCATGCCCTTGCCCTCCACCCATCCCTCACCTCTCCAACACCCATTTGTATCCCCTTTAAAAATCTCTCAACTCCTTGTTGACAAAAGACCATCCCTGGGTCAGAAGCAGTGCATCAAGACATGGCACCTCCAAATTTAGGTCCGACAGTCAAAGCTGGTTTACCCCAATTGTTTTGTTTACATGTCCCTCCCTCCATGTCCCCTCACGAGTAAATAGAGAAGACAATGAGAAATCCCTTCAGGCTGCATCAATTTATTATCCATTCATAACCATTCTCCACTTAAAGCTATCTCCTGCCCTTTTGTTTCCCTGTTCAACAAATATTCCCCAGCTTCCCCTCAAGACCAATCCATCCATCTCTGCCTCCCACACTCTGGATGTCTTTCCCCATTTATTCTTTCCATATGCCGAGACTATCCCACTATTCTTTGATCAACCATGTCTGCCAGCTCTCTTCCCACCACAAATCTACCTCACCTCTTCATTCTTTACTCCAGCCAACCCACCATACTTCTTAACACTTCATCGCAAACATATTTAAATGTTTAAATTTCTGCTTCCCATGCATTACAAGTCTTTACCCCATATAATGTTGTAGACACAATCACTCCATATAGTCTTCTTATCGCTTCCATCCCTAGATACCTATTTCTCATGAAACCACTTACCTTCACCCCTCAATCCGTGATTTCCTGCTAAGTATTTAAAACTACCCACTTCCTCTTGTCTTTCTCCTTTAAGACTTACCTCTGACTCACTGCCACCCTCACCATTTATACATCTCATCACTTTAGTTTTACCCACATTTACTTTTATCTTTCTTCTGTTACATACTGTCCTGAACACTCTCATGTCTCAGACCCTGCTTTGACCCAGCCATATGTGCAGTCATCAGCAAACAACAACTGGCTTACCTTCCTCTTTCCTCCACAATCATTAACTATCTCCTATCCCCCATCCACCACCCTGGTATTTACTTCCAGCACTACCCCATCCATGCGATCATCATGGTGACATAACACAACCAGGGCACAACCCTAACTTCACCTCAAAGCACTTCATCAACAACATTAAAAAACTACATCCCTATCTTTTGCCAAATCTTCTTACATATGCCTTACTATGAAAATCCGAACCATGAACCTTCTATACTGTAGCAGGATTGGTGGTCAGTTTTAAAATGTTTGTTTTGTGGTCTGAATGTAAACATGTTTTTGTATAGATGAGTTGTTGTTGTTGTCGTTCCCTAGACTGTCTGTCCGAGCAGTCCCGTCTCCCCAAGGAATGCCATAGCCGAACTGGGTTTTCCCACAAATCCTTTATAGAGCGTATGTTGTGTTGTTTGCGTGCATGATTGTGTATAATGCAGTCTTCCATTATGTGTTGTATGGTATGGGGTGAAGTGTTACATCCTGGGCAGCTGTTCACAACGCGGTCATCCAGCCTCTTCTGGTAGCTTAGAAGTGCTGGGTGGTGACCGCACTGCAGTCTGGCCAGGTGGACTCTGTCCTTTCGTGGGAGAGAGGATTCAGAAGGGTGGATATCAGGGGGTCTGGCATGCAGCAGTGTGTTGTCTTTCAGTGTGTTAATGGAGCGGTGAGTGATATGATTATGAATATGTTTCCAGAGGCTGGTATTTGGTGGTTGTGGAGGAAGAGAAGAGAGTATCTGTGCGTGATAAAGGTCTTTGGGTGTTGTTTTAATGTTTCTTGGTGTGTGTGGGTGTTCTGCTATGTAGTGTAGCAGGTGTAATGTGTTTGTGGTGGCTGCGGCAAGTGTTTGTGTGCCTCTCATGTCAAGGTGGTCCTTGACTTTGAGGACTTTTGTTTCATGGTGTAAATGGTCTGTAGGTGTTGTATTTGTGCAGCCTGTAATTGTTTTTAGGGCTTTGTTTTGTATGATTTGAAGGGTGTTGTGGTGTGTCTCACTGAGATTAGGAGCCCATGCAGGACTCGCATAATTCAACACTGAGCGTATGCATTGTTTGTATATTGTTATATTAGTTTCTTTGTTTTGTCCAAATGTTGTTCCAGTGATTGACTTAAGTGCGTTAAGTCTGGGTGTGCATTTGTTTTTTATGTTTGTGATGTGTTGTTTGAAAGACATGGATGTATCGTATGTTACACCAAGAATTTTCGGTGTGTTTGTGTGTGGTATTAGAGTGTTGTTGATGTAGAGATGAGGTATGTATTTGTGTTCTTTTGTCCAGTTGGTGAGAAGTGTTGCTGTAGATTTGGTTGGAGTTATTTTGAGTCTGTTTGTGATGAACCATGTGTTGAGTGTGTCAAGGTATGGCTGGATTATTTCTGCAGCTTTGTCTGTGTTACGATGTGTGCATGTGATTGTTATGTCGTCTGCGTAGGAAGAGATTTGTATTTCTGAGGTGTCTGGTGTGGGTAAGTCATGCATGTATAGATTAAATAGTGTGGGGGATAGAACCGAGCCCTGTGGTACTCCGTTCTTAATGTTTCTGATGTGCAATGATTGGCCATTATGTGACACGTAAGCATTCCTACCTGCCAGATAATTGGCCAGCCATCTTTTGGTGTTATTGTGCATGTCTGTGTTATATATTTTATTTGTTAGGTTGTGGCGGGGGATAGCATCAAAAGCTTTACTAATGTCTAATGTTATAAGAAGTGTTCTTTGGTGGGGCCTATCTGAATTGATGCCATCTAAAATTCTTTGTGTGAGGTTTGTCAGAAGAGTGTTTGTGGAGTGTAGTGGCCTAAAACCGTGTTGTGAGTCTGCAAGGGGAATATGTGGTGTGACAAGTTTAAGTATTAGGCGTTCAATGACTTTAGAGGGGGTGCAGAGAAGTGTGATTGGATGGTGCGATGTTGGGATTGTTGGGTCTTTGTTCGGTTTTGGAATGGTGATTATTTGACCATGCTTCCAGATGTCGGGTATAGTGTTGTGTGAATAGCTGTAGTTTGCAATGTTTGTGAGTGCGTGTATACCTTGTGGTCCAATGTGTTTTAGGTGGATGCTGCTTATGTTATCAGGGCCACAGGCAGATGAGTGCTTGAGACTATGTATTATGAGTTTTGTCTGACTGTCTATGAAGGGTATATAGTCTGAGTCTGTGGGAAAGTCTTTCTTACGTCGAATGGTGCGTCGGTCGTCAGGGTGAGAAGTGAGATGGCTTGTCTGTGCAAAATGATGTATGAGTGCGTTTGCTTGTTGTCTGTTTGAGGGTAGATTATCTGTTGTTGTGATTATTGCTGCGTGAGAGCGTGTAGTGTTACTGTTGGATAGTGTAATGCTGTTGAGTGTTTTGTACAATTTGCTGGTGTTTGTTTTGTGATCAAGTGTATTGATAAAGTTTTGCCAATTTTGTGTTTTTTGTTCATGTATTTTATTGGCAATCACAGTGTTTAGTGTTTGTATTTGGTTTGCTATGTTTTGAGGGATAGGTGTGGGGGTACCGTGTTTAAGTGTGTCACGTTGTCTGATGAGGCTTTGGATTTCTGGTGTGAAGTTGGGGTTGTGTGATTTTCTGTTGCCTCTAGGGATGTATCTCTTGTCTGCATTTTGTATGATTGTATTAAAAGTGTGCACAGCATTGTTTATGTTTGTGATTGGTGTACTGTTAAGTGTTTCAAAATGTTGTTCTGTCTCTTCAGTAAAAGCTTCCCAGTTAGCTCTCTTGTAATTGGTGTAAGTGTGTCTGTGGCCGACTGGGGTGCATCTTGTTTTGGTGGTGATGATGATTGGAAGGTGGTCAGAGCCAAGGGTTCCGACCACTCTCCATGATGTTGTTGGGGTTAGGCAGGGGGAGCAAAAGGTGATATCAGGAGAGGAGGGAGTGTAGAGGGCTTGGTGTGGGATATGTGTATGATTATGTGTGTTGTTCATGATAGTCAATGAGTCAAACTGAGTCTGTATATCAAGCCCTCTGTCTGTGTCAGGGTTGTCGACATACCAGGCAGACGACTTGGCGTTGAAGTCTCCACCCATGATCAGGTTGGGGATTGAGGCTAGTAGGCTAAAATGAGGCCTGAAGGTGTCTGGAACTGTGGGGGATGATTGGGGGGGAATGTACATGTTAACTATTGTCAGTGTTGATTTGTTGCCTGTGCGGATTCGAATGGATTGGATTTCTGTTGTGTTATCTGTGGTAGGGAGGAGAATTTTGGTTGTGGCACTTGTGTCCACAAAACAGATGGAGTGGTGGATCAGGGTGATGAGTCCACCGCCATAGCTGTCAGTCCGGTCTTGTCTGATGGTGGTGTAATTATGAAATGATGGTGTTTTGTGTGAGTGTCTTAGTTTTGTTTCTTGTAAAATCGCAATGTGTATGTTGTGTTGTTTAAGAAAGTGTTCAAATTCATGTTTTTTCGTGTTAATACCGTCAATGTTGTGTTGTAATATGTTGATGTTGTGTGTTTTGTATGTGTTGTATGTTGCCGTTTGGGGTTGAGGTTGGGGTGGTAGTGGGGAAGGTGTAGGATCTGGGTCAGAGGGGGGGAAAGGAGAGATCGGGGACAAAGGAAGGGGAGTACTAATCGGGGATGAGTTGTGTGATGCAGGTTTTTGTAGATATTGGAAGTCTGTGCTGCTACTGTAATGGTTTTGTTTCATTCAGTTGGTTGAATAGAACTGTGTACCTGTCATTTTTATATGTTCTCCAGGGAGGATTTTGGTTTCTGTATGCATATGTTCAAGTGGTGTGGTTTTGGTGCATCCTATTATTATTTGTAGTGCTTTGTTTTGTGTAGTTTGAAGTAGTAAGACAAAAAGGAAGGAGAAGAATATAATGAGAAATAGGAAGAGAATAAGTACTCTAGGGAAAAAGATGCCAGTTGTCTCTTTATGGGAAAAAGTGACGGGATGGAGGATACTAAAAGTTGATGCAAGATGTTGGGTGCAGTCTAAAGACCATGTGCCAGCACCTGCATCTCCAGATGGAGGTAAGGGTGTTCATAGGTTTTGAAGATGCGCAGTAGGAAGGTGTCCATTTTGGAGTATCATCACTGGCAGGTACCCATAATTTGTCCTTTCAGTGTGAAAAAGAATTACAAAACAAGAAAATATAGTTATGTCTGTTTGCATTAGCAATTATATTTGTTCATTAACAAATCTCCCAATTAGTGAAATGATTTTGGTTTTTCAGAGTCCTTGCTGTGAGAAGAACTACATTTGTCGATTTTGCCATGACGAAGGCGAAAATCACCAGCTGGATCGCCCAAATATTGTAGAAATTGAATGTCTAGTATGTTCAAAAAGACAAGATCTTGCAAACAAGTGCAGTAACCCAGAATGTGAAGTGATATTTGGTGAGGTAAGTCTTTATGACATATATTTTATATATCTTATGTTTTTAGTGTTTTTGTTAACTATATTGCTATTTTTATGATAAATTCATGGTCAGCAGCCATATCTCCATGAAATTGTTTTGGACTTTTGTCTGTGTTGTATTATTGTGGGTTGGTTTATATGTCACCAGTTGGTGAGAGGAAGAGAAGGGGACCAGTCACTGATTGTCAGCTGTGTAAAAAAAATAATTCTATATACCAAAAGTTTTTTCCCCGTTACCAGGGAGGTAGCCAAGTCAAAGACACATACCTACTCCCACCCATTTCACTCCCATCCACCAGTCTTTCCTCCCTCTCATCATACCCTCTAATGGATGACAGTGTCACGTGACTACCTCTAACCTTAAAGCAATTAGTTAGTAAATAAAGGATCTAGGAGGACAACAGATCTTGCCTCATCCCATAAAGGTGGAGTGACAATAAACGGATATAAATTTCATTTCCTTCTTCACACTTCCTTCTGTAAATATATCTTATCCCCTTTCAGTTAGGAAAAATCATCATCCCACATATTAGTAGGTAATTTTCTCTATACCTATATTGAATAAACCTAACAGTACAGAACTAAATGAATGCATTTATCTTTGCATCTCAAATCAAGTCCATTCTTATCATATGAGGTAATTATTCAATGTTTCCACTGCTACTCAGTTGAGCTACTGCCTCTACATCAACATAGTCATCATATTACATTCCATGCAACTAAAACACCAATTCCTATTATCATCACGGTTCTACAAACACGCACAAATTATACAATCTCTATCTAACCACCTCAAACAAGTTCTGCTCCTATAAACACATGAAAATTGGATCCTTGCTAATCATCTTAAATAACATACATCCTACCAAGATATGCAGTCATAACTTACCAGAAATCATTGCTCTCTCCCTCCTGTGTGTTTTCCATTATATCTATTCCCGTTATTCCTCCCATTTATTCTTTTCCCAATTATTACTTCCCCCAGCAAAAGGACTAAGCGTCCATCTCCAAATTCACGCAGCAGAGAAAGAGAGGGAACAAAGCACCCTTTGTTTTGGATTTGAGTTGGCACCACGGTTCCAACAATCTTGGCATCATCTTAACGGTACATTTAATATCGTCAAATACACACCGTACATGGGTCATACACCAAAAGCATCTACAATACGTATTTCTATAAATTCTTACATAACTAGAGCACCGTGGATCTCAAAAGTATAAACGTATCTCTAGATACATTTTATCTAAAACACTTTAATATCAGAACGTGAATTCGCGTCTGTATGTAAACAATAGCTAGCTAGGCACTGCTCCTGGTCCGAGAGCATCGCAAAAATAGAGAATGTAATTAGCACCAGGGGGTGACTATGGTAACAACAGGTATCTCTCTATCCTGCCTGCTGCCCTTGGTCAGAAGCAATGTAGCAAGGCACAGTAGATCCACAGCAAAGGCCGCTTCACTTAATTGATGACTCCCTCTGTCCCCTCATGCAGAAAAAGAGTAGACAGGGAGCTGTGATTGTATATAGATGATACTGTTATGCAGGAAAGGGATTTCTCCTCTTCTTTTTTTTCTACAAGAGGGGAAAGAGAGGGTGGGTCGCCGAAAAAAATGGAGGAAAGATCATTGATGCTGATAGAGATATAGAGTTCAGTCCAAAGATTTAGTGCTACCCCTCAGTGCTGTACCTCCATACATAGGTGAGGATATTGATGTGATTTAAAAATGAACAGTGAGGAATTAATCTCTGCACATTAACCTCTTCACTCCGGGGCACATCGCATGTCTGGCAGCATTAGCTGCCCGACGTGCAATGTTGCATCATAATAATCGCATTATAAAAAATAAAGTCAGTGCTCAATCGTTAGGTCTCTTTCACCCGTGAATTTTGATAACCATAGAAAATATGATGAAGCCAGTTTAGAGAGAATGGAGGTTACGACTACAATAAATATAATCAAGACGCCGACGTCGGCATCATCACGTACCTACTTGCTCCTTATGACACCTACGTAGGCGTCACCGTATGGAAGTGGTTAAGGTTGCTAAACAAGCTCCTCAGAACAGACCAGACTCAAGACTCCATCAATCCCCTCCACACATAAGCCTCACAACCCCCCCCCCACACACACACACACATGAAGTAAGAACAGCATTGGCACACTTGTGTTTGAGATACCATCCATCATGGAAACTGTATTAACACAGGAATAGTCACATATTCAAACTGCCCTAGATACAACAATGCCCCACACTTAACAGTCTGTAGACAGCAACACAGTATTTCCTGAGTGCTTTATGAGCCTGGCCAGAGGCTGTTGCTGGGAACTAAGGGAACCTGGGAACTAAGAGTCTTCTTCAAGAGAGACCTGGGGCAACAGGCTGACTGTCTCTGCAATGTCTGTCTCACAAGATTATTGTGTACAGGCAGCTTTAACATTAAGTAATTCATTACTATATTTCCTAGCATATAATGACTTAACAGTATTAGCCCAGCATTACATCTACAAGCTAGCAGTCAGAAACACTCAAATTTATATTTACCAAAAGAATTATGGCTTCATAATTTTTCCCAATTTATTGGAGTGTGGTGCATTTTAGGTGAACCCAAGATTTGGAGATGTTGCACTGGAGAGATGTGTATATGTGATGGGTCTTGTGCATTTAGGGTATGTGTAGGAGGCCCCCGGGTGTGCCCTTCTCTAGTAGAAGATGTGAAAGGATGGGCACCAAACAACAACAATGACAACAAAACTCCAATAATTTTTAGGCAGCTTCCAAATCTTGTTGAGTAAGGGTCTTTATTGACTTTTTCTGGGAACAGATTGTGTTGAAGGTGTTAGTTGTTTATCCATGTACCATAGGGTACTTTGGGAAAAAGCTGAGTTAGTCTCTCATCTAATCTGATCTGCATTCACTGCCCAAAGGTAACAAAGGGTTCTTCTAGAACATGGTACATGTTTTCTCATTTTGGAGTTTCTGAACCACAATGCCACCATAAAAAAAATTCACCTTTGCTTGGGGTGCAGCCCTGACAGGTGCCACTTGATCTCAGGACTGAGATGCTTGGGTTCTGCTGGTGGCTTTTGATGGCTTTGTAGATGCCTTGGGGTTCCTAGAAAGGGAACCCAGAGGCTTCAAATTGAGGAGAGGGGAAATAAAATCTTAGATATAAATAAGTCAGCTGGGACTGTATGTTACTTTATTTGTATACTTAGAATCTTATTTTTCTCATTTTAGTATTTTTGTGAAATGTGCCGGCTTTATGACGACGAAGACAAGAAACAGTACCATTGCCAAGGCTGCGGCTTGTGTCGGGTCGGTGGACGAGACAAATTCTTCCACTGCACTCAATGTGAAATGTGTTTGCCAATCAATCTTAGAGATAATCACAAGGTAAGAATACTGAAGTTTTGTAAAATAGAATGTTTCTCATATCTCATGAATTTCTTAATAGATAAGATAATTTCTTTGGGTGTAGATCCTGGAGGATGAGTTTTGAATCACCCCTACAGTCGGGTTCAGGAAAGGGATCTCTTGTATAATCATCCCAATCAACTATTGTATTAACCCTTTGGCCACTTAATTGGGGCAGACAATTATTCCTCAATGATTCCCATTTTCCTCCTGAAAAACAAAATTGTCAAATGTGCTGTCCTTGGGTAATAAATGTGAATTTTATGAATATGGCACTAATTTTCATGTAAAGTAAGGAGAAATTGAGAGTTTCATGGATCTTGTGTATATATATGATGGCTAGGATGGTGCCCCTTACAGAGGACTTTGTAGTGTGGAATTTAATGAACCTTGCCCTTGGCAGGGTTCGAGCGGCCATTTCCTCAACCTTTGCTGCAAGTAATCATGCCCTGACCCGCTTGGCCAGCGAGCTTCCATATATATATATATATATCTATATACATATACAATGGTCGCCATAGGTTTAGATGTGATAATGCTGACGTCAATACTTATGCCACAAATTGGGTCCCTCACTCTCAATATCCCGATTGAGCCAGATATTTTTTCGTATGCCTGGTAGCGAGACCAAGGTTGGCTACCACCAGAGCATGCAGTGTTTCCAGGCTTGGTGCTGTTTGAGGTTCAACAGGGGGGAGGATTATGTTTCTGGAGCTCCACGCTTTGCCTTTGATTTTACATAAATTTTCAGTGGTTTGGCACCTGTGTTGCTGGCTTTGGGTAGCGGACGTGAAATGGAACGTGACAAGATTCCTGCTATAGTGGCCCTGTTTAAGGCAGGGCATTCTGTGAAGGAAATCTCTGAAAATACAGGAGTTACAATGCATTCAGTGCAACACTGGTTGTTATGTTTCAAGAATGGTGGGGGCATCACTATCTACCCCATGTCATCGCTGTGGCAAACCTAGGAAACTCAAGCCACGCACTTTAAATGTTGTTAAGCATGAGATAGACAAATCTCCTCATAAATTTGCTAAACAAATTCAGCACAGGGAAAGGTGAAAATGGAAATATATACTCAAAGAAGTGGTACAAGACTGTATTAAGAGGGTTTGTGACTGCATAATGGAGCGACATTTGCAGTACAGTAAAGTATCATATTTTCTCTATGATTAGAGATTTCCTCTAACATAGACAAAATGATGTGAAGCTCTGGTCCATAGGGGCACCCCATATAGTCCCTAAAGTATTGATTGCATACTACTGCACAGTTTATATCACACTAACTTGCAGCCAATACCCCAGATAGGTAACAACACAATATACATTACACAATGTAAACCCTGTTCAAGCCATGGCATTCCTCAGGGAGCTAGGACTGCTCAACCAGACAATGTAGAGAACAACAACAACAACAACAGCCACCCTCCACACATTCCACACCCATACACACTCATTTGTTTTGTTTTTAAAAGATCTCTTAGCTCTGTTGATGAAGGGCCAACCCTGCCTCCAACCCACACACAACCAGGTACCAACCAGGATAAAAGGATAAATGACACCATCCTCCTCTCAATACACAAGGGGTTAAATATAATAAAAGTCTGAAGGAAAGTAGGATGGGAGGGAAGAAGTTAGGATTGATACCCAATTCATTATACACCTCAGCTCGTATGTTCATGGTGATAATTTTTTTTATCTGGTGGCAAAAGCTTTTTAAAATAAATTTTAACAAACTGTGTTGAATTAGAATTGTAATTTGTCACTTGTGTTATTTTGATATCACTGAAGAACTCATGAGGACTGAGGAACTCATAAGGCAGCCACAGCTGCTCTTCCAGGTGCTTCAGGTCTCTGGCTAGGGAGAAACAAAGGCAACAGATTGAAAAATGTGACAGAGTATTTTTTTTTATTGTTTCAGTGCATAATGAAAATGAGCAAGATAGATTGTCCAATCTGCTTAGAGGACATCCACACATCGCGCATTGTGTCTCACGTTCCTCTCTGTGGCCACCTCATCCATCGTCCTTGCTTCAATGACTTAATCAAAGCCGGCCATTTTGCATGCCCCACATGTGGTACCTCCATGGTTGGCATGATGCAGGTAAAGTTGAATAGGTTGGAAGGGAAATTTTGGTGTGTGTGTGTGTGTGTGTATGTATATATATATATATATATATATATATATATATATATATATATATATATATATATATATATATATATATATATATATATATATATATATATATATATAGAGGATTGGATTTTGTGGTGAATTATAGTGTAATGGAGGCAAGTAAGTATTGAGTGGACTGAAAAATATTAGGAGTCCGAATAACTAATAAGGAGAGGGGTTGTTCATTTTTTTTTTTTTTTTTAAATTGCATTTAAAAATAATTATAAAATAAAATAAAGGGATAAATGTTTACCTTCACTACATTCTGTCTCTCTTTCACTCTGTCTTTCTCTCCCTTTCTTCCTCTCCCTCTCACCCTTTTCTCTCTCACCCTTCTCTTTCTCTCATGTTAAATATATAACATAAGAGCTTGCATAATAAATACATACATACATATACCAAGGCTTTTTCCCCCTTCCAAGGGAGGTACCCAAAAAGGGAAAGGCATAAAAACACTCCCACCCATTTCATCCCTAAATACACTCCACACCCCTCCCACCCTCCCTCTCATCTGAGCACCTCCTGGATGACGGGTCATCCCTGCACCCTGCCCACCGCCCTGGGTCAGAAGCAGTGTCGCAAGACACAGCACATCCACAGCAAGGCCGCTTCATTCAATTGGCAACCCCCCCTCTCCGTCCCCCCTTGCATATAAGGAGAGGATGGGGAGAAATCCCTTCGGGCTGCGTCAAAATTTACTCACACATACTACCCCACCCCCCCGCCCATTCCTCCTCATGTAATCACAACATCATCCATATACAACCATTCTCCACTCACCTCTGTCTTCCGTCCTCTCCCTTCCTTCCTCAACAGACATTCCCCTCTTCCCCAAAGCCCCCTTCACCCCATCCATCCACCTCATCCTAGGACGTCCCCTCATGTTCACTCCCTCCACATCTGCCTTCCATACCTCTTTTACTAGTCTTTCTTCACTCATTCTTTCCATGTGTCCAAACCATCCTAATATTCTTTCATCAACCCTATCTCCCAAATCCTTTTTCACCCCTGTTCTCCTCCTCACCTCCTCATTTCTCACTCTATCCAGCCTAGTAACCCCCACCATACTTCTCAGACACCTCATCTCAAACACATTCAAACTCCTTCTCTCTTCTTCTCTTATGTTCCACGTTTCTGCCCCATACAGTGCTGTTGGCACAATCACTCCTTCATACAGTCTCCTCTTCGCATCCATTCCCAAAAGTCTATTCCTCATTACACTCTTTAATCCACCAAGGCATTTACTCGCTTCTCTCAATCTACATTCTACCTCCACCTTCACTCCACCTTTTCCTGCTACACTTGCACCCAAGTATCTAAAACTATCCACTTCCTCCAGTCGCTCTCCCTTAATGTTCACTTCCAGTCTACTGCCACTTTCACCCCTTGTACATCTCATCACCTTACTTTTACCCACATTTATCTTTAGCTTTCTTCTATCACATACTCTCCCAAACTCTGCCACCAGCTTCCTCAATCCCTCCTCTGACCCTGCCACAAGCGCAGTGTCGTCCGCAAACAACAGCTGGCTCACCTCCCACTTTTCTCCATTTTCTTTAACCATCTCCAATCCCTGACCCACTACCCTAGCATTCACCTCTCGCACCACCCCATCCATGTATAAGTTGAACAGCCAGGGCGACATAACGCATCCTTGATGAAGTCCCACCTTTACTTCAAACCACTCACTCTCTCCATTTCTAATCCTGACACAAGCTCTACTACTCTCATAAAAACTCTTGACAGCTCCCAAAAGCTTTCCTCCTATCCCATAAATCTGCATAACCTCCCACAGTGCCTTTCTGTCTACCCTATCATAAGCCTTTTCCAGATCCATAAAAGCCCAAAAAACATCCTTCCCCTTTCCTATAGCTTTCTCACATATCTGTCTTACCACAAAGATCTGATCTACACAACCTCTACCTGTCCTAAATCCACACTGTTCCTCACCAATTACTCCTTCTGTTCCTCTCCTAATCCTCTCAATTAAGATCCTCCCATAAGCCTTCCCTACTACACTTAACAGGCTAATCCCTCTGAAACTACTACATTCACACTTGTCTCTTTGGCTAGAAGAGAATTCTGTCATGCATTTTAGTAATTCATATTTGCCAGTAGTATAGAAGTCAGCAATGACTTAGAAATCTTGTAGTATAACTGTATTTATACAGATTGTAGAAATTGATGGTTGTGGTTATTTGCAGATGTGGTCAAAGCTGGATGAGGAAATTGAGAGCACTCCAATGCCTAAAGAGTACAGCAACCTCTATTGCAATGTGCTTTGCAGGGATTGTCACAAGGTAAACATATTTCACTACTTAAATTTTGTGAAGAGCTTTAAGCATTCAGGGTCTCATGCCTAAAGAGTACAGCAACCTCTATTGCAATGTGCTTTGCAGGGATTGTCACAAGGGAAACATAGTTCACTACTTAAAATTTGTGAAGAGCTTTAAGCATTCAGGGTCTCATGTAGCAGGGAATGGAGGAACAGGACTGGAGGTAAATTATAGAACAAGGGAAGCAAGTGAATGTCTCAAGGGAATAAATAGTGTCATGAGAAATAAGTATTTGGGGGTGAATGCGAAGAGAAAACTGTACGTCAGGACTACTGGAAGGCAAACTCCAGTGGGGAGAATAGTTGTTTTATTAGAGGTGACCCAGGGCAATCGACAGGATGCAGGGATGACCCGTCATCCAGGAGGTGCCAAGATAAGAGGGAGGGAGGAGGGTGGAGGGGAGTGGAATATATAGGAAATGGAATGGGTGGGAGTGGTTTCTATGACTTTTTCTTTTTGGCTACCCCCCGTGTAGGGGAAAAATGCCTTTGGTATATGTATGTATGTATGTATTTGAGGTGAAAGTTGGGTGCCAATAGTAATGGCTCGCTCTAGTCGTGAGAAGTGGGGGGAGATGGGAAAGGAAATGACAGTTATGCTTTTCAGGTCATGTCCCAAGGTGGTCTGCTCAAGGGCAAAGGGGAGGAGGAGACTGACGGAGGTAGCAAACTAGGCTTGCAGCGTGATGCTCTGTGGCGATCTGCATCTACAGTGATTCTGTCCAGCTTAAATCTGGGTCAGGTCCTGACCCATGCCCTTAATTGGTGCAAGGGCAAATGTTGATGCCTGGGAAGCCAGATGCAATGTGTTCTCAGGCTACTGATCTAACTATATTGGAATGTATGGCTTGGTACTGCATGTGGATTCCTCAAAGAACCATTGTCTGTTCCAACACAGTTGTCTGAGATGCAAGTTGGTCATCATGGGAGCTGATAGGGTCCGTTCTTAGGCTGGTGACCTAATGAGGATGGAATGTAAATGGAGCTGGGTGCTGCACATGCATTTCCTCAAAGTACTGCTTGTGTGACTCATGCAGCCAGGTGGCGCAAGCGATTCCCTTGGGTCTTTGTTGGTCAAAAGGGTCCTGAGATGGTGGACAACTGCCTCACACTGTACAAAAGGGTGATTGTACCCATGACACTGTAAAGGGCAGGAACTTGTAGTTTGAGGGAGTTAAGAAGGAGGAGCCTGAATGTGTTTGAGATAAAGTGTTTAAGAGGTAGAGTAAGAGTTACAAGGATAGCATGAGAAATAAGGTGTGGCAGAGAACTGGGTTGAAAAAAGATCTGGCAGGTAGGCTAGGGCTGATCAAAGAATGCTGGGATGCTTTGGGTATATGGAAAGGATAATTAAAGAAAGATTAGCCAAAGGAGTATAAAAAGCAGAAGTGGATGGAGTGAACTTGAGGGGAAGACAGAGAATGAGATGGGATGGATGAGGTGAAAGGGTCTTTGTGTACTAGGGGAATGTCTTACCTAGAGGTCTCCAAAATAGGCCCAAAGCCATTGGATCTTGATATAAGGTTAATTTAATTTATGTGTCTTCTCTTTTATTATTGCAGGAGAGCATGACACTGTTCCATGTTTTAGGACAAAAATGTTTATACTGTGGGTCTTACAACACTGTACGTACCAAGGGAGGACTTATGAAGATTGTGGGTAAGTACCAGGACATCAGTTTGGTGGCATTGAGCATGGTGTTATTAAAATCTGTTAAACTTCAAAGATACAGCTTTTAGTGAGATCAAGACAAAGACTGTAAGTTTTAAACTTCACAGACAATCCAGAATTTGCAAAGCGGGCAAGGAGTAATCCCTTCAGCCACATCAATTTCTCATCCAATCACATCCACTCTCTAACCACACGTATCTCTTGCCCTGTCCCTTACCTGCTTGACAAATATTCCTCTTGTACCCAGTGACCTTTTCATCCTGTCCATCCACCTAATTCTTGGTCTCCTCAAGTTTACTCCATCCACCACCATCTACACTCTTCCTGCTAATCTTTCTCCACTCATTCTTTCCATATGCCTAAACAGTAAATTTCTCTTCTATTCATGACCACTCTCCATTCGCATCCGTCTCTTGTTCCGCTCCTTATTCAGTAGGCATTCCCTATGTATCCAAGGCCCCTTTACCCCATCCATACTTCCCATTCTTGATCTTCTCCCTAGTTCATTCTCCATCCACCTTTGCCTTTCACAATTTTTTTCCTAGTCTTCACTTGTTCTTTTCATATGCCCAAACCATCCCAGTATTGTGAAAGGCAGAGGTGGATGGAGTGAACTGGAGGATACGGCCAAGGATGAGATAGATGGATGGAATGAAAGGAGCTTTGAGCAAGAGGGGAATGTCAGTTGAGCAGGGAAAGGAGAAGGCAGGGAATAGGGGTGAGTGGAGAATGGCTGTGTTTAGATGATACTGTGATGCAAGGATGGGAGGAGGTGGTGGATGGGAGAGGGGGAGTAGGGAGTGGTTATGTGTAAATAATATTTTGACGCAGCCCAAAGGGATTTCTCCCTGTCTTCTTTTCCCTATAAGGGGACAGAGGGGGGCTTGCCAATTAAATGAAGTGGCCTTGCTCCAGATGTACTGTGTCATGCTCCATTGCTTCTGACCCAGGACAGTGTGCGAGATACAAGGATGACCCATCATTCATGAGGAGCGAAGATGAGGAGGAAAGGGTGGTGGATACGAGTGGAATGTGTGAGAGGGTGTGTGCCTTTTAACTTGGCTACCTCCCTTATAAGGGGAAAAAGCCCTTGGTATATAGATAGGTCGCCAAATTTTTGAAGTGGCCTTGCTGTGGATGTGCTGTGTCTTGCGACACTGCTTCTGACCCAGGGCAGTGGACAGGATGCAGGGATGGCCTGTCATCCAGGAGGTGCCAAGATAGGAGGGTGGAGGGGAGTGGAATATGTGGGAAATGAAATGGGTGGGAGTGATTTCTATGCCATTTTCTTTTTGGCTACCCCCCGTGTAAGGGGGAAAAAGCCTTTGGTATACGTATGTATGTATATAGATAGATGGATAGGATGGTAACCTGAATGATGATGTGCAAGGGCAGCTCCTATTTCAAGAGGGACCCTTCTGTTGGGCTAATGTTTAGAAGGGTTTGATAGAGCAAGGAGTTTGGTCATCTTTCCTGAAGTGCCCATTCTGTGACCCAAGCATGGATGTGCTGTGTAGTGCAGGTGTAAGATTATTGTAGATTCCTGTGTAGTATGTAAAGTACTGCTGCCATATAAGGTATTCTAAACTGTAGAGAGGGAAACTGTAGAAGATGAATGATATTTCTTTTCAGGTGGAGGTAATGGAGGTGCAAGGGGAGAAGGGGAAGGTGGTGGCGGTGGCAGCAGTAGTGGCAACAACAATAACAATAGTGGTAGTGAAGGTGCCGCTGCTACTGCTGATACAGGAGCTGAAGCAGTATTAGATGCCGCATCGGAAGCAGCAGTGTATGAAGAATTTGTGCAGTTTGAAGAAGAAGGGAATTAAGTTTCACCCAAAGAAGGGAGAGATTCATAGGGAGCAACAGACATTTTACGAGGCAGCATATGGTATTCCTGTGACTCGCATTTCACTTGTTGATCTTGCCATGTGGAAAGTGCTATGGGATGTGCGTTGGCCTCCGACATTCATAGGTTATTGCATCAATGCTGTGATGAAGTTTATCTGCCACTGTAGCCCTTAACCCTTATGTATGTGATATATTGAAATTCATATTATTATAAACCAGTGGTTGAATATGGAAATTGTTATAGAATTTTAACTGGGTAAAAATAAGATGACATTGGGCAAAGGGTAACAAAATAAACAAAATTTTGTATATTTCCTGACCTCAATTGATTGTGAAACTATGGTCAGTATTCATCTATTGGGGTGAAAACGAGACCAGTTTTATTAAGTTACAGGATGACGACTGGACAACACAGTAATAAATGGGATGTTATATTTCCACTATTGTTGATTGGATGTGGATGTAGAACCCTTCATAATTTTAAAGGTGTAAATTGTACCAGATTGTAAGTGGACAGCGTGGTATGTATACTATTGTACTCTACGTGATAGTATATTTTTAACAATGTGTATATTTTGTTGTCGTCTTAAGTTTTATTTTGATTAAATGTTCAGTACAGTATTGTTTTTATATTATGATTGCTTTAATTTTTATTTGTTGTTTCCTTTTGTTAAAATTTTAAAATTATTTTAAGTAGGTGAGATTACACAAGATGTCATATGTCATACTTGGTTCATACATCACAGGTTGATGTTAGTCAAACATGCCAATGGTGTGTGCATGTGTGTGATTCACCACAGTCTTGGATCACGTGTTAGACTCGTGATTGACAGCTATTACCCTCATGGATGAGAGCTCAGAGCTCGTGTGTGTGTGTGTGTGTGCATGTGTGTGCATGCACATATGCATTCATACATATGTATATAATAACACACAACAGACTGGTGTAGATGTTTTGATGGGAATTTGAAAGATACCAAATACATGACACTGAAAAATTAGTAACTATGGATTTAAAATTCATCATTATTATTATTTAGTGTATCCTCTTGACTCATATGTAGATTTATTAAATGTGAAGATAGATTATTTGTGCAGTAGATATGGTGCCATACCATAGCTGTCAGAATTTAAGATATTTTGTTGCTGTATGTTGGAGTACGTGTAGGAAAAAGCATTGATAAGATGTACAAGGAGAGAGGATGGTGGCAGGTTGGATGTGAGCCTGAAGGGTGAAAGGTTGGAGGAAGTGGAGAATTTTAAGAACTGGGGTCACATTTGACAGTTGATGGGGAAGTGGATGAGGAGGCGAATTATAGAGTAAAGGAGGTAAATAAACATCTGGGTGAAATGAAAAGTTTTGTGTGAGGTAGGTATATGAGGATGAATATGAAGAGAAGGTTGTATGAAAGAGTGATTGTTCCCATGGCGTTGAATGGAGCAGAGGCTTGGAAAATAGGGGAAGCAAAAAGGAAGAGTGAATGTTTTTGACATAAAATGTGGAGGAATATGATAGTTGTTGGGATGGTTTGGACACGTGGAAAGAATGAGTCGAGAAATATTAGCAAAAGAAGTTTGGAAAGCAGAGGTGGATGGAGGCTGACTGAGGATGAGATGGATGGATGGGGTGAAAGGGGCATTGAGCAAGAGGGGAATATCTGTTGAGCAAGGAAGGGAGAGGGCAGGGGATAGGGGTGAGTGGAGGATAGTTGTGTGTGGATGATACTTTGACACAGTCCAAAGGGATTTCTCCTTGTCTTCTCTATTTTCCATATGAGGGGACGGAGGGAGTGTCTCTGTGTAAGTGAAATGGTCCTGCTGTGGACCTGATGTCTCTTACTGCACTGCTTCTGACCGTGGCACTGGGTTGGAAACAGGAATGATTCTTCATCCACAGGGAGCTAAGATAAGAGGGAAACAAAGGTGGCGGATGAGAGTAGAATGGGTGTATGCCTTTGACTTGGCTATCTCCCTTATCAGGGGGAAAAAGCCCTTGGTATATAGATAGATAGTTGCAAGAATGGAAAGAGTGAGATGTAGAGTTGAAGCAGAGGATGGAGGCAGGAAGAGAGTTGTTGGCTAGGGTAAGTCAAAGGTTAATGAGGTGGTTCGGGCTTATGGAATGAATGAATGTGGAAAACGGATGTGGATGGTATGAACTTCAAAGGAAGACCAATTGTGAGGTGGATGGATAGGTTAAAGGGGGCCTTGGATGTACAAGAAAAATCTGTTTAGTTGAGAAGAGAGAATGCAAAAGATAGAATGGATGAAAGGATGATGTAGCCTAAAGGGTTGTTCTCATTTTTGGTCCATAAAGTTTTTTGAGTTAACGAAGAGGTGGAGTCATATAATGAGGCAGTGGGTAGAAGTAAACCAACTGGCTGTCAGTCTGTTGTGAAAGTGCTGTACCTTGCTGCATTGCCTTTGACTTAAGCAGTGTGACAAGGACATAAATGACCTTTAACAATATGCTGAGAGGATTGTTAAAAGGATTTTAATGTATATAAAGGAAAGGGCCTATGGTACATGTGACAGCTAATCATTAAGACACATATTGGTTATTTATATTTTGTACACAAGGATATTTATACTTTGATAAAGATATCTTATCACAAAGACATATCCATTGAAAAGGTAAATGATATTTTGTCTTGTATTCAGATTACTGTACTCTAATTGGTTGGACGAGTGCCTATGTGTGGATTTAAGTAGTTGTGTAATGGACAGCAGCAGACACATGGGTTTGAGGTTGTGAATGAGCCATAAGTACTTATTCTCCTGTCATGTTCCTCTTTTACAGACACTTTCCATACCCTGGCCTGATATTCTTTGTTAATTAATTAGGTTTAAACTCCTGGGGGTCAGATACTCAAGTCTGTATGATGTCTTAGGTTGAAAAGTTATGTGCCAGGTTCTATTCTTAATGATCCATGACCAAAATGAAAAGGTAGACATTGGAGGTGTTTACAGCATATGTATTTTTGCTAGATGACTCAGGCTGAGTATGTGTTGAGGTGTATTATGACAAAATATTCGTGTGAATGGAGCTTTTCAATTCATTAATTGTACTGTTGGTTTGTGCCCCACTATACTACTTTCACAACTTTTGATTCAAGGTTATGAGATGGGAGTAGTAGTTGAATGTGTTTTATTTTGTTTTATTCTATCTTGTTTTATTTTATTTATGTTTTATATGAGTGTGTGCTTTTACTCAGCTATCCCTGTATGGACCTTCAGTACATACAAGCTGTTGGTAGTCTCTTACTGAAGTAATGAATGAGTTTTTTTTCAGTATGATTACTCACCAAAATGCATATTTGAAATTAGATTGAAATTGAAATAGAAATACAGTAAATGATTAAAAAGAATCATATTGAGAAAAATATGGTACTTAAAATATATTGTTAAATAAGAATATTAAAAGGCATTAAGGTCCCATCCTTTCACAGTGCAAAGCACAAACTGTAATGATAACTGTTACCATGAGTGTCACTGACTGTCAATGGTCCTCTGGACCTCCCAAAGATTTCTGTAGAAAGAAATGTTCCTCTGTGATGTGAGTTGCGCCAACGTAGGACTGTTTCTATAGATGTCACTGGCTGAAAATACCAGGAGGAAGGAACCAGTTACCGATTGTCAGCTCATCACATGTATAAAGGTGGAAGAAACACAGTTTGAATCAATAGAGACATCTTGGGTCCAGCCCAGAGACTGTCAGCCCCTCAGGGCTGCACCTCCAGAAAAAGTCGAGAGGGTTGATGGACTTTAAGAATGTGTGGTAGGGAGATGATTCTTTCTGCTGTCCATCTTGTAGGATTATCACAAGCAGGTGCCTGGTTGTATATGGATGATGCTGTGATACATGAGGTGGAATGGGTAGGGGGATGGGTGGTGGGATAGTATGTGTGAGAAAAAATTGACACAGCCGGAAGGGATTTCTCCCTGTCTTCTCCTTTTATGAATGGGGGGTTGCTGATTTAATGAAGTGGCCTTGCTGTGTCCTTTGACACTGCCTCTGACCCAGGGCAGTGGACAAGGTGCAGGGATGACCTGTCACCCAGGAGGTGCTAAGATAAGGGGGATGGTGGAGGGGGGTGGAGTGTATTTAGGGATGGAATGGGTGGGAATGGTTTTATGCCTTTTTCTTATTGGCTACCTCCCTTGAAAGGGGGAAAAAAGCCTTGGTATATGTATGTAGGTGCTTGTTGTTGGTTCCACACAAAGTGTAAGTATTACTGTGCAGTGGGATGCATCTTTGAGTGTGGACGAAGCAGTGGAACCTTTAACTGTGGATTTGAATGACTGCATAACAAAAGGAAAGAAGTTGAAGGGATTCCAGGGACCTTTTGCATATTAGGGCCTCTTCACCTTTATGGGAGGTAGCCAAGACTAATACAGGTAGTTCTCGATATATGCGAATTCGCATATATGCGATTCAAGAATTTGCACCACTTTTCGATATGTGCGGGGATATATTCGAAGATATGCGATTTGACCTAAAAAAAAAAAAAAAAAAAAAATAGTCGCGGCCGATTATTTTTTTCAAAATACCTATTATATATTTGAAGTTGGTGCGCATAAAGCCGTGTGGTAACACTGGCTGCATCAGCTAGGTAGAGCTGGCATCACTGCGGCGTTATCACAACAACAACACCGGCAGCTGTACAGACGGCATCGTCTTAGGCATCCTTCCTGTTTCATAGGCCAAACCATTGTCTTTCTGCAGGTAATTAAGCTTTTTTGATACACAAATTATTTTTTTCACAAACAAATTAATTTTTGATACTTATTACTGCCCCAATTAATTTCGTCAATTTTCACTCTCTGCAAGAATTATCGTTTATTCTCCGCACTGGATAAACTCTAAGCAGTAAGCCTGCCTGTGTATCTCCAGAGCACATCAACAGTCAGTTTAAGCGTAGCAAGCAGTCTGAAATGTGAATTGTAAACAGATTGATTTTTCAAACAGCTGAAGAAAATACGCTTGGCGAAATAAGTGATGTTTACGGTAGCGTCTTTTCCCGAGGTTAATACTTACATGTCAGAGAGTGTTAATGTTGCAGAATATCATGCTCGCTTTGCTCACTCACTCTGTTCTATAACCCTCCTATTATGTTTTCAGGATCAGCGCAATGTCATCTAAGCATGCTGGACCTGGTGCAGGTCCGAGTTGAGAACGTATCCCCCTTTTTCCCATAGGTTCAATAGTTCGATATATGCGAATTCGTTATATGCGGGGGGTCCGCGGAACGGAACCCCCGCATATAACGAGAACTACCTGTATAGATAAATAATAAGGTTGTGAGGAACTTCACTTATTGTTGAAGTACAGATCACATGCCATACCTACTCACTCTTGAATGCGGTTGGCTGCATGAGGGGATGGAGAAGGGAGGTCACTGATTAAATGAAGCAGCCTTGCTGTATTTTGCTGCATTACATTTGACTGATCGGGTTAGGGCGTCGTTACTTGCGGCGAAGGTTGAGGGGATGGCAGTTCGAATCCTGCCATCGGCGAAGTTGAACCAAGTGCATGGTTCATTAAATTCCATGCTACAGAGTCCTCTGTAAGGGGCATCGTCCTAGCCTTCCGATGGGAGGAGTGTGTGACGTTAAACCATATCATCATCATCACATCTGACCCAGGGCAGTGGGTGGGATACTGGGATGACCCATAATTCATGAGGAGCTAAAATGAAAGGGTGGATGGAAGTGGAATGGGTGGGAGTGGATACGTGCCTTTTGACTTAGCTTCCTTGGTATGTAGATAGATAGACTTGTATTTGTTCATTTATTTTTTAATTTACTTGTTTTTTCCTCACCTTTCCTCCTCTTCCTGGGTACTTGCAGTTGGTGGTTATGTGAGATGGACATCACAGTTGTACATTCAATGAAGGCTTCATCCTCAGAAAAAATGATAAAGAAGTCTTCCAAACAACAGAATTATCTCCATGCTACCCATTTTCAAATCCTGTTATTACCTCAATCTAGAGGTGCAGCCCTGAGGAGCTGACACAGTTTCTGGACTGGAGTCACTTCTTTACATAGGAAAGCTGACAAAGCAATTGTTGCCATCTTCCTATTACATTAACCCCATCCATACGATAATGTCTATGCAGGCGTCATGAGGCGCGACTGGGTATGTAAGGATGCCAGTAACGGCATCTTGATTATATTTATATTGTGGTTGTAGCCAAGTGACCCTCAAATTCTGAGAACTTGCTTGATCATAGTTTCTGTGGTTATTAATATTCAGAGTGAAAGGGAATGAGTGATACAGCTGGAACTATATTGTAATGCAAGTAGTGTGATGTATCATCAAATCATTGTACATCTGGCAGCTGATGCTGCCTGCGGGAGTTTGACTCCTATTGAATAGGTTAAACCAGTGACTTGGAAATAATATCCCACAAATACAACTCAAAATCTAAGAGGGGGTTTACATGGTCTAACGGTTCGACAGACACGTGTTTAAAGTGATGTGTGAACGGGGTATTTGGGGTTTAACCAACGTGTTCGACAACCAAATACCCCATTCACACATCACTTTAAACATGTGTCTGTCGAACCGCGTTCGACGAACCATTAGACCATGTAAACCCCCTCTAATGTTTCTTCCTAGGGACTGCAGGTTTCCAGTCAGTGAGACCCAAAGCAACAATTATTATCATTCCCAAACCTTATCATTGATTCTTGTCATTACTTGGCTATGAGACACTTCAAGGATAATATGTACTGGTTATCTGTCGTGACTAACACCTCCAGCTCAGTAGAAGGCCATTCATCATAATGGATCACCATTGCATTGAATCCCCATGTGTGATTCGTCTTAAGATTTTTTTAAGTGTAATTATGAATGACAGATGGCATTTTAATGTAATTTGTTTTTAAGTTGAATCCCATAATGCTTACATTAGAGCTACAAGCTGCCTATGAAAAAGAATAAATAATACACAGGTTTAATCATGTCATAAGGACATCAGGCATTAAGAGGTTGTCAGTTGGCTATGATGCTTAATGTATGGAACTTGAATATCTGGCCCATTGTTAATTCTTTTCATATTAAACTTATTCCCCACCCTCCATTTTTGAGATAATAGGCAGTTAATTATAGCACAAACCTATAAAATATGGGTATAGCTTTCATAATGGAGATGCAAATAATAAAAAAAATTTAATGTCTGAAGCCAGTACTTCTGTTGGTGATTATGTGATACCAAGGTTTTTGTTATTGCTCCATAGTGTTATCCTAGTTCAACTTCATTGTGTAATGTTTAGAAGGTTGTGGCAAACCCAGAGATAATTTTATTCAGTCGAGAGGCAGACCCCAGCCTGAATGGGTTTCAAGTGAGACTGCTAGGAGCAGAAACTGATTTTTAATTCATAATCATCTGGCATTTGCCATGACAGAATGTACAGTGTGCCATAGTACTAAAGGGTTGAATGACAAGGTCAACACTGTTGTAGTATTGAATTTTAATTTATTGATTTAAAGGCTACAAAACATTTTACCTATGAATATTATGGCAGATGGTGAGAATTTTTTTTATTACAGGAGGTTTTGATTAGAATTTCTCTGAAGCAGATGTTTCTGGAAGGGAGATGGTTAACATTTTAGAAGCACAAGGAGAAAAGGACTAAAAAACGGAATATATAGGTTCCGTTGCAGAAGGGGAATCCGAAGTCAAAATAATGATTGTGTACAAAATCTACCTCCAGGTTTCCTGATGAAGTACAGAATCCCAGATATTTATAATGCTGATATTGATACATAACGATATGCACTATTTGTAACTGACAGAGGAGTAGTATGGTGAAAAGTTTTAGATTATCAGTTTCTAGCATTTAGTCTAAACAGTCTTTTTATTCAGTCATACAGTGCATTGTATACTTGACTGTAATGCAAGCTAAGACCTCACTGGCTTGTGACTTCAGTTATGGCCCTGCTATCTGTTGATATTTGCTTTTTTCTTAAATGATTCTAACAGCCATGCCCGTAACCACCTTAAGGCAGACGAGGCAACTGCCTCATCTGGTACCTCCACTCTCTCCCTCCCCTCACACTTGAATATAATGTTTCATATTTTCTTTGTGCTCTCTTATACTCCAGAACCAAGTCCTGCCATGCATTTATTGATTTAAAATTTGTGATAACCTCTAATTACATATTGGTTACAGAAAGATTTCAGTTATGTTAAGGGTAACAAGACAGACCAACTAGTCTTCAGTATCATCAGAGTAAAGTTTAATTGAGCTTCTGTTGTCACTACAGTGCAGAAGCCAGCTCCTGCTTCAAACTGTTTAACATGATGCTAATAATCATTTCCTGCTTGTTTGAAAATGCCATATTGTAGAACATTTATATAAGTATTGAATGCAGTCCACCCAACTCCATAAGATGGCATTAATAAAAACATACAACTGTAGCAACATTTTTAAATTTCTCCTGTTAATTTAAATCTTCACATTCACCAGCAGTTGCATTATCTGGTGGTAGGACTTGCCCCAGACACCCCTCCCCCTAAGTAGGGCTGTGTTCACCTCGTCTGTCTTCATTTCCTGGTTACGGCTCTGTGAATGGCAGTGGTGCTTGTGTGAGCAAGGACCATGTACTGGAAATGCCTAATGTCCTTGAAGCATTTGTTGTAATCTTATGTTTGACAATAGGCCTGAACAGTGATGGTAGTCAGTCAATGAGGCCAAATACTGTGACAGTGCATAAGCACACTCACCCTTCTCCACTGAGGTGGATTGTCCCAAGCAGACTCAACCTATCTCAAGGCAGATACGATTCATTTGGTGTGGTAACATTACAGGTACTCTCTGTCTCATCCACTCTGAGTCATTGTTATTGAAATTAACTTGTAGGTAGAGTCATGTCTCTGGAGTTTAACTATATTAATCTACAGTGCCTCAGCTGGCTTTCAGTGATATAGATTACCAATTTCATGGCACCATTGAGTAGGTCCTGGTTTGATTGGTAAAATGGGATCTGTACTAATAATTCCCTCTTTGACATCTACACATCTGTTCTTAGTGCCATTGTTTGATTATCTATTTCTATTGGTAATCCAGACAGGTTGACAAGTGCTATACTGTAGGAAAATTATTTGTCTTTCCCAATGTACAATCATGATGTAACCATTTACAATTTGGAAACTGGTCCTGTTGACAGGAGTGGAGGCCCAGAGGACAGTGGTTTGGGAGCTCAGCCCATATAAGAGTTGCATCTTCAAATATTGGCACCAAAAATCAAAATAGAATTGTCAGCTCTCATAGATAGCTACATTAGAAAATGTTCAGGGAAATGATAAGTCACACATCTTTATAGTGGTACATTATTTCTGTCTATACATTCACTCCCAACCTCCCTCCTGCCATCTACTTACTTATCTCTTTCTCAGCAAAGATGAACCAGCCTGAATACAAAGAGTTTTCATAGTTTTGATACCTAGATTTGGATACATGGTTTGGGCATTCATGTTTTGCTTTGGAAGGATTTTCCCTCTTGTTAGTAGCATCTTGGACAATAAGTTCAACTTGATTTGATGCACGAGGTGTATTAGTAGAACTTAGGATGTGAAATTATTCCTCTGTTTATATTCTATTATTTGCTGTAGAGAATGTAGCACAGAGTCAATTTAGGTTTTATTGATAGCCCATAAATAAGCCACATTACTAGTCTTGATACTTTTTTTTCAGTTAACTGTCAGCATTGTAGCCCCAGATACAATATAATTAGAAAATTGTTTTTCTCTCACTTCAACATTCAGATTGGTATGTAGTGCAACAGGGGTAATCCTTGTTTTATATAGTTATAAAGTAAATGTTTTTTTTTATCATCATACCTTTTAATTTTTTTTTTATATACAAGATGAAGTACATGTTCTTTTGATGTATGAAACTCATGCATGTGCACACACACTAAACACTGCAAGATACAAAGACGGGACACCACAAGCATTGCTCCCCTTCCCGCAAGGTAACTAGGTAAACGCACACACACTCCCATTACTATTACTATCCTTCCAATAGTATTACCAATATCTTTTTTCATTAATATTACCACCACCTTTTTCCATTAACATTACATTTCTCCCTCCCCTTCGTATTTACCTACAGGAAGGGAAGCTATGCTCATAGTGACCCATCTTTGGATCACACAACATCTAATTTGTTCTTAAATTCTTGTATGGTGTTTGTACACACTATTGTTTTGTTCAATTTGTTCCAGACATCCACCGTTGATTGATTGATTGTGTGTGTGTGTGTGTGTGTGTGTGTGTGTGTGTGTGTGTGAGAGAGGTCACACCATTACCCAGATTGGTCATATATGAGCTCTAAGCTCTCATCTTGGAGGGTAATATCTGTTGATCATGAATCCAACACATGATCCAAGATCATGGTGAATAACACACACACACACACACACACACACACTTTCAACGAACGGACGGCTTGAAGAACGTTCTGAAGGAAAGTGCAGATTGTGGATCCCAACGCAAAGAGAAGTGCCTTTTTGTATTTACAGGGTGGGGGGAAATTGCTCGTGGGGTAGTGGGAAAGTAAGGAAAGAGGAGAAGGGGAGGGATTGACACAACACAGATAGAACCACAAGAATCAAAGAGGAAAATGAAAAAGTAAGCCAATTACTAGAATCAGTTCAGGAAGATGAACCAGAAATTATGAAACAAATCGAAGAGAAATTTAGACTCGGAAAGTATAGCACAGACAAGACCAGACCAATTAAGATTAAATTCAAGTCACAAACAACGGCAGAGAATATCTTATCCAAAACAGGGAAACTAGCAACAAGTGAACAATACAAAAAGATATGGATAAAAAGAGAAATGAATAAAGAGGAAAGAGAGGAAGAAAAGCAGAAAAGACTGGAAGCTAAGGCAAAAAACGAGAACAGAACGGAGTCAGAGAAAGAGAGATTCTATTGGAGAGTAGTGAACATGAAACTAAGGAAGTTCGACATACAAGAAAAACATGAAACAGAGAACACAATGGAAGTGGCAGAAAACTAAGAGTGTCTTACACAAATAAAAAAGAACAACTAGGTAAATACAACTAGGTAAATACATACACATACACATGAGGGTTAGGCTCTCCTCAGAGGATGGCTAACTATTCCCACCTTGTGGTATCACCTATGGTCAGTGCCTACCAGGAAGTCAATGTTAAGTGTGATGTGGTGATTGAGAATGGTAGTGTATTCATAACAAAAGAATGACCGGAAATAGTTAACCAGCTTCCTAGCAGGGAGACAGTGCAGAGCAACCCAAAGCAACCAAATTTCTAGGATAAAAAGATTATACAATAGAGGCCCATATACTCACGCTGTTCAATCTCTTCACAAGAAATCCCTCAAGCTCTGCTCTAGAACTTGATACCAATATACTCATTTATGCAGATGATCTGACAGATATAAACCAGCATAGAAATTATGAAATATCAGTTAAGACCACTCAAGCCTCTTGGACAATCTTGAGTAGTGGCTCAAAAATAACAATGGAGGACTCATCCTAGAAGTCATCAGTAACATTACTTACTTTAGACAACCATGAATCAAAATAGCACCCCATAGTGAAACTAGATGGCCAAACCCTCCTAGTGCAAACAAAGAATTCTAGGCCTCTCATTTGATACTTGTGTGGCCTTCAGCCTACATGTCAAAGATCTGACCATGAAAATTAACAAGAAAATGAATTTACTAAAATCCATTGCAACTGCAGGCTTTAGAAAATGGAAAGAAAATTACTGTTTTCAAAGCCTTCATAAGAACTACCTTCAACTATGTTTCCACAGCATTGTTCCCAATAATCAGAAAAACATATTTTACATTGAGAGTATTAACAGGATACACCAAAACCACCCCAATAACATGCCTGCACACACAAATAAAAAATTTTCTCATAGGAGGTGGAGGTAAATTGTAGACTGAGAAAAGCAACAAAATGCCTCGGGGGATTAAAAAACTGTCATGAGAAATAGGCATTTGGGAAGAAATTGCAGAAATTATATGAAGGGTTGATTGTGCTAATGGCACTACAGGGCAGAGACTTGGAATTTAGGAGAGGCAGAGAGGAAAAGCTTAAATGTGTTTGAGATGACATGTCTGAGAAGTATGGTATCAGTTACAAGGTTGGACAGAGAAAAGAGGTGAGGAGGAGAGCAGGGTTAGAAAAGATGGCAGATAGGGCTGATGAAAAAGTATTGGGATGCTTTGGACACGGAAAGAATATCAAGTGAGGTGTGGAAGGCTGAGGTGGATGGAGTAAACTTGGGGGACAACTGAGGATGAGGTGAAAGGGGCATTGAGCAAGAGGCGAATGTCTGTTGAGTAAGGAAGGGAGAAGGCAGGAGATTGGGGTGAGTGGAGAATGACTGTGTATAGATGATATTATGCAAAGAAGGGAGGGAGGGGAGAGTGTGTGAATGATACTTAGACAGAGCCCAAAGGGATTTCTTCTTGTTTTCTCTTATTTTGAATGAGGGGACAGAGACGGAATGTCCCCAATTAAGTGAAGTGGCCTTGCTATGGATATAATGTATCTTGTTACATTGCTTCTGACCCAGGATAGTGGGCAGGATACAGGGATGACCTGTCATCCATTAGGAGCTAAGGGAGGAAAGGGTGGTAGATGAGTGTGGAATGAGTGGGAGTAGGTACGTGCCTTTTGATTTGGCTATCTCCATTATAAGGGTGGAAAAACCTTTGGTGTATAGACAGTTTAAATGCTGAATGGTGTCCTGAACAGTCATGGCAGTGTGGTTCCTATCATTTGTTGGATTTTTTTTTTTTTTTTTGTGGGGCTTATGTCTGAGGGATGTTGGAGTATTAAGTTTGATAGTCTATGGTAAAGTGCTTATTTAGTTATATGAGTATATATGTGTTTTTATATAGATATTTTATATGGTATAAGTGGTACATACATATACCAAAGGCTTTTTCCCCCTTACAAGGGAGGTAGCCAAAAAACAAAGGCATAAAAACCATTCCCACCCATTCCATCCCTAAAGTTAAGGCATAAGAGGGTATATGTGGTAGGTTGTTATAAATGTTTCAGTAGTATGCTGCTGGGGGTAATTTTTTGTTGGTTGTGCTTGTAAGATGCTGTGTGATGGTGTATGGTGTTCAGGGTTCTGGAATAGAACCATGTTCATATCACTTTCATGTGATATTTTATTGGGAGGACTTTGATTTCTATATGCAGGTGTTCAATTAGAGTGGTTTTGGTACATCCTGTTATTACTGTCAGTGCTCCATTTTGTAAAGTTTGCAAGTTGTTGTTTGTTTTGATAATTGTTGGGAACCATGCTGTGGAGGTATAGTTAAGGATGGTTCTTATGAATTAATTGTAGATGGTTATTAGAGTTTCAGTTGTCCAAAGCCAGTGCTTGCAATCTATTTAAGTAGGTTTATTTATTGATTTTTGCTGTCAGGTCTTTGATGTGTAAGCTGAAAGTCATTTAAGTATCAAATGTGAGGCTTAGAACTTTAGGGATCTTTTCCAATGAAAAGATTTAATATATATATTTTTTTCATGGTTGTGTGAAGTGAGCAACATTGATGTCTGGGGTGATGCTTCCATTCAGTTATTTTTTAACCATTATTCCAGTTTGTTCAAGTAGGCTTGGGTGTTCTTTGCTACTATTTTATATTTATTGTGCTGAATTATTCTTGTCAGGACATCTGCATATGAGAGAACCTTGGTGTTTAATTCTGGTTCTGGAGATAACTCATGAAGAGATTGAATAGTGATGGTGAAAGGATTGCACCCTGAGGGACTCCAATGTATAGCCCTTTTGTTCCTGGCTAAACACACAAATTGCAGATCAAAAAGGACACAAAATACTTGAACAACTCCCCAACCTAAACAAACTCCAGCGACTTCACTAGGCGCTCTCTCCAATACAGTCAATAACCTACATACCCTAACATACAGTGTGGTCACCCTCCCTACAAGCACAAGCATAGGAAACCAGACAATATTTTTTTTGGAAGAGAAAATACAACCCACATACAAGAGAACATCTATAAACTACCAAAAAGGAAATTGGCAAGAGTATTCAAAAGATGTAGAGAATGAGTTAGAATACTTTAAAATAGACTAGTACCCATCCCTGGTCAAAACAGTGAACAAGATAGTAACTACCATCCAGAAGACAAGAAAAAGAAAAAGAAAGAAAAAAAATATATGCATATATATATATATATATAATATATATTACAGGTGAAAATTGTAATCACACATTTGTCAATCACGGTAAAACCACTGTTGGAGTAGAAAAGACTGGAAACGTTTCCAGTCTTTTCTCCTCCAACAGTGGTTTTACCGTGATATATATATATATATATGAGAAAAAAAATATATAATCCTAAAAGCTACAGAAAAAAAAATCAACCTCAGCTACACACAGTGGATAGCCTCCTTAAAGAAGAAAAGGTATAAATTAAAATAGAAATACAACCTAACAGAACAAGAACATTGAAAGTAATGAAATAGATACATCACCACACGGTGCACCCACAGAATAACACATTCACACCCAGGTCACTGAACAAGATTTCCAAGATAAACTACTAAACTCAATACTCCAACACCCAGACAGCCCCACAGAAAAATCCCTCTCAAGAAAAGTAAGGACCTACTGGCATGCTTGCATTCAGGACACAATCTACCATTAAAATAGTGTAATCACAAAATAGGTCTGGACACAGAATTGAACTACCCTAGATGCAACCACCACATAAGACACCGATCATCTATGATACCCTACAATAACAATCTAGAGAACGACAGTATTTCTTCCCCGAGTGACTTATGGGACCACCCAGTGGCTCTAGCCAGTTACCTGGAACTGTAGGTCTCATGCAAGAGAGACCTGAGGCAATGGACTGATAGATTGGTGTGTGTGTTTGTGTCTATCTGTCTGACCATCTCTACACCCTGCTGGCTGATTCAGTCCTCTCACCTGACACCGCAAACACAAAATAGTTCTAAATAACAGTGTAATATTGTCTGTAAGGATTGAAGTACTGGAGAATTATCAGTGATGAAGTATGGTACATACACAAACACACACACACACATATAGTGAGTCAATAATTATCCACATTTTCTGTGCACTTGTTTACCAGTTCAATTCTCAGTCATGTATACATCACCCCTTTCATATTTTGGTTCATGGAAAAACTGATAATTCTTTTAAGGCATCTTTGAGAGGACCAAATGGCCCTGAGAGAGCAAAATCAGGACTATATGAAGGATGCTGAAATATTAGTTCCACTTCTTGAGACATTTGAATGGTGTGAATGGTAGTGTGTAGATACATACTGCCTTGTGAAAACAAAATATTTTGTGATAGTAGACCTTGGCATTTGCTTTGATTTGCAGGTTTCATCTTGTTGCACAACATCTTGCTCTACTGTGCATGGTTTATTTTTGAGCCCCTCTCCAGATAATGTTGCAACACTGACCCCTATAAGTCAAAAGATAATTGAGTACATAATCCTTCCTGCAGGAGGTCAAGTCCCCACCCCTCACCAATCATAGTCATTTCCCTTTCGAATGCATTTACTCTGGTTTGAAGTGGTGGACTCGGGTTATCTTCATTTATTTCCCCATATTGTACTGAAAGTCTTCAATGGATCACTGCTTGTAGTTTGTCTTCCTTGCAAACTGAGAGTGAAGTGGCTATACTTACTCTATGACAGCACCAAGGGCATTTCCTGCAGTGTGACAAGACACCACAATCCTACACATACATGCAGAAGTCAGCAGTTATCCTGAAAAATATATATATAAGAAAAGGGCAGATGAATATTGACTCACCATTATGTATACATGTGTGTGTGTGCGCATGCATGCGTGTGTGATTCACCATGGTCTTGGTTCACGTGTTGGACTTGTGTGTGTGTGTGTGCGTGCATGTGTGTGTTTGTGTGTGTGTATACATATATATGTTGAGACATCGTGATAAGTTGAGAAAGGTGGAAGAAGAAATCGTGAGTCTAGATCTGAGTTCCAAGTTTATTCTTGACCAGTTTCACTTTATGCTTCTTCAGAGGAATGAAGAAGCGTAAAGTGAAACCAATCAGGAATAAACTCAGAACTCAAGACTTAAACCTGCGACTTCTTCCACTTTTCTCATACATATATATAATGTACATATGTATACATACATATACAGGTAAATAATTTCTTGATGCCTATTAGTATTGTGAAGTTAAGTAATTTTAGTAAGTTTTCATAAATAAATGCTAATAGAATCCTTTGTGGCCAAAGACCTCTTTGTGGTTACACGTGAACCATTTATACTGTGGTAACATAATGTAGGTGAAGTTTTAGACTGAGTAAGTTGATCAGACTCATATAACACTGGTGTGTATCACCAATATTTGTATGGAGATAGTTAATAAATTTCTTTTAAATACTAATATTCATTCATCTTACCCCTTACTCTGTTATTTGGATTTCCCAAGAATCTTGGTCCTCATTCTACCAATGGACTATCTCTTGCTACACATTAACTATTTAAAGTGAAAACCCTGCTAATTGTTTCCTCCATGCAAATAGATCCTTAATAGTAGGACTGGAACCAACAACCCTGTATGACAGTCCAGTTCCATTCAACCTATGCTGATGTCCAATCCAAAAGGAACCACATGCAACATTTAACAAACCCAGCAGTTGTGAAGCTTCAAGATCCTGGGAGTGAAGAGTTTGATTATTTGAAAATCAATAATCTTTGCAGGAATCCCACAGATCTGTAGAAGATCCCAGAGCACTCCATGGTGCAGTGAGTCAAACTTCTTGAGATCAGCTTAAGCTGCAAGAAAAACCCCTGTTGAAACTCACGTCAGTGCTCCACAAGAATATGAAGTGCTAGGATCTGATGAATTGTTGACTTACCTGACATGAACCCACACTACTTAGGCCTCTGAAACAGACATGAATAAACTTGTGTCAGTAACAGATGGGCAAGCACCTTACCTGGTACACTGAGCAGTGTAATTCCATGGTAGTTGTTGCAGTTCTGCTGGTCCCCTTTCCCCTTTTAGATAGGAATGACCAGACACTTTTTTCCAGTAAGGGAATGGTAACACACTGTCACACAACAGACAGTACCACATGCATCCTCCAGATCATGCAGCTTTCAACAACTTCACATTGATGTTGCAGATGTCAACTGACTTTCCACCCATCAACTTACAGCCTCTCTGACCCCTGTCAGAGAAGGCGGAGATTCATCTATCGGTGGATCAGGAACCATCACCCAATCTTTTAATTTTCCCAGTGGTTTTATACATATATATATATATATATATATATATATATATACATATATATATACAGTATATATATATATATATATATATATATATGTGTGTGTGTATATATATACATACATAAGGCGTAGTCCTGGCCCCGTCCCACGACCTTTGACCCCATTCCTCAAGGTAGCCCAGCCGTGTGACTCATGTGCCGCCTGGCCGCGTGACTCGCACAAAGGCTCTTTGAGGAAACGCACGTGCAGTTCATCAGCCTAAGACGGACCCTGTCAGGCCCCAAAGATGACTAATCAGGGCCTCGGCTGGCCACGTGAAGATACACAATGGATTCTTTTAGAAACTCACGTGCAGTACCAGCATCGGTCTTAGCGATGACTCAACCAGCGCCTCACCTGGCCACGTGAGACGAACAACGAATCTTTGTGGAACACACGTGCGGTACTAGCCTCCATACCCTCTAGGTGAGTCAGCGGCGTGAGAGCGTTTTGCATCTGTCTTTCCAGACATCGACTTTGACCTCGCACCAACTGAGATCACAGATCATGACCTGACCCATGTATATATGACCGGACGGAATAGACGAAGAACTAGACCGCCTTGGAACACGGCATGTAACGCACAGTCGTTACCTACTGCAAGCGATCATAAAACAGGAGGAAAAGCAAGTCATCCTCCTGCAAGAAACCCTGATGGCAGAGGAAGAGATCAGGATCCCTGGATATCCTGTGTTCGTGTTACCCCAAACGGGCACAAGCAGAGGTTGTATGACCCTTGTCAATGCGTCGATCCTATGTTCAAGAGTAGACCCACCAATAGATTGCGGGGAGGATGTGGTGCTCGCAGTTCTACTTCATTTCTCCCAAGAAACTGCCCAAGTTTATAGGATCTACAAGTCCCCTAAACATGGACCCTTGGACCTGGGGGGAGTATGCACCGTCGTGGAGGACAAACAGTACATCACTGCAGAAGATTTCAATACTCATCACCCCATAATTCACTCAGTGACACCTGCAAACTAGTCCGGGCGACACATCTAGGAAATCCTGAGCACCACCCCTGGTGTGGTCCTTCTGAACGACGGGTCACCAACGCATGTTCGGCACGGGAGGCTAGATCTCTACTTCGTCTCCTTATTACTGCATCGGATGTCGTGGGGCATCAATGATACAGCTACGAGCGATCACTTTGGGATCAATATGACGCTCACCGTAGCCTCACCACCTCAAATGACCCACACAGCGAGAAGATGGAACGCGCTTAGAGCCAAATGACCGCTCTTCCAAGAAAGAGTGACTCAAAGGGTCACCAACGAAGCTCTGGCCATAGATGAGCTGGATGATGCGAAGGCTTTCCTGATCTCTGCCATCCATGAAGCAGCAGCAACGGAGGCAATACCCAAGACTGTCCTCGATAGGAGGAGACATCGTGATGGTTGGTATTACAACCAAGAGATCAAAGATGCCACAGTGACACTACAACCCTGCTAACCTGGTTAGTCTTCGGAGCGCTGTCGAAAAAGCCAAAGAGACAGTTCGACGTGTGCCCAACGAAAAGTGGATGGAATGGTGCAAAAACTTCAGAAAGGGAGCTGTGGAGCAAAGTCCACAGAGCTACGAGCCGTACTCCACCTCGGCGTGTTCTCCAAGCGCCACAGCGCGAAGCAGAAAGTCTGGCGCAGGAGTTTGCCAAACGTAAACGCACAGCCACACTACCCGTCGAGCCGCAACAAAGGCAGGCTCAGTTACATCAGGCAAGAAGGGCTAGGGTACAAGCCATCCTAGAATGTCCGGATGACACGGACACACTATTCACCATGCATGAGCTACAAGCCTCACTTTGGATATCCTCCGACACTGCTCAGTGAAGCGACCTAATGAATTACTTCATGATTGCACATCTCGGAGACGCAGGCGAACAAGTATTCCTATACATACATACATACACACACATACAAATTATTGATAGAGAGAATCTGATAAAATGGGATGATAGAAATACAAGAGGGCACGGAAAGAAAATCAAGAAAGACCGCTATAGAAGAGATGTGAAAAAGAACAGCTTTCCTCACAGAGTAATAGACAGTTGGAACAAGTTAGATGAGAAAGTGGTGTGTGCAAAAACAATACATGAATTTAAAAATAGTTTAGATAAAATGAGATATGAAGACGGGACATCACGAGCATAGCTCCCCTTCCCGTAAAATACTAGGTAAATACACACACACACACACACACGCACACATATATATATATATATATGTATATATATAATATATATATATATATATATATATATATATATATATACATTTTTATCAATCACAATACACTTTACTAACACGCAGATTTTTCGGTAACGCACTACCTGTCCGTCGGTTATCCCCCCAGCTCTGAATTATATACATATACTCAGAACCTTCGTTTTCACGGACTAAAAGGGGGAATTGCCAGCCCGGGAACAGGAAAAGTCCGGCAATCGCAAAAACACGTATTTACGCAACTGTACGGACTTTAAGCACACGCATTCCAATACACCTCCATGCGAACTGAGTGTGAACACCGCAATCGTTTAAAGGTCGATTCACTCCATACGGCGCCTTTGTACGGTTCCGTCAAAATGTCGCCGTGTTCACATCGTATGTCTGGGATAAGGTTAGTCGGCGTGCTGTTGTTGTTCCGGCGTGGTGCCAAGAAAATCTTGTGCAAAGGAGCTCACTGCAATTGTCCTTCTATTAGATCAGTGGTTCTTAACCTGGGGTACCTGTCCCCCCAAGGGGTACGAAACCTTAAACCTGGGGGTACGAGACATGATAGCCCCAGAGCAATGGTACTGTATATTTACAATGAGAAAGCAAATAAGGTTTGTGTCACTCATCTTTTCATATATTTGCATTGTATTTGTATTGGATGAGGTTACGAGGAAATTTTCTAAGATATCAAGGGGTACTAAGGACACTAGAAAAGGTTAAGAACCACTGTGTTAGATGAAGCCGAGAGTAGAGCGACAGCTGAAAATAAACGATTGCGGGTGTACAATTGCCAAAGGAAAAGAAAGTTGGAGGGTGAATTTTGGAATCTCTAGAGGCTCCACGTAGCCTCTGGCCAGTTCTGTTAATTATTCGTTGCTCACGACAACTTCACTGTGCAAAGCCAAACGTTTCCACAGACTAAATGTAAGTCGCGCCCTCTCCCCTGTGTTCGCCACATGGCTGATACATGACGATGTTCACGCTTACGGCTGAGATGCGGAACGTTTCCGTTACGTATGCCTTTCGTCTGTCAGATATTTCTTCCAAGCGTATCCAATACGTACGAACGATAGACGAGACGTATGGTATGAATAGCTTCATTGATTTCGATGTAAAGATAATTTACATATGAAAGCCGAACGAAGACGAACTGTATCTGAACAGTATAATGTGAACTGGCCCTATGATAGTGAGGCTAGTTCGGTGCTCACACTGCCATCTCCTGATGAAATGGACAACTTTTGCGGCCACGGACTTTTTTCAGCAGTCCCCGGATTTGACCAGTCTTGTTCGAATACCGTAAATTTACCCGGTCACCATATTTTGTCCTGCAAATCGGGGTCCGCAAAATCGAGGGTCGGTCGAGTGTATTTACATTGCACTGCGACATAACTTGTCAGAAATAAGCATGGAATAGAGGAAGATATCATGAATTAATGATAAATATAACTGATCCACTGGAAAATCTATAGAAAGTAAAGACAAAATTCTCCTGGTGGAGAGGTGATAACATAAGAACATAAGAAATAAAGGAGACTGCAAAAGACCATAAGGCCTACACTAGGCAGCTCCGTATCCATCACCACCTGTCATCCCCATCCATAAAGTTGTCTAATCGTTTTTTAAAACAACTGATAGTTTCAGCGCTTACTACATGGTTACTAAGTTTATTCCATTCATCGACCACCCTATTTGTAAACCAATTCTTGCCTATTTCCTTCTTAAATCTAAATTTGTCCAGTTTATACCCATTACTGCGAGTCCTGCCCTGTTGTTTTATTATGATGACCTTGTTTGCATCACCCTTGTTATAGCCTTTGATCCACTTGAACACTTCTATTAGATCACCCCGCACTCTGCGTCTTTCCAGAGAGTGTAAGTTTAGGTGCCTAAGCCTCTCTTCGTAAGGCAAATTTCCGAGTCCTTGTATCATTTTGGTCATTCTTCTCTGTACTGATTCTAGTGAATTTATGTCCATTCTGTAGGACGGAGACCAAAACTGTACCGCATAGTCAAGGATGGGTCTAACTATCGCTAGATAGAGTTTAATAATTACCTCTGCACTTCTATTCGTTACCGTCCTAGCAATGAAGCCTAATGCACTGTTAGCTTTATTTCTGGCGCTAATGCACTGCTTCCTGGTTTTAAGGTCCGAACTCACCAGAACTCCCAAGTCCCTCTCGCACTCAGATTTTTCTAAAAACGTGTTATCTAAGTTGTATCTATTTTCGGGGTTGTGTAGCCCTACGTTTAACACGCTACACTTAGAGATATTGAAGTTCATTTGCCATTTCACCGACCATGTTAACAGTTTATTAAGATCATCCTGCAGAATCTGGGCGTCTTCTCCTGACCTAATTAGGCGTCCTATTTTAGTGTCGTCCGCAAACTTACTAACATCACTATTTAACCCATCGTCTAAGTCGTTTATATACATAATGAACAACAAGGGACCCAAAACCGAGCCCTGGGGGACCCCGCTAGTAACATTGCCCCACCTAGATTTTATTCCATTTATGGTGACCCGCTGTTTTCTGTTACTAATCCAAGCTCTAATCCATTCTAACACTTTTCCTCCTATGCCATGGGCTTTGATTTTATTTAGTAGTCTCTGGTGTGGCACTTTGTCGAACGCTTTGCTAAAGTCAAGGTAAATAACATCGTAATTTTCATTGTTGTCTGACGCCTTATATACCTTAGTGTAAAAGGATAGAAGATTAGTCACGCATGACTTACCTTTGGAGAAACCATGCTGTGAATCACAAATTAAATTATGCCCTTCAATGTATTCTCTGAGTCTATTTACTATTATTGATTCAAGCATTTTTCCTATAACCGATGTCAAACTGATTGGCCTGTAGTTGCATATGGTCGATCTATCTCCCTTCTTAAAAACAGGAACAACGTTTGCCTGCCTCCAAGCAGTTGGAACAGAACCAGTGTCTACCGATTTATTGAATATTTCAGTTAACTGGTCGCAGATTTCAAATTTACACTCTTTAAGCATTCTTGGAAAAATTTCGTCCGGACCCGGAGATTTTGTAGCTTTAAGTCTGTCAATCTGCTTGATAACTTCTTCTATACTAATGCTGATATTAGTTAGGTTATTTTCTTCATCCCCTCTGAAAATCGGATCGCAGTCAGGTACAAGAGGAGTGGGAATCAGGCAGTCAGGTACAAGAGGAGTGGGAATCAGGCAGAGCTGAGGAATCACGGAGCAAAATATGAGTACATTAATGAATAACATGACCCAACGGGTGAAAAAAATCGCTAAGATATTAAGGAGATGGATCAGCAAAAGTAGATTTGATTATGATAAAAGAACTTGAGGTGAACGAGACATTGAGTTACCAGTGCCCGATAAGGTAAATGTAATTTATACTGGTATCGAGGAAGACGGAAATAAGAGATGAAATTTTTTGAAAATAAAGACACAACAGTGTAAAAGTCACCTCTGCAGGAATGAGAAAATATTTTGAAAAAAAGGGAAATCTTTGCGAAATTTTATAATAAAGGGGGTGGAAAACTGTTACAGATAAATGTGAACCACAAAAAATGGATTTGTGTTTAACAAAAAATATGGATCATCAAAACAAAAGAGGGATAAGGCTTGGGAAAATGAAAAAAGGGACAAAGAGGCAAAAAACACAAATAGAAAATGAATATACATTAGAGCGGGGGTTCTCAACCCTTTTCCCGTTACACACCCCGAGACTCATTAGACCATCGACCCGTACCTCCATTGACCTGACGCAGACATAAAACGTAATATTTTAAGACTAATTATATATATATATAAAATGGCACCGCAATGGATATCAAATGGTTCAAATTGTAATTACTTTATTCATCAGTTAAGCATTAACATAAAAAACAATGTACGGTGACATGTAGGAGTGAAACTGTAATTAATTTATTACCAACCAGTATTAAACTTCAGTGTGAAGGCAGTGCCTGTTTTGTGCAAACAAGTTTCTCAATTCTAGGAGCAGTTTCAGAGAGGCATAATCAAAGATCAAGCTCCACATTAACCCGTGCTCGATGTTTGGTTTTCATGTTCAACAGCGATTTGCTCATCACACAGGTAAGAGGTAGAGAACATCAGCAATGAGTTCAGAGCAACACCAACTACAACAGGGTGAACTACACTCATTTTAGACCAGAACTTGGATGGGGAATTTGTTTCAAATGCATCCTCTCTGCAGGTTTAAATGTATAAGCAATCTTTCGCTAGTCATCTTAGTACCTACCTCTGTAAACAGTCCCGCGAACCCCACACAAATTAATCAACCGAGCAAGTGGGTCTGGCCCACACCTATCATAACTCTACCTTCCTTCCATTTCATTCTTTCCTTCCACTAAACCCCCAAAACCCCCCTTCCCTCCCTCCCTCTCCCATTCTATCTATCCTGCCCTCTAACTAACAGGTTAAGAACCCCTGCATTATTCACCAACAAAGAGGAATTTCCAGGGTGAAGTAAAAGGGAGACCTTAGATAACATTAAAGTAGAAATATGTGAAGTGATAACCTTAAACTGAAATCGAAATGAGAAAGGCCGCCTCAATGCAAGATAGGATTTCAAACTGGATACTGAGGGAGTACAGAGAATAATTAGAGGATGAAATACGTAAACTGATTACATGTTCAGTGGAGGAGGGGAATGTGCCACTGGACTAGAAATCTACCAATGCGGCACTAATATTCGAAGGAGGAAATGGGGAAGATCCACTGAATTATAGACCTGTGTCACTCGAACTGCATGGTAACTAAAATGTATGAACATTTTTAGAAAATGGACGAATTATCTAGAGAAGGGGATCTTGGTTTACAATTCAGATTTAGGAGTCATATACAACCAACTTACTAAGTTTCTATTCGAGGGTGGTTGAAGTGATGCATGAGAGGGTTGGGTGGATTATGTGTACCTGGATTTGGAAAAGGTTTTTGACACGGATAAACAAAAATAGCAGGTGTGAGAACAGCAGTGAAAGATGAAATATCAGATTGGAGAGGTCATCATTATAATTTTTATTATTATTACTGTCATTAGGTTTTCGTTCCTAAAAAAGAACAGTCCCATATGTAATGAAAAACCATTAATTATACTGTACCGACTTCCATAACTTGCTTTTGTTTTCTTCGCTACCTCGATTCCCCGGTAAGTCCCCTCCCTCACTTCAACTCCCCATCCCCTTTTGAGTCATGTGAAGGTTGGAACAATACAGCCTCCTCCCTCCCTCTCTCTCTCACTCCCTCCTCGAGTTAAATCATATCGTCTCCTCTCCCCTGACAAATCCTCCTCCTTCACCTCACCCGCCTTCTCTTCCTCTCCTCCTCCTCTCCCCTTCCTGTCCCCCCCCCCCCGGACTCCCACTTTCTGTTTTACCTTGAGATTTCCCAGACTTGTGAGGCACGCACGCACGCGCGCGCGAGCGAGTCGGGTCTTTGGCCTTCAAAGTGCCACCAAGGCCATCTAGTGCCGCTCAAGGTCACGCCAATGCCAAGCAGCACGGACGGGCGGCCCTGGCCGGGCCCGTGTCGGCGCCGGGCGCTCCTGTCCCGCGTGCAAGGTTGTTCAAGGGCACCCGCCGTGTGAGGGAAGGGAAGGAGGGGAGGGAGGGAGGGAGGGAGGAATGTGTGGGGGGGAAGAGAAAGGGTGGGAACAAGGGAGTAAAGAAGGGTAGAAAAAGGAGGGAGCAGTAGGAGGTAAGAGGGGAGGGAGGGAGGGAGGGAGAGAGGGAGGGAGAGAGGGAGGGAGAGAGAGAGAGAGAGAGAGAGAGAGAGAGAGAGAGAGAGAGAGAGAGAGAGAGAGAGAGAGAGAGAGAGCGTGAAAGAAGTGAGAGGGGGAAAGGAGGGAAGGGGAGGGGGAAAGGCAAGACATAGTGGAAAGTGGGAAAGGGAAAGGAGGAGAGGTGGTAGGAAGAGAGGAAAGAGAGGAAAGGAGAGGGGCCAGAAAACGAGAGTGACGGTAGAAAGGAAAAGAAGCAAAGGAAGGCAAGGAATATACGAGACAAGGTAAGCAAGAAGGGAAAGAGGAGGGGGGGAAAGGGAGGAGAAAGGGAGAGAACGACAGAGAAAACGCGACGGGGGAAGAAATGGGTAAGGGAAAGTGGAAAGGGAGGGCGTGAGAGCGGTGGGAGAGAAGGGAGGAAAAGAATTGTAATGAAAGGGAGGGAAAGGTGAAAGGGAGAGGTAATGGACGGAGGTGAGTGGAGTGTAGATGATGGAATAGAAGAGAAGGACAAGGACGGTGGAGGGGTGGAAGAGAAGAAGAAAAAAGTGAATTACATAAGAACATAAGAATAAAGGAGACTGCAAGAGACCATAAGGCCTACACTAGGCAGCTCCGTATCCATCACCACCTGTCATCCCCATCCATAAAGTTGTCTAACCGTTTTTTAAAACAACACGCAATGCCCCACCTATCTCTCTCTGCCATCCCTGTATGGCCACCTGTTTCTCTTACACCGCCTGCCGAGGAACAAAAATTTCCAATAATATACTTAATATGTATTTTTACATACCATTCCCCTCAAGGGGGGGGGGGTCCCAGCCTTGAGAGACGACACCCAGTTCCCGTTCCTACTTGGGTCCACCCAGAAACAAATCAATGCCAAGTTCAAGCATCTCCGTGATAAGCGTGATAATCTTTGTACTATTATTATAACCATTATTTTTATTCTATTATTATTACTATCACTATCATTATCATTATTATTATTATCACTATCATTATCATTATTTCTAATGTTATCTGTAATGTTATTTTTGGTTATCAAACTTGTCACTTCAGGACAATATTAGCTGCGCTTGTTCAGCAACTGTCTAACCCCCAAACGGCGTCTCCTCACCTCTCTCTCCTTCCCTCCCTCCTCCTCCTCCTCCTCCTTACAGAACCCTTGAATGAAATAGTCTTTGTGCCTTTGGGAAAATAAATAAATAAATAAGTAAATAAATAAATGAATAAATAAAATAAATCAAACAATGGTGTCTCTCTTTCCAATATTTCATAAACATTTGGTAAGATAAAATATAAATAAAAATAAAAATAAATAATAATCTGAAGCAAAAAATAAGTTTTCACAAGTCTATTGACATCACAAAAATAAACGAATGAATGAACAAATACAATATAGTCAATGAATAAACACAAACATAGCTAAAAAAAAAAAAAAAAATCTACAATTAGCCTATTTCCATCCCTCGTGGGCAGAATCCCGGAGGGGGCCCTTTTCGCCCTCGCTGGGGAAACCGCGGTCAAGGAGCGCTGGACCCATATTATATATATATATATATATATATATATATATATATATATATACATATATATATACATATATATATACATATATATATTAATAAGGAGTTAGCGGATACGGTCAAATTCACGGTAGGTCTCTTCCCTCCACTTTTTCCCTCCTCATCTTCACATCTCTCTTTCCTTTCTTTTTCGAATATGGTTCTATTTTCATTATATACTCCTCCTTTGCCCTCATTTTCCTTATTTCCCTGTCCCTCCTTACTTGCCACACTTCTTGGCTTTCTCTTGTCTTCCTACTTCTACTTTTTCAGTTATCATCTCCTCTTTTTCTTCTTCTCTCTATTCCCTCCTTCCGTTTCTGCTGTTTTCCTTGTCCAAAAATTCTTTCATTCTCCTCCGTTTGCCTCTCCTCCCCTCCACACTTGGAGGATCTTCCATTTGGTCCTTCTTTCCTCAAGATGGAAACTACTCTCCTCCTTTCTCTCCTTCCTCGTCCGTCTACCTCTCCGACCTCCATTCACCTTTTACACTCTTTTCTTCCTCCTGTTCCTCCCCACCTCTACTATAGTTCCTCCCTCTCCCCGCCCTCTCTCTCTCCTCCGTTTCCAGGACCAAAGAGCAGAACGCAACCTTGGCCGTGAAACACCCCTCCCTCCCTCCTTCTTCTAGGTCAAGGACGAACCGTACAGAAAACGGGATCTATGTACAGAAAACGGGATCTCCGGATTCGGTGTCAAGGTCACGACGACCGACTTCTTCGAGGTCACGTCAAGGCCACCGGAGGCCCCGCCGATGTGGTCAAGGTCGGGGATGGAGGGCGGTCAAAGGGTTACTCTCACCCGAGGCTAACCCCCTCCTCTCCCGCTCCACTTCGGCGCAGCGAAATACGTCCCCTATTTTCGTGGCAACTTTATTCAGTTGAGGGTCTCGGTGCATGCGATACGAGACTCAACATCACCCATCCAGTGCACTATGGTCGCTCTATACCTCCTTTCGGGGTCTCCACAGAAGGTCTAGGCATCATTTCTCTCCACAACGAAGAAGGAAATATGCAAGAACTGGTTTACCAATAGAATGGTCGACAAAGGAAATTGGCTTAGTAACCATATATGAGCGCTGAAACTATCGGTTGTTTTAAGAAAAGGTTAGACAATTTATGGATGGGGATAGCAGGTGGTCATGGACATGGAACTGCTTAGTGTAGGCCTTAGGGTCTTTTGTAGTCTCCTTCATTCTTACGTTCTTATGTTCTTATGTCAGAGGTGCCAAGTGAGACCCCAATTGTGGCCTTCTATAGGCACAGTCAACGTTTTTCTGCAACAGTTTTCGAGTTGGAGCCCTCCAAGCATCTGTGACCTCGAGTTTCACCTTTTGAAATCTCTCAGATCACTCTCACTCTAAGGTCTACATACTGATCATAAATAAACACATATCGTGTTTAGAAATAGATTATTTTGACCAGTGACCTTGACCACGAAAATAACTGACCTTAACCGATCTTCAAAACTATCGAGTTTTTCATTAGTGTGAAGGCTAGGAGTACATTGAAGAACAAGAAAATAATTTTCGTCTTGACCTGAAGTAAAGCAACCAAAATTTGAGGAAATTATATAAATTCACATTTCCAGTGAATTTCAATATAAGAAACCACTGTCCACCGAGTTTCATGTCAATTGTACTCGTTTTGCCGACATAATGCTAACAGAGAAACTGTGGTTTCAGCCGTTTGCTCTCTTACCCAGCCAACCAAGTGCCCCATCAATCATTCCCTAATTACAGTGCGATTAGAAATGATCTTTTTGTACTACAGTAAAATGGGATTTGGGAATATAAACGAGAATCCAGAAGGCTCCGACACCAAATGCGGTCAAGGGTCCCCTTGCGAACCACGCTCCCGTGCGACACTTTTCCCTTTGGTTATTCTGGCTGTAGGAGGAATAAAGGTAAGTGCAGGCGAGACGAACTGAAGGATCAAAGGAGGCAAGAGGTACCAAGATAAGAGGGAGGGAGGAGGGTGAAGGGGAGTGGAATATATAGGAAATGGAATGGGTGGGGGTGGTTTCTATGCCTTTTTCTTTTTGGCTACCCCCCCGTGTAAGGGGGGAAAAGCCTTAGGTATATGTATGTATGATATATATATATATATATATATATATACTGTATATATATACACATACTCGTATATATATATATCAATCGAATTCATCAGCGCTGACCCATGTGTGTGAATTAGCGACAACCCCCCAACTACATACACATTTGGAGAGAGCCGATCTTTTGGTTGATAAGTACAGTATGTATAATACGTATGCATTATGTATACCAGTATATACGAATGTATGTGAATGTGTCCTTATGTTACAACATGTTTGTGCACAAGTACACATGGATGTGAGATCGCAAGTGAGCTGTGTTCGAGTCTTGGTCCTGGCACATCGATCATGTGCATCATGGGGGCTGTCTAGTCCCCCCAGCTGCTGTGCCCCCCACCCCCGTCACACCTGGGAACAATCCTGACCAGACACGAACGAGGTCGAGGAAATGTGTGTGTGTGTGTGTGTGTGTGTGTGTGTGTGTGTGCGCGTGTGTGCGTGCGTTATTGATGTACGACTTGAATACTTTTTCACGGAATTATGTTACGAAAGAAAAGAACGATAAAAAGGGTTGGGGGGGCGACCAGGTTATCAAGGTTGTTGACAAAGTCAAAGGTGGTCGGGGAATAAAAAGACGAATGGCAGAAGAAAATACCTGAACTCACCACAAAATACAACGATGCAACTACAAAACATTGACACGCGTTTACTAAATAACATACATGGATAAAAATATAAATAGGAAAACGAATGAATAAATAAATAAGCAAATAGAGAAATGAATAAATAAATAGATAAATAAATATACAAGTACATAATAAGACTCGACAAAACCCCGAGGAGACACCAGAGGCCATTTGGTCCATCCCTTGTCCCCTACGAACCGTCTACCTCCCTCCCTTCCCTCCCCTCTCCTCTCTCCTCCAACCCAAGAGTGTAGTGCCCTCCCTCCCTCCCTCCCCTGGCTGCGCGCCGGAGTCGACGCCCGGGACCGAACCCGCATCGCATGGCATCGCGTCGCGAAGAACGCTTATTGATCCGGAAGAGCAGCTGGAGGAGGAGGAGGAGGAGGAGGAGGTTATTCCTCCCGCCGACGCCGCTACGTCATAATGACGTCACCCGGCGGGGCTATTGACTCGCGTGGCTCCGGGCGGAGCGAGCGAGCGAACGCGCTGAGGGAGGCCAGGGTCGTTGTCACCTTGACTCTAATGCTGGGGTGGGGACCGACCCTCCGCTCGTGATCCCTTGGCCTCTAAGCACACTAAGGGGACTACAGCAAAACACGCTCTCACGGCTGCATAGGAGGCGTGTGTGTGTGTATTCACCTTGGTCTTTGGATCACGTGGTGGACCCGTGAGCGACAGCTATTTCCCTATCGTAAGAGAGCTCAGAGCTCATATTTGACCGATCTATGGGTAATGTATGTGTGTGTAAACACACACACACATTATATATATATATATATATATATATATATATATATATATATATATATATATTGTGTAAATTTTAGGGGTTAAAAAGAAAATTAAATAATTGTCATTTCGGTAGCAATTTGTTGTTGCCTTTTGATATACTGAACGAAATTCTGGCATAAAAAGTAATTTTAAATATTTCCTACCTACATCAATATGAGTTTGAAATATATATATTTTGAGGATTTTCAACTTATTTGTCATTATTTGAATCTTTCTTTTTCAAGTTTATTGCCATAAAACAAATTTATATATGAAATATCAAACACGAAGAAAAGTTAGTGACATGCAAAGCTCCTTAGCAGACGTAGGTATGCGACAGGACAAATAATGAGGCTGGTGGCATATCTAGAAAAAGTCATTACAGTTATAAAAACACGCATACATACACATGTACAAACGTACACACACACACACACACACATATATATATATATGTGTGTGTGTGTGTGTGTGTGTGTGTGTGTGTGTGTGTGCGTATACACATATATATGCAGACACACATACAAGCTTCGTATACACTATAATGTACTACTTGAAAGTAGCCAAAGCCTTCATATACTTCTTGCTGTAGATTCTTTCCAGCGGTTGCCGGCTTGCAAGTTGTGCTTTGATATAATGTTCTCGCTTTTCGTGACTGTAAACATCGCCCGCGGCTGCGGTAACCATTTAACACTTCTTTCAACACTGTGTGTGTGAAGACCACTTTGGTACCTGCATTGGTGTGTCTTTTGAAGCTTTTCAAATCCTTACTAGTTAAAAATGTCAATGGTGGTTCCAAGACTTCACAATTCAAGTCAAGCAAGTCCGACAGTTTGATAGCTTCAACTTTTAAATTAACACTTTTTCTTTGAATAAATAAGCAGCCTCCCAACTGGTCATCTTTAAATGAGGCACCTCTAATTTTTATGATGATTTCTGTAGTTTCAGCACGAAGTTTTGCACACTGGCTGGAAAGCATGGCTTACAGCACTGCCTCTGAACGAGCATACCAAACGGTTCTTTTCATCACAGGTAACACAATATCTCTCACTAATTTGCTTTGTGTTCTCACACGCTACAATTGAAACAACAGGTGATTGGGACCATCGACCCACTTGAGATTGAACTTCACATTAAACCAGTTGGGAAAATAAACATCAATAATATAATTAACAATTAACCTCAAATTCTCCAGTATTTGTCCTTTCAATTCGTGTTTTGAAATCCTGATCTTGCAGTAGCGCAGAGCTGCAGTTAACCAACTACTGTGACTGACAGGTCCAATTTCCAACAGAGCCAGTGACTTTGGTACTTCTCCTGACCTTATTGCTTGAGCAATACGGTAAGCGTAGGACTGTTCTGTGCTAAGGTTGGGGACGTGCTTGGATGCCGAGTACAAGTTAAAGCATGAATGAAACTGATAACCTGTTCTGTTCATGTTCTTTCACGTATGTTGTACATTAGTTATAGATGAAAAAAAGTTCCATGTGCTTATGAGAATAATATTTGAGTCAACTTGACAATTCATACTAATGTGCATGTTTTCTATTAAGAGAACATATCAATGAAAATTTAGGATGAAATTGATGTAGGATACATTTATGTTAATCCACTTTGCCATACGTAAAATCGACACACCCTAATATATACATAAATACAAACACACACACACACACACACACACACACACACACACATATATATATATATATATATATATATATATATATATATATATATCAGGAGCTAATGAAAATTCAATGTACAATATTTGATCATACATCTAAACATTTATGTATTCATGCATTTTAGTATAACAGACGCAGACGCCTAAATCCCACAAAGGGTTACATTGTGGTCACATTGCCCAGATAGCAGCGCCCAACGCTTTTGATCCTCGACATTCAGTATCGCATCAGGCGATGCTTAGGATAGTGAAGGTCTTTCGACAGTGGAATGCCCTCTCTGTGTGTAGGTAGTTTGGCTGATGCAATCCTGCGTCTCGTGACTTGAATACAATGTGAAATACATAGTTACCTTAGGCAATTCAACTGAGGTTAGGTTCGTATGGAAAGAGGGGGAGGGGAGGGAGGAGAGGGAGAGGAGGAGGGGAAGGGAGGGGAAGGAGGAAAGGAGGAGGAGGAGGGGAGGGGAGGGGATTGGGAGGGGGGAAGAGGGGGAAGAGGAGGAGGAGGAGGAGGAAGCGTCGGAGGCTCGGGGTCGATGTTCGACGCGCGGAGGCGAAGCGTGCGCGCTGGCGCCAAGGCCATTGACCCGCTCTGACGGCCGCCGACCATCGGAAATCCATACGGCTCTATGGCGACGGGCATTGACGAAGCGGCGTTACGCTGGCAACCAGCATCGAACGCGGGTCCAGGAGTCTCGATTGGACATCGACCCGTCACCCCCTCGCCTCGGGAGGGGAAGCGGGGAGGAAGGAGGAAGAAGAGGAGGAGCGGGAGAGGGAGGGAGGGAGGGAGGGAGGGAGGGAGAGAGGGAGGGAGGAGGGGAGGGGGCAAGGGGAGAGGAAACAAACACAGCAAGACTGTCTTGGTGTTGGTAGCTCGTTCGAGGCTTGTTTCCCCACCACTTTCACCATCACTACCACCACCACCACTACCTTTATCAGTGATAATACAACCATCAGCATCAGTCACCACTAAAGCATAAGGATTTTTAGAGTTACAACAAAATAAGACAACAGTGATACGCACACGCTTGATGTGCTATAAGAGGTGGTTGGGTGGACTGGGTATATCTGGATCTAATATATATATATATATATATATATATATATATATATATATATATATATATATATATATATATATACAGTATATATATGTATATATATATATATATATATATATATATACGTATATATATATATATATACGTATATATATATATATATATATATATATATATATATGGGAGTGTCTTCTATGCCTTTCTTTTTTGTGTTTTTTGGCTACCTCCCTTGTAAGGGGGATAAAGCCTTTGGTATATGTGTGTATATATGGATCAAGTACCCCAGAAGATTAAAGCGATAGTTGACGACCATAAGAAGACTCAAAGAGCGCCCTGGAATGGGCGAAGGACTTACTGAAAGATCATCCTGAAAGACAAACTCACGAGAACAGACGTGAAGGACGAGAATCCGGACAGGTGAGAAGTGACGAATGGAGTGCCACAGGGTTTAGTACTGGTGCCTGCATTGTTCTGCGTCAACGACACGATGGATGGAATAAACAGCTACTCTAACCTATTCGCTGACGGCAAACCCAAGATCATGAAATGAGCAGAAGGTGAAAAGGATTGCAAACTGTCACAAGAGACGAATGAAAATTAGATTCAATGAAAAAGTGCAAGTAAAGATACAAGCATGGAGTTACACAATGGGAGATGGATAAACAAACAAACAAATAAATAAACAAGTATCCCTAGCCTGCCTGGCTGACAAAACTGTGTACGAGGAAAGACCAGACTGACTGCCCACACTGGAAGAGACAAGAGTAAGGAGTGACATGATTGCTGTCTTTAGAAAGACACGGAAAAAAACGACAGAACTATTAGCATGGGATGATAGAATACCAAGAGAACATGAGGGATTAAAAACCACGGGATGTCTAAAAGATGCTGAGAAATGCATTTTTCCGAAAAGATAGGATGACAAGTGAAATAAATCGGAGGCAACAACAGATATGGACAACATAACGAATTTAAAGCAAATATTTGATAAGTAGAAACATTGAGACGGAACTCCACGAGCACAACTCTAATTCTATATTTAAAAATTAGGTAAATACGATTAGGTAAACACACACACACACACACGCAGACGCACACACCAAGTAAATCGAGATACGGGTAGTGTCCACGAGTTTGTATATATACGCGCGTATGTGCGTGCGTGCGCGCGCGCTTGAAGGGAAGAGGCGGGGCGAGAGATCCCGAGATGGTGGGTAGACGGAGACGAGTAGAGAGGCAAGTAGACAAGTAGACGGATCATTACCGGGAGTATGAATTTCGTACCTCACCCCTTGCCAACCGCGACTCTCCCCCCCCTCCCCCTTCCCCCCCAAGAGATGTGCGTGATCTGCGCCTGCGCGAGGCATCTGAAGGCCAAGGACACGCCGACCCTGAAGCCAAGGTTGGGGTAAACTCGAGGGTCACTGCCATCCGGTCCTCGACCTCGACCTCCTAGGACAAGGTCGCTCGCTCCGGGGGCCTTGGCCCAGGAAGGGTGCGGCGATACGCAGACTTCGGAAACACGAAGACAGGGGGTGGGTGGGGGGTGCTCTACTAACGCCAAGGGGAGGCGGGGGGTTGTCAGAGGGAGGGGAGAGGGAGGGTATTCAAGGACACACGCCACGCAGAAGGGCACAGATCTTCGCGCAACCTTGAGAAAAAGGGGTGGAGGAGTGGGGAGGGGATGTTGGTGGTGGCGGTGGAGATGGTGGAGATCGGGGAAATTTATCGAAGAGGAGATGAGGAGTCGAGGGTAGGTTGAGTAAGTGACGCCCCTCCCCCCCTCCCCTACTTTCATCACGATGCCGTGTCCTCATCTGAACAGAATCGTCTGGCGTTCCCCGTGCTTCGCGAACGGGGTCGGCCCTTTCCCGACAACGACGCGCCTTACAGGCTTTGTTCTGGTTAGCTCCGCCAGTTGATTTCATTCAGCTCAGAAGTCGCGAAGGTTAGCCCTTCCCGTGGTTCAAATATTTTGTTCTGGCTAATTCCAAATTATTCCATTCTGTATAGGAAAACACTTGGTTCTGAACGGGGGGTCACCATTTGTCTGGCTGCCGTCAGGCGATTTTATTCAGTGTCATGTGGCACTTTCAAGGAGGGGAGTGGGTGAAGTTACGGAAGAGGGAGGAGGAGGGGAAGAAGGGAAGAGGGAGGAGGAGGGGAAGAGGGGAAGGGGGGTAGGTTTAGGGTGTGTGTGAGTGCCCCCCCCCCTTGAAACCCTTTCCCGTGCTGGTCTTAGTGAGGTATCTCACGAACAGAAGTTTCTGCCCCCTTCCCCCTCTGCTGCCCAGTGGGCCGATTGTGGCACCTTTATATCTGGCTGAGCCCCAGACGCTTTCGTTCAGCCTTGAGGTACCTCTAGGCAGTAAAGACTTTGTGCTCTGGAGCGCTAACCCTGCGCGGCAGGCGATTTGAATCAGTTGATGGGAGTTGACGCGGGATACGATCAGACTCCGCTTCGTTCTGAGCTCAAACTCGATCCTCATTCCGATCCCCTGGAGGCCGAATAAAGTCGTCTCCTCTTAGGCAGAACAAAATATATAAAACGCGTCGCCCACGTCAGCCGATCCCACGTGCTGAAAAAGAAGACGAAGACGAAGAAGAAGGAGAAGAAGAAGAAGAAGACGAAGAAGAAGGAGAAGAAGGAGTAGAAGAAGAAGAAAAAGAAGAAGAAGACGAAGAAGAAGAAGACGAAGAAGAAGGAGTTGAAGAAGAAGAAGGAGTAGAAGAAGAAGAAGAAATTGAGGTCTTTACGATCACGCCTCCTGGCCTTGAAGTGCTATAGGAGGAGGAGGAGGAGGAGGAGGAGGAGTCCTCCAAGGACAAAGCGTCGTGGGCCGGACGAAGTAGGCGTCGAAGTCACGTGTATCCTGTCTCTTGGAGCTCAGGGTCGTGGCGGGAGCAGCTGTGGAGTTAGAGTTTGGGGGGGGTGAGGTTTAAGGGTTAGGGGGAGGGGGCTACTGGGGTTTGGGGGTAGAGGGGGGGCTACAGGGGCCACTACCCTAACATAAACAGACAACAGACGACCGTCATCCGACCACGACCGGGACGTCAGTCTCCAAAGCCAAGGTGACGTCATCTCCTGTGGAGGAGTCTTCGAGGGTTGCCCGCTTTGGTACAAAGAAGAGCGAGGCGTGAGGCTCTTCGGGAGATGAAGGCGACAATAATGGCCTGGCCCGACCCATCGGACGCAAAATTCCTCCTTATCTGCCGAATGTTTGATCATACGTCTTTATTTCTCTCGGTATGGTTCGTTCTTATATTAAACTTTTTTTTTTTTTTTTTTTTTTTTTGGGGGGGGGGTGCAGCAGGGCGATCTTGTTCAACTGAGGAAATCCATCCCACTTTTCGGTTGGACCCAGAAAGGTTAGGGTCACTACTGTGCGATTGCTGAACGAGGACCATGACTAGAAACAACTGATGATGCATCATCGGATGGCCCGTGCGTTTACCAGTCAGTTATTACCAAAGGGAGGTTATGCGAACAAGTTGGTTGGCACATACCACCAACCAAGTAGAACACTGTGGGCAACTCCATCAAGGCCTTTTTACCGTAGCTGTACACAAGCAAGGGTTGTTAATAATAATACATTCATGGATACAAATGCCAAAAGACGCTTTCCCCTTTATAAAGGTGGTGGAGAGTCAAAACATATAACCATCTTTCACCCACCCAACCAACAACAGTTTGTTGTCCTTTTTATTTCAACTCATTTTAAACTATTTACCTCCACCGCTTCACCATATGACAACTCTCTTTCCATAAATGGGGTGAAAGGGATGTTTGTAGATCGGGCAAGCGAGAGAGGTGAATGGGAATTGGTTATATAAATTGACGCGGCCCTTCCAAACTCCGCCACTAAGCTGCCTCAGACCCTCCTGTGACCCAGCCACAAGCGCTGTGTCATCAATAAACAACTGCTCAACTCCCACTTTGCTCCACTCCTACAAACCATCTCCATATCCCTGCCCATCACCCTCACATTTACCTACCGTTCCATCGCATCCACATGCACGGTGAACAACCGTGGTGACAATACACAACCTTGGCGTATCCCTAACTTACACCTCAAACCACTCACTCACAATTTCCACCCTTACCACAAGTTTTACTAACGTTTTTTTATTGCCCTTAATAAATCCCCCCTTACCTCATACGTCTGTAAGACCTTTTTAAATGCCTTCCTGAAACGATTAGACAACTTTATGGATGGGGATGACAGGTGGTGATGGATACGGAGTTGCCTAGTGTAGGCCTTATGGTCTCTTCCAGTCTCCTTCATTCTTATGTTCTTATAAGTTTTCTCCAGGTCCTTAAGAGCCCAAAAGACAACCCTACCTTTTATATATATACATATATATATACAAAAAATCAAATATCTACCTTACTAGAAAAAAAATCTCCACGCATCCTCTTCTTTTCCTAAAGCCACGCTGTTCTTCCCCCACTTATCCCCTCTATTCCTTTCCTATTCCTTTCAATTAACACCTCCCATATGTCTTTCCAACTATACTCTACAGACTGGTCCCTCTACAATTACTACATTCATATTTGTCCCCTTTTCCTTTGTAATGTGGAAGTATACAATCACTACTCCAGTGCTCTAGCGCATTCTCCTCCCTTTGCCACATAACACCCATCTAACCCAGGCGCCTTACCAGCTTTCATTAGTTTCAATGCTTTTTGTATCTCATCTTCTCCTATAGATGTCATTTTCTTCTCCCGTTTCAGTGGTTTTCCTAGCATCTCCCACTGCTACAATCAATTCCTCCCTAACCTTCTTCACATTTAACAAATGTCTAAAATAATCTATCTTTCCTTTACCCCTTTTATTTCCATTATAATCTGTACTCTTTCCCTTTTCCTCTCTATCTTACTCACCCCTTCCCTCTTTTCACCTCCATCTAAAATATATATATTATTATTAATTCAAAGATTCTCCATCAATCCCCTGCCCCGCTTTGCATCTGTTATCCTCTTGCTTCCCTCACCTTGCGTTTTGCTTCTTCTCTTCTTGTAACTCTCATATGCTTCTCTAGTTCTACATTGGGACAGCATTCACCTATTCATCCCACCATTCGCTGCCTTTCATTCTCTTCCCTCCCATCCTCCTCGTCCTACATGCCGTCTTTGCGCATTTTATCACTTACTCCTTGAAATATAGCCATTCTTCCACTAATCCTGTTTCCTTTTTATCCCTCACAAACACCCGCGCCTCTCTCGGCTTCTCTTCGTATTCTTTTTTCTTATCCTTCTAATTTGTTTGTTTTCACCACTTTTCTACTTCCCTTCCTTTTCCTCTTCCACTTTTCCTCCATTCTTCCACTCTCTATTTCCCTTCTATCAAAAATGATCTAACAATACTTCACTCCCTTCCTACCTGGAAACATGAACGTCCAGAATTCTTCCAACCTTACTACATAGTTCATTAATGTCCTCCCGACTCTCCACCACCCCTGCCCATGTATACTTTTGCTTGACGCTCCTCTTACACTGTGGTCGCAATCATCTACTCCCTTTTTAAACACATCCTCAATATAATCTGTCCACTAAAATTTTTACCTAGTACCTCAACCACTGATTCATCTCTTCTAGCATTAAGCTCTTCTAAAAATACATTTACATTCTTCCCAAAACTCAATTGAACACTCATTCAAATCTATCAAAAAAGCCTCCCTTTCCTTTTTTTTTCTCTCACTCACCCCAATTTCACCATCCCCCACATTATCCTCGTAGAGACCGAAGAGGGAAACATTACTCCATCACGCTCATAACTATCTCATCACTTACCAGCAAAGCCACCCCTTCCCTTCCTCGTCCCCTCACCACACGCCTAAACTCAAACTCACCCCTCCCTTTCAACTTAGTTTCACTTAACGCTAACACATCCACCTTCCTTCTCACATACAAACAACAATCTCTTCTCTTTTACTCTCATCTGTGCCTTTTAATGACTCAATTACAAAAGTTCTTCTTGAAGTCCTCCCAGACGCTCTTATACCTTGACATCTCATAGAAGGAACATACAGAATACAGGATCCATAGTCACATTACTCTTTTCCATTTGGTCGCCTTTTACGACACACATGGGAAAAACGGTGGCAGAACTCTTTTCTCCCCACCACAGGGGGATCCGGAAGAAGTAGAGACATAGAAGTGGTAAATGACAGGTTCAAGGGACAGCTAAAGTCCCAAAGTATGATTATTCCTTTACGAGCAGATCTTTTTAAACTATATCATAAATGAAAGTGTGGTTCTGGTCCGCAGGGGTCACCCCAAAACAGTCCCTAAAGTATTGGCTGCAAGTTACCATGCAGTCACAACCCCAGTACGGTAATGATAATACCGTAATGATTTTGCCTCAAGTTTCACGAACTGGAAAGCCCCAGTCCCGCAGCAACCGGCAACGGTCCCCGGGCCCACCCACCCCGCAGATCTCTCTCAAAAGAAACGTTGGACTGTTGTCTGTGTACCAATGTGGACTTGTGTCTGTCATAGGATTACATTAATAAGAGGAGAGCAGTCGCCGGTTGTTTAAGTTGATAGAACATCTTGGACCGAATGTCAACCCCTCAGGGTGGGACCTCGTGATAGAGGTGAGAAAACTGATGAGTTTTGAAGACGGAATGATTCTGACGTCTGTCTAGAAGGACTACCACCGACAGATACTCATTATTGATCCTAGTAGCTGTTGTTCTTCCTAGCGAACTTTACTGACCCTAGTACCGTTGCTCTACTTTCTAGTGTTGTTCCTCTTGACCCCATACCAACAGGCATTTTCACTGTCACCTCCTTCCCAGTCCATCCAACCCCGGTAAACTAGAGACCTCATTCCTGTCGAGGGGTGTGTGTCTTGCGGCGCCCAACAGATCAACTTGAACCTCCTTCCCTTCGGTCTGTTTTCTCTCTTTCCTTGGAGAAAACAACAGTTCTCGTTGTCATTACTCTCTAGATGGATCCCCGAGTTCGGGAATGTGTGTATGTGTGTGAGGGGAAGAGGTGTATGGGTCTTCTAGAGGGGAGAGGGAGGGGAAGTTTCGTTTCACGGGAAAAAATGAATCTGAAACATCATTTGCCGGGAAAGGAAACAAGGAGCCAAATGCTGAGCTACTACTAATAAAGGCTCTTTCGTCCTTTGCCTTAGTTGTCAGAGGGTCAAACGAACGTGGACATATTTACATGAACGTGATTAAGTGAATGTGATGAGAGTGAAGTGATCATGAACATTATTCCAGTAATGAAGTGAATGTGATGACTGAAATAAACGTCAAAATGGTGAAATGAACGTAGAAACTTATATAAAAAAAAAAAAAAAAAAAAAAAACAGCGATGGAATTGCAAATGAGTGAACGTATTTTTTTTTTGTAGTGAACGTGAGTCCAAGGTCACTGAGGACGTGATTAAAACAATCTATCATCAGCTAGAGCACAATGCATAAAATCTCCCACGAAGTCCTTGGGACTTCATCGGAAAGGTCCGAAGCCTTTCGAGTCGGCTGAGTGCGGCAGACTCACAAAGACAACGACAGAGAGAGAGAGAGAGAGAGAGAGAGATAGACAGAGAGAGAGAGAGATAGATAGACAGACAGACAGAGAGAGAGAGAGAGAGAGAGACAGAGAGAGATAGAGATAGAGAGAGAGATATCGCCGGCCATTTGAAGGTGGGAGTTCTACAGATAGCTGAAGAGAGACCCTTTCTGAAAACGAGTCTCGGGATGATAATTCTCCTTTCCTTTATTCTTGTTGTCGCCAGCCGAGATCATTCATGTCCTCTACCTCCCCAACCCCCCACTCACCCCTTCCCTCGGTGGTGTACTTTATGTATTTCGTTCTGGTTGAGGACTTCGGGAGATTTTTGTGTGTCACTGCGGAAGTGAACTCCGGCTCGAAGAGGCGCCGCCGACCCCCGCGCCCCAAGATGACGGGAAGAGTCTGACGTTAGCTATAGTGAATAAAGGACCAACTTTTTTTCTCTCTTTCTCTCTCTCTCTTTTTTTCTTTTTTTTCTTTTTTTGCATCCGTTCTAGTTATGGACCAAAAGGTCTCCTGTCGGCATGCTCCTTCTTTGCAATCCTTTGTTACTGAGGTGGAGGGAGGGAGAGAGGGAAGGGGTGGAGGTGCCACAAAGCGGAACGAAATCGTCTGGCGGCAGACTCCCGGTATCAATGGAAAGTGTCACCCCCCCGGGACGGAAGGGGTTAAGGATGAAGGGGATGCAAGTCCGCCGGGGGACGAAACTGAGAAGGATGCGCTGGGTGAGGAGGCTGTCTTCGAAGGACGCTCGAGGCTGCCGCCGATTTTCAAGACCAAAGCGAAAAAATAAAAATGAACAGATAAATAAATGAATAAATGAAAGAACAGATAGATAAACGAATCAACAAATAAACGTATATATATATATACATATATATATATATATATATATATATGTATATATATATATATATATATGTATATATATATATATATATATATATATATAAAATCAAGGTAGTCCGTGTTGGCGGGCAACACAGCGTCTCCGCCAGCCTCTGAAAACCAATCGAGTTGTGGCGGCTGCGGCAGCGACGGCGGTTGGGTTTCGGGACTCTTGGCAGAAAAGGCTGCTGCCGCCGCCGCCGCGGGAAAGGATACTGATGGACGCTGAGGTCGAAGGATACAAAGGCTCCTCCTGAAGCCGCGGGGGAAAGGTATTGAAGGGCGATGAGGAAGGAAGGTGAGGATGCGAGCGCAAAGAGAGAACGAGTGAGAGAGAAAGAGAGAAAGAGAGGGGGAGGGAGAGAGAGAGAGAAAAGAGAGGAGAGAGAGAGAGAGAAAAGAGAGAAGAGAGAGAGAGAAAAGAGAGAGGAGAGAGAGAGAGAGAGAGAGAGAGAGAGATAGAGAGATAATGGGTGGACACTGTTCCTCAACACGGTGACGCACTTTATACATTAGGTTCCGGTGAAGGACCGCAGGCGATTTTATGTAACCGTGGGTAGACAGGATGGGAATTGGAGGCGGAGGGGGACTGTGTGTGGGGGGGGGGGCGAATACCGGGCTGACAGGGGTCTCGATCGCTCACGGTCCCCTTCCGGCTGGAGTCCGCCCTGAGCCGCTTCAAAAGGACTCCTCCTGTCCTCAGCAAGAAGAAAATCACTCAAGGGCGCCACCGCTTTGGGGGAGTTCACGGACCACACGGGTGCCTGGGAGTGCCAGGGGCAGTGGCACTGAAGCTTGCTGGAACGCGTCGGTGACACAAGCGAACGTGATGTTGTTCCTCGGAGTGAAGGCGAAGTGAATGTGGTCTCTCCCTCGGGAGGGGGAGTTCGTGATATTCTTGGGTAGGAGGAGAGAGGGCCTCTTCCTCTTCTGGTGCTCCGCCGAGACCGTCTGAACCCAATGCACGAGGCATAAGTTCAGGGAAGAAGAGGAGGAAGAGAAAGAAACAAAGAAAAAGAAGAAAAGGGAGAAAAAGAAGAAGATGAAGAGGAGGAAGAAGAGGAAGATGACCGGGGACGACCCGACGCAAAGGAACGCGACAGACCGCCCCCGTAAAAGCCTGCCTGCCTGCCAGCCGGCCTGCCAGCCAGCCAGCCTGCAGCAGCACCAATGCGCGCAGCGTGTTGTGTTCCTAGCTTTTATAAGGTTGGCCTCTTCGGACCAGTCCACTCCACCTGCAGGGGAGGAAAGGTACACACGGAGGGAGAGCCCATGAGGCGTCCGTCCACCGACGCCGCCGGAGCCGCTACCGAACGAACCCCGCTGCTGCTGCTGCAGGGGAGGAGTGACTTTGACCCAAAAAGCAGCGACCCTGGACTGTCCTCCACACGCCAGGGCCAAGGTCTTCCGCTCCCCCACCTCTCCTCCTCCCATGGCCACCACAATGTCAAGGACTCACGGCCAACGACTCCTCGAAGCGTGGGGGGAGGGGGGAAGGGAGGGGAAAGGGCGTGGAAGGGGCGGGGAGGGGCGGGGGGTAGGCGGCGGGGGCGGGGAAAACAGGCGCGGGGAAGGAAAACCATTGGCTGCTAAGAGCTTGGAGGGGGACCCTTGGCCTCGAACTGCCTCGGCCTTCGAGCTCATCGTTCGGTTGCCGCCCATAGACTCCGAGGAGGACGTCCGTCTCCTCCCCTTTCTGGAGTACCGCACAAGATCGATCACGGCGCTGTCGTCACCGAAGTAAGGTAATTAAACCAAAGTGGGAAAGGGGGGGGGGGTTTGAAGGGGAGGCGAGTTCTGGTGAGGGGAGCAAGTGGTCAGTGGCCGCTTGCCCTTGGTCAGTAACCCCCCCCCTCTCTCCCCCAGTCGTCCTTCAGCACAAGGCCGACCTCCAGTACTGGTCCTGGATCTGGCGAGAAGTTTGTTTCTTCAACGGCTGCTTCTAACGATGCCTGGGGTTCTCCTGGTGGTGTGCTGGTGTTGGTGCTGGGGTTTTGAGTGTCGGTGGTGATACTGGTGTGGTGTCTGCCGCTGTCAGATTGCTTTACGGATCACTGGTGATAGTGGTGTGACGCTGTACTGGTGCTGGCGGGACCGTAGCACCCGTTTCTAAAGTTCCTGGTGGAGACCCTGGTGGATAATACTTCTGGAGGAATTTAGTAATCTAGGGTTCCTGTCCTGAGGGACAATTCGGACCCAAAGGAGGCCAGTCGTGGATTCAGTCAGGGAGAGATGGCAGTTAGAAGAACGTAGGGATGATAAAATAGATTTTTTTTTTTTTTTTTTTTTTTTTTTTTTTTTTTTTTTTTTTTTTTTTTTTTTTAGATGATGAGTCTCCAGTCATAAAACAAAGCTGCGTGACTCTGGTCCGTAGGAATGTCACTAAAGTCCCTGAAGGTATTGTTGTTGTTGAGAAGGTGACAGAAAGTGACATCGTATCCTCTAGTGCTGTTGGTTCTGGGGAACTCCATGGTTGCTGGAAGTGACATTGGGGATGGGCAAGGGGATGACGTCCCTTTTCCTTTTGTTCTTGGTCGTCGTCAGACTTTTCTTTCTCCTCTGTATCGTCTTGGCTAACCTAACCTTCCGTATCTGGTTAGTTCATTCGCATATCCAGGGCGCCCATCATCTCGATTAATGTAAGGCCCGCCAGATGTTCGAAAGGTATGACAGACAGATAGAAAAAGAGAGAAAAAGAGAGAGAGAGAGAGAGAGAGAGAGAGAGAGAGAGAGAGAAAGAAGGGGGAGTAGGGACAGAAACCACACTTTGTTGTTTAAAACGAGACCTCAATATGACTCCAAGCAAGTGCTCTTGGGCACTGCCACAAGGATTACCAACTTGAGACCGAGACGAGACTTATCTCTGACTAAAATCATCACATCTGAGATTATAACACTCGAGACACTAAAATCGTACCACTACATTTCGCGACAGAGTGAAGATTAATTCAGGACAAAGCCTTTGTTGAATCCACAGCGTTTCGCTCGTTTAATAAAGGCTTTGTCTTCAAATGGTATTCTTCCAAAAACTCTCGTTGGTTTCCATCTTCATACATTTCACGAAGTCATTCGAAGTCCACTTTCAACAAAGGCCTTCCTCTCAATCTTTTCCACGAATTGACACGTCACTCCTGCAAAATTCCGTACTTCGTCACTCTACCTTCTGTCTGGCCTCCCTTTTCCACGTAGACTAACTCTCGGTGATGTCTAGTCAATAACACATTTGTTCCCTTTGCCATCCCCTGTTCTGGATACCTGTCCGGTCCACTTCTACTTCCAGTCCTTCTCCTCAAATCCCTTTACTCTGGACTGTTCCCTAACGCAGATTGCTCTCTTTGTCTGTCTTCCAGGGTTACTCCCACCACTGGTCTCTCCTTTCTCTGCACATTTGCTAGCTTTGTCTCCATCAGTGCCATCCGTTTCCTAGTTTCACACTCGCAGATCATAGACGGGAGTAGGCACCGATTGTAAACTTCGGGTTCCAAAAACATAGTCAGGGAGCTTATCACGATGTTCCTATATTCACCATACTTTTACGTTCCTCAACCAAATGTGATATACCTTTCAATTTTAGTTTCATTTACCATTGCTTAATGTTGATATTTGGCTTTGATGGTTATATTCTCCAGCTTTGAGACCTTTTGAGAAGAGCGCAATTGCTTCGCTCTGAGCATTTGTAGATAATATTACTTTCATTTACTATTGTTCATCTCCGGACCTAGACTGAGATCACTTAGTACCTCCTACAAGCTTTCTGCTGCCATTTCTGAAACGAGTATAGCCTTCTGAAAATCTCGGCTTATTAAAACATTTCTATTTGGGTGAAAGAGGAGGAGGAGAGGGAGGGAAGGAAGGAATAGGAGGAAGATAAGGATAAGAATGAGAAGGAAGAGGACAAGGAAACACCCAGAGACTGCTGTAAATCAGACCATTTAACTCAAAAGATCCCATTCCTAGTTATGGCTCCTGGTGACTCGAGAGGACCAGGAGCCTGACCATGCCATACTTTTCATCTGGCAAAGCTTTGTTTGGGCACATCCTTCTTACACCTTAGGTGGTAATTACACGAGGATAGTACTTAGGTGGGGTTACTTAAGACATATTCCCAAAACCTAGACTTTTTTTTTCTTAATTGTCAATTATGACGTCATCGCCATACCATGGCAATTAAGAGTTGTCTTGTCAATCTGGCCACTAGGGTTGCTAGTACGACTTTCTCTGGATGGTTTTCCGTCGCGTTTGCAAGGGACATCTTGATCTTGACAATGCCTAAAACCAAAACAACACAAAAGGTAAGTGGGTTTTCTGAAGATTCCTAGGGCTAAAGCTATTCTTTGGGTGAACGAAGACCTACATCTGTAAATGATAACAAGACACGGCCTTTGGGATGCTAGGCGGGCTTCCTAAGAACATAAGAATGAAGGAGACTGCAAGAGACCATAAGGCCTACACTAGGCAGTTCCGTGTCCAATACCACCTGTCATCCCCATCCATACAGTTGTCTAACCACCGGACCACGATGATCTTTCCGGCTTCGACATGGGCAGTGTCGCTGACTGGTGTTCCTCAATGACACAGTGACGGGTCCGTTTCGGGAAAAGGTCCCTTTGGAATGGATTCCCCTTGTGCCCTATGAGAACCTTGTGGTACTAATTTAAGGTAATATTAGGAACTGTGCATACGGCCTCAGAGTTCCTGAAGTGAAGAGGTAAGTACAGGGTGGGGCGCGGAAACTTCCCGATTTGAGGATTAAATAATAAACTGTTTACACTTCACAATTCTTTATTCTAATTTTATGCCTGTCAAGCAACATGGGATATTTACTTTTACACGGTTTTAAAAATAATATCTTTTCAATGTCCATCTCCATTGTCAATACACTGATTCAGACGATTTCGGAAGCTTTGGTCTACCCTCTCTAGCATGGTGAGCAAAATATTGGCTATTTCAGTGCGAATGGCATTCTGTAGGTCTTCCAGGGCCTGTGGACGGTCGTTATAAACCAGGAAGTTGAGATAACCCCACTGGAAATAATCACAGGGGGCTAAATCAGGCGAGCGCGCTGGCCAGTTTAAGCCTCCTCTCAGGGAAATCAACGCGCTCGCCTGATTTAGCCCCCTGTGATTATTTCCTGTGGTGTTATCTCAAATCCCTGGTTTATAACGACCGTCCGTAGAACCTGGAAGATCTACAGAATGCCATCCGCACTGAAATTGCCAACATACCGGTCACCATGCTAGAGAGAGTAGACCAAAGCTTCCGAAATCGTCTGAATCAGTGTATTGATAATGAAGGTGGACATTGAAAAGATATTGTTTTCAAAACCGTGTAAAAGTAAATCTCCCAAGTTGTGTGACAGACATAAAATTAGAATAAAGAATTGTGAAGTGTAAACAGTTTATTATTTAATCCTCAAATCGGGAAGTTTCCACGCCCCACCCTGTACAAGGGTGATGCGCCGACTCGAAAGAATGCTTCCAGTGACCCAAACCTACTTCCAAGACGAGAGTAGTTAAAGATTTTCGGTTAACTGTACCAGTAACCGAATGGAAAGGGATTTTGTTTACTATATGTGCTTCTTGCATGTACCCCCCCCCACACACACACACGCACTCACCCCGTCACACAAAGGTACTGATGAGTCAACCAGCTCTTCCAAGGCACTGCACCGCGACTGGCTTGGCCCCTCGTGGTGCAGTGCAGTGCGACTCATGTTCGGGTGAGCACCAGACGATTTGGTTCAAACCAGGGTTGAGTTCGAGGCCGGAAGGGTTTAGATAATCCCCTTTCGACCCCATTTGCATTTCCCAGAGTCTGTTCTGGCCAGGGCCTGAGGACTTCGGTTTGCTGAACGAAAGTTAGGTTAGGTTAGGTCAAATGAGAAACAAGTTAGGTGTGATCTGGTACGTTGAGGTCTGGTTTGGTTTGGTTAGGCATGGTTCGTTTAGGTGACGTGAGGTTAAGTAGGTGAACCTACATTTGGTGAGCCTAGGTTTGGTGAGGCTAGGTTTGGTGAGGCTAGATTTGGTGATCCTAGGTTTGGTGAGGCAATGTTTGGTGAGGCTAGGTTTGGTGAGGCTAGGTTTGGTGATCCTAGGTTTGGTGAGGCTAGGTTTGGTGAGGCAATGTTTGGTGAGGCTAGGTTTGGTGAGGCTAGGTTTGGTGATCCTAGGTTTGGTGATCCTAGGTTTGGTGAGGCAATGTTTGGTGAGGCTAGGTTTGGTGAGGCTAGGTTTGGTGAGGCTAGGTTTGGTGAGGCTAGGTTTGGTGATCCTAGGTTTGATGAGGCTAGGTTTGGTGAGGCTAGGTGAGGTTTGGTTAGTTTAGCTGAGGTTAGGTGCAGCTAGAACTGTTTGCGTGCAGCAGCCGGGTGGTAGTTCTAGCTGCAGGACCAGGAGGGAGGGTAGGCAAAGCTCACGGGTCAACGTCACAGCAAGGTTACATGAGGGGATGGAGGTGTTGTGGTGGAGGTGGCGAGGTGGAGGTGTGGAGGAAGGAAGCGAGGAGGTGTGGAGGCGAGAGGGGACGAAGAAGAGATGAGAGAATAACATGACAGGAATGGGTAAGTGGGGACATAAGTCATTGGTACAGGGGAACTGGGACATAAGCAACTGGTACAAGGGTAAGAGTTTAGAGGTTTTTTTTTGGCTGGTGACAGACGAATTCGAATTTGTTGAAATGGGTTAAGTGAAAGGAGGAGACACAATGAAAACAGAAAAAAGGGGGAGGAGGGGAGCTATAGGCAAAGGCTTCGGGGTCGCTGACTCCAAACTCACCCTTCTGGATTTGGGTCCAAGGAGGGAACCCCAGGACAAGAGTCCTTACCTCAGAGCCCCCACAGGGGGACCCGTCTCTCAGGATACCGGCGAATGGGGAGCACGGAAAGGACGGCGGGGAGGAAGGGAGGAAGGGAGGAAGGGAGGAAGGTGGGATGGAAAGAGTTGGGGAGGGAGGGAATCAGTGAGTGAGACAGGAAGAGGCTATAACAGAGGATGGGAAGGGATAAGACGACAGAAGACCAAGGCCACAACAGAGAGGGCGTCCGCAGGGGGGGAGGGGGGAGGGGTGAAGAAGGGCATGGGGGACTTCAGGGGTGTGGCGGTGGGGCCCAGAGGGACAATCACCCATCCCCATCCTCCCCCATCCGGGTATACCCTTCCTCTCCCCATACACTTGGCTTGTACACCCCTTCCCCGACATTACATTAAAATTACCTAATTGTGTCTAAGATTTTCTTTGCTATTTTGCATATGTTTTGTGATCCTCATATTTCATTGAATTACGGTGAATCTATCATTTCTTATCATAAGAATAATGTAATGAAATCAGAGAATGTAACCTTGAAGGAAATCTTTGTCTCGCTTCAGTACACGAAATCTATACCCACAGTGACTACGGCCAAGGTTCAGGTTTTCGTGACGATGTCTCACTTTATACATTTCTTTCTGGCTAATGACGCCAGGCGATGCTATTCATCCGAGGCCAGGATCCCCGTGCTAGAGAGAGAGAGAGAGAGAGAGAGAGAGAGAGAGAGAGAGAGAGAGAGAGAGAGAGAGAGAGAGAGAGAGAGAGAGAGCATGCTGAAAGGGGTCCAACGGAAGACACCTACAGTATGTGAAAAACCTTACCATACAAAGCACACACATACACACACACACACACGCACATACACACACACACACTTTCGAACTTATCCCAGTCTTGCATTACCTCAACTCTAGCGGCCCTAAACGTGGCTATTTCATCACTACTCCCCCACTCGACCCTTCTTTGCCTGCCACAACTCATCTCCTCAATTTAGACTTCCTTGCGCCGCGACCTCCCCTCCCACCCCACCCCACCCCCAACCCCGCCCGGTGTCTATTAATTATATCACAGAGAATACTATATCCCTGTCCCAGCGCGGGGGAGGTCATTGACATGAGAAACAGAAAACGGGAAGTAGGGGTGACTACAGAAAACGGGTGGAGAGTGGGTATCCCGCTGGGGTTTATTCTCGTCCTGTACCTTGAAGACCTGGTTCGATCCCTGTCAACTACTGATGACTGTCACTTGCCCTGGATGTATGGCCATACAGGGCAATGTTGATTTGTTTTGGTCGAAGGTAAGCGTCTCCTAGTGTAGGTAGATTTTGTTCCGAGTGCTCGAGGAGCCATTTTGTCTCGAACCTGCCTCTTAACAAAATGGCCAGACACTCGCAAAAAGGAAAGAAAGAAAAGAGAGAGAGAGAGAGAGAGAGAGAGAGAGAGAGAGAGAGAGAGAGAGAGAGAGCTACTGCACTAAAGACGGCAAGTGAAAGGACGGGCCCAAGAGAGCAAAGCAAAGAGAGAGGGAGAGAGGGAGGAGGAGGAATCAAAACACAGACGAAGATATAAAAACGAGGAGGGATGGGAGGGACTCGGTGGTGTGGAGGGAAAGGAGACCCGGCGAAAACACTGAGAGAGGAAGAGGAGGAGGGGAAGAGGAGGAGGGGTGGAAGAGGAGGAGGGGAGGAAGAGGAGGAGGGGAGGAAGAGGAGGAAGAAGAGGAGGAGGAGGAGGAGGAGGGGAGGAGGAGGAGAGGAGGAGGAAGTGGGGAGGAAGAGGAAGGGGAGGAGGAAGAGAAGGAGGAGTAAGAAAGAGATGAAGAGGGGACTAAGTGAAGATGATAAAGAGGTGAAAACGAGCGAGGGAATGGGAGGGAGGGAGGAGGTGAAAAAAGTAAGAGGAGGAAGGAAGAGAAAAAGAGGAGGAAGAGAAGGATCAGGAAGAAGAGGACAAGGAGGATATGGACGAGGACAAGGATGAGGATAAGCATGATGAAGAGAAAGAGGAACAGGTTGCTTTGAGGGGATGGGGGAAAATCTTAATGTGGGAATCAAGAGTGGACTGGGTTAAAAGGCATAAGCAACTTATATATATATATATATATATATATACATATATATATATATATATATATATATATATATATATATATATGATATATATATATACATATATATATATATATATATATATATTAACACTCACAATGCACTTTAATTCTAAGCCATCAACATCGAGAAACCGAATGGAGGCCGACATGCAGAAATTGAAATGCGGTACTGTCGAGGACTCGATTAAAGTGCATTGTGGTTGTTAAAATGTATCTCTAATCACTGGGACCCATTCAGTGTTGTACATATATACATATATATATATATATATATATATATATATATATATATATATATATATATATATATATATATATGACCTAACCTCCCTTCACCACCAGGTGGCGAGCTCTCTCTGGCCGCCACGTGATTTCATTCAGCTGAAGGCAGAAGGAAAACAATGGTGTCCACCCATGTGACTCCACCACCTGATTGGTTCTGGTTGGCTTCAGGTGATTTTATTACCCTGTGGGGGGGAACGGGGGGGTGATCAGGGCATAAGTTCCCCGGTGGTGTCCTTCCCAGACTTTGTTCTGGTTATCGCCAGGTGGTCCATCAAGTTTTATTCATCCGAGCACTGAACTCCGAAGGTTCCTTCCCTCAACCATTCATGTTTACGAGTGCCAAGTTTGCAGAACCTCACTCACGACGATGTCGAACTCCAACGACTTCGTTCTGGCTAACGTCAGTCGATGGTGACCAGCTGGAGCGGATTCGGCAGACCCCCCCCCCCCGGCTCCTTCATAATGTATGGGAGAAGTTCTTTCTTTCTTCCTTTCCAGCCAAGCCTGGAACCTTGAGGGGCAGCCAGCACCTCTTGCGGGAACAACGCACCGTCGTCGGCCAGGTGACGCCCGACCTCGACGACAAAGTCGATAACCCGATCGACCCTGGCTCCGTCAAACGTTTTAGCAACGACCTTCAAGCTAACCCCTACGAGGTCCGACGACCTCCAAAGGTCCTTCACCGTCCTTGGGGTCTCCGAAGTCAGTGCTCCTCTCTTGGTAACCTTCCCAGCTCTCTCTCTCTCTCCCTCTCTCCACCTCAGGGACGACGAGAGGAGGCAACCAACAACGTGGGAGCAATGGCCTCAGTCGTCCCCGAGAGAGAGCGAGAGAGAGCGAGAGAGAGAGAGAGAGAGAGAGAGAGAGAGAGAGAGAGAGAGAATATAACGTGTTCCATAGCAACCTGCCACACCATAGAAACATGCAAGTAATGTGCTGTTCCCTCTATGCCTGTTCCAATGGCCACAAGATTTCATTCAGACGCAGTGCGGTGCGGGCCACCTGACATAGCAGGGTCTCGGTCGTTTGAGGCCCTCTCTAGATCGGGGGGGGGGGAGTGGCCCTCGGCTGAAGCGAATGGCCCGGCCGCACAACACCAGGGACCCAACGTAGTGTCTTGTTATAGAAAGGATGACTAAGGCCTCAAGGAGACCTCAAAATAGCTCAACGAGGGTGATAACCCTGCTATCGTGGCCAGTGATAGCCGCACCGACAGACCGACGAGCCGATGGCAGCGGGACAGAGTCATCGACCTCAGAGGCAGGAGCCCGGCCAGAAGGAGGAAGAAAGAGGAGGAGGAGGAGAAGGAAGAGGAGTTGGTGGTGGAGGAGGGGGAGGAAGAGGAGTTGGTGGTGGAGGAGGGGGAGGAAGAGGAGTTGGTGGTGGAGGAGGAGGAGTAGTAGGAGGAGGAGTAAGACGAGGAGGAGGTGAACAAACACAGTTGGTCGAAGAGTCAACGACTTCGAAGTCAAGGCCCACCCCATCCCACCCTCACTTCTGTGTCTCACGTAGTCAAAGTTCTCTTCGAAAACTATATTAACCTAACAAGTAAAAAATGACAACAGAGACAACACGAAAATTAGAAAGCAAATAAACGAATAAATAAATAAAAAATGAAAGAAAAAGTGACATGGCAAGCGAAAGGAAAACGATACCGAGACCTGAATACATAAACAATAGCTGAAGCGAGTTTCATGATTTCGCATACCAAGAGGAATCCGACATCGACTCCCTTTTCGTCTTCGAGGTCCAAGAATGAAGGGAATTTCTTCCAATCTCGCACTGGGAGGTGACCACGGTCGTTGCCGCCGCAACCGCCTTCAGGAGAACGGCACGGAGGGCCGCGCCGCGCCGTGGCAACGGCCCAAGGCACCTCGGACAACGCCCCCTCTCCTCCCTTCCTCCCTCCCTCACTCCTCTCGCTCGGTTCCTCACCTTCTTCTTCTTCTTCTTCTTCTCCTCTTGCATTTCTTTGTCGATGTGGGAATCAACATAAAAAAAAAAAAAAAATCTCGGATCAAGATGTAATTTTTTATCTATTTCATTCGGTTTAGGAGGAACCCCTGGATCTGAATGGGTTCAATTCACAGGTTTAATCATAGGGTAAGGCATATGCAAATGTATACGGGGTTTTCGTTCATGCGGGCACGCACGCACGCACGCACGCACGAACGCACACACACTAGCACAGGTTCCGGCTATGTCCGGTCGTCAACCGGATATCCTGGAGGGAGATGCTCTCTCTCTCTCTCTCTCTTTCGGTGGGCACCCGGGTGTTTTATCGCCCGCGCAAATTTCGGGGTGCATGTGGAACCTCCGTGCCAAACCTGGTAAAGATCCATCGAGAAATGGGTCCAAGCACCCAGGGCAAAGGTGACAGGAATGGACCCAGGTGTTTTCACTGTCCATCTATGATTTTGTGATGCAAATGGATCTCTGTGAGAAAATTGAAAAAGTTGTCCAACAACTTGGGGCAAAGCCGAAAAAAAAACGGGTTTTCTTTGTCCCCTCACTGTTCCGGGGTCCACGTGGATCTCGGTACCAAATTTGGTCAAGATCAGTTGGGAAATGACGAGACTGTTGGCCAGAGATGCAGAGGCGATGGATGCGGAGCTTTCTGTTCTTGCACATGGGACCCCGTGAAACCTGTTCCCAATAAGGCAAGAAGCTTCAAACGTAGAACAAAGACAATAAAAACAATATTAACGTAGTAAAGACCGTCATGTCACTATTCATCGGCGCATCGCGAAATCAGTAGTGGATGAGGATAGGGTCAAATGATGATGCTTGTTCTTCTTCTTAAAAAAAAAAAAAAAAAAAAAAAGAGAGAAAGAGAGAGAGAGAGAGAGAATGGTTTATTCGCTCTCGACACCAAGGTTAAAAAAGTAAGGCTACCCCCTAATAAAAGGAAAAACAACAGCTTTACTGGGTACATAAAAGATAAAATAGTGATCATAATACTAGTAGTGGAGCAGCCACACATTTCCCTAATGAAATTCATTAGTCTTTCTGCTTTGTACTTGTTTACTAATCTATTCATTTCTCTGTACTGGGGAAATGGTGAATAGGTAAACGCAGTAAAAACTTTAGGGAATTTAAGGGCATCCCTACAGACGTCTTTGTATATGACAGAGACAAATCTCACTTCACAGAGGCATACTGATTTTTTTTTCATCAATTGCAGTTCCTCCTTTCTGCTGTCACCTTAAAATCTATCCTTGACCGCGCGCGTCGTAGAAGGTGACTAAATGGGACGGAATGAGGGGACTTGGAATTCCCCTCTTTGTAAAAATTTCCTGCGATGAATCCAGGCAAAAGAGGGTCTGGGAGGAAAGAGTCCAACCACAAACCTATTAATTGGGTTTTTAATGTGCGTGGAAGTGAATGCAGCAGGGACAAAAAGGAGACTGGTAATATTCTTGTGGAAAGAAACATGGATGTGTCAGCACAAAGTCAAACTAAAAGGAAAGGAAAGGTGAGTTTGAGTGTGTCGATAATGGAGAGACGGTGAGTGACGAAGAAGGGGATCTATTGGTAAAAGATAAAATGTGTGTGTGGTTCTATGGAAGGGACATAAAAAATAATGCGAGTAAAATGAGGGTAAGGTGGAAGGAATGATTGTAAAGTGAAGAAAGAAGAGAAGAGAGAAGCAGACGGGTGCTGAAAATGGGATAAGAAGGGGAAAGAGAAGAGGGAAACGAGGAAAAAACATGGGGGTACTTAGAGTATTTGCTTCTAAGTACCGTTTTCCGGTGATGACGTAATGGACAGCGGGAGAGGGAGTGAGTGACGAGAGTCGGTGTTGCTGCTACAGAGGCATCACACTCGGCGAGTCGTCGACCTCCGGGCCGTGTCGACGCCCTCGGTCCTGCAGAGTCCAAGCCTGCCTGCCTTCCTTCCCTCTCGCTCTCTCCTGTAGCGACGACACCCATCGCTCGCTGTCAACGACCGACCCCCCAAAAAGTCCTCCGCGCGACCGTCCCGAAAACTTTTCCAAACATCTCGCCCGAGCGTTGACCCGGTTATCGTGTCCGGACAACAACACTCGCTTTTACTTTTCACGACTTTGACTGATACCGACCCCCCCCCCACACCCACACACCAACAGCTCGTGTTTCCTAATGCGGTCATCGATTTTTCCTGCTTCCGTGTCAATGACCTGTCGGGTCAAGAGGACGGTGACCCTTCTTGCTATCATCTTCCATTACTTGCATTCCACTGGGCATAAAACACAAGCTAGCGCATAAACATCCCTCTACAAAAACACTGTTCAGCCTTTAGCGTCCAATGCAGAACCACCGCCCGATCCCCTCCGGGACGATGCAGCCTCCGTGCCTCAAAACGGCAGCTTGATCTGGCTTAATCAGTTTATCAAACGGTTCGAAATGTATGTATAGTGTCGAGCGTGTGTGTGTGTGTGTGTGTGTGTGTGTGTGTGTGTGTGTGTGTGTGTGTGTGTGTGTGTGTGTATGTGTGTGTGCGTATTTGTGCGTGAATGTATATATGCATGTGTGTGTACATATGTGCATCAACCCATACAATAAATCTAATACATTCTTACTGCGGAAGCTAATAGTAATGATAATGATAACAATAATGAATAATTGTTGATGTTGTTAAGGCTTTGTGTTAATATTTCGATGTCTTGTGTATAATTTCGAAAAGATAAGTTTTGGTCCAAGAGAAAAGACCAATTCCACGTCACACAAAACCCATATGACCCCTTCCTCCACCTTCACCAACTTCAAGTCTTTTGAATTTTGTTGGGGCCAATGGCAGGCAATCTTCTTCGGCTCGAAGTCGAAATTACTTACTCAGGTTTACGATACCTTCAGGATGGAGTTCCTCCTGGATCTCCCCTCCGCCTGTCCATACTCAAGAGGCTTCCTTGGGATGCTTTGATCAAAGGATCCTTCGCACCTGAAATGTCTCCGCTGTGTTGGGTATCTTCAGCGTCGCAGCGTCTTTCCTCGGCTGAAGAAAATCCTCTGTAAAGTGGACACTGAATATTAATGAGATTATTAGAAAAATTATTTTTATTTATTAATTTTTTCTTCCTTATTCGGGTGTTCCTTTGTGCATTATTTTTCGTGTTTTTCCTAAAGCCATCCTCCTCCTCCTCCTCCTTACATAAGTTCAAGAATTCCCGCTCCAGCCGAAGGCGCTTTTGAACTGTAACGGTTGCAGACTCTTCAGAGTCCTCTTGAACCTTCGGAGGTCAGAGCTCGCTGATGCTTCGGTCCGCTACAATGGGAGGGCCGGTCAACGCTCTTCCACACCACAAAGTCACCCTCGAGCTCCTCTCTTTCTCTCCCTCTCTCCCGCAGAGACCTTGGCCCTCAGCAGTCCCGGTGTATGCGGGAGGGGGGAGGGGGGCTTGTCCCGTTCGCCGTTACATACTTCGGTCTTCGAAGGTCAGGCTCGAAGTCACTGACCGGCACGGACGCGCTCTTCTCCGATCCGGAAACTTCATCACGATTATGATCATGATCAGCCTTACTTTGATCATTATGAACATCACTACTACCACCACCGACACCATTACCACCACCGACACCACCATTACCATCACCACAATCTTCTCGTTCTTCTGCGAGCTGATGCCGTTCACTATGGCCGTTCCCAGGGTCGTTCTCTCGTTCGTCCCGTGCGGTGGCCGTGAACTTCATCCCACAACGGGGACCCTGACCTTGGATCTGACAACGGTGGTGGTGGTGGTGGTGGCGGCATTGGTGGTAGGGTGGTGGTGGTGATGTGAAGATGGTCCTCATGCTGGTGATAATGATACTGGTGACGGTGATGAGAATGACGACGATGTTTTCGTCGACATTATCATAACCACTATCACGGCCTTCTAACATCATTAAGAAAAAGTCTTCACCTGTGTTACTGTAAAGATCAGTAATGTCATCATCATTGTCATTGCCGTCTTCGTTCTATTCTTTGTCGGCGTTATCGTCATCGCTGATGTCACTTTCGACACCTGAGACAACACCTCTAGAAAAACGAGTGGGGAAGGGAGAGGAAGAGAAAGAGAAGAGGAGGAGGAGGAGGAGTAACTCGCCAATGTCAAGGCCATGGTTCAGGAGGAGAAACTCATCAGTGTCAAGGCCAAAGAAGAGGAGGAGGTGGAGGAGGAGGAGGTGGAGGAAACTACTAGTGTCAAGGCCAAAGAGGAGGAGGAGGAGGAGGAGGAAGAGGAGGAGTTTGGAAGATGAGGAGGAGGAGGAGGAGGAGGTGTGGAGGAACCTGAAGGCCAAAGAGGAGGAGGTGGAGGAAACTTCTAGTGTCAAGGCCAAAGAGGATGAGGGGGAGGAAGAGGAGGAGGAGGTGTGGAGGAACCTGAAGGCCAAAGAGGAGGAGGTGGAGCTACCCTCCAGTGTCAAGGCCAAGGTTCAGGAGGAGGAGTTCACGAGAGCAACGGCCCGCTGGCGGCGGTCAGGGTCGGGGCCGCGCTCGAAGTTCCTGCGGGTCCCTGAAGGACGAAGACCTCCGGAGGCGCGCGGAGAAGTCCCAAAGCAGAACAAATGGGGATCGCGTTCAACCGGGTGGAGCAAGAGGCGAAATAGAGGAGGAAGAATGAGAAAGAAAGGGAGGAGGAGTTGGAGAAAGGGTGGGAAGATGAGGATGAGGAAGAATGAAAGAGAAAGGGAGGAAGATGAAGAGATAGAACGGGAAGCGAAAGAGGTAGATGAGGAAGAGAAAGAGGTGGATGAGGATGAGGAAGATGTGGAGGAGAAAGAGGAACAAAGGAACACAAAGGAAGAACAAACAACAGCAGGCCTACTGGCCCTAACGAGGCTGTTTGTGTTTACTATACTAAGCTACAGTTAAGAAAACAGGGCAACTAGGCGATAGAAGATGAACTGCACTACTGTTACCACTATCCTATCCAATTACAATTAAATGCCGGGCTGTCAGATCTTTTATTGCAAGGGATAATATTTTATTTGCGGATTAGAGTCCAAATATTTATCTAAGCGATTTTTAAATGTTGTTATTGTGTTACTTTCAACGACAGTGGAAGGTAACGAATTCCACACATTAACAACCTAGTTAAAGAAGTGCTTACTTTCATTCGAAGAATATATTTTACCAGTTACTTTAAAATCGTGACGTCTTCTTGTATTTGATTCGTCTAATAAGAAGTAATATTCGACATTGATGTCAAAGCCTTTGAACATTTTGAAAATAGCAGGAGGCAATAGAACTGAGGGAGGAGAAGTATGGAGAGGTAGCGCCATTCCTGGAACAGTAAAGTTTCCTTTGCCCGACCTCTGCAGCGACCCGATCCGTTGCCTGACCACCCGGCGACCGCAGCGGTCGTTGGGGACGAAGGGCCCTCGGTCGCTGGGAATGACCTCGAGAGCCGAGAGGATCTTGGAGCGTCGGAGGACGCAGAGGCTGCAAGACCAACAGGGGGAGGGCGACGAACGCCGTTCGAGTAGCGGGAATGCTGGTTCAGATCACCCGGACCGCTTTGCAGCTTCGAGGGCGGGTCAACCGGGAGCGAGGCTGGAAGGTGAGAGAGAAGGAGGAGGGAGAAGGAAGAGGTTGTTGGCATCGGTACTACCGTACTAACAGTTTGCGGTCAAGGGAACTGGGAAAAGAAAAAGAAGAAACGCACAGACGTGAATGTGTCTTCACAGCAGGCAGAGGCAGTTGACCAATGGTTGTTAACGAAGAAGTCGATGTGACTGAAGCAGGCTCGTGACAACCGAACGGTCTGAAGCCGTTACAGGCCACCACGTCCAAAGTCAATGATCCTATTTGACCAGATAACCAAAGTCAATGATCTTCATCGACTATGAGTGATCGAAACCAAAGATCTTCGTTCCTTTTGTTCAGAAAAAAAGGTCATTAATCTTCGTTGACTTGATCAGGATAACGAGGTCGATTATCTTCGTTGACTTTGATCAGAAGACAGAAGTTAACGATCTTCGTCGACTAGGATTACAAGACCAAGGTCAATGATCTTCGTTGACTTTGATCAGAAAAAAAAAACCAAGATCAATAACCTTTGTTTACTTTGATCTTAACTGTGGGAACGGTGTCCACGAAATCTCTCGTCACTGAGATTAGGGAGATCAACAAAGACTCTTAAGCGAGTTGTCTATTATCAGGACCGTCCTGGTATCATCACCACTTCCTCGTTGGCTAAAGAATGGGCACCATTAAAGGGAACCAGCCACTCACCACAGCCCTAGATACTATGATACAATGATATCTAAGACTTCTTGAAATGCGTATCGCTTCTAGTTGCAGATGGAGTTGGGTTCTTGCATAATTTACAGGACCAACCGAAAGCATAACTTCTTCCTGAAGGTGGATTCGCTTCGAGGTCAACTATAGGAACGTCCCTTCAAAGAACGCTGAAGCTCCTGATGGAGTAAACATTGCCTGATTGATGTGACACCTTTTACGTGTTGAGGACAAGAACCTCCTTGAAGAACCTAAGCCTCTTGTAGGAGGCACAACCACTGTAAACACTCAATTCTGAGAAAAATGACAAGAACGACGTCAGAGAACCCTTCTTCCCAGGAACGGGAAATTAATAACCTAAAAAAATTCCCCCAAATGACCGGAGCTCTTAGTAAATGAGGACTTTGGGGTTGTGGAGACTGCTGGATGGGGCGAAGGAAGTGGCGCACAAAGACTGGATGTGGTTAACTGATCCTCTTCCAGTATCATCTCTCATTCTCTATCAAGATTCTTCTTCTAAATAGACCATCCAATTCTTTCAAGGGCAATTTATGTTTAACCCCCTACTTTCAACCCAAACACAGTGTTTTGTGTATGCGTAAGAGGGACAACAGGAGAAAGAGATAGAGATAGATAGAGAGCAGAGAGAGAGAGAGAGAGAGAGAAAGCAGAAAGAGAGCAGAAAGCGAGAAAACGAGAGCAAGAGAAATAGTCCTGCCCCTGTGTTCCACATTTCTTCTCCTTCTGGTCGAAATTCTCTGGATCGCTTTCCCGGCCACACATCCGGCCGGCCGGCCGGCCTTTCACTTCGCTCCAAACTGGCCCAAACCTCCAGGACGCGGCGGTCGAACAAACCTGCTTTCCCTTCTTTCTCCTCCTCCTGAAGGGGGACGACGACGGACGGGGCCAAGGGCGAAAGTCGGCCCCGATTCCCTCCGAGCTCCGTTCCTCTTTCTCGAGAGAAACCCCTGGACGGGGACGTCCTTTCCCGCTCTCTCGCCGCGACACGCACAGAAGAGAAGTCTTGTGGGGGTCGAAAGTCTCGGTGCCGCAAGTGGAGCGATCCCCGACGCCGCCGGTCGCGACCTCCGTGGCACCGAGAGAGTCAGTGCCAATATCAGTGCCAGGAGAGAGCGGGTGGGCCGGAGAGAGAGAGGGAGAGAGAGAGAGAGAGAGAGAGAGAGAGAGAATGAGAGAAAAAAGGAGAGAGAGAGAGAGAGAAAGGAGAGATAGAGAGAGAAAGGAGAGATAGATAGAGAAAGGGGAGAGAGAGAGAGAGAGAGAGAGAGAGAGAGAGAGAGAGAGAGAGAGAGAGAGAGAGAGAGAGAGAGAGGGAGAGAGAGAGAGAGGGAGAGAGAGAGAGAGAATGAGAGAGGGTGAAGAAATGAGAGCGAGAACTTGGTCTCAAATTACCTCTCCAAGCTATTCTATTCATATCCCTCTCACCCTTCCCGTAAGGGGGTGGGGATGGGAGGGGTACCCTTAATGAGATAAACGAAAGAGCCCGGTGGGAGCCAGAAGAAGCACCACCGGGTAGGGAAGGGAAGGGGGGATTCCCCTCTTCATTCCGTGACACATTAATAAAAAAAGAAAACTGTAGCAAGCGTGAAACAAAATATCATGGGGCAAAAGTCGGAGTAAGCATTTTCTCATTTATTTATTTATGAATTTATTTGTTCTAATTAGAGTAAATATTCCTTATATATATATATATATATATATATATATATATATATATATATATATATATATATATATATCTATATATATATGAGTGGAAAAGGTGGTAGAGAAACGCGAGTTACAGCGAGAACACTATATTCCTGACGTTTCGACTACAAGTCGATTACAAGAAGACTTGTAGTCGAAACGTCAGGAATATAGTGTTCTCGCTCTAACCCGCGTTTCTCTACCACCTTTTCCACTCATCTGTCTTACCTTCATATCAATATATATATGTATGTGTGTGTGTGTGTGTATGTGTGTATGCATGCATATATACAGAAGACTGCCATTTATTGTACAGTCGGCTGAAAGGCATTCCATATGATCAGAATGAGCTAAATTAACTAATTTCAAAGTGGGTACATACCACCCACACAAGACAGCCCCAAAGTACGTGTAGCATATTTCGAAAAGTATAATCATCAAGTGAGCATGTGTGGTTATCCTAGGAACATTTGTCAAGCATATCTTAATGTTTTTCAATAGCTGAGGAAAGACCTCCTGGTCATATTCTGGTTTCAAAGAGGATAAAAAATAATAAATGAATAAATAGGTAAATAAAGAAATTATTTAATTTAATAATAATAATGCATTACGGCTGCCGTCAGTCGATTTCATTCGGTCACAGGTCCGTTGCTTGAAAGCTATCTCAGTCGATCGAGACCCCCCCCCTAATCTCGAACCTGCCCCCAAATTGCGGCTACGGGAAAGATGCTTCACCTCCCCCCCCCTCACGTTTGAATAAATTGAATAAAACCGCCTGGCGGCATCTGGATTCGAAGTCACAAGTTCCGACAAGGCAGCGGAGGCCGTCGACCCGCCCTCAGTTCGGCCTGGCCGGGGGAGGGAAGGGAAGGGAAGGGGGGCACGAGAACGCCTCCACGGGGGGTTCGGGGACCGCCACCCCCCCTCCCTACCCTCTCCTCGACTTGGCCCAGCCAGGTCACCGCACTCGGCCGGCGCTCCGAGCTGGAAGACCTCCACCGGGGAACTTCACGGTAACTGTACCCGGGAGGTCGGCATCTGCACCCGGGGGTCGCCGCCGAGCGTTCCCCGGGTCATCTTCCTCCCGCCCGACGCGGAAAAGGCGACGACCGGCGCGTGACCCCCGGCTACGCGGGACCGGCCCCTCCGACCGCAGAGGCGCGGGCAGCTCGCTCGCTCGCTTCCTTCCCACCCACACTACACGTTCTGACCGTGACCTCGGCCAGACCCGCCACACCTGTAGGTGCGCCCACGCCACCCATCCTCCGTGACTCGTGGAGGTGAGGGAGAGGAATGTGGGTGTGGGTGTCGGGGGGAACGGGGGCATGAACCTGGGTTACAGCGGACACTGCTCCGAGGGCGTGGACCAGGAAGAAGAGGAGCGAGGTCGATGCATCGGGGCCGGGATGAAGAACAGTTTGGCCCGACCATTCCGGGTTTACTGAAGGTTAACTTTTGTTTTTTTTCCCCGATTGGTCCACTTGACTTGGGTAAACCCTCAGGTCTCACGGCACAGACTTATTCACAGCCAGACCCGATTCGTGGTGGCAGATGGCGATGATAGAGGAAAGTAAATTGAACACTACAAGATATTCGGGCAAGTGATCACAAGAAATAAATATACAGGTAAATAAAAAAATAAAATAAAAATCTCGCCAATGAGCCATGAGCAAAACGACCGCGAGTCTGTCCGCCTGTGTGTGTGTGTGTGTGTGTGTGTGTGTGTGTGTGTGTGTGTGTGTGTGTGTGTGTGTAAGTGTACGTGTGTGCGTGCACACATATGCCCGCATGTCAGCAGTTCTCTGAAGAAACGTATCCTGTTTCTTTAAGCTGATCTGTGAAGAAAACCCGTCCCTTCGCATGTTTCCAGAAGTAGTCTCGTTGCGACGACAGCGTCGCAGCCGTTCTTGTGAAGGGTGCTCTTGTGTGGCCTCCGGAATCCGGATTCAGCTGCGTCTCACTTCAGGGGGATTTCCGGGGGAAGGTTAACAGAACATGGGTTCTACCTGTAGTGGCTTGTAGTGGGAGCGTGTATTATAATTGTACATACATATACCAAAGGCTTTTTCCCCCTTACAAGGAATTGTAAAATTATCTAATTGTGTGCCACGTATAAAGCCACCTAGAAGGTTCCTGTTAGTGCATTTGTATTCCCGCAATTGTGCGTACCGACGGCTGTGTGTGACGTCAGTCTCTTGTCAGTCGTGAGCTAGAGAGCACACAGTTTTTCGTTGTTGTGAAATAATTTTTATCTAAATAATATTTCTACAAGTAGTATAACTTTAACGTGACCTACCATTACAGGCTCCTTCTCGAGGCACACAATAACAATTCCAGTTTATCTCATGTTCATGTCACCTCCCAGCATTGGTCTCATAACATATGCCCCATGCAGTCACTGCACACAAGACCCCAAAGGACGTTGTCTTTGTCTTCCTACACTATCGCACCCTCGATAACTTCAACACAACTCATGTGACCGTGGGCGGATTCCTTGGGGCCGCGGGTCTCATTGAGGAGAGATCCGGATAGAGTAGTTTACGGTAACCGCGGGGAATGGTTCTAGAGAAGCCACGAGAGCAAGATTACTTTCTTGTTGTGGAAGGAATACTTCCTCGGGTAAGGCTCGAACCCACGAACTTCGGGCACGCTACCCGTTCGAGTAACGAAACTTGTGTATTTCTGCAAGTAAATTTCGAAGTAAGAGCGGCAGTTCTTTTAACGTATGTGCCCTAGGAGACGTTTACCTGCGGTCGGAGCCGCCATTACCAATGCTGACAACTTTCAATTTCCACTATCCCTCCTTTCTATCCTCTATCTTTTGATTAACGAAGATAAACCTTCTTCGTTATATCTATCCTCTGCTGTCCTCCTATTTTTCCTTTGCTATCTCTGCGACCGAGGTTCATCGGTGCGATATTGTCCCCAAGGATAGAAACGCTGGTTACGTACGACAAATTACTAAATGATCGGATAGCAGGGGCAGATGGCAGTCACCTCTGTTCGGTTGGAACCGATCTGTATTCTTTGGCGCTCGTACGACGCGACACGGCTCTATGCCAGGTCGACATTAAGTCGATTCTTGGTCGCCCGGAGGTCCGAATCGAATATGGCGCTCTCGTTGTCAATAATTAGTATTCTGAATGCTGATAACAATCAGTAAATCATTCACATTCAACATTGTACAAACACTGTCAGGATGTCGACATTTCGTTGGTAACATTTGTCATCTCTGTTACTGATACAAACGATAGCCAACGTGTGATATTTTTTCTTCTTCATCCGGGTTCCCGCTGCCTGACTATTTTCTTCAGCTGAGGAAAACGGCTCGCGGCCAAGGCGTTCTTCTGGGCGGGGGTCCGTACAAGAGGCCCGCAGGCAGCACCACCTGGGCATCCGACAGACTCTTGGCCCGATGCCAAGGCCCAATGCCACCTGCGAGGCAACAAGACGGGCATTTCTTTTTTTTCTTTTCTTTCGAATTCTTACTTGAATACCTCATGAGTGTAGACCTGGTCCTCTGGCAGCACAGAGGCGGGAGAGAGAGGAGGAGAGGGGGAGGCAGAGAGGGAGCGAGGGAAGGAGAGGGGGGGGGGGCGGAGAGGGAGCGAGGAAGCATTGCCAAGGTCAGTCAGGAGCGGTTTGGGGGATTGCTAAGCTACCTATGAGACTGAGAAACACACACACACACACACACTATATATATATATATATATATGTGTGTGGGTGTGTGTGTGTGTGTATATATATTATATATATATATATATATATTATACACACGCACATACACACACGCAAATATGCACACGTAGGCACATAGACACGCAAGCACGCAAACATACACACAAGTACACACACACACACACGTACAGACGCAGTCACACACATATATGTACATGTACCCACACACACACATATGCACATACACGCAAGCACACACACCTCGATCTAGAGAAGGCTCTTTATAAAGTGCCTGAAGTCGACTTATGTGGAAACTGGAGCGCGTTAAAAGACTGAGAGGCAAACTACTGGAATGTTTGATTCTCATTTATTATTAGTTATATGTCAACTTATTATTATTTTCTATTTACCTGTTTGTTTATTATCTAACTATATCTATGCATTTATTTATGCATTTTATTTGTTATTTACATTATTACAGTTTTCATTTATTATCATTACGATTTTTTTTCGCATCCGATCTAGATATGGACCAAAAGGTCTCCTGTCGGTATGCTCCGCCTTTGTAATCCTTTGTATGAAAGATTTTTTGAAGGAAAGAAACGTGAGGGCAGATGAAAAGATAGATGTCAAGACGGAGAGCAGTAACGAGCGGAGTTCCACAAGGCTCAGTGCTTGCTCCAATAATGTTTCTTGTCTATATTAATGATGGAAGGTGCAACAAGCTATGTCAACATATTTGCAGATGACGCAGAAATCAAGAGATGAGTGAAAAACGCACAATACTGAAGACTATTGCAAAAAGATCTGGACGCTGTCTTTGCATGGAGCCAAGAATGGAGAACAAAATTCAATACCAAAAAAATGCAAAGTACTGGAAATGGGCAATAGCGGCAAAAGACCCTTAAACTATTCTTCGGGAAGTGAACCCATTACCAAAGCAAAATAGAAGAAAGACTTGGGAGTCTTGATAAAAGACAACCTGTCACCTGACAGACATATCAGCAGGGGTTACAGGAGAGACACACGAACTGCTGAAGAAGACTGAAGTGGCTTTTCACTACATGGATGAAGAAACTATGAAAAAACACATCGAAACCCTGATCCGTCTGAGACTGGAATTTGCGTCAGTGGTATGGTCCCTACACAGAGTGAAGGATTTAAACAAGATCAAGAGAATACAAAGGTCAGCAACCAAACTGGTCCCAAGCCTGGCAGATAAACCATATGAGGAGAGACCAAAAGGACTGGGTCTACCAACTTTGAAAGACCGAAGAGAAAGAGGTGATATGATTACAGTATTCAGGTTACTAAAGGGGACAGACTGCATTGACAGAAGAGATTTCTTGATTAAGAATGGTAAGACTTTAAGAGGTCATGAAAACAAAAATTAAGAAAGGATGTGAAGAAATACGTTTTTCCATACAGATGTATAAAATCTTGGAATAGCTTTGAAAGTGATACAGCCCAAGCTCGATCAACACATGAATACAATTCTAAATATGATAATTGGAAATCAAGCACATATATTAAGATGAATCTGTACATTGATTTGAGGCTATGTATAATAAAACTGAGGGTAGGAAACGGGACCCGACGAGCGTTGCTTCTTTCTTGTATACTACAATTGGGTAAATATAACTAGGTAACCACACACATACGCACACTCATGCATATGCATCCACGCACATGATCACATACGCACGCACACACACACACAGTAACCCTAGATTGGGCCATATATGAGCTCTGAGCTCTTATCCGGAAGGGTAATAGATGTCGATCACGAGTCCAACATGTGATCCAAGACCGTAGTGAATAACACACACACACGCACATACACGCGCATGCCTACATACGCAAGCAAACGCGTACACAAGCACATGTAGGTACGTACACGCAAGCATGCATACGTAGTCGCGTACATACATACAAGCACGAACACGTACACACGATTACACATACACGCACACGTACACACGGGTACACACACGCACGCACACATACAAAGTGGGAGATGAAGTCCCATGCACAGAATTGCCAATGTTTGAAAACGGGTTAAAGCAAGAATTCTACAATGGTAGAAGAAATGATGACAAAAGCAAAGGAGAAAAAAGGACCTAAAGGTTCTAATTTGGGGTGATTTGTCGACGAAAACAAACAGAATAACGGCAGAGACACATAAACTACTAATGAACATAGTTCATAACACTGGTGAGGATATGATTAGAGATAAAGATTAATGAATAAAAAATCTGATCTGTCCCATTAAGCAGTGGTGTGATCACCACATAAACAGAAAAAATATAAAATAAATAAGAGAGAATGCAGAGGTCGGCAGATCCCTCTCCTGGCTGATAAGACTTATCAGGAGGGATTAGGACAACTGGGATTGTCCTCGTAAGAAGGGCAAAGAGAAAGGTAGTATGATAGCTAGTCCCAGAACGAAGAAAGGAGAAAAAATGACAAAGAAGGTTTGTTGGCACGAAATGGGAACATCAAAAGGACATCGCAGAATATCTGAAGATGTCAGATTGCTTTAAAGATTTCAGGAAGCATGGCTTTCCACATAGATGCATCCATTTGTGGAACGAATTAAAATGAATGGTTCAGATAGACAATAAATAAATAAATAAATAAATAAACAAACAAAAAATTAATCCAAGGCAAAATTTGATCCAAAGGTATATAGAAACGACACCCCTGCAAGTATAGCCCCAACCCCGTATATTACAATAAATTAAACATATACACAAAATGGTGGAAGAGATTTATGAACTAACTATATGTTTAGGAGAAGAGAGGAAAACGGTGAGAGATTGGAAAAAGGTCATTGTAGGATTAGGTTATATATATATATATATATATATATATATATATATATATATATATATATATATATATATATATAAAAGGAGAAGGGAGCCGAGAAAAAGGGAAAGCGACGATAGATTGCAAGAAGGCCAACGTGGTACTAACCTATAAAGAAGGAAATCAGGAGGAACATTTTGATTACAGACCGAAGTCCTTCACAAGCAAGTTTGATACATTTGTGAAAAATAATTGGGCAAAATATTTGAGAAAAAAAAAAATCTGGTTGATAACTAATTTGGATGCAGAAAAGGAAGGTCATGCGTTTCAAAATTGTTGAGCTTATATCTAAGCGAGATTGATGTGCTGCAAGAGAGAGACGAGTGGATGGTCTGCGTATCTTTAGATCTGGAGAAAGGTTATGATAAGGTACGTCACTGCGGAAACTGGAACATATAGGAGGACCTAAGGGAAGTCTACTGTAATCAACGAATGGCATCTGAAGAACATTAATGAGATTGGTTGTGAAGGACAGGCTGTCAAATGAAAGGACAGTAACTGGTGGTGATGGTGGTAGCGATGGTGGTGTTGGAGGTGGGTGTGGTGGTGGTAGTGATAGGGATAGTGCAGGTAATGATGGCGAACGTGGTGGTGGTGATCGTGGTGTTGATGGTGGTGCTGGGTGATGGGGTTTGAAAAGACCAGTGGCAGAACAGTACTATGCTGATGAGAGAGCCGGATCGCTGAGGAGTGGGGGTGGAGGTGAAACGATGGCTCACCAGGAGCAAGAGAAGGAGGAGGAGGAGTGGGAGGAGAGAAAGAAGGGGAGAAAGAGGGGGAGTAATGGGGGAGGAAGAGAAGGAAGTGGGAGGAGAAGGAAGAAGAGGAGGACGCGAAGGAGGAGAAGTTGGTAAAGAAGAGAACGAGGAGTTGAAGGAGGAATTGAAGGACGAATTTTTGGAGGAGAAGGAGGGAGGAGAGAAAGAAGGAGAGAAAGAGGGGGAGTAGGGGGGAAGGAATGGGGGAGGAAGAGAAGGAAGTGGGAGGAGAAGGAAGAAGAGGAGGACGAGAAGGAGGAGAAGTTGGTAGAGAAGAAGAGCACGAGGAGTTGAAAGAGGAGTTGAAGGAGGAATTGAAGAACGAATATTTGGAGGAGGAGGAGGAGGAGGAGGAAGAGGGGGAGTTAAAGTGGATGAGGAGATGGAGGGGGAGGAAAAGAGGATGAGGAGATGGAGGAAGGGGGAGGAAAAGAGGATGAGGAGATGGAAGAGGAGGGGGAGGAAAAGAGGATGAGGAGATGGAGGAGGAGGAGTGAGAGAACGAGAAGCTAGAGGAGGAGTAAGAGGACGAGGAATTGAAGAAGGAGGAGTTAGAAGAGAAAGAGGACGAGGAAATGAAGGAGGAGGAGGAGGAGGAGGATAAGGCGCTGGAGGAGCTGAAGGAGAATTTGGAGAGAGGAGGAATAGGAGGACGAGGACGACGAAAAGGAGGAGTTTGAGGAAAAGGAAGAGGACAAAGAAGACGATGAGGAGGAGGAAGAGGAAAAGGTGGAGTAGGAGGAGGAGGAGGAGGAGGAGGAAAAGGAGGAGGACGAGGAGGAGTTTGAGGAAAAGGAAGATGACAAAGAAGACAATGATGAGGAGGAGGAGAAGGAAAAGGAGGATGATTTAGTGAGCAAAACCCAGCGCTTCTATCCTTGGGAACAATGTCGTGCTGCAGTCGTAGAAGAGGGTGGTCGAAGAAGAGGCAACAGAAGAAATCAAAAGCGATGACCGCTTCTTGAGAGGAGATTAGTCTCCATTCATAAAAAGAGTGCTGCGTGACTTTGGTAGGTTGGGGTGTCGTTAGGCCCTAAAATAATGACAGTATAAATCTTATGCACTCAGTACATCATACGGAGGAGGAGGAAGAGGAAGAGGACGAGGAAGACGAGGAGGAAGACGAGGAGGAGGACGAGGAAGACGAGGAGGAGGAGGAGGAGGACGAGGAAGAGGAGGAGGACGAAGAATAAGAGAAGGAAGAGGAGGAGAATTGATGGCAAAGGAACCTAAAATTTGAATACAACAGAAGACGAGGACACAAAATACAAATACACCTGAGGGAGGAGGGAGGAGGGAAGGAGAGGGAGGAGGGAAGAAGAAGGGAGGGAGGGAGGAGGAAGGAAGAAGAAGGGAGGGAGGGAGCAGGAAGGAAGAAGAAGGGAGGGAGGAGGGAAGAAGAAGGGAGGGAGGAGGGAGGAAGAAGAGGGGAGGGAGGAGGAAGGAGGGAGGAGGGGGGGAGGAAGGTCTCCCAAAGGATGAAGGGGTGAAGGGATGTAGGGGGAAGGAGAAAGGAGCGGCGAAGGGGAAACAGGAGAGAAAATGAAGGGAAAGATGGCGGAAAGGAGGGAAAAGGGTAGTGCAGAAAGGGGAGAGAGGACTAGAGATAGAAGAGAAAAGAGAAGAGAAGAGAGAGAGAGAGAGAGAGAGAGGAGAGAAGAGGGAGGTGAGGGTTGTGAAGAATGTGTGGAAAGGGAAGGAGGGATGATGGAGGGAAAGGGAGGCAGGGTAGTGGAGAGAGGGTAGTGGAGGGAGAGGAAGGTGGAAGGAGTGGAGGAGGGAGGACAACAAGGGAGGTGGAGGGAGAGGGAGGCAGGGTAGTGGAGAGAGGGTAGTGGAGGGAGAGGTGGAGGGACAACAAGGGAGGTGGAGGGAGAGGGAGGCAGGGTGGTGGAGGGAGGGGAAGGTGGAGGGAGTGGAGGAGGGAGGACAACAAGGGAGGTGGAGGGAGGAGAAGTGGGATGGAGGGAGTGGGAGGGTGGTGGAGGTGGTGAAGGGTGATGTGGAGAGGAGGAAGGGGTGGCGTCCTTGACAAGGAAGGCCAGCGGCAGCAAATTGTGCGCCAAACTTCGCCATTTTCAGGGTCGTGACGTCACACCTCCGTTTTCTGTGGGAGATCAATAAGGAGCTCCTGCCTCGGTCAACAAGACTCCAAGGACGACGTGACCGAGTGACCACGTCCCCCTCCTCCTCCTCCTATAGGAAAAGAGGAGGAAGAGGAGGAGGAGATGGTAGTAGTAGTTCTACTATAATGTTGGCTAAATAACTCTGATGCTATAAAGAAAGAGGAGAAATACGAAGAGAAAGAAGAGAAGAAGAAATTGTTACGATGACGAGGGAAGAAGGCTTGGAGGAGGGAGGGTGAGGGGCCAGGTGATGATGACGATGATGATGATGATGATGATGATGATGATGATGATGAGAGAGAAACGAATGGAATCAATAATGGCATGCGTGTGTGTGTGCGTGCGTGCGCCCAGACGACCTCGACTCTTGTCCCTGGCAACGGCAGCCGCGCGCAGCAAGGTCATCCACTCGGCGCGATCGAGGTCATTGTATCGAGTGCAAGGTCACGCCGGGAACGAAGGTGGAGCGAGGTCAGTGCAAGGACGACGCAGGCACGGACAAGGCCAAGGTTGCAGGTGTGCGTGCGTGCGTGCGTGCGTGTGCGTGTGTGCGTGCGTGTCCCATCCCTTCGCACAACCGGATAGACAGACAGACAGACCGACGGACCGACGGGCGTCCTTGGTTCGTCAGATTACTTTCCCGTCTTTAAGAAATGTACTAACACCACCACCACCACGTTACTACCATTACTGATGCTACTATTACTACTATCACTACTACTATTACTACTACTAATAGTAATAACACGACACCACCATTGTAAATACTAAAAATAACTATTACTACTGCTGCCTCTTACACCACCACAAAACGATACTTCTACTATTAATACTATTATTTTTGCGGAGGTGATATTGGTGTCATCACCCCTCTTGCTACTACTATCACCATATCATCACTTAAGGGAAGTGCCTGATCTTGTCACCACTATCACCAGCTCAAGCACCAATAGGTTCACCACTAGGAACCACCATGGTCTAGCACCACCTACTCTAACCACCAATTCTGTATATTCATCACTATCCCCAGTCACTCTCCTCAATGACCACCTTTGCACCACTGATAACGAAGCCATCAAACATTCGAATAACTATTCTATTTTCCTCATATTTTATCTTTGTTATTCTGTTCAAAATAACTAGTTAGTTGTTCAACACGCTCATAGATGGAGCCACTGCAGATTTCTTATCGTCGGAAAAAAAAAGTTTTATTTGATGACATCAGGGAGGCAATGTGGACTCGCCTGCCACCCAATCGCAACCGAGGGTTCTGGCCACTCTCGGTTCTGATTGGCTCATGGACATGCCACTTCCTGCTAACGACAGAAGTCTACAGGGGCTGGCAAGCTTCCACAGGTGGTCTGACAGATCCACCCTCTTTATTCAGGCGAATTCCTTTCTTCTAACCCGTGGGCGATGGTAATCGCAGACTATATATACACATGACAGGTAACAAGGCATGTAGTCTCTTCATTCTTTGTGTTTTATATGTTTCGTCCGCTCAGGAATGCTCGCGCGCATGCCAAAACCTCCTGAAAACCAGAGGGAAACCAAGAAACTCTGTGTGTGTTTGTGTGTGTGTGTGTGTGTGTGTGTGTGTGTGTGTGTGTGTGTGTGTGTGTGTGTGTGTGTGTGTGTGTGTGTGTGCCTGTGTGTGTGTGTGCCTGTGTGTGTGTGTGCCTGTGTGTGTGTGTGTTTGTGTGTGTGTGTGTGTGTGTGTGTGTGTGTGTGTGTGTGTGTGTGTGTGTGTGTGTGTGTGTGTGTGTGTGTGTGTGTGTGTGAGACACGGGCCAAAAATGACCACATACTGTTAAAATACGGTTGTACTTGTAGAGAAATATGTTGTATACAAGATCTCAAGATGATACGGTAGGTGTGGGGAGTCAGCTCTTCCTTTCTTTCCTGATGCCCTCAACAACAGACTCCGGTACTCATTCATACCCGAATCGAATGTCGGAAGCTGCTTGTCGGGTTTAATAAGGATATATGTTGAAAAATAAATAAACAGATAAAAATATGATTTCCCCCTAGACTGGAATACACAGTGGTATTGTGGTCACCACATAAATTATGTACAAATAAAATATGAGACTGCAGAGGTCGGCAACAAGAACGATTCCTTGTCTGGCTGATAAGACATATCAGGAGGGATTAGGGTAACTGGGATTGTCTTCATTAAAAAAAAAAAAAAAAAGTAATAGCTAACTTTAGAACGGAGAAAGGAATAAATATCACACACACAAACATTCAACTCGGCCTCTGCCCGTGAACCGAGGTGGCTCAACGTGGGAGAGGACCATCCTTCCGGTCCTCTCACTCCTTCCCTGGCAAATCTTGCGAAAATCGCACCTCATCATCATTTCCCCAACAATACTGTCGATTCATCCCCGGTGCTGAGCCCCTCTCACGGAACAAGTCGTCGTTTTAGTCTGCAGACTCTTCCTAAACTCGCTCGGTCACCCGAACGCACGTTTCCGCTTGTTCGACATCCTGAGCACACTCTGTCACGGCTCCATTCACCCCATCCACGCATGGGTAGGTGGACTATGCATATCTGGATCTGGGGAAATCTTTTGATATCGGGTCTCCCAAGATATTATTATCAAAATTAGAACATGCAGGAGGAATCAAAGGAATTCTGTTGGGATGGACGAAGGACTTTCCAATTGATGAAGAAGCACGACGAAGGACAGGATATTAGACTGAGGGGAAGTGACTATTGGGGTTCCACAGGGCTTGGTGTTCGTGCCAGTACTGTTTTTTTTTTCTTTTTTATCTATGTTAATGACTTAGGAAGAAACAATTACAAGAATCCATTTGCTGACGATGACCAGATCATGAGGAGAGTGAAGGATGGAATTTGTTTCAAAATGTTGCATAGGGTTATAGACCGGACATAGAAACTGAACCAGAAATGAATAAATAAATAAAAAATAAATAATTCTCCCCTCCCACAAAAAAAGGAATAAAGAATTTAAATATCAACAGAACTGTTACAACCCTAGCTGACAAAACTTGGAAAAATATATATAAAATATATTGGTTCAGTCAAAATTAGAAAAAGAGAAATGTTATACGATAGCGGTATTCGGAGAAATGAAACAGGTGGACACAATCGACAAAGAGAACTTCTATATGTGGGACAAAGGACAAACACGAGGACAAGGAAAGAACCAGACAAGGCGTTTGAAGGATATTGAAAGGAAAAAATCCCATAAAGATGAACTGAATCGTGTAAATATGAAAGAAGAAACATTAGTCATATAACCAAAACAAATTCAAAGCCAAGTTTGGCCAATACATTAGTCAGGTAAATACAGTTTCGTAAAACACACACCTCGTGGTGCAGTGGTTAGAGTTCCCGGTCGCCACTATGGCGGTCCGGGTTCGAATCCCGCCCAGGGCTGAAATAGTTTCAGTATCGCTGTGCCG